>NC_091472.1:263835752-265035752 GCF_036971445.1 Narcine bancroftii | reverse complement strand
ACATACGACAATAGGGGATGTACACATAAAATTTACATAAGCCATTTATGTTACAGTTCCCTATGTAATAGCTCATACTGTTTCAGAAGCATTTGCAATTGGTTACTCTTAGATCTTATTAGGTCTTATTAGCATTGTACCAATAAGGACGGTCGCATTACTTATCCTCTTACGTTTTAATATCCTTCTCTATGTTCCTTTCCCTGTAGATGTGGCTATCCTGATTCCTCCAAATTCACTGATCCTTGGAGTGGCATAATGGATAGTGCAACACTACTACCAGGCTTCAAATCTGGAGCTGTTTGGAAGGAGTTCATACATTCTCCGCGTGTTTGCATGGGTTTCCTCGGATGCTCCAGTTTCCTTCCACCGTTCAAAATGTACTGGGGTTGCAGGTCGTTTGGATGCAATTGGGCAGTATGGGCTCCTGGATGAAATGACCTGTTTAAAATAAATTTAGGCTGGTCCAACTCTAGCTCCAAATTATCTATTGTACCTGTTTTTTTTTTACATCTCAATAATGTCATCACCCACCACTAAATGATATGACCTCACCTAACTGCTCTTTGGAGCATCTCAGTCTACTTCACCACAGGGGACTGATGTGTGGCAAGCTCAATTTTCACACAGCCCCTGAATGGTCTCAGACATAGATGTCCTATCTCCCTTCCTTCAACCCTGACAAATGCAGCTCTGTCCCAGTCCGGGACCAAACCAAAGATCTTCTCTTCTCTTTATCTTGTATACCTCCCCAGATTCAACATTGGCTCTGGATGCTGCAGTTTAACAGTTCTCAGGCACTCCTGTAGTTGTGTGACACTTTCGGAAACAATCCTTTGCATGTTGATAGGAGTAAAACAGGAACGTCTGCAGCCACTGTGTTTGAAGTAAAAACATCATGCTGGTTAACTCAGCAGGTAAATTGGCTGAAAGGGGGGAGGGGTTCTTTTTTTTTCTATATATAAAAAATAGTTCATGTTTATGTTTAATTGCTGCATATGTTATATATTATTTGTTTTTTGAATGAATAAATAAAGTTTAAAAAAACTCAGCAGGTCAAACAGTGTACATTTTATACCAAAGATAAAGGTACATAACCAACATTTTGGGCTTGAGCCCTTCATCAAGGTATGAGCAAAATGCAGGCAGGTGCCCGAGCAAAATGCAGGCAGGTGCCCGAACAAAATGGCCAAAGATAAAGATACTTAATCAACGTTTTGGCCTTGAGCTCTTCATCAAGGTAAATGCAGGCATGTGCCCAAACAAAATGGTGTTTGTTTGGGCGCCTGCCTTCATTTTGCTCATATCTTGAAGGGCTCAAGCCCAAAACGCTGGTTATGATCTTTATCTTTGCTATATAAAGTGCACTCTTTGACCTACTGAGTTTCTCCAACATTGTGTTTTTACTTTGTACATTGATTATCGAATGCACCTTTAATGATGCATTAAATTTCTGGACCATGATCCTTTGAGCTCTTCATTTCATAAATTGAATTTGATTCAATGTATTAAATATTGCATCAGATCGTAAAGCTAAAGTAACAATCTACTGGAGGAACTGCCTGAAATAGGGCCAATCTTTTCCCACTGATGCTGAGTTTCTTCAACAGGTCGTTTGTTGCTCCAGGTTCCAGCATCTCCAGTGTGACTCTATAAAGCTAAAGTGTATGTGAAATATCTTACAGATTTTCCTTTTTATTGCCTTCTTCCTTTATTGAGGCATGATTTGGGGTATTTTTACTGGTTTCCAAATCCTGCTGAAGTAGCTACTCTGTGATTGTATGGGCAGTACAATCTGATAGTAAGATTGAACTAGATGATCTGAGCCCTTTGCTCACTCAGCTTCCACACTTATAGACAGCAGTACTCTCTGTAAAATGAGCATGAGCAGGGCCTCTTTGGAAGATACCCATCTTCCAAACTCAGGGACACTGTGGAACATTGAGGGCGTGAATTGCTATTTCTTCATCCTCATTTAGTTAAAACCCTGGAGGTCCCATCACAGCACTCTTCAAACATCTTCATCTTAAGGAATGCAAAAGGTCAATAAGGTGGATCAGCAGTCCTTCTCAAAAGCAACTGGAGGTGAGGATGAAATCAAAAAAATGAGTCAAAAAGTCTGTGGACCACCTGAATTACTGAATGTATTATCCCACCAAGAGACTCCCATATTCACATGTCTGACTATGTCCTTATGTACTATTCCACCAAGACAACCCATAAATTGGAGGAAAAACACCTGATTTTCCATCTAGGCATTCTCCAGCCAGATGGTATTAATGTTCACTTTTCTGGTTTCTGCTAACCTGCTCTCCTCTCACCCCCCCCTCATCCCCATTCCCCCTCCTCCTTCCCTTCCAGCTGTCCTCCCCTCCCTCTCTACTCACCTAGCCATTCCTCCTCCCCTTGCTTGGTGCTGTCCCCTCCCTCCCTTTTCCACCTATTATTTCCTCCCTCCCTATGTAAATCATGAAAATCTGTAGACACCGAGGTTGAAGTAAAAACACAAAATGCTGGAGAAATTCATCTGGTCAAACAGTGTCCTTTACGTAGCAAATGTAATTTTTCCATATCTTGATGAAGGGCTCAAGCCTGAAACACTGGTTCTGTATTTTTACCTTTGCTATATATAGGACACTGTTTGAGCTGCTGAGTTTCTCCAGCACTTTATTTTTACTTTATCCACGGTCTCTACAAATTTTCATGTGTGACACCTGAAAGACTGAATTTAGAATCATCCTGGTGTGTGAATGTACACAGTAGAGAATTTTGTTTAAACTATGATTTGCATACCAGCATCATGTGTTCTGTTTTATTCAGTTTGGAATAACTTTTTTTAGGAATATTTTATTTTGCTTTTCATAGACTCATAAAGCAATTCAAACAACCAATACCATATTTTTCAACATTCATACAATGCGCAGAGTTTTCATTTACCCCCACCCCCTCTCCCTGCCCCCAAATATATAATCAAACAAATTATACAAATCCAAATGCTAGTGAGGTTCACAGCCCCCATTGAATCCTAAGAAAAACAACCTCGAAATATAAAAACTAAGGTAAGAAGTAAAAAGAAAGAACTAAAAAACAAAACTGAAGAAATCCACATCGCCTGCACCATGCGCCATTTCCTTAGCTCCACTCCTTTCCTTGCTGGGACAGATTTTTATAGTGTCCATATTTTGAAGGGAGGGGGAACTAGTCAATCTGTGTACCCCTGTACGCTTTAACAAATGTGTCAAGTTTCCTCTAATGGAATGCAATTCTGTATTTCCATATTCCATAATTTGGTATTTAACTGGGAGTCGGACTTTCACGTAACCATTATATCCTTCCTGGCCACCAACAAGGCGATCTTCACGAACTGAATTTGATATTTTGACAGTCTAAAACTCACGTCCCCAATATCTCCCATTCAACTCCATTTCTTGTGGAAAATCCACCTTTGTAATTTTTTCTGAATGTCCCCCAGGTCTACCCAGAAGGATCTTTGTAATTGCCAGGTGGAATGGACAAGGGTTCCAATCTCCATACCACACCTAAAGCACAATTCCAAAATTTCTGGGTTTGATTTATGTAATTTTTGGGGTGTAAGGTACAGTTGGTGCAAGAAGTTGTCTTGCACCAACCGGTATCTGGCATTAATGACCCCAGACACTCTGTCCAGACACAGGTCTTGACACCACTCTTCATTGATTGTTGTTCCTGTCCAAATTCCATCTCTCCCTTTACCTGTGTAAGCCCAGCTTCGGGCCCTCACTTTGGAGTATGTAATACATTTGGGAAATAAATTTACACATATTCCTCTGTTGAATTAGAATCTCCACATTACAACATCTAGGTTGGGTCATAGATGGTCCTAATTTTTCCCTTAAGAAGGATTTTAATTGCAGATAGCAGAAGAATGTTCTATTACACAAACCATATTTGTTTCTCAGTGACATGAACTGCCTTTGTTTGTTACAGTCCTTTCTGGAACCAGGTGTCCAGGATCTTATTACCCAGAGTCAAGGGTATTAACTTGTTCTGGGCCAAAGGGGTTTAGGAGATATCCCCACCTTCCAACCAATGAATTGATTTATTCTTTGCCATATCTGAAATATATGCCTTAGTATGGGGTTATCTGTTCTCTTTGAAATTAATTTAGTGTCCTTTTTGTATATGAATTCTCCTGCTATCTTTTCCCCTACTGCATGTAGTCTAATTTGTGCCCAAGAGGGGGGTGGGGTGGGGGGCCTTCCTCAGAGAGTGAGGCAATAAACCTTGCCTAGGCAGCCCAATAATATTTTTTGAGATCCAGTCATTTTAACCCACCCAAATTGTAATTGCATGTCAATTTTTCCATGGAGATTCCAACCACCTTAGCATTCTATAGGAACTTTTTGACACATTCGCTGAGCATCTTAAAGAAACTCCAGGGCAATTAAATGGGTAACGATTGAAAAGCTACTGGAGCTTTGGCATCACTTTCATTCTGATACATTTAACTCTGCCCACTAGTGTTATTGGCAGAGTTCTCCATCTATCAAGGTATTTCTCAATCTTCTGGAGCAAAGGGAGATAATTAAGTTTGTTTAAGTTAAGTAAAATCTTTATCTATTTTTATCCCCAAATACTTAATGTCTTCTTGTGGCCATTTTAATTGACTTCCCTGTTGATATTATCTATGATCCCTATTTGTCAAAGGTATAATTTCACTTTTGTCCAGATTTACCTTATACACCAAGACCTTCCCATAATCCTCCAGAGTGGTCTTCAGCCTGGCCAACGACCCATTGGGGTCTGTTCATCATCATCAAAAAGGTTGATTTTGTGCTCCACCTGGCCCACCCTGTACCCCCTTATGTCTGATCCCATCAAATGGCTTCCACAAGAGGCTCAATTGCCAAGCACTGGAGACAATGAACAGCCCTGCCTGCTGGACCTATTTAATGGAATTACTGGAGACAGCTTCCCATTTGTAATAATTTTTGCTTGAGGTTTATAGTAAAGTGTCTTCACCCAGTTAATAAATTTTGACCCAATTCAAACTTCTCCAGTACTTTGAACAAAAGTCCCACTCCAGTCTGTTGAAGGCCTTCTGCACATCCAGAGCTATGGGCACTCACTGATCCACCCATGACATGCCAGGTGTACTATATAAGCAATTGAACTATATTGTTTGCTGATTGCCTCTTTTCTGCAAATCCAGCTTGATCTGGATTTGTTAATTTTGGCAAGTATTCTCTTAGCCAATAATTTTATAATCTATGTTTAATAATGAGATGGGTCTATATGAGGTGGGGCTCAATGGGTTCCTGCCTTTTTGGGAATCACCATGATGAGAAAGACTTTTGGAGCGTATGCATCTCCACTGTCTGATCCACCACCATAATAAGAAGGGACATTAACAGATCTTTGAATTTTTTATAATATTTGGCAGGAAACCATCCTCCCCTGGTGATTTGCCAGCCTGCAAAGATCTTAGGGTCCAAGCAATCTCCCCTTTAGAGAAAGGGGCACTCAACCCCTCTCGCTCTTCCAGATCCAGATTTGGTAGGTCCAATGAAAGCAAGAAATTGTCTATTTTGGCAGGATCGTCCCTTGATTTCAATTTATACAGTTCCTTGTAAAACCTTCTAAATATATCATTTATTTATTTTGGTTCAAATCACATTAATTTTTCTCGAGGCCTCTTCCACCCTCACCTGCCAGGATAAGACTTTGGGGACCCTCTCCTCAACTCATACTACTGCTATCTCTATCTTAAAATCAACTTTTGTTTTGTATGTTTGCTAATAATTATATTTGAACTTTTTTTCACCAAGTTTCTGTATTTTTCTCTGCACCCACTCTTTGATAATCCTGTTCCAATTGAGCTATCTCCTGTTCTAGGGCATTAACCTCCTTCACGTGCCGCTTTTTGATGCTTTTGGTATATCCAATGTCCTGCCCCATTTAATAAGTCTTTAATGTGTCCCATATTAGGAAGTTATCCTCAGTAGAGGGGCAGTTTGTCTCACAGAACAATTCTATCTGGGCTCTAACAAGGCTACAAAATTCTGGTTTTCCCAACAGCAGCTTATGCAGGCACCATCTATACATCGAGGCCTGCTTCTCTGGCATTATGATGGATAAAGTCAAGGGAGGGTGGTCCAACAGTAGCCATTTCGCATATTCAGTTTCCACTATCCTGCCCTCCAAATGGGCTGATGCAAAAAATAAATCAATTCTCGTGTAGGAATCATGTTGTCTTGAGTAAAAAGGAGGAATTCCTTTCTCTCAAATTTAGCCTTCTCCAGACATCTATGAGATTCAGCTCTTTCATAAATTCCAGGGTGGCCCTTGTTACATTCTTTGTTGACTTGTCCATGACTGGATCCAGACAAAAATGAAAATCCCCTCCAATCAAAACATTCTCACACCCTTCTGATACTTTCAAAAATATAAATATGTCCTGTATAAATGTTTTTTCATCAAAATTCAGGGTGTAAATATTCTTAAGTGTCCAGGGATCTGAGTATATTTGACAATGCATCATTACGAATCTCCTCACTGAGTCCGCGACTATATCCTTGACCATCACTGGAACATACCGCCCTATCAAAATGCCCACTCCCCTGGCCCTGGAATTGAAGGAAGACATTTGCCACCTGACCCTGTTCTGAAAGGTGGATCTCCTGCAAAACACTATGACCACCTGCATCTTTTTAGCAGTGCCAAGACTCTTTTTCTCTTGATCGACCCATTTATCCCATATCCTATATTTTACATTAAAACTCATGAATTTAATTGACTTATCCATTGCCCCCAGACCACTCCTCCTAGTCCCCTGATATCAAGCTCCATCCTGATTCTCCTCCATAGATCCTTGGCACAGGCGATTGTGCTCCAAACAAAAACTAATAAGTTATCAAAGCTAAAACCTTAATGCCAAAACAAAACAAAAAAACCCACCAGGAAAAAACCCTTCCTCCTCTTTTCCTCACCCCTCCACCCCAATTCACTCCAACCCAGCACCAATAATCAAGCTATTGGTGCCAATCCCCCCCACCGCCCCCATTTTGAGAAGTGGCAATGCATCCATCCTTCACTTGTATTTCCCTCCCTTTCTGTGAGCTCCCTGTATCTCTACTTAACATATACAATCCCCTTCTAACATTAACACAGTGTAAAGAAACATAACCCTTCTGTAGTCCTCACACTTCCAATACTTACATTTCATTCTTCCAATGAATCCCTCTTTCCACTTTATTTACATTTATATTTAATCTCGATGCAGTGACAAGATTCTTACAAAGTCCTTTGCTTCCTTTGGATCCTTAAAGAACCTTCTTTCCGCTCCCACCCTTACTATCTTCAGTGTTGCCAGGTGAAGGAGGGTAAACTCAATTCCTTTTAGTTTCAAGATTTTTATTTTTGCTGGGTCAAATTCCCTCCTGCGCTTCAACAATGCCACACTTATGTCCAGGTAGAATAAGACCTTCTCCCCCTAATATTCCACCAGACCCCACCTCCTTGCTTTTTCCCCACCAACACCGCCCACAAAATCCTCTCTCTATCCTGATAGCGCAGGAGTCTCACCAGGATAGAGAGTGGCTATTGATGTGGCCTTGGGTGCGGGGCGAGAGATTGGTGGGCCCATTCTTTTTCCAAGTTATTTCCTATTTTTTTCCAACCCAGTATATTCGGGATCAATGTTTTGCAGAAACTTCACCGTGCCTTTCCCCTCCTTACCCTCCTTCACCCCCACAATATTAATCATGTTCCTCCTATTAATATTTTCTAATATGTCTATCCTCTCCCACATTGTTATCCTATGTCTTTCTCATGCAATCATTTCGTTCTCGCTATCCATCTTTCATATACCCTCTCAATTCTCTCCTCTGTTTCAGTTACCCTTTCCGTTAAGCTATCCAGCCTTTCTTTAATTGCCCCTTGCCCTGCCACTAGTGTCCTCAAAGTCCTTTTCATTTGTCCAATTTCTTCCAATATTTCCCTGGCAAAAGGCATCTTCTGCCTCTTTTATTAGTCTTCCACTTCCATATGCTATCTTTCTTTTGCCCCCTCACTCTTCCTCTTTTTTCTCCTCCCCACCTCACTTTCTGACTCCAGGCTGTCCCACCACGTGTCCTTCCTACCCATCTCCTTCTAGCTGCATTGTCCCTGGAGTCCACCAGGCCTGATGCCTCGGACACCCTCTGATGCCTTGGACCTGACCTCCTCACGCCTGCCGGTTAGAGTGGCCTTACTAGGTAAGTCCTAGCTCTCTTTGGTTTTTCTCTTCCTTGCCCATGAGCTCTTTCTCTCCACCGCTGCCAACGTCGCTGCCATTTCTGCCTCGGTCTGACTCTCCCGGTCTCACGCCTCCAAGCTTTCCTCTGCCATTGTCATCATCGCAATCCCAACCTCGGTCCGGCTCCATCGCTCTCTCATCTCTGCGCCTCCCATCACCACTGATATCACCACCCTCTGCTTTTTGCCCTGGCTCCTTTTACCTTGAGCCTCTAGGCTCTCCATCGTTGCTGTTGTTCCTGCTACCATTGTTGCCATCCTCTCCGTCCCGACCCAACTTCTTCCTTCCTGAGCTGTTGATCCTCTCGCACCCTACAGTGCGCCCAATGCCTTGATTGCAGTCTTCTCCGGGCGCCTTCCTGGGCTAGCCTCTCTCACCTCCTCCTGTGCATTCTCCTCCCGATTGGGAGGCCCCTGCTCGGGTGCTGACATTGCAGCCAACATCATCCTTGGCCTTTGGGTAGGCCCCTCCTTGACTTCGCTCTCTCTGCCACAAGGTAAGTTTTTTTCACTCTCTCCTCTTGCTGCTTTTGCCTTTTTTCCCCATTTCTTTTCTCTTCACCACTTTCTAAACTATCCTATCTCCCTTTTGTGGATTCTTACAGGGGGATTCTAGGTCTTAACCTCTCTTTTCAAAGGGGAGCTATCCATCCTCACTACACCTCTACTGCCACCATTTTCTCTCCCCTCAGTTTGGAATAACAAAAAAATATTGAAATTAGTTCATCTCTATAATGCCAGTGGAAGTGTTAAAATAAGTGAGCAGATATCCGGACATCTCCAATTATCTCGAGCCACAACTGCAAGAAAAGGCTCCCCTTGAGGCCACCACATCACCCAGCAGAAAGTCATGCAGCAAATAGTGAACCTTTCACATGATAGTAGCCAGTTTATGACTGGAAAGAAGTTCAGCTTTAGTCAGAATTACTGCCATCCATGCCAGAGACTGTCACTTCAATGCCTCGATATGAATCATAATGCATCCAATTCATGTTAAGCTTCCAGAGCATTTTTAATGATTGTTATTCTTTAATAGATTAACAAAGTCCTGTTGCCTTCATTTATCCATAAAAAGAAACACTCACAGAAATAAATAGATATTTCATAACCATTGAGCTTTATTTTTGTTTTAATTAATTAACAGCTTTGAATTGGTGCCATATTGTTGGGTAAAGAGTCAAAAGTGTTTATCTTCCCTGTGGCTAAAGAGGCTCCAGGTTATCGATAAGCAGCCAGCCTGAGGATTCGTTGACCTCTCTCAAAATGCTTCCTAATTTGGCACACAGCAGTCATCACAAATGCCATTCAAAGCAGATTCTTTACGGTTCAGTAGACAAGGACAAACTACGGTACACCTGAGTCATAAAAACAAATAATTCACGTACAACATCAAAACAGAAAATGCTAAAAATGAGCAGATTTGGCAACACACATGCCAGAGAATTAGATCAAATGTTTCAAATCAATGATGTTTCCTTAGAACTAAGGTATGTGGTGTTTAACCCTCCTACACGCTGTGTTGCCTGAAGCCAGCTTGCATTGGATTCTCACTAGCACCAACATCTTGTCCTCGTCAAAGTACAATCAACCTCTTAACAATATTCAGCCTCTTGAGATTACTCCGATACCAGCGAAAAAGAAAAGATGTGGACATGGATGAGTTTCTCGGCCATATTTTTCCTAATCAACATTAATTAATGGAGGTTCCAAAATCAAATGTAAGTGTCAAATTGTTAACTGATGGAAGAGTAGAAGAGGCAGGCGATACAATAAATTACTTGTTGATATGTTTAATATTGAGGAGACAGTTAAGCAACCGAGTTAAGTTTAACAATTGGACAAATCTGTTTATTAATTTTTAAATGTCATTTAATTTATATTAGTGTGCTAACAGGTCCCCCTGCCCAAATACACTAATTAAACTACAAATTCTGTAGGTTTTTGGAGGGTGGGAGAAAGTGGGCATCTGGAGGAAACCCATGTGGTCATGGTGAGAGTGTGCAAACTCTTTACAGACACCAGTGGATTTGAACCTGGGATGACAGCTCTGTAATAGTGATGTGTTAACTGCCTTGCTAACCGTGCTGCCCGAATGACTAGAAAATCTTAATCAATAATTTCAAAGTTCAAAGTACGTTGTCAGAGTACATACATTAGATCACATACATCCTCGAGATCCTTTTTCCTGCAGGCCAGACAGAATTTCTAATGATTGGTAGTGCAACAAAAAACTCTACTCAAGAAAAGATACAATGTACAAAAGAGAGAAATGTACACAAGAAGCAAGTACAAACTGTGCAACACAGCAAATGAATAGTCAATAATAAATAATGTGCAATGTAGGAGTCTTTAAATGAGTCTCTGATTGAGTATATTATTGAGGAGCCTGATGGTCGAGGGGTAGAACTATTTCTTAACCTGGTGGTGCGAGTCTTGTGGCACCCAGATCTCTTTTCAGCAAGAACAGGGCAGTGTGGATCCTTAATGATTGCTCCTTCTCTCCGATGGTAGCGTTTCCTGTAGAATTTCTTGATGGTGGGTTTGGCCTATGATGTCCTAGGCTGTGTCTACCACCTTTTGCAGGGCTCTCTGCTCAGAAATATTGGTGCATCCACACCGACTGTGATGCAGCTGTAGAAACTTGCCAAGGTTTTTGATATCATACCAAACCTCTGCAAACTCTTGAGAAAGTAGAGGTGTTTATGATCATTTTTTTTTTCACAATGACATTAGTGTGTTGGGTCCAGGAAGGAACCTCTGAAATAGTGACTCCCAGGAATTTAAATTTACTCACCCTCTCCACCTCTGATCCCCTGATGATCACTGTATCGTACACCTCTGTCATTCCCCTCCTAAAGTTCACCATCAGCTCCTTGGTTTTGGTGACAGTGACTGCAAGGTTTGTTGTTATTATACCATTCAGCCAAATTTTCATTCTCTCTCCTGTATGTTTAATCATTGCCCCCATCTATACAGCCAACTACCATGATATCATCACCAAATTTGCAGATGGCATTAAAGTCGTACTGACCCCACACAGTCATAGGTGTAAAGTAAATTGAGCAGGGGGCTAAGAACAGAGCCCTGTGATGCTCCAGTACTGATGGAGGAGATGTTCTTACCAATCCACACTGATTGGGCTCTAAAGATGAGGAAATCCAGGATCCAATTACACAGTGGGGTTTTGAGGCCTAGATTGCAGAGTTGGGTGATCAGTTTTGAGGGGATGGTGGTGTTAAATGCTGAACTGTCATCGATAAAGAGCATCCTGATGTATGCATCTTTGCTGTCCAGGTGTTACAGGGCTTTGTGTAGAGCCAGTAAGATGATATCTACCATAGACCTGTTGCTGCAGAATGCAAATTAGAATGGATCTATGTCCCCACTCAGACAAGTGCTGATATGCTACAACAGCAGCCTCTCAGAACACTTCATCACTGTGGATGTGAATGCAACTGGTTGGTCATCATTTAGGCAGGTTACCACACTCTTCTTATGTGCAGGTACGACTGAGGCCTGTTTGAAACAAGTGGGTACTATTCCCTGCTGGACTGAGCTATTGCAGATATCCGTGAATACATTGACAAGCGGGTCAGTAAAGGTTTTGTTCTTTGTTCTCCATCCGGCTGAATGCTCTCCTTAAGGCAGCCTGCATGTCATTCTCGGATACTGACAGTAGAGGATCATCAGGCGACATGGAGATGTGCAGTGGCTCATCCTTCTTCTGGTAGTCAAATTAGTCACATTGAGTTCATCTGGGAGAGAAGCTTTAATGCCTCCTACTGCACCAGATATGATTTGTAAGCAAGTTATGTTATTAAGGCCCAGCCACAACTGTCGGGTATCCTTCATTATTTCCATTTTTGTCCGGGTTCTCCATTTCACCAAGGAAATAGCTTTTTGTAGACCAAACCTGAATAAGCACAAATGAAATGAAACCGAATTAACACAGCATTAGGTAACATGAGGATGGAGTGGTTTGTAATTAAGGAAACAGAATGGTAATGTGATGGAGTTTGTTTGGCAGTCATGGACCTATCTCCAATTTAATACACGTTGTGGATTCTCAAATAATTGGAGACTCATTGTTTGAAACATGCTCTCCTGTAGGCAGAAATCTGATGGATGTGAGGATGATCTTTCCTTGATTGTATGTGGTAGCAAAGATAAAGTTACATAACTAACATTTCAGGCCTGAGCCCTTCATCAAGGTATGAACAAAACTTAGTCAGACACCCGAATAAAATGGTTGAGGGAGGGGCAGTGGGAGGTGCACAGTCCTACAGGCAAGAGGTAATAGGTAGATAAGGGAGGGGGGCACAACATCAAACAGGGGGAGGGGAGGATGGCTCTGTGAATGGAGAGAGAAGGAATGGAAATATAGGCATGGTGAATATGGATCTGGTTAACTAATGTCTTACAGGGATGAAAATCTTCCCTCCTTTCCTTGAGCCAACATACCAATATCATCAGGAGAGAGGACGTCAACACCTCTACTTTCTAAGGAGATTGTGGTGATTCGATATGACATCAGAAACCTTGGCAAACTTCTACAGATGTTTAGAGGAAATTGTGCTGACCAGCTCCTGCATCAAGCCCTGGTATGGTGGCACCAAAACCTCTGAGCGGAAACCCTTGCAAAATATAGGGGATACATCACGGTACATCACAAGCAAAACTCTCGCCACCATCAAGAAATTCTACGTGATGGAGAAAATCAGCAATCATCAAGGATCCACACCACCCAGGATATGCTCTTTTCTCACTGCTATCCTCAGGAAAGAAGTAAAGGTGCCACAAGACATACCAAATTCAGGAACAGCTCCATCAGACTCCTAAACAACAAACTCAATCAGAGACTCATTTAAGAAGTCTTTGCACACTAGTTATTTCTGAATTTCGTTCTGTGTTGCACAGTTTGTTTACATTTCTCATTTGTAAACATCTTTTTTCTTGAGTACTGTACAGTTTGAGTACTGCATGACCTGCAGGAACCCTCAGGGTGGGTATGTGATGTCATTTACAGTATGTACTCTGACAATAAATCTGACGTTTCAACTTAGAAGGTTTTTACCATTATCATCCCCTCACTTTGAAGGGTCTTGTGGTTGGAGACGCATTAGTCTAAGGTAACCTTTTTTCACAAAGGACCCATCCCTCTGGCTGCTGAAGTTTCTTTCTGAATGCAGGACCCTGATGGGTTTTTCAATGCTGTTGTGAACAGTAAATTGGGAAACATGGAAGAGATTTGCTACAGCCATTTGGAATGATGCAATGGTGAGAAAGTTCAGAGACAGTATGAACATGGAGTGATCAGTTAAGGTACAAGCCTGCAGTCAAAAGTCATTCAGTTTTTTTTTCTCTCTGCAAGGGTAGGTTTGGAAAACCTAAGCCTCAGAGAGATCCAGATTGAATGTGGCAATTCTTAAGACCCTGTGGGAATGGGTTGTTTGTTGATGGGCGATTCTTAGCCTCCTGCTCCTAGATACTAATTTTAGCCTGGCAGAATTAGCCCACAAGATGCCTTCAGTAATGGAGGACTGCCCCCAAATGATGCACCCAATTAATGAGAGCAGCTTAGTGCTGCTCAAGAACACAGGAAAAATGCAAATAGAAGAATTAAAATGATTCAAATGATTCTATTGATTCTGATCCAACATGGAATTATTAAAGAAATTGCACATTTGGATTTTGTGAAATCTTTCCCCTTTTCATTCAAATTGCAGAAATGGCAAAGTTTTGTATGCAACATGCAGACATATAGGCTACGAATTATGGTTTCAAGCAGGAAGGGTGCATTTTTTTTGGTTAGCCCACACTAAAAGCAAAAGAAAAAGACTCGGTCAGGCTTCATACAGTTTTTGTTTGGCTGCCCAACTGGCTCTGAACCACACATGCTAATCCCCCAAAGAGCCATTTTTAAGCATTCATTCAAGCAGGACATCACCAACAAATGCCTTTAATCCTCTGGTTGGCCACAGGCTAATGAACATCTGCTAACGTTCCTCACAAGTTCAAGGACTTTGTGGGATCCGGGGGAGGGAATTAAAAAGCTCTGTGGCTGCAGGCACAAAAATAACAGAGGCATACTGTCAGAGTATACATTTCAGTGACTGCTGGCTGTTGCAGGCAAACACGATGGTAACTGGCTTCTTCTATCTGTTCTGAGAAATTATTCTCTACGTACTGCTTTCTGACAAGTGAGCAAGTTTTACAAGATTAACAGGTAACCATTGTTAGACAATCATTCTGGCTTTCTTTCCTTTAAATAAAAACAGCTATTTAATTCTACAGAAAGACCATTAGTTTTATGTTATCCAAAACTGAAATCCAATAACACAATATCTGACACAACAGACATTATATAAACAGGCAAAAATGTCCTGCCACACTGTTGGGTGGTACAGTTGGCATAGTGGTTAGTGCAATGCCTTTACAGTGCCAGCTATCTGGACCGGTGTTCAAATCCCACGCTGTCTGTAAGGAGTTGGTACGTTCTCCCTGTGTCTGCGTGGGTTTTCTGTGGGCAGCTCTCGTTTCCACTCACCATTCAAAATATACCAGGGCTGTAGGTTAATTGGGTGTAAATTGGATGGCACAAGTCTCGTGGGTTGAAATGTCCTGCTACCATGCTGTATGTCTAAATTTAAATTTAAAAAAATTAAAATCTTCAAATATTTACAGCTTGAGCACTGAGCTCATTATTCCTGTGCTGTCTTTCTTTGACCAAACTCTCATTTATGAAACAAGATTTTTGCAGGTTCCTGGTGATTCTATCATGTACCTGACTGGTTTAAGATTCAAGATCCCTTTATTGTAATGTAATAAAAACACTTCAATATTACATGGAATTTGCTTTCATCTGCCACAAAACAGACAGAAATTGCCTGAAGCGCCTCTTACAGTCAGAGAAAAAATAAATAAAAAAAGAGTCACCTCAGAGACACTGAGTGTCTGTGGACTCACCTCCAGTGCTGCTGCAGCCTATGCAGCCACACAGATTCCCGTCCAAACCATCGGTAGCCCGAGCTCCAGGTCCGAACTGCTGACATCATCTTGCCCCCTCTGGCACCCCGGTTCCAATACCTGCTACCTCTTCAACCAGTTTTCGGCAGTGACCACAGTCACCATCAGTCACCAGCCTTGACCACAGTCACCAGTCTTGACCATAATCATGATCACCCCACAGCCAGCCTACTTCTGGTTTTTTTCTGAACAGGCATATTACAATGATGATGTAAAATGTCTGTTATATGACATTGCTTATGTTAAAATATTATAGCTTTGACCCCTATTGCTACTGTTGCATTCTCCTATCTCCCTATTCTCTGAAGTCCTTGAATGTCTTATTACTTCCAAATCAGATGATGATGGTGAGATTAGTGTCATATGCATAAGTACAATGTACAGATCCAAATAAATTCTTGTTTGTTGCAGCTACATAGGTATGTAATACACATTAATGAACCACATTAGCACAATTTGACACAAGAAACAAAAGTTTCCATGTAGTTTCTTGTTTTAATCTTTTCTGACACTTTTGCATCACTATTCCTGGACTGGAATAGTTCTAACCACAGGATATTTTGTATCTCTGACATGGTTCATCTTTTCCTATTCTGCTCCATATTTTGCTATTTTCAACACAGGCAAATAGGGTCCTTCCTCTGTTTACCAGCTAAGCAGGACTGAATTTACTTGGTAACATGTTTACCATATCTCTGGGACTGAATTCTCATCCTGTCCATGTACCAAACCTCCAGGAACTGCAAGGATCTAGCCTTGGCATTTCCATCCAAATGTTGTTCCTGACCTGCACACTAGGTATCTGCTTCTTTGTAATCATGACCTATTCATCTCAAAGCTGTGGTTCTTGCTTCTATATCTTCCACCATCTCTTCTTTTGTTTCCACAGACTGGAATATTCAAAGCCAATTCTCTATTTATCCTCCCTGTTAACATTGACTCATGCAAAATAATGGCTGTTTTTATGGTAATCTTTGTGACCAGTTTTAGCAATGAACTTCAACATTTTAAAGTTGTACAATTTTCTCAAAGCCATTTTATGTCCTTCTATTGTCCGTGAACTACTCTTTGCCCTTGTCCGTGAACTACTCTTTGCAGATGATGCCGCTTTAGTTGCCCATTCAGAGCCAGCTCTTCAGCGCTTGACGTCCTGCTTTGCGGAAACTGCCAAAATGTTTGGCCTGGAAGTCAGCCTGAAGAAAACTGAGGTCCTCCATCAGCCAGCTCCCCACCATGACTACCAGCCCCCCCACATCTCCATCGGGCACACAAAACTCAAAACGGTCAACCAGTTTACCTATCTCGGCTGCACCATTTCATCAGATGCAAGGATCGACAATGAGATAGACAACAGACTCGCCAAGGCAAATAGCGCCTTTGGAAGACTACACAAAAGAGTCTGGAAAAACAACCAACTGAAAAACCTCACAAAGATAAGCGTATACAGAGCCGTTGTCATACCCACACTCCTGTTCGGCTCTGAATCATGGGTCCTCTACCGGCACCACCTACGGCTCCTAGAACGCTTCCACCAGCGTTGTCTCCGCTCCATCCTCAACATCCATTGGAGAGCTTACACCCCTAACGTCGAAGTACTCGAGATGGCAGAGGTCGACAGCATCGAGTCCACGCTGCTGAAGATCCAGCTGCGCTGGATGGGTCACGTCTCCAGAATGGAGGACCATCGTCTTCCCAAGATCGTGTTATATGGCGAGCTCTCCACTGGCCACCGTGACAGAGGTGCACCAAAGAAAAGGTACAAGGACTGCCTAAAGAAATCTCTTGGTATCTGCCACATTGACCACCGCCAGTGGGCTGATAACGCCTCAAACCGTGCATCTTGGCGCCTCACAGTTTGGCGGGCAGCAACCTCCTTTGAAGAAGACCGCAGAGCCCACCTCACTGACAAAAGGCAAAGGAGGAAAAACCCAACACCCAACCCCAACAAACCAATTTTCCCTTGCAACCTCTGCAATCGTGTCTGCCTGTCCCGCATCGGACTTGTCAGCCACAAACGAGCCTGCAGCTGACGTGGACTTTTTACCCCCTCCATAAATCTTCGTCCGCGAAGCCAAGCCAAAGATTGTTATGTCATTAAATTGATCTTGGCAAACCAAAGGACTATTTTGGGGTGGGCAACCTTTTTTTTTAAACTCACATTCCACCTTAAGTCATCTCTATGCCATAAATGCTCTGTGATTAGTAAGGAATTGCTTAAGGTGGTATGTGGGTGGAAAGAAAAAGTTTGAAAACCACTGTTTTAATCGTACCTAATCATATCTCCAAAGGAAATGGGCCAATGACAATTTTTCTCAAGCAAAATATTTCAATAACAATTGGGTCTTGAGCAGTGATTCTCAACCTTCCCTTCCCACTCACATACCACCTTAAGCAATACCTTACTAATCACAGAGCACTTCTGGCATAGTGATTACTTAAGGTGGAATTTTCATTTTTTAAAAAAGGGTTGCCCTCCCCTCGTCTATCCACTGTCCCCAGAGTTTGGCCCACCATTGGAAGTGTGCTTTCAGTTTCCTAGGCTCCTTGCTGTAGAATAAATAAAGACAAACATTTCTGGAAAAAATCAGCAGGTGAGGAAGTACCATGGAAAGGAAAAAATATTTGTTCACACCTTGATGAAGGGCTCAAGCCTGAAACATTGGTCATGTATCTTTATCTGCAATATAAAGTACACTGTTTCTCCAGCATTGTGTTTTTACTTCAATCATGGTGTCTGCACACTTTCATGTTTTACTCCTCTGGACAGAAATAATTTAATCAGGCAGGTACAGCATGGATTCCAGAAGGGCAGATCATTCAGCTAATATACTGAAGTTCTTTGAGGATTGTGATAGTACAGACCTATCACCAATGTATATAGTTACAGTATCTAGAGTGTAATGACTGTGCTTACAGCGATTGACTGAGAGCTTAGCCACGCCTACTGTCTGGGCCTTAAAGGGTTGTGTCCCTAGACTGGTCGGATCATTCTGGACTGGTCGGCCACCTGTGAAGAGCTCCTGTCTTTTGCTAATGAAAGCCTTGGTTTGGATCAACAAGTCTTTGGTTCTTTCGACGAGCTCTACAAGGATATAATGTGCAAGGGATAGAGGAAAGCATACTTAGATTTCCAGAAGGCATTCAATAAGATGCCACATAAAAGACTTCTGCATTGCATAAGGATGCATGGATTCAATAGTAATATATTGACATGGATAGAGGATTTGTTAACCAATAGAAGGCAAAGAGATGGTATTTCTCTGGTTGGCAATCGGTGGAATTCTCTGCCCAAGAAAGCAGCAGAGACTGCCTCAGTGAATACATTTAAGACACAGATTTTTGAAGAATAGGGTAATTCACTGTCATTGAGAATGATGGGGAAATAGGGAGAAGTAAATGGACCAGAATCCATGACCAGATCAGCCATGATCTTATTGAATCCCAGAGCAGGCTTGCCTGCCCAGATAACTTAATCCTGTTCATATTTCTCATGATCTGGTTACTGTTTTGAGCTATTGGCTTACACAAACCTAAGATCCTGACCCAATTAGTGGAACGTCAAGTCAATAAATAATTTAATTAATTAAATTTAATTTGTATTTATACATGTAGCATTGTTACAGGTCCTTGACTCGGATGTTTATTTTTATTGTAATAAAGAAAGTTGGGTTCTTTTAAAACAACTATACTTTATTAGCTATTGACTCTGCTTGTGTTGGCTCTGCTGGTGCACTACTGTCTAGCACTGGTGGTGTTACCTCTAATATTGTGCAGACTGGATCTTCTGCATTTGTATGTTTCTGCAGTGTCAACCCAACAACAGCACTGGGGATGAGGTCCGCGGGCACTGCTGATAAATTGGCCAACCGCTGAAAAAGTGGGCCTCCAGTCCTCATTGTCGAGTGACCTTGGTGGATGAGCAAATGGATGCAGTGCGAGATGTGGCTGGCAGAGAATGAGTTCAGAAAGTTGAGGCAGAACAATCAGTTTTGGATCTTGGAGGGACAGAAGTCGAGACCCCTTCCATGCAAGCTCTCATGGAGAGCTGCTGCTGAGAAGACTGGAGAACATCATGGAGACCAAAGGAGGAGTGTGATGGTGAGGTTGGCTGGGCTGACAACAGGACTATCGGTCAAGGCAGGAACTTTGGAGACCGGAGTTAGAGGGAATCGGCGGTGACATTGGCTACCATGAACACAGTGTGGGGATTTCCCTTTCTGGGCAATGGTGCAAAGTCACTGAACTCTGTGGAACTCTGGGGTAAATTGACTGGATGGTGGGTCTGTATGGGAAGTAGTGGACATTTAAGATCTTGCTTACTATTATGTTGTGGTATCAAGCCTATTGTCTGGTTCTACTGATTGTTGTATTGTAGTCACTGTGCAATAACGAGAGGGGTTATTTGTTAATTGGGGTCCCTTGTGAATTTTGTGTTGCTTAGTGTATCCTTACTGCAAGAGAGCTCATGATGGCTGTGCACAGATCCATGGTGGCTTCTTGGGCAAGTAAAGTGGTTAGAGCTTAGTTATGTTTGTCTGGTGTTCATGGTTGCTTTTTTTTGCTCATGATGGCAGCGCGTAGATTCGCAGTGGCTTCTGTGGTAGGCTGGTGGCATGCAGGGGCTGTCTTGGTTAGTCTTGTTTGGTCTTGTTTGTCAGTTTGTTTTTTTTGTTTGGGCTTTGTCTTGTGTTTATTGGCACTGTTTGGGGAAACAGTTTTGTTTTTATGCTTTGGAGTATGAACATGAAAATAAAGTGACTGTCTCTCTATCTCACTCTCTCACACACATTTTCAGCAGGCTCTTTCAATCCCTTCTCAGTATTTGACTGTCCTCTGTTCTGACAGTGTAGGATCTTGGATTTACATTCTCTAGAACAGTAGCCTTTTTTGTCTCAAGTGTGGGAATCTCTGAGTCTCACTGAATCATGTTGTGCCAGTGGCCCTTAGCTTCTCGCTGACTTGACATAGTTTCCTTTTTTCTTCTTTGCAGATGCTTTTGTTTCTATTTGACATCTTCAACATCTCTATTCTTGTTTGGGTCTGCAGGGTGGGGAAGTGTTGTTCATAGTCTACATTCCGTCTGAAGCTCAGCAGGTGACATGCCATGTTCAAGTGGCAATGCTCTGTAACTTAATAGAGGTAGATACAGATCTGAGCCACTGTCTAGTGTTTTCTTGTGCAACTGTTTGACTATGGGAATTGCTGTCTCTGCTTTACTATTTGGCTGTGGATGCAGAGGACTTGAAATCACATAAGAAAATCATACTCCTCTGCAAAGTTCTGGAATGCTCTACAGTTGTTGCATGGTCCATTGTCACCGTAGACAACTTGAGGAATTCCATGTCTTTTGAAAATCAATTTCATATATTTGATCACACAAGCAGCAGACATTAGGAAGCAACACAATCTCTGGATAGTTCAATAGATAATCAGTAACCAACATGTGATTCTTTCCATCCATGTGGAACAGATCAGCCCCAATTTTCTGCCACGGTTCTGCTGGTACATCAATTATGATCATGGGTTCCTTTGCCTGCTTTGCATGATGCTTCAAACAGGTCTCACAACTTGAAACCATCCTGTCAATGTCAGCACTTATCCCTGGCCAATAAACTGCAGTTCTGGCCCTCCTCTTGCATTTTTCCAATCCAAGGTTCCACTCATGCATCCTTTTCAGCATCTCTTGTCACAGTGATTGAGGAATGACAATTCTGCTCTGTTTGGGTAAAAGCCCATTGACCACACTCAGCTCAGTTCTGATGTTTTTCTATGGCTGACATTCACCTCCAGGCCATCCTTCATTCAGATTCTTGATGACCATGTGTAGAACACTGTCCTTTTCTGTTTCAGCTGTGACCTGATTGGATTTCATATGAGATATGGAAAGCAATTCAGTGATCAAGTTCACGTGGAGATTCGCATCTGTCTCTGTGCAACTCTCATTGTGTGCTTCACTCTATGTCATTGCCCTGGATAATGCATCAGCTAACACAATAGATTTCCCTGCTGTGTACACTCTATTGACTAGGCTTTGTTACCATTCATGTCCTCCTGGGACTATTGTGAACCTGAGGTGATGCTTTTATCTTTAACTTTCACCTGGATTTTACATGTACCTTTCATGATGTTGTTCTGTCCATTGAAGGCTTTCAGCTGTACAGGATTTGCATGGATATATGGTTGTATCTTCATTGCCTGATTTGCTCATAGATCAAATTCACATTTGCCCATGTGTCCCGCTTGAAATGAATATTTGTTTCATTTGTATGCAATGACAAAGTTCACTTGTCCTGCTCAACTCTGTTCACATTTGACTGATCAATGTCTGTTGGTTATAATCTTCCTGCACTACCAAGCCAACAAAAAGGGTATCACCGAGGATAGTTTCTTCTATAGTATGTACAGTGTGCAAACTTTCACTTCTGCTTTGTTTGCCTTTGGGAAAACAATGCTTTGCTTAGTGATTCTGCCCTTTGCACTTATTACAGACTTTTCCATAGGCATGTTGAGTGCCACATCGTTTACAAATGAATGTCTTTCCTTCTTTTTGTTGTTTGCTATATCTTGGATTTTTTTCGTTTAGGTTTGTGTCCCGACACTATAGTTACAACTATGCTTTATTTCACTGGCTTTTGCTCTATCACCAAACTTTTTTGCATGCTGCAGAGCTAATTCATTGGGGTGGCACATCTTCACAGCTCCAGATAAGGTAAGCTCTGTATCTTGTAGCAGCCTCTCTCTCACTTTCTCATCAATAATCCCAAACACAATTTGATCACAAATCATTGAATTTTGCAGCAATCCAAAATTGCATGTTCTTGCTTTTAATTTCTAGTCCATTAAAAAGTATTAAAGCTTTCTCCCTGCAGCTGCATGTGTGAACGAAACATGGACCTCTCGAACATTTCATTTTTATTTGGTGAACAGTGTTCATCGAACATCTTGATAACCTTGTCGACCTTGCACTGGTCTTCTGCCTCGGTCCCATTCTGCTTAAGGTCCCATCACTGTAAGTCACAGTGCAATCTTCCATGTATCAGGTTTGCTGTCGAGTCCAATGGCTTGCAGGTACAGCATGAATCTTTGTTTGAAAAACTTGGACTCAATTTACAGCATAAGGAGTCTTCACACTTGCCATATCTCTGCTGCTATCGATTGATCCTCACTCTGCACACTTCTGGTGTTTCTTCCACTCCTGGTACCATGTGATGTTTCTTTTTATCGTATGAACAAACTTGGGTTCTTTTAAAATAACTATATTAGTATAGATTCAAGACCACGTGGAGGCATCCATCTTAAATCCAACACAAGCTGCCACAAACTCATCTCCAATTCCCTCTAGTGGTCAGAAGGATCACTTGCACTCTATCATTACACAGCCCATGAGCCCATGCTGCTAAATACACCCAATTGACCTAAAGCTTCTATAAGTTTTGAAGGGTGGGAGGAAACCAGAGCATCCAGAGGAAGCTCAACATACATGAGGTGAATGTACAAACTCCTTACAAATAGTGTTGGATTCAAACCCAGGTTTGCTGGTGCTGGAACATGTCTCAGTTCACCATTTGGATTCTAATCTACCTGTTTATCCTTAGGGTGCCAACTTGTAGCTGCAGGTCAAACCTCAAATGTAATGATTCCATCTTTAAATTTAAATGTAATTTCTTTAGAATTCTTTTGCAGTAATTTGTGGAAAGATTAATGAGGAGATGGGAATTGTTGTCTTGCCAAAGCCAGAAACAGTGCCTTGAAAACATTCTTGGATAAGCAACTGATGCAACATACTGTGCTTAGAGCACAGAAGGGTGTTGAAGGTTGCAAAGAAAATCAGGACCACCATCGGCTCTGACCTCCAATCCATTGAAGACATCTATGTCAGCACTATTTCAATGTCACATTTTTTTTCCAGCACTGTGGTAACTGTGAATATGTATTGTCTATCTATCTTTTCTATTTTTTTTCTCTGTTAAATTAGTCATTTTCTTTCCTTTACAAAGTACCAGTTCAGCTGCAGCAAATAAGAATTTTGGTGCATATGTGCATTGTACAATGTATATGACAATAAACTTATCATCATATTGTATATTATTATTATTATAATTTCACTTGTTCAAGAAGATGATTCATTATTATCTTGTCAAAGGTTCTTGGGAATGGGCTTTAAATCTGGGCTTATCAATAATGCCAGATCATGAAAAAGTAATACATTTTTAAAAAGCTAACTTTTCAGACAGCATAGATGTAACAGAGAACTTGGTCTCCTTTCTGACCTAAATTTCTCTTCTATAAGAACATGCAACATCCTCTGGTAGCATACTGTTATATGCATGTTATATCAGCTGCTTTGCTTTCCCATCATTATCAGCGCTTGATGTTTGTCACATGATACTGAGGAAGAGTTTCTTTAAAAATCATGCAGTTTATGTCATTTTTCCTGTGGCACTCTTGAAAAACCACTTTGAGTTGACACAGAACCGGTAATTAACAAATTAGATCGAAAATTGTGCTCACAAGTCTTAATTTTTAAAAAATCTTGAGGACTTTGGAAGTGAATGACCTGTTTGACTTGCTAGTTGCTGTTCCAGCAGTTTAACAATGGCCTGAGATACCATCACATCTTCTCCTCATTAAAAGATGAGCTGAATTAGACCTGTATTCTGCTGGATGCATTTCCTGTCCTCCCCATCCCCTGGAGCAACATTTTTTTCTAAATAAGCCTTAGATTAATGTGGTAGAAAAGTTCCAACAGATACATGTCACCTCCAGCACTTTGTCAAATGCCCAATTCCCCTGTAAAGTTTAGTAAGAAGCAATGGGCTACGCACCGATGACATACATACCCATCCTTCCCTGATCCAAGCAAGCAGCGTGGTGACTCTTGCTGAATGTTCCTTCAACATCGTCAAACTTATTTCAAGAGGCAGAGTAACACAGAAGAGTTTGGAGTCCAACAATAGTATGGGCTTCCTAAACCAAACATGAGATTTTTACACCAAATTGATTAATCTGGAAATCTTGGAGGAATAAATTACTTTGGATCTTTGGTATCTAAACTCTCTGCAGTTTTTGATTTATTGCTGTCACATGTTAATCTGCTGAGCATAAATTGATTGGATTTGATTGGTATCAGTTATTATTGTATCAATTGCCAGGGTAGCAACAGGAATCTGGATGAGTAACATCTTGCTTTCAACCAGAAATTCCATCGTTCCTTGGTTCCTATTTTAATCCACTCTTGCAAATCCCACTGGAATTAGTGCTAGCATATGCTGGAAAGAGTATGGATTTGCAGGGGTGATGATTTTTAACACTAGTATTTAGTGCCTTTTGCCACTTTATTTTTAATAAGTTGAACTTCATCTTTCTGCTTTCACACTAGATTCATCAAATTGCAATAGTATATTGGGTAATCTATTGCATTGATCACTGATGTGATCTTCAATCTTACTGTGACATATTTCAATTCAATAAATATGAATATTGTTTATTTTCATAAATATCACATGTAAATTTCTTAAGCAATACACAAATGTGCAGGAGATACTGAGCAGGTCATGCAGTATACATAGGAAATAAAAGGTTACCACTGTTTCAGGCCTGTGCCCTTCATCAACCTCAGCATCTGCAGACTTTCTTGTTTAATTCTAAATGTAAGTTTCTTAGGTGCATCCTTGGGATTGATAATGATGTCCCTTTTTGTTTTTCAGGTTTTCTGAACTGAGACCAATTGGAGAAATCATGATTTTTTTTTCACAAATGGAGGCTTCCAGGACTTGATGGATGAATAGTTTGAGAGCCGGTGTACTTCTTCCATTGTTTACATCTACTGCCTTCTCTTCATCAATTTCTTTTGTTACCTCCTCAAAACACACCTGAGGGTGGACCTTCCCCTCAAAAAGCCATGCTGATTATTCCTGAGAAGACTGTACTTCTCTAAACGCTTGTAAATCCTGTCCTTAAGAATCTGCTCCAATAGTTTGCCCACCACTGATGTAAGAGTCACTGGTCTATAATTCCCAGGATTCTCCATATTACCTTTTTTTAAACAAGGGGACCACATTTGCCATTGTCCATTCCTTGAGCACGTCCTCTGCAGCTAAGGAAATCACAAAGACCATTGATAATACCCCATCAATCACTTTCCTCCCTTCCGATAGCAATCCATTGTATACCTCATCCGGTCTCGGGGAGTTATCATTCCTAATATTTTTAAGAAGAGCCAGCACTTCTCCTTTCTTAATCTACAGATGGTCCAGCACATAAGCTTCTTCTATTCTGACCTCACCTTGACCAAGGTCCTTTTCTCTGGTGAATATTGAAGCAAAGTTTTAATTTTGGACCTCTTTAACCTCCTCTGCCTCCAGGCACAAGTTGGGAGTGAATAAATAAAAATAAACTGGAATAAAGTTTCTTGAACCCATTTAAATTTTGCTCCTCCTGTGTTTATCCTCACATTATATCTGTGGATTTATTGCAATTTAGCTGAAAAGATTCTGTGTGGTTTTTCCTCCTCTTCATTTTTATTTGATTTCACTGATATTTTAACCTCATCACCATGTAAGACTTTTATGGACGTGCATCATGAAGTGTACATGTAGAAGGGTTACATTTTGTAAAGTTGAACTTTCCCAATAACAAACATCCTTCCAACTGGTCTGCGTTGCTCCCTTCTGTGTTCTCTCAAGGACAATAGTGTCAACGTGAGGCCAGAAGCTGACAGGGATCTGCAGCTGGGTGTGTAGTTATGCTTCTCTGCAGTGACTGGTCTCACCATTTTTAAACACTGCCAACGCTGGTAAAGCACCAGAATCAAAATACTTCCATAAAAAAATCCATGGGTTGTACAAACAAGGACATGCAAAACTTTGAAGGTGGATATATTCAACCCAGCTGTCAATGGGAACTCAGACCAGATTCCTGACAGGGCTGAGGAGGGACATTAATGTAATCAAGTGCCAGTAATTTAATCATTTCATAGGCTTGATCAGTTTTTTATTATATTTGTTGTCAAGCAGACAGTTTCTTCCTATCATAAGAAAATAAACACCATTTATCATCCCTGTAAATATTACCCAGTGACAGCTTCAGCATTGCTTTGCATATATATCTATGAATGAGAGTACTGTCTGTAGAGGCAGTAAAAGTCTATTCTTCATATTTGCGCCTGTCAGAATCATTTTAGCTGCAGTTCAAACATACTTTCATCAGCCTGTGAATCTTTAATTCATTGTAGAGATTGCATATTCACTGGATGGAGATTATTGCTTTAACTTCTTTATGTGAATTTAAGGGTGGCACAATATAGCATTTTGCTGCTTTAAGTCTAACTGTGATTACCAGACCAGACCAGGTACAGTGAAAGTTATCTGCAGGCCTTTGTTTCACTAAAAAAATAATGCAGCTCCCTGTTCTTGACAGCAAGGCTGTCAATCTTCTTTAGCTCAAAGATGGATGATATCACTTTTGCATTTATGAGAATAAGTATGACCATTAGAATGTAGCATTAATTAATGATTTTTCCATCAATTTGAATTAGATACATGGGATGCCTACCTTTGACATTTTGGAGGTTATTCTTTTTAAAAGAAAGTGGTGATTTGGTGCGGTATAGAGCCACATGCTCATGGATTGGGTGTGTCTGGATTTTCAGATTTTCCAGATTCTCGGACAGTACCTTTAAAATTCAAACTTAAGGAGAAATAAAGAAGAGGTGAACAGGTAAATTTTGATAGTTTATTCATTAGCAAATACAGTATGCTTCATTTATCAAAACGAGCAGTTATAAAGAAAAATAAAGTCAACACAACAAAAATGTAAATCATAAAATTTTTCACTACAAAAAAGAACATATAATGCCTGAAATTCGGTTTAGAAATGAACATTGTAAAAGAAAAATCAAATTTCTTCATGATAAAATGGTGACCTTTTGCCACTGTGCATCTGTGGCTATTACACATGCATGCACGCTCACCAAAGCCCACTAAATTTAAAAAGTTTGAAAGTCTGGATTCTCGGGTGGTCCAAATTTCTCGCATCCTGATTTTTGGACTTCTACTTTAGATCCATGGCACTTTTATTTTTTAAAAAAGCTTATTGTTAGTTCTTTTCTGAGTGGATTTTGGTTAACAGGCCAATTCACAAAGCGGGAGCCTCCTTTCTGTTGGTATAGAGTTAGAAACAGGTGCAGCACAGAAACAGGCCTCTTGGCTTACAGAGTTCACACAACATTAATGCTACATTAATGCCATTTTTAAAAATTCTCCCAACATCCTCATCAGCTCTTGCCAGATTCTATCACTCATTTCTTTGGCTTGGCTTCGCGGACGAAGATTTATGGAGGGGGTAAATGTCCATGTCAGCTGCAGGCTCGTTTGTGGCTGACAAGTCCGATGCGGACACGGTTGCAGTGGTTGCAGGGGAAAATTTGTTGGTTGGGGTTGGGTGTAGGGTTTTTCCTCCTTTGTCTTTTGTCAGTGAGGTGGGCTCTGCGGTCTTCTTCAAAGGAGGTTGCTGCCCGCCGAACTGTGAGGCGCCAAGATGCACGGTTTGAGGCGATATCAGCCCACTGGCAGTGGTCAATGTGGCAGGCACCAAGAGATTTCTTTAGGCAGTCCTTGTACCTTTTCTTTGGTGCACCTCTGTCACGGTGGCCAGTGGAGAGCTCGCCATATAACACGATCTTGGGAAGGCGATGGTCCTCCATTCTGGAGACGTGACCCACCCAGCGCAGCAGGATCTTCAGCAGCGTGGACTCGATGCTGTCGACCTCTGCCATCTCGAGTACTTCGACGTTAGGGATGAAGGCGCTCCAATGAATGTTGAGGATGGAGCGGAGACAACGCTGGTGGAAGCGTTCTAGGAGCCGTAGGTGATGCCGGTAGAGGACCCATGATTCGGAGCCGAACAGGAGTGTGGGTATGACAACGGCTCTGTATACGCTTATCTTTGTGAGGTTTTTCAGTTGGTTGTTTTTCCAGACTCTTTTGTGTAGTCTTCCAAAGGTGCTATTTGCCTTGGCGAGTCTGTTGTCTATCTCGTTGTCGATTTTTGCATCCGATGAAATGGTGCAGCCGAGATAGGTAAACTGGTTGACCGTTTTGAGTTTTGTGTGCCCGATGGAGATGTGGGGGGGGCTGGTAGTCATGGTGGGGAGCTGGCTGATGGAGGACCTCAGTTTTCTTCAGGCTGACTTCCAGGCCAAACATTTTGGCAGTTTCTGCAAAACAGGACGTCAAGCGCTGAAGAGCTGGCTCTGAATGGGCAACTAAAGCGGCATCGTCTGCAAAGAGTAGTTCACGGACAAGTTTCTCTTGTGTCTTGGTGTGAGCTTGCAGGCGCATCAGATTGAAGAGACTGCCATCCGTGCGGTACCAGATGTAAACAGCGTCTTCATTGTTGAGGTCTTTCATGGCTTGGTTCAGCATCATTCTGAAGAAGATTGAAAAGAGGGTTGGTGCGAGAACACAGCCTTGCTTCACGCCATTGTTAATGGAGAAGGGTTCAGAGAGCTCATTGCTGTATCTGACCCAACCTTGTTGGTTTTCGTGCAGTTGGACAACCATGTTGAGGAGCCTTGGGGGGCATCCGATGTGCTCTAGTATTTGCCAAAGCCCTTTCCTGCTCACGGTGTCGAAGGCTTTGGTGAGGTCAACAAAGGTGATGTAGAGTCCTTTGTTTTGTTCTCTGCACTTTTCTTGGAGCTGTCTGAGGGCAAAGACCATGTCAGTAGTTCCTCTGTTTGCGCGAAAGCCGCACTGTGATTCTGGGAGAATATTCTCGGCAACACTAGGTATTATTCTATTTAGGAGAATCCTAGCGAAGATTTTGCCTGCAATGGAGAGCAGCGTGATTCCCCTGTAGTTTGAGCAGTCTGATTTCTCGCCTTTGTTTTTGTACAGGGTGATGATGGTGGCATCACGAAGGTCCTGAGGCAGTCTTCCTTGGTCCCAACAAAGCTTGAAAAACTCATGCAGTTTGACATGCAGAGTTTTGCCGCCAGCCTTCCAGACCTCTGGGGGGGATTCCATCCATACCTGCTGCTTTGCCACTTTTCAGTTGTTCGATTGCCTTATATGTTTCATCCTGGGTGAGGACCTCATCCAGTTCTAGCCTTAGGGGCTGTTGAGGGAGCTGGAGCAGGGCGGAATCTTGGACTGAGCGGTTGGCACTGAAAAGAGATTGGAAGTGTTCTGACCACCCTCTATTTTCCTTGCATCCATCTAAATCTCTTAAATGTCCCTATTGCATCAGCCTCTACCACCAGCTCCAGCAGTGCTTTCCAGGCACCCATCATTCTAGATTAAATTAAATTTTGATATACAACACAGGCCCTTTTGGCCCACGCACCCCTTCTGGCTGGCAACTACATGGAGTAAGGTGTGGTAATCATGAGCTCCTGTCAACCTTTTATAATTTCCAATTTTAAACCCAATTTTTTTTATATCCGAGTAGTTAAATATTAGTTTAACTGTTCATTATTACCACTACTATTAAGAAATTGTTCAGAAAGAAGCTAAAACAGCTAAGGCAGTGAAGGAGACCCAGGAATTTGAAGTTGAAGAGGAACTTGGAGTTGAAGTTGAAACAGAGTGGACTATCATTGATCAAGTTACCAAAATGATGAAGGTTCAGTGCCAAGAACTTACAGACAAATGAATGAAGAGCATTACAGGCAATTTATATTGATCAATAAGCTGACTGAGATGCACGTCTTTGCAATGTGGATAGAAACAGAAGCACCTGGAAGAAACACACATGGTCTCAGGGAGAACATGCAAACTCCATATAGACAGCACTTGAGATTAAAACTGAACACGTGTCTCTGGGGCTCTAATAGTTGGGCTACTGTGTAGGATCTGAAAATGTTTCATCATTACTTACACTCCCCCGAAAGTTACCATCCCATCATTAACGTTGTTTATTAGTTCCTCTGAAAAGTAATGATTAATTAGTTGCTGTTATCTTGATGGATTACCAGTAGTTTGTCATTGACTTGAATGCATTTGTTGTAAATCATATGACATTGCTCTAATTCGGTCAAATCTTTCAGATCCTTAAAAGTCGCAGTATTTGTTTTGCTGTGCAGTTTTAATAATTGCATTTGACAGTTGATGTCTTCATCGGTCGAGAGGCTATCATGCAGTTAAGGGCTATGACTTTAATAAATAATTATGTCTGTTTGGAGAATAGTGATATGGGAGAAATAGGAGGAAAATTTAGATTTATTGTCAATAAAAATAGTAATATTGATAATAGTAAAATTTAGAAAAAAGATCACAATGGTACATTACTTGGATATTGTAAATAGTCCCTGTTATGGATCGATGGCAGGGGAATCAGAGGGAATTAATGGGAACATGATTGAGAATCGATTACCGAGAAATGGGTGGGGTGATGCTCTATGAGCATGCATAGGCTTGATAGATTAAATGGCCTTCAATGTTTGGAGAAAATAATTTGAAATAAATGTCAAAAATAATGTAAAAAGTGAATAAATGGTAAGTTTTGATTCTTGTGCCAACACTATAATGAAGGGCATAAAGATAAACAGCCACCTCATTGATGAGATATTTTAACAAGTCACCAAGGAAATGATAGCTTCCAGCTGTACCAAAAAATCTGGTTTCATTGAAGCACCATAATTACATGAACAGTGCTTGTGAGGCAGGAGGAGAGTTTGTAAAATGCACTTATATATTTTTGAATCTAGAGGGTGATAGGATGGGGAACAGAATAGGGAGATTCTGTAGCTGCCTGAGCCTTTTCAAATATTTATAAAAAGTGTTTACATGAATTTTTGCATATCTCTCTGACTGTTAATTTCATTCTGCTTTGACTTATCGCCTTGTCATTGGGCTTCAAATTTTAATTTTGATACTTTAAAAATTCAGTACTTTGTAAATTTACATAGAACATAGAACATCATAGCACAGCACAGGCCCGTTGGCCCATGATGTTGTGTGGATATATGAAACTGACTCCACAAACCATCTAATTTTTCCCTATCTCACACATCCATAACCCTCTATTTTCCTTGCATCCATCTAAATCTCTTAAATGTCCCTATTGCATCAGCCTCTACCACCAGCTCCAGCAATGCTTTCCAGGCACCCATCACTCTAGATTAAATTAAATTTTGATATACAACACAGTAACAGGCCCTTTTGGCCCACGCTCCCCTTCTGGCTGGCAACTACATGGAGTAAGGTGTGGTAGTCATGAGCTCCTGTCAACCTTCTATAATTTCCATCTTTAAACCCAATTTTTTTATATCAGAGTAGTTAAATATTAGTTTAAATGTTCATTATTACCACTACTATTAAGAAATTGTTCAGAAAGAAGCTAAAACAGCTAAGGCAGTGAAGGAGACCCAGGAATTTGAAGTTGAAGAGGAACTTGGAGTTGAAATTGAAATAGAGTGGACTATCATTGATCAAGTTACCAAAATGATGAAGGTTCAGTGCCAAGAACTTACAGACAAATGAATGAAGAGCATGAAACAAATTTACATTGAGATGGAAGAAAGGCTTGTTAAAGCTTTAGAAGGAGTTCCATTATTAGAAGGGCATATGGCTGCTACGGAATTAGCCATAGAAACAGAGAGGAGTTCTGTGAACAAAAAACTTAAAAGGTTTGGAGGGAATGGCTATCAGCAATAAAAAGTTAAAGTTGCGTTTGGTCAACCTCGAGGGCTGGAGCAGATGCAATAATATCCGTATTTTGGGATTAAAAGAAGGCATTGAGAAAGGGCAGTCACCTGTACAATTTTTTTCACCAAGCTACTTACCAAGGTGTTTGGAAACGAGTTTCTTGGCGTGGACTTTACTTAATCGAGCACGTCGTGCTCCATTTCTAAAGGTATCTTCTGGAGTTTGTCCAAGACCAGTGATTGTTTGCTTCCACTATTTTCAGCAGAAAGAACGGATCATTTTTGAAGCTCGGCAAAAAAAAGACGAGTTATTAAGACCAACACATCAGATTTGTTGAATATTACTGTCCTGAGGTGGTGGAAATGCAGAAGAAATAACACAAGATCATGGCCAAATTTTATAATAAAGGTTTTAAACCAGTGCTGTGGTATCTGGCTCAAATGAAGATCACTTTAAAGAATGATCGCAAAAGGTTCCTTAACTTCATGGCGGAAGCATGCGGAGTTTTAGCTGCTGCTGTCAGCTTTACTGCCGAGTTTAGAATGAGTTAAATTTTTGTGGTCTCAAGGGAGTTGATATGATTGTGAGTCAGAGAGGTTTTGATGAACCCTTTTGGTGGAAGAAGGGGGAATTTGTTTGGGTTTTTGCTTTTGCTTTATTAGTGCCGCTGAACTCTACTAATTCTTACCTCAGGCCAGAATAATTTTGATTTCAATTATTTTTACATTTTACTGAAATAGTTTTGTCAGGAAACTATAAAATGAGTATATAAGTAAGCACCTCACAGGAAGTTCCAAACTCCATACGAGGTGCCTTGAAATAGAAGTAAATGAATTGAAATTTTAATTTTGATATTTAAAGAAAGTAGATCTGTGTGATTTTGGTATGATTTTAAGGACTGAATGCGTACAATAATTTTGGTCATTTGCACAAAATTCTGCATTTGACTAAATGTTAATGAGACCAGGCAGGTGATTACATTGAGAACATTGATCAAAATTGAGAGATGGGCCCAAGGTATTAAAGTTATAAAGTACTGACTTTTTTTAAAGTATCACAATAAAAATTTGAAGCCTATTGACAATCAGCTTTACATGTAAGTCACAGTAGGATGGATTTTGCAGCCAGACAAACATGTAAATTCATAAGCAATGATAAAGGAATACAGGTACACAATCCTTTATCCGGACATCTAAAATCCAGAAAGCTCCAAAATCCGGCATTTTTTTTCCTGGTGCTGGTACAGCGGAGGTAGGGAAAGGGGAGAGTCGGCAGCGCGACTCGGGCAGGTGGGGGGGAGAGAGACGGCAGTGCAACTCGGGCAGGTGGGGGGGAGAGAGACGGCAGTGCGACTTGGGCAGGTGGGGGGGAGAGAGACGGCAGCGTGATTCGGGTGGGTGGGGGGGAGAGAGACAGCAGCACGACTCGGGCAGGTGGGGGGGAGAGAGACGGCAGCACGACTCGAGCAGGTGGGGGGGGAGAGAGACGGCAGCGCGACTCGGGCGGATGGGGGGGAGAGAAAGATGCCAGCGCGACTGGAAGGGGATGGATATGGCAGCACAATTTGGTGGGCTTAAATCTGGGGCAGCTGGCTTTTGTTCTGAAATTCGGAACACACTGCCCCCCCCTCCCCAAGGCTTCCAGATAAAGGATTGTGTACCTGTATTATGATACCACAAAATTCCTTTCATTGTTGCTGATGGACTCAAGTAATAGCAGCAATCCCAATTAATTGAACCTCACTTTGTTACACTCATCATGCGCAAAAAATGTTTGCACTGTTACTGTGAATATTTATCATTGATCCATTTTATGTATTTATTGCTTTTTTTAAATTCAATTTTTACCATTATAATATTTTGCTAAATACCTGAAGCAAAGCAAATATTTTGATGCATATATACATTGAATAATGTATATGACAATAAACTCATTAGAATGTGTCATTCTAAAAGTCCTTTACATGGTACTGTCGTATCTGCTTCCATCAGTTCTCTTGGCAACCAGTTTCAGGCCCCTTCCACTCTCCGTGGATAAAAACAGCCCACATACCTTTAAACCAGTGGTTTTCAAACTCCCCCTAAACTTACATTCCACCTTAAGCAATTCCTATGCCAAGTAAGTATCTATCTGTTATACACCAGGGCAATATTATCATTCCATAAGATGGAGGAGAAGAATTTGGCCATTTGAAACAAAGCAGATCTTTTTTTTTCAACCCCATTCTTCTGAATTCTCCTGTTAGCTTTTTTTTTTCTTTTTTTTTTCTTTGGCTTGGCTTCGCGGACGAAGATTTATGGAGGGGGTAAAAGTCCACGTCAGCTGCAGGCTCGTTTGTGGCTGACAAGTCCGAGGCGGGACAGGCAGACACGGTTGCAGCGGCTGCAGGGGAAAATTGGTTGGTTGGGGTTGGGTGTTGGGTTTTTCCTCCTTTGCCTTTTGTCAGTGAGGTGGGCTCTGCGGTCTTCTTCAAAGGAGGTTGCTGCCCGCCAAACTGTGAGGCGCCAAGATGCACGGTTTGAGGCGATATCAGCCCACTGGCGGTGGTCAATGTGGCAGGCACCAAGAGATTTCTTTAGGCAGTCCTTGTACCTTTTCTTTGGTGCACCTCTATCACGGTGGCCAGTGGAGAGCTCGCCATATAACACGATCTTGGGAAGGCGATGGTCCTCCATTCTGGAGATGTGACCCACCCAGCGCAGCTGGATCTTCAGCAGCATGGACTCGATGCTGTCGACCTCTGCCATCTCGAGTACTTCGACATTAGGGATGAACGCGCTCCAATGGATGTTGAGGATGGAGCGGAGACAATGCTGGTGGAAGCATTCTAGGAGCCGTAGGTGATGCCGGTAGAGGACCCATGATTCGGAGCCGAACAGGAGTGTGGGTATGACAACGGCTCTGTATACGCTTATCTTTGTGAGGTTTTTCAGTTGGTTGTTTTTCCATACTCTTTTGTGTAGTCTTCCAAAGGCGCTATTTGCCTTGGCGAGTCTGTTGTCTATCTCATTGTCGATCCTTGCATCTGATGAAATGGTGCAGCCGAGATAGGTAAACGAGATAGGTAAGCTCCCCACCATGACTACCAGCCCCCCCACATCTCCTGTTACCTTTAACACTCTTGCTAATCACAAACCTATCAATCTCTGTTTTAAATATGTACCGAATGACAACTTCCACACCCATCTGTGACAACAAGTTCTACAGATTTATCACCATCTAGCTGAAGAAATTTCTCCTCACCTCTGTTCCAAAGGGATGCATTTTTATCCTGACATTGTGCCCTCTGGTCCTAGACTTTCCCACTACTGGAAACATCTTCTCTATGTCTACTCTATCCTCCCCTTTAAATATCTTGTAGGTTTCCATTCTCATACTTCTGAACTCCAAGTACGGGTCCAGTGCCATCAAGTGCTCCTCATATGTTAATCCTCTCAACCCTGGGATCATTCTTGAAAACCTCCTCTGGACCCTCTATATCAATGCTTCTCAACCTTTTTCTTTCCCCTCACATATCACTATTTCCTATGCCATAGGTACTCAGTGATTAGTAAAGAATTGCTTAAGGTGGTATGTGGGTGGAAAGAAAAAGTTTGAAAACCACTGTTTTAATCGTACCTAATTGATTTGTTTTGTGCATGGTTTCATAACTCCAAAGGAAATGGGCCAATGACAATTTTTCTCAAGCAAATTATTTCAGTAACAATTGGGTCTAGAGCAGTGATTCTCAACCTTCCCTTCCCACTCACATACCACCTTAAGTAATCCTTTGTGGTGGCACACATCTCTGTGAGCGAACCAGTCCTACGCCGCACTGGTGGGGGAGCTGCAGAAGATGGCACTGTCGGGGCTTGCTCTTACGTCATAACTTAGGCCACAGCTCATGCCCCGGGTCGCGTGATGACATCACCGCTGTGTGGTGAGGAACTCCCATTGGCCTTAAAGGGGCGCAAGTGAAAATCAAATAAACAGATCAACTGAAACCCCCATCGAGTTCAGTGGTGTGTTTCTGTGTTGCAGCAGCTGCTACATTGGTGACCCCGCAAAGCCCAGATGTTATCTGGTCTCCAAACATGGATTAGTCGGCGATCAGCGCTGTCCCTGTGAAACTACCCCCCTCCACCTTTTGGACCCATCAGCCCCGCACGTAATTCAGGCAGGAAAAGGTAGAGTTTCATCTTAGGCAGATCACCTCAGATTCCACCATGTTCTACCATGTGGTGAGCACCCTCAATGAGGAAACGGTGGCCAGAATGGACAACCTGATCCAAGATCTTCCAGAGAAGGGCAAGTATGTTGCCCTCAAAGCCGTCCTCCTTGACACCTTCGGTCTCTCCCGTCAGCAGCGCATGGCCAGGCTGATGAACCTCGATAGCCTGGGGGACAGAGCCCCATCCACCTTAATAGATGAAATGCTTGCACTGGCAGAAGGTCACAAACCCTGCCTGATGTTTGAGTAAGCCTTCCTTGAACAAATGGCAGAAGACATCCAGCTCCTACTAGCAGACAAGGACTTCTTGTACCCTCGGAAGGTCACAGCCCACGCCGATGTGCTATGATGAACTAAACAAGAGAACGAGGCTGCCATGAACAAGGTTGTCCACCCTGGACCCAGCCGACCATAGGCCGCCCCCAGACAGAGGATGAAGGAACATCAATCCACCTGGTGTTTCTACCACCAATGCTGGGAGCCCAAGCCCGCAAGTGCCATCAACCTTGCTCGTACTAGGGAAGCGACCAAGCCAGCCGCCGCTGAAGGCCGTGATGGCTGGCCACACGAACAGCCTCTTACACGTGGTTGACAAGACCAATGGACGCTGTTTCCTGGTGGATGTGAGCGGAGTTGAGCATACTTCCCCCGACCACCCTCAAATCCTGCATGAGAGCACGAGGCCCCACCCTGCTGGCAGCAAACAGCATCGACATAAAGACCTTTGGGACACGGACCATTTAGGTACATCTCAGGCCAGACAAATACCACTGAAAGTTCCTACTGGCCACTGTGGGAACTGCACTGTTAGGAGTTGACATCCTCCAAGCGTATAGCCTGCTGGTCGACCTGAAGGGCAAGAGGCTCGTGCCCGTATTTTCCAGACCCTCCAACTCAAGTCGTCCACCGTGCACAGCCCAGGGATAGCAACCGTCTGCATGCCCAGGAACGAGTCCTCCCGCATCCTTGACGAGTTCCCTGCCATTTTACGGCCACAATTCACCACCACCATACCTCAGCATGGCATCCGCCACCACATTGCCACACAGGGTCCTCTACTCCAAGCCAAGGCCAGATGACTGCCACCAAAGAAGCTGCAGCTATAGTGAAAGAAGAGTTCTCCTGCCTCCAGGAGCTCGGCATAGTCCACAGGTGGAACAGCCCCTGGGCTTCTCCCCTGCACATGGTCCCAAAGGCCTCCAGAGGTTGGCATCCGTGTGGGGACTACCACCTGCTCAATGATGCAACCACGCCTGATCGATACTCCATCTCCCACATTCAAGACTTCGTGGCCAACTTACATGGCACCAAAGTTTACTCTCAGGTCAACTTAGTGAGGGGCTGCCATCAAATCCCCATACACCTGGATGACATTGGCAATACTGCCATCATCACCCTGTTAGGCCTTTTTGAATTCTTTTGGATGCCCTTTGGCCTGTAGAATGCAGCCCCAAAAGCTCATAGATGCAGTGGATAGAGTCTTGGACTTCGTGTTCATCTATCTCAATGACATCCTCATCGCCAGTCAAGATCCCTCTCCGCACATTGTTCACCTGCCTGGCTGAATTCGGCCAAATGTCAGTTCGGGAAGGAATCACTACAGTTCCTGGGCCATACTATCACTGCGGTTGGGGCAGCATCGTCAGAAGACTAGGTCAAGGACATACAACAGTTCCCCAGACCTGACACCCTCAAGGACCTGCAGGAGTTGACCAGGATGGTTAACTTCTACCACCGCTTCATCCCAGGGGCTCCACACATAATGCCCCCACTGTTTGCCCTGATCTCAGCCAACAAAAGACTCTTGGTTGGTCGAAAGAGTCCGAGATAGCCTTCACACAGATCAAGGCCGCTCTTGCTAGTGCCACCCTACTGGCCCACCCAAGGCCCGATGCCCACACAGCACTCTCGGTGGACACACCCGCCATGGCCATCAGGGGTGTCTTCGAGCAAGAAGTCATCGGGCAGTGGCACCCCCTGGCGTTCTTCAGCTGGCACCTCTGACCACACGAGGTGAAATACAGTGCATTTGACAAGGAGCTCCTAGAATCTCTCGATCAGGCACTTCCGCTACTTTATAGGGGGCAGACCGTACACCAGCTTCACGGCCGTTCACTCATGCCCTCACTATGGCTAAGGATCCCTGGTTGGCATGCCAGCAGTGACACCTTTCCTACATCTTGGAGTTCACCACCGACATCCAATACCGGGCAGGTAAGGACAATGTCATTGCGGACGTGCTCTCCAGACCTACATCCACAACCTGTCCCCCTGCTTCAACTATGCCCAATTAGCTCAGGCCCAGAGAGAGGACAAAGAGATGTAGGCCTTCCGAACCGCCATCACAGGCCTGCGCCTCGAGGACCTGAAGCTGCCGGGCAGCCACAACACTGACCTGTGCGATGTCTCGACCAGCTCACCGCAACCAGTAGTCACCTCACAGTGGAGGCAAGAGGTGTTCTGGACGATTCATGACCTGGCCCACCCCCCAATCAAAACATCGGTGCACATGGTGCAAGTGGCCCAGATGGCGAGGAATTGCATGCATTGCCAAGCCTCCAAAATCCAGCGCCATGTCAGAGCCCCAATACAACATTTTGACCCGCCAGCCAGGATGTTTGACCATATCCACATCAATATAGTTGTCCAGGGATGCCCGTTACCTCCTGACTGGGGTCATCCGGATGATGAGGTGGCCGGAAGCCATCCCCATCAGGAACACTTCTGCCAGGTCCTGTGCCAGAGCCTGCTCACTAACTGGGTTATCTTGTTCAGCGTCCCAGCCCACATGGCCAGTGACAGGGGCGCCCAGTTCACTCCGCCCTCTGGGCACAACTGGCACACCATTAAGGAATCAAGCTCCACCACACTACGGCATATCATCCCCAAGTGAATGGACACATAGAGCGCTTCCACCAGCACCTCAAGGCGGCTCTCATGGCACGGCTAAAAGTACTCAACTGGACAGACAAACTGTCGTGGGTCCTGCTTGGCATTTGAATTGCTCCGAAAGAGGGCCTCCAGGCTTCATCCGCAGAACTCGTCTACGGTGAACTGCTGTCGCTACCAGGGGAAATTTTTGGAGTGGGCGTGGAATCCAGAGGTGAGATCCCAACCCTGCTCATGGACCTCCACAACCGACTTGCCTCGCTGCCCCCCCCACCACCGACCCACCATGGCAAACCCGGCGAATGTCCCCAAAGAGCTGGCCTCAACAGAGTTCGTGTTCGTCTAGTGTGGCCTGCATCCAATCCCCCTGAAGTGCCTGTACAAGGGCCCATACAAGGTCCTCCACCAATTGAGAAAGACTTTCACTCTGGACATTAGGGGGCAGGGAAGAACTATTCATGGTCGACCGACTGAAACTGGCACACATGGACTTAGACGAACCTATGCAGAAGGCCCGACCTAAACGGAGGGGTTGGCCGCCCAAATGGTGGGACACGTAGGCCATTTCGAGATGGGGGGTTGTGTGGTGGTGCACATCTCTGTGATCGAACCAGTCCAGCTTATACCGCCATGGTGGGGGGCAGCTACAGAAGGTGGCACTGTCGGGGCTTGCTCTTGCCTCATTGCTTAGGCCACAGCTCGCGCCCCGGGCCATGTGATGACATCACCACTGCGCGAGGCGGAACTCACGTTGGCCTTAAAAGGGCGCGCGAGAAATTCATCGAGTTCAGTGGTGTGTTTCTGTGTTGTAGCAGCCGCTACACCCTTAATCACAGAGCACTTATGGCGGAGGGATTACTTAAATTGGTATGTGAGTGGAAAGAAAAAGGTTATGAACCACTGCTCTATAATCTTTCTTGATCATTTTATATATCAAGGAAGAGAACCAATTAAAAAATCAACATTTTACAAACATTGCTTACATTATCACCTTTTCTTTATTTCTTTCATTGTTTTCGCAAGTCATCCAATGGCTTTTCAGTTTTACAGTCAGAATAGTGTGAGATATCACAGCAAACATTTTTCAGCCTAGTCCAACATGGGTACCATTTTCACAGACCACAAAATGCTAACCTTCACCTTCAACAAAATTACCATTTTCCATTACTATTTTGCCTGCAACCAGGGTATTATCTCAGCTGTGGAATGGATCAGCTTCTGTGCTTGTTGTCTCTATTTATAGGAATCATTAATTCAATCTAGAACATGAAATGTTATGTTGAAAAGTTGTTTCTTTAATTTGGCTACTTAAGCTGATAATGATTGTCTTAAAGAAAACATTATACTTTTGTTATGAAATTATAGAACCTTGGAGCATAAAAGGAGGCTGTTGGCTTTGGATTTTTATTCCTGTTCATTTGATTTCATCAAATTTGCCTACAGTCTGGCTTTGTAGAGGCACATCTTCTCTTTCTTTGTATTTTTAACGGCAGCTGGACGCAATATTTTGTATAAAATTATAAAAGGGATAGTTAATCCTTGCATATGAGTCACTGCCGAGTTTTCAAAATTCTTTTATTTATCCTTTCATGAGTGAACATTGCTGACAAAGCCACCATTTCTTGTTTATCCCCATATGCCTCTTGCATGGACTTCGTGCTGGAGGCAGATGAGAGCCAACCATTTTGATGGTTCTGACATCATTTGGCTGAGGGTCAGCAGAACATAAATGTATTAGCTTGTTTTAATGACAGCCCAGGTAATAATCAAGGTCACCATTACTGATATTTGTTTAATTGAAGATTTTACTTGTATTTAAACAGCACATCAGTCCTGTAGGGATCTGAACTGCTTGCAGATAATCTAGGTTTCTGTGTGTTAGTGAACCAAAATGTCTCTAATTTACAACTTTCTCAGAAAGTTGGCCAGTGCCGGCCAGAGCCCTGAGTCGTATGCTCCGGCAACCCAAACCTTGCCACCCAAGTATTGATCAATGCTCTGACGCAGGACTTGGTAGTTGTTTCTGCCAACGGAACTGCTTCTGGCCACCTTGTGGAACGGTCAACCATCGTCAAAAGGTACCTTGCCCCCAGTAGCGGTCCTACCATATCCATGTGGACGTTACTGAACCTTTGCCGTGCTGGTTCAAAGGTTTGGGGAGATGCTTTGGTGTGTGTTTGCACCTTTGATGCCTGACAGAGGTCTTGACCCATTGACAGATGAACCTGCTGGCTACCATCTGGATGCTGGTTCTGATGGCCAGGTGTGCCAGGTTGTAACTGCTTTGAAAACCTTCCGTCTCCAGGATGCTGGTTTGATGGGGCAGGACTTGCTAGTGGACACGTCGCATAGGAGTGTCTGGTTGCCTGGACTGATGGTGACATCCTCTAGCCTGAAACATGAGACCACTGTCTTGTACTTTGGCCAGGGCCACATAATCTATTCTCTGGGACAGGGTCTGGATGGCCTGAATCGCCAGTTGTGACAGTGCATTGGCCACTACATTGATTTTTATCAGCGATGCGTTCAATGTTCATAGTAAACTCAGTTATGTAGGACAGGTGTCTTTGTTGCCTGGCCAACCATGGGTCTGATAATTTTGTTGAAGGCGAAGGTTAGCATTTTGTGGTCTGTGAAGAACTTGAATTACCTCCCCTCCAAAAAGTATCCAAAGTGTCAGACCGCCAGGAATAGTGCCAAGAGTTCACAATCGAAGGCGCTGTATTTGAGTTTAGTGGCTGGAGGTATCTGCTAAAAAATGCTATGGGCTGCCAATATCCTTCGATCAACTGTTCAAGCACACCGCCGACCGCCGTGTTGGAGGCATCCACTGTGAGGGCAGTCGGGGCATCTGTCTTAGGGTACACCAGAAGCGTAGCATTGGCAAGAGCATCTTTTGCTTCTTTGAATGCCTCTGATGTTTCCTTGTCCCAGGTTACCTCTTTTTGCTTTTCTGCCATGAGTGTGAATAGGGGGCACATGACGGCGGCTGCCGTCGGTATGAAACTGTGGTAAAAATTGATCATACCGGCGAATTCCTGTGGTCGTTTGCCATGTGGGGTTTGATGAAATACCTCACGGACTCTACTTTTTCAGACAGAGGTGTTGCCCCATGATTCTCTGGCCCCAGGAAGTTGATCATCCCTAGCCTGAACTGACATTTGGCTGGGTTGATTGTAACACCGAAGTTGCTCAGGTGAGTGCACAGTTGTCTGAGGTGGACCGCATGCTCTTTGCGATTGCAGCTGGCTATTAGGATATCATCCAGGTAAATGAACACAAACTTGAGATCCCTACCATGTCCATGAGTCTTTGGAAGGTCTGAGCTTCATTCTTGAGCCTGAAGGGCATCCTTAGGATTCAAAAAGCCCAAAGGGGGTGATGATCGCAGTTTTAGGGATGTCATCGGAGTGGACCGGATGATAATCCCTTAAAGGTCGACTTTGGAAAATATTTGCATCCCTTGTAGATTTGCAAAGAAATCTTGTATACGTGGTACAGGATATCTGTCTGGTGTGGTGGCTTTGTTGAGGCAATGGTAGTCTCCACATGGCCTCCACCCTCCCACTGCCATGTGTAGGGGGAGCCCAGGGACTGACAGATTGCTGCACTATTCCCAGATCCTCCAATTTTTAAAATTCCTCTTTTGCGAGGTTGAGTTTCTCGGGAGGAAGGCGGCATGCCCTTGTGTGGAGTAAAGGTCCTGCTGTCAGGATGTGGTGTTTGGGTTCGACCAAGGTAAATTGGGGTGTCATGATAGAAGAGAACATGACAGAGTCGCAATGCAGGGCCGGTTGTCTGGCCTCACCCCAGGAGAAAGGCTGATAAGTCCTGCCGTGCACCATACGCCACTACTAGAAGACAGTGGGCTCTGAGGAAGTCTGCCCCCAGGAGGGGTATTGCCACCGCTGCCAGTGTGAACTGGCTGTTGCCAAAACAGAGTGGGATGGTGCAATTGCCAAAGGCCCTTATGGTGCTACTGTTCACCATGCTCACGGCCGGGCCTGGTTTCCCATTCTGGGTATCATAGGCAGAGGGGGGAAAGGCGCTAATCTCGGCACCTATGTCAACCAGGAACTGCTGTTCTGAGAAGGAGTCCCAGACATGGAGGAGGCTGTCTCATTGGCCAACCACTATACCCTCTAGTGACAGTTGGCCACGACTTACCCCCCCCCCCCCGTGGGGGGGCAGAATTGGTGGGCCTCCGTTCCCCATCTCTGATGGGAGAAGCAGTAATGATCGGTAGGGGAGTCCACTTGCCTTTCTGACAGTTGTTGCGACCTTAGCGTTCTATGCATAATGGCCTAGTGACTTGTTCCTTCACAGAGATGCTGTCCCTTTTCACTCTCCAGAGCACGGCTGCCTGAGCAGCGACTTCCCTTGGGTCACTGAAGTCCTTGTTGGCAAGCAGCCATCGGATATCCTTGGGCAGCTGTTCCAGAAAAATCTACTCAAAAAGCAGGCAAGACTTGTGCCCCTCAACCAAGGCCAGCATGTCATTCATGAGGACGGATGAGGCCCTGTTCCCCAAGCCATCCATGTGTAACAGTCGGCCAGTGCGCTTGTGCCATGACAACCCAAAAGTTTGGGTTAAAAACTCTTTGAGGGCTTCATATTTGTCTTGTTCTGGAGGCTGCCACAGGAAATCAATGGCTCGTGCTGCTGTTTCCTGGTCAAGCAAGCTCACTACGTAGTCGTACCTTGTGGTGTTTGTGGAGATCTGTTGGTGCAGGAATTGGGTTTTGGCCTGCTTGAACCACACCAGTGGCTGCACTGTCCAGAATGTCGGCAGTTTCAAGGAAACTGCATGTAGAGATGATTGGTCAGTCATCTTCAGGACCAATTGCCATTTGGACCAGTCAGGGTCACCAATGTAGCGAGTTGCTACAGCAAAGAGTGAAAGAATGATACACACTTGATGCAGTTATAGACAAGACTGGATTATTGCACTCTCTGCCCCTGCTTATATAGGCCCAGATTCCCGACGCTGGGCCCAGTTGTCCCACCATTGTCAGTGGAAGTGAAGTCGGCAGCATTCTAGTGGCTAATTGGTCAATGGTTCCAGCATGCGGGCAGTCAGGCAAGGAGAAAGGCCATTAATCTATGCGGGCCTTGTGCAATCGCTGTGTTCGACCGCCATTTTGTGTGTCAGACCACCTCCTGGGTAGCGGGCTGCTACGAGGTAACACCAAGGCTATGGCATTTCTTTCAGTCATTGCCTATTGCATTAACTAACATTTTCTTTAAATTATTATATAATTGTATGAGACAATTCCTTTGGAATAACAAAGAACCGAGAATTGGACTGGAAACATTAACATGGAATTATAAATTTGGGAGGACTTGGACTCCCAAATTGTAAGACATATTATCTATCAGCACAAGCAAGATTTCTATCATTTTTCTTTTCAGTCCCCTTCATGGATTTGAATGGAACTGGAATTCAATAAAAGAGGAGACAATGAGGGACTTTATTTATAAGTGGAATGTTAAGTCAATAACAAAAAAAAATGGATAATCCTATATTAGTCCACATGATTAGAATATGGAAAGAAATAAATGAATGCATCAGGGAAAAAGCAGGTATATCACTGAGGACACCATTATGTAAAATGTACTACAAGTACACAATCCTTTATCTGGAACCCTTGGGGGACAGTGTATTCCGAATTTCGGATTTTTCTGGATTTCAGAAAACTGTGCTGTCATATCCACCCCCACCCCATTCCAGTCATACTGCCATCTTCCCCACCCTCACCCGCCCAACTCGCACTGCTGATCTCCCCCCGCGCCCGCCCAACTCGCGCTGCTGATCTCTCCCCAACTCACATACCCAATTCATGGTGCCAGTCTCCCCCTACACCTGCCCGACTTGTGCTTCCATCTTTCTCCCCCTTGCCCGCCCAACTCGCGCTGCCGATCTCCCCCCACCCTCGCTTGCCCGAATTGTGCTGCTGGTCTCTCTCCCCTTGCCGGATTTTGGAGCTTTCCGGATTTTAGATGTTCTGATAAAGGATTGTGTACCTGTACTGCCTATGAATCTGGGTAACAAAATATTGAATTCATGGTATGACAACATAATAAGATATGTTGATAATTGATATATTGGAAGGATCTCTTTTGTCTTTTAAGAAATAAGTATGGAGTCGCTAAGTGGGACTTTCTTTTGGTTTCTCCAGTTAAGATTGTTCTTAAGAGAAAGATGGGGACCAAACTTGGCCCCAGCTGAAATTAGTGAGATGAAATGAATGATTTTGCTGGGGAATACACCTAAATTTATAACTAAAATGTTCTTTGCTCTCCAAAATGTAGGTGTAAAACCATGCTTATAGAGATCGATAGAGAGAGAGAGATGGGAGTCAGATTTAGGAGTTGCAATAATAAAAAGATACTGGTCTGATTGGTTTTGGATAGAATGACATCATTATAAATGCAATATATGGATTAATGCTATATAATTTCCTAGATGTGGAATACAAATAGGAACATTTGTACATGGTCGTGTGTGAAGGTGAGACCTTTCTGGCATGATATTACTGAAATACTAACAAGGATAACAGGGGAGGCCTTTGCAGATGACCCGGAGCTTTATCTTTTGGGCAATTTTATTGAAATAAGTAACAAACTAACTAAATTCCAGATTTCATTTGTTAAAATAGCTTTAGGTGTGGTTAAGAAACATGTTGGGATTACTTGGAAATCCGATTCCTCTCAACAGATAGCACGATGGAAGACAGAGATGAACAGTTGTATACCTATGGAAAAAAAAATCACATACGATCTAAAGAACAAATACGACATATTTATAAAAAATATGGCAACCATATTTGGACTACATAGGTGCATAAATATAAATAAAAAAGGTGCTACTATTATAAAATATGTGATCTCCCCAATGAAGACTTTATTTTTTTAACCCAACTCTAGGCTCTGACAGTGTACGGATTTATACTGTGAAGGGGGCAGGAGGGAAGGGGTTGTTGTGTTTCGTAAAAAAATAAAATATAAAATAAACGAATCATGAAATATAAACAAACAAACAAACAACTTCTCACAATACAGTGAGAAGTAAAAGTCAATGAAGTGCGAAAAAGTACTTAAATGACTCCTTGATTAAGTATACAGGTATGCACTGCTTTAACATCCATGATATGTTCTGTAAAATTGGGCATTAGGCGATGTAGGCGTTGTGCAAACACCATATTACTATATATACTTAACAAAGCTATATAGGATATTGAACTTGCACTAAATTAAACTGTTTAATTCTTTTTCACTTTTTAGCCTATACAATATTACTCACAATTTAACAGTGGTTCCGGATCATTCACATCACTGTTCTCAACTTCCTCATGATGCTCCACTGGAAGAGTTTCAGGTCGTTTAACCTCCATTGATGAACTGTCACTCTGTAATGCCTGAAGGACCTGGCTGAGGCTTTTCTTGGGAAGGTGTTGGCTTCTTTAGGAATATGTCCAGTGTTGTTTGCCTCGTTTGCTTTTTCTTTCTTCATAAATTTCTTTATATGCAGCAAAACCTACATGAGCTTTCCTCTCTATCAGAGAAAACCATTCAGTGTTTGGGTTCATCTCTTCAATACTCTTCATAAAACTGTTAAGGTGTGCAAAAAAATTGGATCACCCTTTAACAGTGAACATGCCCCTGTTCTTCTTCTCCTTCCGCCCTTGCCTCTTCTTCAGCTATTCACTCTTGCTCTAGCTCCAGCAACTCTTCATTTGTTAATTCCTCAGGAACCACTTCTAGGAATTCTTCACTGTCCTCATCATCTATGTCTAGGTTCAGGTTGTTGTTAACCATGTCAACAACAACACTATTAAATCCTTGCAATCTCATATTTTTTCAAATCCCTTAAAGTCATGCACATCAGTATTTTTTTTTCCATATGCCATTCATTTGGTCACATCATCCCAGGCCCAAGCAAAGTTCTTTATGCAGTGGAAAATGTTGTACTCCTTTCAGAACTGCATCAGCGTCTTGCCAGTGTCCTCAGTTGCAGCAACAGCCTGAGCAAAGGTCCTCCTGAGGCATAGGCCTTGAATGCTGCAATAGCCCTTTGGTCCATTGGCTGAATGTGGGAGGAACACCACTTTGATGTTGGGATGGAGGTCACCAATGAAAGGGAGATGTCCTGGTGCATTGTCTACAATTACCAAAATCTCGAAAGGTACGCCTTCTTCCAAGCAGTACTTCTCCATTTCACTGGCATAGCAATCGAGAAGGGCATCCTGAAGCAGCATTTGGGTCATCCAGGACTTTTTACTGCTCCCATAATAAACCAGTAAGGTGTGTTTGTTAATGTACTTGAAAGCCTTGGGGTTTTTACTATGCCCAATAAGAAATGGCTTTAACTTGTAGCCAGCAACATTGCCTCCTAACAACGCTATCTCTCTGTCTTTAAAAGCCTTAAAGCCTGGCATTGACTTGGCTTCCTTGTGGATGAAGGTTCTTTCAGGCATTCACTTCCAGAATAGGGAGGCTTTGTCCAATTTAAAATTTGGCTGGGGAAAATAACCTCCCTCTACAATTAGTTTATCTAAGGTTTCAACAAACTCTTCTGCTGCCATCAAATCAGGACTCGCAGACTTCACATTATGCAGCAAAAAACGTTGTTTGAAGCACCTGAACCACCTAGAGCTAGGACTAAACTCGATATCGTAATCTGGACCTGCTTTTTTCTTGAAGTATCTGGATCAAGCTTCGTGTCTTAGCAGTGATCGTCAACATGCTGAGAGAATCTCATTTTTGTGTTTGGTCCTCAATCCATATTATTAGCAATTTCTCCATATCTGATATAGGTCCCTCTCGCATTTCTGTTAACCTTGCAGCTTTCAGTGGAGCCAATCCTTGGAGAATTTGTTCTTTGTTTTTGAGGATCATCGTGATTGTCGAGTGCGATATGTCTAAATCATGAACAATAGCATTTACTGTTTTTCCACCTTTGTGTTGTTTAATAACCTTTTGTTTCATCTCTAAATCAATACTTCTCCTTTGCCTCTTGCTGCTGCTCTCACTAGCACTGGTTTTGCTGCGTTTGGGAGCCATGATAGGTAGAAAGTACAGTACATACACACATAAGCCTTTGTAAACAAAAAATATGAGATACACGTGTTATGCGCAGGAAATTGTGTATACGTCCAGTTATGCCCGTTACATCCTGCTTTCTGATTGGGATTTCTGAACTCTGTTATAATCTTAAGGGACTATGGAAGATGGATGTATATGTGGTCAAATATTGCCCGAACGAACATTAAGCAGTGCATACCTGTATTGTTGAGGAGACTGATGGTGGAGGGGTAGCAGCTGTTCATGAACCTGGTGGTGCAAACCTTGTGTAACCTATACTTCTTTCCTGATGGTAGCAGGAAGGTGCTGGGTGGTATGGATGCTTAATGATTACTGCTGCTCTCAATGGCAGCATTCTCTGTAGATGTGTTTGATGATGCGGAGGGTTTTGCCTGTGATGTCCTGGGCTGGGTTCACTAACTTTTGCTGGGCTTTACACTCAGGGGTTTTGGTATTCCCATACCAGACTGTGATGCAGTCGGTCAGCAAAAATGCAAGTTAAACTGTGCTCATTTGCATTGATTGTAGGAACATATCAGTTGAGATGTGAAGAGGACACTTCAGACCCTTTCACACTGATCCCAGGAATGAATGGCCAATTGGCCTTGAAAGTGTTTAGTGTGAAAGCAAAATGAGCTCAACACTGGCGTCAGATGACATTATCTCATGCTAGGGATTGATGGCCTCGACCCCTAGTACAATCCCTGGCATCTGCCGACGCCATTGTTGCAATCAGGCAAGTGTGAAATGGGTAATTGCATTGTGGGATTGAAATGACCCAAGCTTTTGCATGAGTGGAGAAATATGAAAAAAGAAAAGATTAAAGTGAATGTATAAACTTTGCCATGGGAAAGTCACAGCAGGAGAGAGAGAGAGAGAGAGAGAGAGAGAGAGAGAGAGAGAGAGAGAGAGAGAGAGAGAGAGAGAGAGAGAGAGAGAGGGGGGGGGGTGGGAAATAAATTGCCATAGTGGACAATTTTTAAACAAGATGGGAAAGTTGGTAGTGCTATAGCACACAATTTATAAATACCATAGGAAAAAGCTACCAACATTCCCATGTTGTATAAATTGTGCATGGTAATGCTACCAACTTTCCCACCCTATTTAAAAATTGTCCACTATTAGTATTTATTGCTCGCACTTTCCCATGATTCTTTATAAAGGTTTATATAAGTTGGCACAACAACAACAGGGGCTGAAGGGCTCATACTGTGCTGTGTATAAAGCAAAATTATATTATAATTAGGCATGATTAATTTTGTTCAAATATAAGATCATAATACATTGATCAGGATTTAGGGCAGGTCCACCATCACTCAATGTATCATAACGTCACTGGTAGAAGGTGTTACAGTCCTAACCCCGTGGATGGCTCCTTGCAAGTGTGAAAGCATTCACTTTCCAAGTTAGGAGTGTCAAGTGTGAAGAGCCAAGCCCCAATTCCTATCCCAGGACAGTGAATGGCAAATTTAGTGTAAAAGTGTAAAAGGTGCTATTAATTCTGCCATGAGATCTCCATATCAACAGTACAATTGCAAAAATGGAGAACCCACTTGAATGTTGACCAAGATTGGGTGCTCAAATTTTTCGGCATATTTATAGGCCTGAAGGTAGAAATATTTTGTTCAAAATGCAAGAATATTGCTGGGAAGTCGAGCTTCTCTGCTAAGACAACATTACTGGTGTGATCCAGATTGAATCTGCTGTGAGCTTCCTACAGCATATCTGTGAAACATTTTGTCATTTGAGTTGAAGAATAGCAAAGAATCCCTGTCCTTTATCAACTTTTCAGAAGGAATTTAAAATTCCAGCATAATGTTTTATTTCTTACATTTATATAGAGTCTTGAAATGAAAGATAATAGTTCATCTGAAAAGTTGCAACAAAAAAAATCTGACAGCGGGCAATGAATTCTTGTGATTTGGGGAATGCCTACTCAGCATTAATAAATTAAACATTACTAGTTCTTTGCAAGCACTTGTACTCATGTTGCTTTTAATTATAGTATCTTAATGTTCTGCTTTGTTTGATGAATGACTTCAGTGGAACTTAAAAATGCATGTTTTTTTCACTCCGCCCAAACAATACTTGTTGATGCCAAATCTCTGGAAGATCCAAATCCTTCGAGACAAATATAAATGCAAAATCAAAGTCATATGTTAATTCTCAATGAAGTTCATATTGATTTCTTATTTCCATCTTTCTATTCTTCTGAGAGCAATGAGTCATCTTGAGCTTAGTTCCGTGCCTCGGGAAGTACTTGCATATACAGCACGAGGCAAAACCTCTGAGGGAGAGTGGGTGGGGAACCTCACAGGTGGTTCTGAAGTCCCACGCACAGTGTTCGTTCACAGCAGAAATGCATGAGGAAGTAATCAAGACCATATACCCCGCTGTTATTTGCTTTTTTGTATTCACTTAAGAGAACTCCCACCTGTAAAACTTTCAACTTTCCCATGTCTGGTGGATGTCATTCAAGACCATTTATTAGTACTTTAAGAGGCAGGCTAACCTGAAAAGTTCCCCCTTTGCTGCTACTCCAGTTAAAACAAATCAGACACCTCAATACCAATCAGGGTTTGCGCATCCACTTTCTGCATTTGGAAGATTACATGACCCACAGCGCAATGCCCTGAACTCACAAATCAGTGCAAATGGTTGTTTTTGAACAGTGAAATCGCTCTTTCTTTTTCAACCCCAGAACTCTCCAACATCAAATACATTACTTCCTGAGTGACCTCTTGAATCTGGCATCATGAAGATCCTAGGAGGTGTGAACATAAATGTTGGCAAGACATCAGGCATGTAGACAGTCAGCACCTTTTTCCCAGGGCAGGAGTAGCAAGCATCAGAATACATCTCTACAAAGTGAAGGGAGTAAAGTTTAGGGGAGACATCAAGGGTGTTTTGTTTTACACAGAGAGATGTGGATGTCTGGAATGCAGTACCGGGGGTGGTAATGGAGGCTGGAACAAAAGGGGCAATTAAGAGACTCTTAGACAGGCAAATAGATGAAAGAAAAATAGAAGGTTGTGAGAGAGGGAGGGTTTAGTTCATACATTGTGAACCAAAGGATCTGTATTTTGCTGTAATGTTCTTTGCTCTATATTCAATGTGTCCTGGTGTAACTTAATGTCACTGTTTTCCACACTTTTTCTTTCAACCCATTGAATTATTATGGCAGAGCACATAGCCGTAAGGCCCATCAAGTTCATGCTGGCCAACTGTAGAACAATCTATTCCATCCTATTCTCTCTATAGCCATGTTAAAAAATGTCTAGCCACTTCCCTTTTAAAAACCCTGATTATCTTTGTTCCCCTGATTTCTTAATGAGAAATTGTGCTCTTGCCTACATCCTTTGACTCCAGATTATTTCTCCCCCCCCCCCCCCTTCTACTGCTTTTCCCAAAAGCAAATCAATTTTATTTCTTGTGCTTGGGTGCAATTAACTGTCTTTGTCCTGCAGCCCCAATAGAAATGAGCAAGGAGATACTGTACTTGCAAATGGGAGTAGGGCCATTTTCCACCCATTATGTTTAGAGATTTAGATAGACTCTGCAGTGAGGTACAATCTTACCTAAACAATTTTCCTCAATGGAGTCTGCCCAGGAAAGTGTGCTTCCAAATCAAAATTTACCCCTAACTCTTTAAGATGTTTTCAAAACCACTCTGCTTGTGACTACTCTCTCCCTTTTAAAATCTCCTAACAATGATGTTTACAATTTGCGCAGAGCTTCATATCCATTGCTTCAGATGTAGACAAATTGAAATGCTTCAGAAAGAAAAATGCTCATTTATGACTCCTCCACGTAATTTAGTTATGTCTACTTAAATAATGTGGGATTAGATGAAAACGATGTTCGAGTGTTGTGGCGTTTGAAAGGTTATTGAGGTATGGAGGGATGAACCCCTGAAGGGATTTGAAGAAAAATATTTTTGTTAAATATCTTGAATGAGCTCGTGTGTGGATGGCCAAGGATGTTCAAATCTTCCCTGTTTGTAAGGAGTTTGTATGTTCTCCCCATGACCTGCGTGGGTTTTCTCCGGATGCTCTGGTTTCCTCCCGTCCTCCAAAATGTATAGGGTTGGGTGGGTAATTGGGTGAAATTGGGCAGCATGAGTTTCATGGGCCAGAAGGGCCTTTTACCGTGCTATATCATTAAAATTTTGTAAAAAATAGTAGGAGTGAGGTAAAGCCTGGAGTAAATGTCAGATATACCCTTCTGTCCAGGCTGTCTTTCTTCCTTCACCACTTCCTACCCATCAACTTTATAAAACTATTCAAACTCTCTCTGATGTGTTACATTCATGAAAATTATTTTTGTTGTTATTACCCACAACAATAACAAAATACTTTTATTTGCATTGGGAAGGACAGCAATAACTTGATCCATTTGGTTTAGGGGCTTATTCAGTCCCAAATGGCACTTGAGTCAAACTGCTTACACTAAAAAATAAACTGTGAAATTGTTTGTTGAGTGTGTCCAAATGATTTTTTTCAGCTTTTCATAACAAATGTTAATGCACTGAGGATGCAGAGATTTTGTAGAAGATAGGAGACAGATGAAATTCAGGGCCTGCATCTGGCTCAGATCCATAGCATAAGCCCCACAATTGTCATTAGCACTCAGTCCTAGAAATAGGACTCAGCCTTTGTTCCAGATCTCCATCAACATCCTCTCGTCCATGCTGGGAGTTTCATAAGTGTGCAAATTCACAGTGGACAACAAGCTAATTTTTTCACAATTTCCCATCACCTAGAAACACCAATTGTGTAATTTGTCCCTTTACTGCGTCACTTCAGAGCCAATTGAGATATTTTGTATTCACACTTGTAATGTAGAAAATATAATAATAATGCTTTAGATGTTTCCCATAATTAGCAAAACGCTCTGCCCTGATTATCAGTTTTAGAAATGTTGCCTGACGATCAAATGATATCCAGAAAATCCTTCCCCTGAAACAGAGTTCCATGTGATTGTTCAGTGTGAGAGAAATTATGACAAAAGACTTTACCTCCCAGTCGTCCTCCAGTGTCGTATTGCATGGAAGATCAGCTTCAGAATTTTTGCCCAAGTATCTGCTGTGAAACTGAAGTTTATTCTTAGTAACAAGCAAGATAAAAGCCATAGTGTCTGACTTATGAACTGACATTACCAATGTTCATAAATGATTAATAACCTTGGAGAAAGCACTGGAGAAATACCTTCAATACTGCATCTGCAAAGTTGTCCTAATCCATTAGTAGGATCAGTGAACCAAAACTAGATGTTTTCCCTGTCTTCAGAACTGGGGCTCTGGCTACTTTCAGTAATTTCTGTTATTTGCAAGCCCAATACCAGCTCCTTCATGCAGGCACTTCTATTTCTGAGCTGTCAAATGAAATGTGGTCATATATCAGCCATGATTTGAAAGGTGGAGCTGACTTGATGGGCTGAGTGGCCGACTTATGCACCTATCTCTTATGGTCTTATCCCAAGCATACAGAAAAAATCATTTAGGTATATTTTCAAGTCCTCCTTGAAAAGGTGCAGCCCTGTTACTAACTCATGGGAATCCCTGTTATATAACTGTCTAGAATGTTCGACGATAACAGCCAGGAAATCCAGGAGCTGCTGGCAAAGAAGCGAGATGCCCACCAGGCTCACCTTACAAAGCCGTCCTGTCCAGAGAAGAAACAAGCCTTCCGTCGCGCATGCAGCCATCTTCAGCGCAAACTCCGGGAGATCCAAAATGAGTGGTGGACTAGCCTCGCCAAGCGAACCCAGCTCAACGCGGACATTGGCGACTTCAGGGGTTTCTACGAGGCTCTAAAGGCTGTGTATGGCCCCTCACCCCAAGTCCAAAGCCCGCTGCGCAGCTCAGACAGCAAAGCCCTCCTCAGCGACAAGATCTCCATCCTCAACCGATGGTCAGAACACTTCCAATCTCTGTTCAGTGCCAACCGCTCAGTCCAAGATTCCACCCTGCTCCAGCTCCCTCAACAGCCCCTAAGGCTAGAACTGGATGAGGTCCTCACCCAGGATGAGACATATAAGGCAATTGAACAACTGAAAAGTGGCAAAGCAGCAGGTATGGATGGAATCCCCCCAGAGGTCTGGAAGGCTGTTGGCAAAACTCTGCATGTCAAACTTCATGAGTTTTTCAAGCTTTGTTGGGATCAAGGAAAACTGCCTCAGGACCTTCGTGATGCCATCATCATCACCCTGTACAAAAACAAAGGCGAGAAATCAGACTGCAGGCAAAATCTTCGCTGAAATTCTCCTAAATAGAATAATACCTAGTGTCGGCGAGAATATTCTCCCAGAATCACAGTGCGGCTTTCGCGCAAACAGAGGAACTACTGACATGGTCTTTGCCCTCAGACAGCTCCAAGAAAAGTGCAGAGAACAAAACAAAGGACTCTACATCACCTTTGTTGACCTCACCAAAGCCTTCGACACCGTGAGCAGGAAAGGGCTTTGGCAAATACTAGAGCGCATCGGATGCCCCCCAAAGTTCCTCAACATGGTTATCCAACTGCACGAAAACCAACAAGGTCGGGTCAGATACAACAATGAGCTCTCTGAACCCTTCTCCATTAACAATGGCGTGAAGCAAGGCTGTGTTCTCGCACCAACCCTCTTTTCAATCTTCTTCAGCATGATGCTGAACCAAGCCATGAAAGACCTCAACAATGAAGACGCTGTTTACATCCGGTACCGCACGGATGGCAGTCTCTTCAATCTGAGGCGCCTGCAAGCTCACACTAAGACACAAGAGCAACTCATCCGTGAACGACTCTTTGCAGACGATGCCGCTTTCGTTGCCCATTCAGAGCCAGCTCTTCAGCGCTTGACGTCCTGTTTTGCGGAAACTGCCAAAATGTTTGGCCTGGAAGTCAGCCTGAAGAAAACGGAGGTCCTCCATCAGCCAGCTCCCCACCATGACTACCAGCCCCCCCACATCTCCATCGGGCACACAAAACTCAAAACGGTCAACCAGTTTACCTATCTCGGCTGCACCATTTCATCAGATGCAAGGATCGACAATGAGATAGACAACAGACTCGCCAAGGCAAATAGCGCCTTTGGAAGACTACACAAAAGAGTCTGGAAAAACAACCAACTGAAAAACCTCACAAAGATAAGCTTATACAGAGCCGTTGTCATACCCACACTCCTGTTCGGCTCCGAATCATGGGTCCTCTACCGGCATCACCTACGGCTCCTAGAACGCTTCCACCAGCGTTGTCTCCGCTCCATCCTCAACATTCATTGGAGCGACTTCATCCCTAACATCGAAGTACTCGAGATGGCAGAGGCCGACAGCATCGAGTCCACGCTGCTGAAGATCCAGCAGCGCTGGGTGGGTCACATCTCCAGAATGGAAGACCATCGCCTTCCCAAGATCGTGTTATATGGCGAGCTCTCCACTGGCCACCGTGACAGAGGTGCACCAAAGAAGAGGTACAAGGACTGCCTAAAGAAATCTCTTGGTGCCTGCCACATTGACCACCGCCAGTGGGCTGATATCGCCTCAAACCGTGCATCTTGGTGCCTCACAGTTCGGCGGGCAGCAACCTCCTTTGAAGAAGACCGCAGAGCCCACCTCACTGACAAAAGACAAAGGAGGAAAAACCCAACACCCAACCCCAACCAACCAATTTTCCCCTGCAACCGCTGCAACCGTATCTGCCTGTCCCGCATCGGACTTGTCAGCCACAATCGAGCCTGCAGTTGACGTGGACATTTACCCCCTCCATAAATCTTCATCCACGAAGCCAAGCCAAAGAAGAAGAAGAAAGAGAATGGAACGTGAGCATTTGGGACAGCAATGCAAACTTCAAGCCTTTTCGTCAGGAACACATAGAAGCCTAGCGTAAATGAAGCACAGTGTTTCCCAAAGTAACCATCATCGACCCGTCAAGCACTTCTGGCTCCACCAATGGCAGGGTTACTAAGTCTCACCTGCCACCTCAAAGCACACAGAACATGGGTGAAACCAAGCCTTCCTTGACCCCTGATATGCACTATCAATGACTCTAAAGACTGAGTGAGGAACGATAGGCTTTAATACACATTGAATTTTGGCTGGCCTAACTCCATGTGCTCGAATGAATGGAAGGGGGCAGGGAGAACTACCTTTATGGCCAAATCACAGGGGGTTACATGGGTGGGCCATTTATACACTGAGCCGCAGCAGTGTCATATCATCACTTTCACCCCCTCTTTAAAAAAACAAAACCCAGTCCTAAAATTTCAGCTGGTCAGGTGGCTTCTTCTGCCTCTCTGACCTGTGCAGCTCTGCTAGTTGGGTACAGGTCAGCTCCGTTGCTGGTCGGGTGTCTTGAGGCCGGGGTGGGGGGGCAAGGCTGTTACAGTAGGGGGTGGGGTCTGGTTGGCTGTGGGGGCGGTTGTGGCCGTCAGCTCGGCAGGGCAAAGGTCCCAGGCATGTGGTGTGGGTGCCCGGGGGGCATCAATAGCCTGTACAAAGTCCCTGTGTGTGTATGTGGTGGTCGGGGCTGGGGTAGGTGAGTGTCTCCAGCATGCACCAAGTCCCGGACAGGGACTATGTCCTCGTAACCATCAGGATGCTGGACATAAGCGTATTGTGGATTTGCGTGCAGGAGCTGCACCTCTTCCACCAACAGGTCATGCTTCCTCAGCAGGACGGATCTCAGAGATCCAGGGGAGCAGAATGATTCTGGTTGCCGACCTCCTGGGAAGGAAAACATGCGTTAATGAGGGGTCATGTTTGTAGCAGTGCATAGTTGGGATCGGATGCCATGGAGTGCCTCTGGCAGGACTTCTTGCCAGTGAGATACCACCAGATCTTTTAACTTAAGGGCCAGGAGGATCACCTTCCAAATGGTGGGGGTTGTGTACTGTCATGGGTGGTTGTGGTCCTCCGAATGCCATCGTTACACTCCTAAACTGTCTCTGGAAGTCAAGGCTCAGGAGTATCGATGCACAGAGCTGTGGCATCACAAGCAAATTAAAATTATTATAGCATTCACCCCCCATCGTTAAGAACGCTACACAGTACCCCCAGATCTCCGCAGATTTGTCCTTTGAGGTCATAGAAATGGTGTCGTTCAAGAGTCAGACAGAGAGAGAGAGTTTCGGGCAGTGTCTGGGTGGATAAAGCTCTCTGTGCTCCCACTGTTGAACAGGCAGCTCTTCCTTTTTCCATTTACCTCGATCTCCGTCGTCGAGTGGGTGATCGAGTGAGGTCTGCACTGGTTCAGGGTCATAGAAGCCAGGAATGGTTCATTGTCATCGCTGTTGGAGGGGAGGCCGACTGGTAAGATGGAGGCATCCACGTTGACTGTGTTGTTACATCGGAGAAAGAAGGAGGAAGTGACGTCGACCAGACAGCGGAAGGTGGAGATGACGTCATCCAGGCAGGCGGAGGAGACGCTGGGTAAGATGGTGACTCCTGGGTCACGCACACAGTCGAGCTGTTCGGGGCTGGGCGTGATGTCAGCGATACGCTACTCGCTCGGGAGGGTTTGGATGACTTACAGACACGCTGGTAATGCCCTTTCTTTCCACACTCCGAACAGATCACCTCCTTAGCTGGACAGAGTTGTCTGGGGTGCTTCAGCTGGCTTCAATAGTGGCACCTCGGGCTTCCGATCTCAGCGACAGCAGTGGTGGGGTCATGGTTCGCTATTGCAGAGGCCGTCTGTACCACTGGCTCCCAACATGGCGTCACCCACGGTATGCACATGAAGGCCTTGTTCTTACTGGCGATCTCATCGGTGTTGCATTGGGCCAAGTCGAGGCTCTTGGCAAGCTGGAAGGCTCTCTTCAGGGGCTGTTTGTCCTCCTCGAGCAGTTACTGATGAATGACGTCAGACCTCACTCCATCCACACAGGCATCTCGGACCAGCTCCTCCATGCACTGGGCTACGGGCACTGTAGCAGTGCCCCAGCAGTCTCTCCCCAGGTCGTACAGCACTCGGAGGAACTCGTTCATGGACTCACCGGGTTGCTGTCTCCTTGGGGCCAGTCGATACCGTGAGTACACTTTGTTCACCCGTGGTTGGTAGAGGTTACGGAGCTTAGCCATAGCCTCTGGGTAGGTCGTGTAGCTCCAGATCACCTGGTATGCTCAGTAGCCCACTCTAACTTGCAGGACCTTGAGTTTCTTTGCATCTGAGTCTACCAGGCCAGCTGCAACTTCAAGGAAGTTTGAGAAGCAGGTGATCCACTGCTCATTCTGTTCGGCAGCTCCAGGCATCTGTGGATCGATTTCGAGGCGGCCGGGTCTCAGCAGCTTGTCCATCCCATGTATTCAATTGATACGCACTATCAATGACTCCACAGACTGAGTGAGGAACAATAGGCTTTAATACACATTAGATTTCAGCTGGCCCAACTCCATCTACTCAAATGAATGGAAGGGGGCAGGGAGGTTGACCTTTATGGCAGGCCAGCCACTTATGTATAGAGCAGCAGCATATATACATATATACATAATCACTACATCCCCAAGGGAATACAAAGAAAAAAAAGACAGAATAGAGTAGAAGCCCTTAATTGTGGACTGCTTGGAGATTAGGTCAATCTGGATATTCAGATTCTCCTCGGGCTGTACTTTTAAAATTCAAATTTATGAAGGAATAAAGAAGAGATAAACAGGTAAATTTTAATAATTTATTAACAACACTTTTTTCATATAAAAAAGCAAATAAATATGAATTTGTTCATTTCCGCATCTGCGGCACCTGCGCACACAAAAGTCCACTAAATTTAAGAAGTTTGAGAGTTTTCAAAATGTCTGATTTCTTAGGTGGTCTTGATTCTGGCATCCGGATTTTCGGACTTTTACTGCAGCAGGATTCTCATCTAGGCATGAGATGATAACCACGCCTTTTCTTTTTTTTTGGTTGACTGAAGGATAAATAGTGGCCAAGATTTTGGGGAGAAAGTCCTTGATTTTTTTTTCAAATCGGTGCCATGGGATCTTTCACAAGTCCCAAGAGACAGGTGGGACCTTGATAATCTAATGCTTCATCCAAAAGACTCCGATAATGAATGTTTTCAGTTATTGCTGTGCAGAAGCACCCTGCTGCAGCAACATCAAGCAAGCCTGATGTTATTGCCATCTTTAGTCACTTTCAGAGCACCTAATAATGTTCTTACCAAGTCCTGAGGGAGTTCTGCATTGGCTACATAATGAGATGAGAGAATCATCTCTCCCATGTGTGCTAATTTGAAAAATTGGTGCTTGTTCCTTGATCTATAATTATACAAACACTAAGTCTTCTTTATCTCACTGGGCCTATTAATTAGAATCACTGCAGCTTTCTTCTACAGATGGAATTCTAATTCCAAGATCTCTGCATAGATTCAATAACACATTTCATTGTGCTCTGTACTGCAATAAATTCCCCTTCTAAAATCCATGGAAAATGGCTAAAGATTTTGAACTGAAGGGTCATCTTGATAAGTAAAAAGAGCAAGAACTCTGATTTCAAATCTTGTCCACTTTCCAACAGAGATTGGAGCCATTCAAAGTTCATCAGGATCATGATTAAGGATCCACTGTACTTCCCTTCCTTCTCGTATCCATGCTTTAAGAATATTAACTGAAGCAGAGGGTATAAGCTTTCATCTTGCAGAACATGCTGAATTTTCATTGTCAAGATTTGTTTGATCCAGTACCGTTCTAGTTATTGATCCTGTATTGGAACATATTAATTCTTCCTGCTACCATAATAAAAGACCTGTATCATAATCCAGTGCTGTTTTTAAGGAGATTGTACATTCTCCCATGATCTGTGTGGGTTTTCTCTGAGTCCTCCAGTTTCCTTGCACCTCCCAAAACATGTGGTGTTGGAAGGTTAATTGGGTGTAATTGGGCAACATGGGTTTCATGGGCCTTCCTTCTACCGTGTAGTATCGTTAAAATTAAAAATTAAATTAAATCCTCCAAGATCTTCTGAAAGCTCTAGAGTTCACTGTTCCTCTTCAAATGCTTGCTTTGACGTGGGAGACTAATCTGCAGAGTTGATAGCAATTTCTGATGGTCCAGCAGAAGCCTTCCTGTCTCTACAAATAACCCATCCCAAACTGCTTTTCAAATTCCATTCTCGTCCATCATGAAAGTAATTTAATTCCATTTCTGTGGGACATCAATTGTTTCTGCTCCTGTCTCAGCTCAGGTGAAGATGAAACGTACATTTAGGTTTCTCTCCACTCCAGAGTTCACCACCCTAATGCAACGATAACCAAACTCCAATTCTTCAAGCCCCTAAAAAGTAAGTTCACTTAAACTCTCTTGTCTGTTATCTCTCCAACAGATGGCCCATTCACCCAGTTCTTGCAAGTCTCTATTGGATGCGTTCTTACAGAGATTTTAAATGTAAATTCTTATTCATCTGCTTGATCCCATTATGTTCTTGCTCCTTATTATCTCTTCTAGCTCTTCAACACCTGAACTTTGAGTAGGGTCTTTGATGCAATGCATTTCTTTGCCTCACTATTATTGGTTATTAAGAATCATGTATTGAATATTTGAATTTAAAGTTCCCAGCTGATTTGGATTTGTGAATCTGGATTGATTGTCCAAAGCTCTGGCTGCTATTTGAGTAACTTTGCATTGAAGTCAGAAGCTTAGATATCATGCTTTAAATGTACGAGACATTGATAAGACCACCCTTGGGTAGTGTGCATAGTTCTAGTTACCCAGCTTTAGAAGAGATAATATTCAGCTGGAAATAGTGCGGAATAGGTTCAGAGGAATATTACCAGAACTGGTGGGCTTAAATTATCAGGTGAATCTGGATAGGCTGGAACTTTTCTTCCTGGAACATAGGAGGTTAAGTGCGGACCATATGGAGGTTGAAAAAACCATGAGGCAAAAAGTTAAAGTCTTTTCCTCAGGGTTGAGAAGTCCAACATGAGTCCAGAAGGTAATGGGTATATGGAATGAGATGCCAGAAGAAGTGCTAGAGGAGGATAAAATTGCAATATTTATTAGACATTTACACAGATATGTGGGTAGGAAGAGTTTAGGGGGATATGTGCTGAACATAGGTAAATGCAACGAGCTTGGGTAGGCAACTCGCTTGACATTGTCAAGAAGGGCCAAAGGACCCGTTCCCGTGCTGTAAATCTCTAAACTCAGACTTAAATTTAACAAACTGATCCACTCAGCTACCCTTCAAACTCTCGCTGCTGACCCATTTGAATTTTCTGTCCTGTAGCTAGGCAACCACTTTTGACTAATTACACCACTGTAATGGATTCCACCACAAGATGGATTCTTCACAGCAGGAACTATAGCGCAGCAACTTAATAATAATGCTGTTGTCCTTTGGGACTGTTTGGAGATAAATCAACAGAATTTGCCAGGTGTTGATAGAATATTTACAGCTGTAAGGGAAGGGTCCACCAAAGGAATTAGGCAACCAACTTAGCAAAGTTTTGACTTTAAGTTTGATTTTGAACACAGCATGTTTAATGTCACAAGTATGTAATGATAACATAGTTTCAAGACTTTGTTAGGGTGCATTAATAAAGTGAAGGTTGTAGACTTCAATCTCAGTGCAAACTATATTTATGCATTAGAACAAGATAAGAAACAGACTGGTATATAAGTGTCTGTAATGTTCCAACAATTCAGACTTTACAGATATCAAGGTCACCTTACACGGGGTACATAATAGGTTTGGATGCATGGAGAATGGATAATACTAAATAGTAAGTTTTATGTATAACAAACGTCATCTTTTATTATGTAGTATTTTAAATGGAAATGATGGCGCACGGCTGGGCAGAATTTTAAATGCGGCAGTGATTATTTTTTCCTATACAGTTGAATTTTAAAATTATAGCCGTGGAATACTGTGCATGTTTTAAGTGGAGTTCTGTATAATACATGAGAAAACTCACTGTGATTTAACTAACATTTCCCACTTCACACATTGTTTATAGACTTTTAAGATGTAATCTTTCTGTCAAAAATGGACATTTCAGCTCAGAGAGTTGATATTCTCTGAATCAAAAATAAACTAAACACAATGAATACAAAGCCAGAACCAATCAGGGTTTTGTAACAAAATGGTAAGCCAACTCTTCTTTCGAGAGGTCACAGAGGAGATTTAAAAGAATGGTGGCAGGACTGGAGAAAAGATTCATATATTTTGAAGAAATCAAGTTGAGCAGAGATTTAAATGAACTATTGTAAATTATGATGAGAAGAGTAGATAAGGTGCATCTATCTTCCTTAATGTATTTAAAGAATGTGTAAAGATTTAAGTCACTTAATTGGTAGAAGGATTAGAGTGGATATAAGGAAAAATGTTTTACACAGAAAATCAGAGAACATTTCAGGACAGTACAGGCCCTTTAGCCCTCGATGTTGTGCCAACCTATATTTTACTACCCCAAAAATTTCTAAACCCTTCCTACCTTGTAACCCTCTATTTTTCTTTCATCCATGTGCCTGTCTAAGTGTCTCTTAAATGCCCCTCATATTTCAGCCTTCACCACCACCCCTGACAAAGCATTCCAGGCACCCACAAATCTCTGTATAAAAAACTTACCCCTGACGTCTCCCCTAAAATTCCCTCCCTTCACTTTGTAGATATGTCACCTGGTGTTTGTTATTCATGCCCTGGGGAAAAGGCACTGGCTGTCCACCTTATCTATGTCTCTTAGAATTTTGTAGACCTCCATTAAGTCTCCTCTCATCCTCTACACTCCAAAGAGAAAACCTCCCAGCTCTGCTTATCTTGTGCCATAAGACTTATTTTCCAATCTAAGTAACATTCTGTTAAATCTCCTCTGCACCATCTCCATAGCTTCCACATTCTTTCTATAATGAGGTGAATAAAACTGAACAGAATGCTATAAGTGTGGTCTCACTTCTTCCTTGGCTTGGCTTCGCGGACGAAGATTTATGGAGGGGGTAAAAGTCCATGTCAGCTGCAGGCTCGTTTGTGGCTGACAAGTCCGATGCGGGACAGGCAGACACGGTTGCAGCGGCTGCAGGGGAAAATTGGTTGGTTGGGGTTGGGTGTTGGGTTTTTCCTCCTTTGCCTTTTGTCAGTGAGGTGGGCTCTGCGGTCTTCTTCAAAGGAGGTTGCTGCCCGCCAAACTGTGAGGCGCCAAGATGCACGGTTTGAGGCGATATCAGCCCACTGGCGGTGGTCAATGTGGCAGGCACCAAGAGATTTCTTTAGGCAATCCTTGTACCTTTTCTTTGGTGCACCTCTGTCACGGTGGCCAGTGGAGAGCTCGCCATATAACACGATCTTGGGAAGGCGATGGTCCTCCATTCTGGAGACGTGACCCACCCAGCGCAGCTGGATCTTCAGCAGCGTGGACTCAATGCTGTCGACCTCTGCCATCTCGAGTACTTCGACGTTAGGGATGAAAGCGCTCCAATGGATGTTGAGGATGGAGCGGAGACAACGCTGGTGGAAGCGTTCTAGGAGCCGTAGGTGATGCCGGTAGAGGACCCATGATTCGGAGCCGAACAGGAGTGTGGGCATGACAACGGCTCTGTATACGCTTATCTTTGTGAGGTTTTTCAGTTGATTGTTTTTCCAGACTCTTTTGTGTAGTCTTCCAAAGGCGCTATTTGCCTTGGCGAGTCTGTTGTCTATCTCATTGTCGATCCTTGCATCTGATGAAATGGTGCAGCCGAGATAGGTAAACTGGTTGACCGTTTTGAGTTTTGTGTGCCCGATGGAGATGTGAGGGGGCTGGTAGTCATGGTGGGGATCTGGCTGATGGAGGACCTCAGTTTTCTTCAGGCTAACTTCCAGGCCAAACATTTTGGCAGTTTCCGCAAAGCAGGACGTCAAGCGCTGAAGAGCTGGCTCTGAATGGGCAACTAAAGCGGCATCGTCTGCAAAGAGTAGTTCACGGACAAGTTTCTCTTGTGTCTTGGTGTGAGCTTGCAGGCGCCTCAGATTGAAGAGACTGCCATCCGTGCGGTACCGGATGTAAACAGCGTCTTCATTGTTGGGGTCTTTCATGGCTTGGTTCAGCATCATGCTGAAGAAGATTGAAAAGAGGGTTGGTGCGAGAACACCGTGAAGCCTTGCTTCACGCCATTGTTAATGGAGAAGGGTTCAGAGAGCTCATTGCTGTATCTGTGGTCTCACTAGTGATTTGTAGAATTGCAAATGACCATATAATGGAGCTGCTCATTCTTCTTAAAATTTTAATGAAACTGTATCCACTGCTTCACTTTTACTTTTTTTTGCTGATGCCTTCCTTTTTTTTTGTATTTGCTGTAATATATCGCTTTGAATGGCACAGTGACATAGTTTGTAGAACTCCTGGCTTACGGCATCAATGACCAGGGTTCAAACCTGACCTACAGTGATGTTCTCTTTGGAGCATGCACATTCTCCCTTGTATCTGCATGGCTTTCCACCAGGTATTCTTTTTTCTCCTCCCATCCCAAAGACATTTGGATTGGTAGGTTCATTGGTTACTGCGATGCTCTCTGAGTGTTCTGGTGAATATTAGAGTCTGGGGGAAGTCGATGATAAGGGGGACACTAAAATGGGATTTGTGCAATTGGGTACTCGATGGTTGGCAAAGACTCGATGGGCTGAATAATCTGCCTCAATGCCATTTGATTCTATGGGCCCATGATTCAACATCAATTATCTTCCATGAAGTGTGATCATGGAAATGTAGCCCATGTCATGTAAAGAGTTCCAAGAAAGCTCCATTCCGCAAAATGAGCATGAGAAGTCAAACTATCCCATCCTTCACAAAATGCTGTGAATACTAAGATTTCTTCTGTGACACCCAAATCTCCATATACCTTCCATGTGCTCCATTATATTTGAATTCCAACTGAAACTGCACCCTGTGGTCATTCCAAAGGCATCATTACTAATTGGAGATTGGAATTAAGAATGCTGTGTAAGTTGTAGCCTTTTACATGAAGTGAAGAGTGTTGCATAAACAGCGAACAGTGGCATTAAGTGTGTAGTGTATCTAAGTTTGCTGATGACACAACATTGAGTAGAAAAGCAAATTGTGCAGAGAGTATAGATAGGTTAAGTGAGTGGGAAAGGGTCTGTTAGATGGAGTACAAAGTTGGTAAATTGAGGTTATCCACTTTCAAAGGAAAAATGGAAGATCAGTTCATTGTAGCATGCTGCCACGCAAAAGGACTTGGGAGAGATTGTACATGAATGGTGTGGTGCGCTGTTAGACAGAATCAGACACACACAAGGTAAAGACTGAACAACAGGCTTTAATCCACAAAAACCTCTACAGAGCCAGGCTGGCTGTGGCTGCAGCAACTCAGTGTGAGGCCTCGGGAGGCCGGCACAGGCTTATATCCCAGAGGGTGATTGACATCCGACCGGGTGGGATCCATTCAGGCCAACTGATTGGCAGCCGGCCAGGTGTTGTCCTGTCCCCTTACACTCCTGCAGATACAGAGGTTGCCCCCTGCAGTAGGCCGGTGGTGTACCACCACATTCACCCCCTTCTTTAAAATTGTCCCGAGGGGGCAGTAACAAGGAATCGCACCCACTATGTACATACAATATTTACAGGTTGAGACGATTCGGCGGCTGCAGAGGTCTCTGTGACCATCGTAGGACTGGCTCCTAGTCACTGGTCAGAGGAGAAATGGGTGGCTGGCGGCAGGGGTGTGTGTGGCCTGTGTGGTGCTGCGCAGAGGGGTGGCCAGGGGGACTGGGGTCGACATATGCGGGTTGTATTGGATGGGTGGGGAAGGCGGGTTCATCTCCTAAAGCTGAAGCTGGCCCCTAGTGGTCAAGGAGGCACTGCATGCCCCATAGCTGCATGGGGTCAGGGGTGTATGCCCAGTCAGCATCATCCTGGGTTTGAGGGTGACATGGTGTGGTGGGTGCTCCTGCTGGTGTCAGGTCCCTGGTTGAGACGGTGTCCTCCCTGCCACTGCCGAACCTAATGTAAGCATAGTTATGGTTTACATGAAGGAGGAAAACCTGCTCGACCAGGGCTTCGGCCTTGTGTGTCCGTACATGTTTACACAGAAGCACCGGTCCCCAGGATGTGAGCCATGCTGGGAGTGACATTCCAGTCACCGACCTCCTGGGGAATGAGAACAGACGTTCGTGAGGGGTCTCATTGGTAGCCGTGCACAGCAGTGACCGAATGGCATGGAGCGCCTCGGGCAGGGCATCCTGCCAGAATTCAACGGCCCACTATTCTGACCTGAGAGCCAGGAGGACTGCCTTCCAGACCACCCCATTCTCGCGTTCCACTTGCCCGTTGCCTCTTGGGTTATAGCTTGTCGTGCGACTGGTCACAATATCCCTCGCCATCAGGTACTGGTGCAGTTCGTCGCTCATGAAACTAGACCCCCGGTTGCTGTGGATGAAGGCGGGGTAGCCAAACACAGTGAAGATCTGCCCCAGAGTCCTGATGACGATGGCCTTGGAAGTGTCCGGACAAGGGATGGCGAAAAGGAAGTGTGAGTACTCATCCACTAACATGAGGAAGTAGACATTTCGGTTCGTGGAAGGCAGGGGCCCTTTGAAGTCCATGCCAAGACGCTCGAAAGGCCGAGTAGCCTTTACAACGTGGGCCTGTGGGGGTGGGGTGGAAGAAGCGGGGTTTACACTCCGCACAGACCCGACAGGCCTCAGTCATGTCCCTGATGTCCCTGATGCTGTATGGCAGATTTCGGGACTTAACGAAATAGTACAACCGGGTGACGCCAGGATGACAGAGGGATTCATGCAATGCCTGCAACCTGTCATCAAGTGTAGATGTGCAGGTGCGAGAGAGAGCATCGGGGAGTCGTTAAACTTCCCGAGGCGGTACTGGATGTTGTAGCTGTAGGTTGCCAGCTCGACTCTCCAGCACAGGATCTTGTCGTTCTTTATCTTGCTCGTGGGTAGTGTTAAACACGAACACCACTGCCTACTGGTCCGTGAGGAGCGCGAATCTCCTGCCGGCCAGGTAGTGGCACCACTGGCGGACCGCTTCCACAATCGCCTGGGCCTCCTTTTCAATGGCGGAGTGCCCTAGCTCGGAGCCATGGTGGATTCTGGAAAAGAAGGTGACAGGACACCCTCCCTTGGTTGAGGGTAGCAGCGAGGGCCACTTTGGAGGTATCGCTCTCCACCTGGAAGGGGGAGTCCTCATCCACAGCCTGCATCGTGGTGTCCGCGATGTCTTGCCTGATGTGGGTGAAGGCTGCCTGCATCTCAGGTGGGAGGGGAAATGTTGTGGCTTGGGCCAGTGGGCAGACCTTGTCCGAGAAATGAGGGACCCACTGCGAGTAATAAGAGAACAGGCCCAGGCACCTGTGGAGGGCCTTTAGCGTGGGGGGGAGGGGTAACTCCATTAATGGGTGCATCCTTTCTGGATCTGGGCCACCGACTCCATGGGCCATGATGTACCCCAGGATGGCGAGGTGTGTGGTGCTGAACACACACTTCTCCTTGTTGTAAGTGAGGTTCAGCTCCGCGGCTGTCTGGAGGAATTTTTCAGGTTAGCATCGTGGTCCTGTTGGTCACAGCTGTAGATAGTGACGTTATCCAGATATGAGAACGTCATCTTCAGCTTGTGCCGGTCTACCATGCGATCCATCTTCTGCTGGAAGACAGAGACCCCGTTCGTGACCCCAAAAGGAACCCGACGGAACTGGTACAGGCGCCCGTCCGTCTCAAAGGTGGTGTAGGGCTTGTCTTTTGGGTGGATAGGGATTTGGTGATACGCCAACTTCAGGTCAATCACAGAGAAAACCCGGTAGTGGGCAATCTCATTGACCATGTTGGTGATCCTCGGCAGTGGGTAGGCATCCAGCTGGGTGTACCGATTAATGGTCTGGCTGTAATCCACGACCATCCTCGGCTTACTTCCCCCTTTGACCACCAGGACTTGGGCTTTCCAAGGGCTGTTACTGGGCTCTATAATGCATTCCGCCAGGAATCGCCACACCTCCGCCTTGATGAAGTCCCTGTCTGCAGCGCAATAGCACCTACTTTTGCTGGTGATCAGCTTGGAGCCTAGTGCAACATGTGGGAAGAGCGCCGGTGGGGTGATGTGCAGTGTGAAGAGGCCGTAGTTTGGCCGGGGCTGGTAGGTTGGCGTGCTGTGCAATGTGAGTGAAGGTTGGGGCCCCCAAAGGCAAGGGTGACACTCTGCAGGTGGCACTGGAAATCCAGGCCCAAGAAGAGTGGTGCTCAGAGTTTGGGCGTGACCAGGAGCCTGAATCCTGTGTAAGTCTCCCCTCCCATCGTTATATCAACCGAGCAGCGCCCGAGAGTACCAACAGTCTTATCCTTGGTGGCGAGGGTGATCGAGCAGGTGGTGGGGTGGACCTTTAACCTTAGGGAGTGGGCCACACTTGGGTGAATGAAGCTCTCGGTGCTGCCACTGTCCAACAGGCACTTTGTTACCTGCCCATTGACTCGCACATCCATCATCGAGCGCCCGAGATCGTGGGGAATGTCACTGGTCAGCGTGGTGGCGGCCAGGACCATCTCGGAGTTGGAAATTGTCATTATCCAGAGGGATGGGGAGCATCAATAGGGCAGCCTGGTCAACACCCGTGTTGACCACGTCGATATTCGATCGTGAGGTACATCAGGCAGTAGCTGATGACCTCCGGAGGGGTAGGGAGCATCGGTAGGGCGGCCTGGCATTTGCCCATGTTGACCATGTCATTCTCAACATTGTCGGGGGCCCTCCGTGTCGGCCGCTGCCTGGCCCAAGATGGCAGCGACATGGGGAGCCGCTGCATGGCTGGCCTCCTTCCCCAGGCATGTACGCTGTGCTGGGGTAAGTGATGTCATCTCGGCTGTGGCAGTGACATCATTACGTCAGCCGGAAGTGACGTCACACCGTGCGCTGGAAGTGATGTCTCTGTAGTTCTCATCGAGCAGTGAGGGCAAGGGCTGGTGCAGATGCTCGGGGCACATGCTGTGACAGTTGCTGGAAGGGCAGGATGTTGCATGATCAAAGTCAGGGAAGATGAAAGTTGTCACGGGGACAATGACGCCGTCCGGCACGCACACGTGATGGGGTCCGCGGGGGAGGTAGGGAGGTCATAGAGGGCTGCAGAGCTGCCGGCAGGTTTAGAGAGGCACACTTTTGCAAAGTGGTCTTTCTTGCCACATGGGGAATAATACAGGTTCTTAGTTGGGCAGTTTTGGCGTGATCATCGATCTGACCCACACCAGGACCCACAGTACTTACAGAGGTGCTGGGCACCTGCTGCAGTGATGTTCTTCTCCCCAACTCGGCCTGGGGCTGCAGCTGCAGTGTGACAGGGCCATGAGAGAGCCTGGGGGAACCCGGAATTGAAAGCTTCAACATGCAGAGCTGCTGCTTTCTGGGTTTGGACCACTTCCACAGTCCTGGTTAGGGCATAGATATTGTCCTCCAGCATCTTCTGCCAGATGGCCCTCGAGTGTAGCCCTCAGACTAAGGTGTTCCAGATCAGCCTCTTGACCTCCTCTACACCTACCCCGGGTTCAGCCAGACACGGTTGGGCCAACTCTCGCAAGTGTCCCAGGTAAGACTCAGCCATCTCCCCGGGTTGCTGGGCTCGGGTGTTGAGGAGGTACCTTCCACAGACCATATTCATGGGTGGCTTCTACAAGTTCTCAAGAGTTTCCATTATGCTCTTGTACGTGGAGCAGCCTTTAGTTACCTGGAAGACTCGGGGACCCAGCTTTGACCGGAGTAAGACCAACCTCTTCCGATCAGAGTCCAGGATGTCACCCTCATGTGCCTCGATGATTGCCTCGACCACATGCTGCCAGATCTCGAAGCGTGTCTGGGCTTCCGGGTGGCGTGGGTCGACCTTGAGGCTCCCTGCACACAGGAGTTTTTTCATGGCAAGCGTGGGAAAATTTTGTGGATTAAATTGTGGTGCGCTGTTAGACAGAATCAGACACACACAAGGTAAAGACTGAACAACAGGCTTTAATCCACAAAAACCTCCACAGAGCCAGGGTGGCTGTGGCTGCAGCAACTCAGTGTGAGGCCTCGGGAGGCCGGCACAGGCTTATCTCCCGGAGGGTGATGGACACCTGACCGGGTGGGGCTTGATCCATTCAGGCCAACTGATTGGCAGCCGGCCAGGTGTTGTCCTGTCCCCTTACACTCCTGCAGGAACAAAGGTCCCCCCTGCAGCAAGCCGGTGGTGTACCACCACAAATGGTAAAATGGTTTGCAGATGCAGCAGACTATCAAGAAGGCAAATAGAATGTTGGCCTTCATTGGTAGAGGAATTGAATTTAAGACAGGGAGGTTATTCTGCAACTGTTCAACTGTGCAACTGGTGAGGCTGCATCTGGAGTACTGTGTGCAGTTCTGGTTTCCTTACTTGAGGTGATGCAGAGGAGGTTTACCAAGTTGATTCCAGAAATGAGGGGGTTAGCCTATGAGGAAAGATTGAGTCTTTTGGGACAGTATTCACTGGAATTTAAAAGAATAAGAAGGTATTTTATAAAAGCATAAAATTATGAAAGGTGTAGATAAGATAGAGGTAGGTAAGTTGTTTCCATTGGCGAGGGAGACCAGAACTAGGGGGCATAGCCTCAAGATTAAGGGTAGTAAATTTAGGATGGAGATGAGGAGGAACTGCTTTTCCAAGAGGGTGGTAAATCTGTAGAATTTGCTGCCCATTGAAGCAGTGGAGGCTACCTCAGTAAATATATGTAAGATAAGGTTGGATAGATATTTACATGGAGGGGGAATTAAGGGATATGGGGAAAAGGCAGGTAGGTGGAGATGAGCCTATCATTAGATCAGCCATGATCTCATTGAATGGTGGAGTAAGCTTGACATCCAGATGACCTAATCCTGCTCCTATTTCTTATGCTGTTATGTTCTAACACACCTAGCAATAACATCAATTTTCCTCGCTGCACTCATCAAGATAAAAGCACCTACCTCAAATTTGTTAGTACTCACTAGTTTGCATGATAGTGAAGCACATGATCGGTGGAGAAATGCAGGCGCCTGCCTACATTTTGCTCATACCTTGATGAAAGACTCAGGCCTGAAATGTTGGTTCTGTATCTTTTTGCTCCACACAGAATGCTGTCTGACTTCCTGAGTTTCTCCAGCGGTTTTGTGTAAACTACAGTCACATCAACTGCAGACTTTCTTGTTTAACACCTGGTAGTGATGTTGCCTTGTGCAGAAGTTACTTGAACTGAAAGTCCTGTACAATCCAGCCCTTCGTGTCAGGCTGAATCAATTTTGCCATTAACCCAGAGCATGAACAATTGTGGAACTTAAGACAGGAATGTATCCATTTTTCATTGTCTTTGAAGATTTTTGTGTAGTTCTAAGTGATCTTGCAATTGTTTTCAAGAGCATTTTCCCTGAATGCCTTAGAAAAAAAATGTTTTGAGTCACCTGGGAGTGATGAATCGATGAGCCTACTGACCCAGAGTCTTTTCACACTGCACCAACACTGTTTTCACTGACATGACTTGCATGGTGCACACTCCAAATGTCAGTTTAAGTCTGTGCTCTGTGGCCATGCAGTAACCACTTTCAAGACAAAGGAATATCACAGGTCTCATGTAGTGACAAGGTAAAGCAAGTTCTCATGAAATCTAACATTCCCACTGACAAGTCAGGGAAATTTGACTATAAATTCTCAATGTGGAGATAGCTGGTCAAAGCTGATACATTTTCTGTGAAGAGCCATGAGAGAGCCCAGACAGACATCTGCCAATAAATCGAAATGAAGAGCCTGTTCCAAGTTTTATCTGCTGAAGGGATCTGTAACCACGATGGAAATTCTTCCCCTCAGTCATCAGGTTAATCTTACCTTTAATGTCTATGGTCAACATTAATCAACAATTAATTGGGCTTATTTTAGAATGATCTGTCTTTGTGCAACACATATGTTATTGAGATTATAATATTGGGACTGAATATGTGGCACTAACAAAGCTTTGATCCCTAATTGATTATTTCCAATATTTGACCAAACAATAAAACCTTATAGAATTTCTTCTTCTAGATTCAAGATTCCTCTATTTTCATGTAATAGTACAGAACATTTAATATTACATGAAATTGCCTACTGCCTGCTGTAAGGCAGACAAAGTGTCACATTAGTGTTGTCCACTGTCTCTTACATAAGAGAGAAAGAGAAGCAGAAGACTGTTTGTTCAGAGTCATTGAGTGTCCCTGGACTTGACTCCAGCTCTCCTGCAGCCTCAGCACCTGAATAGAATCTTGTTCGATTCATCGACAACCTGAGTCCCAGATCCAAACTTCCAACATGATCGGGAAACCTTCTTGTCCTCAGCACCCTCTTGAATCTTGGCTCTGATACCTGGTTCTCATGAGCCAGACTCATCAGCCTATAGTCCATGCAGGTCCTCTGACCACGTTGTCACATATGTACGTTCCTCAGCTCCTGAACCCCTTGCTGGTCCATTGCCATAGTCACCATCTTGTAGGATCATCTCCTCTGCTTCTCAACATGGGGTATTCTCCCTGTTTCTGGTGCCTTGCGTCGGTCCACTCGTCGTTGAGTCTGAAGCCACTCGTGGCTGCTGCCAAGCACAGGAGCCTCCCTCTTGAACACCTGCAGTATTGTGCATACAAACACTGTCGACTCCTTTAACAGTGCCACTTAAAGCTTGCATGGAGCCACCAATATTAGGACCGGGTGGTTCAACCATTTGGAACAGCGCTGTGTCTCTGCTCTACTCTCTCCCGGGTCTGCACCAGCAGCAGTGCTGCCAAAAGACCAGCTCTGGCAACACCACCATGTTTGTCATTACTATTTATGTACATTTTGATTGGTTATATATTCCACGATTCAGTGGTGGGGGGGGGGAAGGAGTCAGTGATAAATTTAATTAGTGACTGGGCAATTATGGTGCCAACTTATTTTTAAATTGAATTCATGGATTATGATGAGTTAGGCTCTCTTAAAATACCCATCCTATTTGCTCAGAGAAGTTACCAGCCAACTAATTTACATAGGAACACACGAGTAGACCAATTCTCTCAAGCTACTCCACCATTCACCAGATTATGTTTGAACTGATTGTGATATCTAACCCTCATTCTTGTGTCCCCTTGCTAATCAAGAAACTATCTACCTCTGAATGAAAGATAATCAAAGACTGTTTTCACCAAACTTTGAGGAAGAAAGTTTGTCAGACTCATGGGCTTCTGTGCGAAAAAGTTCATGTCACATCTGCATAAATTGCCAACTCTTATTGTTGAACGGTGACCTCCTTGTTCTGGGTACCCCCACAGGAGGTAACTTCTTTTCCATGTGCAACTTGTTGAAGCCCATCAGGATTTTGTACATTTCAATCAAACCTCCTTTCAATCTTCGAAACATTTCAGCTGCTGCACTCCATGCGTTGAAGATACTCACTCAGCCTTGTTCATTCAGGAGCTCTATTATTTAGATACAGCACCAATGAAAGAACAGTGACATGTAATGTGTTATACAGCTTAGGGAGTTGCTGTTGAAGGAGCCTTGGTGACTTGCATTTGTTTATTTATCAGATGACTTAACTTGCTCTTAGCAGGCTCAGCTTAGAGTTAGGGCTGTTGAATGAAGATTTATTCACTTCAGAGCACATTTCACAACATGTACACTTGCACCATATTCTCAGGGCATTAGGAGTAATGCAACATTAGAAGCAAAGAATCACTGAAGTTCACAGCGAAGTAGGAGGCCATGCAGCATGTTGTTTCTGTTCCAGCACTTTGTCTGAAGAATCCAAAACTAATAAAAACTAATCCCACTGGTGGTAGCTCTCACTATGTCTTGTGTCTCACCCTGCCTTAAATATTTATCTAATGTCAGCTGTGGTGCAATGGTATCACTCTCACCTCAGTGTCAGAAATTTGTGAGTTCAAATCTCATAAGTGATTTTGGCACCAACTCTAGGCCTGATGTTCTGTTGCATTTGTCAGTAATACCATGAGAGATTTTAAAAAATATTAGCAGTATCCTTCTAATGTCCACATTCAACAAGTTTCCCTTTAGGATGACATGAAATAAAAAGGGGTACTAACCACATAAGATAGATAGGGTGGCATGGTTGACACAGCGGTTAGTGCAACACCCATACTGTGCCAGCAATCGGGACCAGACCTGGATTCAAATCCAGCACTGACTGGAAGGAGTTTGTACATTCTCCCTATGTCTGCATGAGGTATTTCTGGGGGCTCTGGTTTCCTCCCACCCTTCAAAAACATACTGGGTTGGAGGTTAATGGGGTATAATTATGCAGCATGGAGTCGTAGGGCCAAATTGTCCTGTTATAGTGTGTATGTCTAAATGTTTTTAAAAAATCATACTCATACAGCCCAACTTACCCATGCCAACTTAAAATCCCACCTGCACTAGTCCCACCTGCCTTTGTTTAGCCCATATTCCTCTAACCTACCCTATTGATGTATCTCTCCAATGTTTTTTACATTTAAAAAAATATTTTAGCACAGTAACAGGCCCTTCCAATCCATGAACCCATGCTGCCCAATTACACCCATGTGACCTACAAACTCTGTATGCTTAAAGGGTGGGCAGAAACCAGAGCACCCAGAAGAAACCCACGCAGATAGATTTCAGATTTCAGATTTATTGTCAGAGTGCACACATGAGATCACATACAACCCTGAGATTCTTTTTTCAGATGGCAGAATTACCACTTATTGGTAGTGAAAAAAAATGAACACAGCATATACATGTAAACAGTTAAAGAACTGTAAAAAGATAACAAATGTAAACAATGTGACTATTCAATACAGAGAGAATAAAAAATCAATAAAGTACAGAAGTAAGAGTCCTTAAATTAGTCTGTGATTGAGTTTGTTGTTGAGGAGTCTGATAGTGGAGGGATACCAGCTGTTCCTAAACCTGGTGGTACGAATCTGGTGGCACCTATACCTCTTTCCTGATGGCAGCAGTGAGAACAGAGCGTATACTGGGTGGTGCGGATCCTTGATGATTGCTGCTGCTCTCTAACAGCAGTGTTCCCTGAAGATGTTCTCAATAGTGGGGATGGTTTTGCCTGTGATGTCCTGGGCTGAGTCCACTACCTTTTGGAGGGCTTTATGCTCAGGGTATTGGTGTCCCCAAACCAGGCTGTGATGCAGCCATGATTCCACCACACATCTGTAGAAATTTGCAAGAGTTTCTGGTATCATACAAAACCTCTGAAAATTCCTGAGGAAGTAAGGAGATGCTCACAATGCCATTTCTGCGTTGGGTCCAGGAAAGATCCTCCAAGATAGTGACTCGGGGAGAATGTACAAACTCCTTACAAAGAGTGCTGGATTTGAACCTTGGTCTCTAGTGCTATAATGCTGTTTCTTAAAAAATTATATTGATATAAATATTCAAGATAGATATAAATATACATTATCTATAGAAGAATTTTCAACAAACTAGACCTAGGAGAGTGGGAGGTGGAGACACATTTTTCCGTGGGGTCCTACTACCCAGTACAATTACTTTTTGTGTATTACAGCATGGCAATAAAGGAATCTTGAATCTTGAATAATTGATGATAGATTTAATTAGTAAAGATGTAAGCTTGTTTCAGTTGACAAGGCCTGCTTTCCAGTCTGTTGTGCATGCGTCACACGGATCATTTTCTTCAAACTGTGTGCTGTACCTGAACTTCCTCCAGATCTGCTCATTGCTTACTGCCTGTTCTGGGGTGATCAGGGATGGAAAATAAATCCACATCCACTGAAAAAGTAAAGGTATGGATGAAGTATGTTTGTGTTTAAAGCACACAGAACGTGGTCCTGGCAGCTGCACTCATCTACTGTGGTTGGTCTCTCAGAAATTTTTTTAAAAATTAAAAATATATAGTTTAACCCAATGAGAAGTATTTGTTCATGCAATTTGTGAAGGTCAGGGACAGTTAAGAAGATTACATGAGATTACAACAGGATCCAGATGAATTGGGAATGTGAGCCAAGGAATGTCAGATGAAATTTAACTCAGACAAGTGTGTGGTATTGCACTCAACATACTGAAAATAGAACAGTATAACACAATGCAGGCCCTTGGGCCCACAATGATGAACCAACCTATATAAATCTACTCTGTGATCAATCTAACCCTTCCCTCTCTCACAGTCCATAATGCCGCATTTTTCTTACATCAACAAGCATGTTTAAGAATCTGTTAAATGTTCCTTTTAAATCAGCCTCAACCATTCCCCTGCCAAGTAATCATCACTCACTAAGTAAAAATACCTACCTCTGACATCTCTCCTAAACATTCCTCCACTCACCTTAAACAGATGCCCTCTTGTATTGGCCATTGCTTCCCTGGGAAAAAGGTGCTGGGCTATCCATTCTATGTTCTATGCCCCTCATAATCTAAGTCACCTCTCATCCTCCATTGATCCAAAGAGTAAAGCCCTAACTTACTCAGTCTTTCTTCATAAGACATGTTCTCTTTCCAGGAAAGGATTTAGTGGGTTAAACCAGGGTAGGACTTCCACAGTGACTAGTAGCGACATGGAGACTGTTATAGAACCAGAACACTTGGGGGAGCAGGTACATAGTTCCATGAAAGTGATGACACATTGGCTGGTGAAGAAAATGTTTGGCACATTTGCCTTCATTACTCAGGGCATTGAGTACAGGATCAGGGAAGTCATGTTACATCTGTAAATGATGTTGGTATGACCACACTGGGAGTGTCGTGTGCAGTATTGATCACCCAGTTATAGGTAAAATACCATTATGCAGGAAAAGCTGATGGGTATATGCAGAAGTTTTAGACGTGGGTAAATTACAACATTTAAAAGATATTCAGAGCAATACATGAAGAGGAAAAGTTTAGGGGGATATGGGCTGAATGCAGGGAAATAGGACTAACTTTATCAACATGGACAAGTTGGGCTGAAGGGCATTTTTCTATGCTGTAAAATTCTATGACTCCATTATTCTGCTTATATTTGAAACATCTTAAAACCATTGACAAATAGAGTTTTGTATTACATATTTTCATCCTGTATTAAATTTTCTAAGGCCACACAATTCTAATCCTGGTCCCAAAGTTACACATAATTAAATATTACTTTGATTATAAATTGGGAAACTTGTAAAACAAAGGGCGGCAAGTTTAACATAGCAGATAGCACCATGCTATTACTGCACCAGCCACCCAGCTTTGAATTTGGTGCTATCTGTAAGGAGTTTATATGTTCCTTCCACCCTCCAAAAAAAGGTTAATTGGTGTTTTAGGGAAGCACGGGCTTGTGGTCCAGAAGGGCTTGTTTCTGTGCTGTATCTCTAACAAAATTTAAACATCAATGCCTTGTCCTCTTCTTGAACTTCAAGACTCCTCAGACAGTATCTTCGAAACCCAATCTCTGTATGTGAGCAGGACTAGAACAGCAAAGTTTGGGAACACCACCAACTAGAAATTGCCCTCCAAGGCACACAACATACTGACTTGGAAAGATATTGCTGTTCTTTCACCGTCACTGGATCGAAACTCTTGAACTCTCTGCCTAGCAGCACTGAGGCTATCCCCACACCTCAAGCACTGCAGCGGTTCAAGAAAGCAGCTCATCTCTGCCAAGAGCAATTGGGGATGGGCAATTAACTGCAGGTTTGGTGAGATGACCCATCCCTTGAATAGACAATAAATAAAATTAAACAGGAACAAAAAAAATTGCTACTTTAAAAGAAAGAAGGACTAATTTCTCTGTTGATCATCACTTTGCCTTCCAATAATCTATTAAAATGGCATGTTACATTTGATGTTAAATTAAGTTAAAATGTGCGAAAAGTAAAAAAAATATATGCTTGTGCCTCTTATGGCTAAACTCAATTGAAAAATGCAATAAGTTTGATAAGTTTCACATTCTGTACATGGACATCACTGGTCGAATCAGTGTCAACTCTACTAATGCAAGCAGACAGTACTGTTTAAGTGCTAAAAGCTTGGATATAGTTGTGAAAAACACAGCATCCCAATTTATATAGACCAGTCTACTGAGATGCAAGTGGAGTCTTCTGCATCCCTGTGGGTTCTTCATAGATTCTGACATTGCATTAGCAAGCACAGAATTCTTCAGGTTGCAACATCATTCTTGAAGTTGCAACATCATATTTTGACACGGTAGTTTATTTTAGAATTCATGAAAGAGTTAGATAAAAACAGTTATTTAACTCTTTCTTCCATTATTAATTGACCTTACCATGCCTTGATGAAGGGCACAACCCGGAACCGTCGGTTATGTAACTTTATCCTTGCTATCTAAAGGACACTGTTTGACCTGTTGAATTTCTCCAGCTTTGTGTTTTTACTTCAACCACAATGTCTGCAGACATTCGTGTTTTACTTCTTTAACTGGCTTTTCATTCTCCTTGTGAAGAATCAACATTCCTTATGACTATTGTCATAAATATGCCGATGTTTTTTCTCCTCCTTTCCCACCAAACTGTTCTTCCAGGTGGAGAAAAAATGTATTTGTAATTTGTCCATTTTTGTGTAGTGATGAGAGATGATAAGATTATGAGGGCCCTAGATAGGGTGGACAGTCAGCAACTTTTTTCTAGGATGGCAATAGCAAATATCAGACAACATCTGTTTAAGGTGAGTGGAGAAAAGTTTAGGGGAGATATCAGAGGAATATTTTTTACACAGAGAGTGGTGAGTGCCTGCAATGCATTGCTGGGGGTGGACATGGAGGCTGGGATAGTAGGGATATTCAAAATATTATTAGATAGGGACATGGATTTAAGAAAAAAAATAGAGGGTTATGGATGTGTGGTAGGTAAAAATTAGATTATTGTGGAGTAGATTTCCATAAGTCAGCACACATCGTGGGCTGAAGGATCTGTACTGTGCTAAAATGTTCTATGTTTTATGCATTCGGCATGCACGATGTGGTCTCGTCTACGATGGATAAATTTCCGTTCAGTCTGCAAGCATCTAGTCATCTGTCACTTTATCTTTGCACTTTGCTCCCCTCTGCCCTCTTTGTCTTTGACCTCTGCATTGCTCCAATGATGACTAATGTAAGCTCACGAAATAGCACCTCTTCTTCAGTTTGTGTACATTAAAACCTTCAGATGAACTTAATAATTTTAGGTAACTACACAATTTGCCTTTCTATTAAAGATACTGTTTGCCTTTTTTAACACACACAATGCTACAATTTTCTATTTCAATTCATTTTCTTTTTTCATTTCTCTCTCCAACTTCTTTGAAGAGAAGAGAACTGTACAGGATTGTATCCACTGTGGTGAACCAGTGAAGGTCTCTGCAGCTGAAGAACACACAGGTGGTAGGCTGTTAGTGACTCAAAGTGAAGAACCCTCGCAGGCAATTTATGGTGAACTGATTTACACCAGGCTGCGGACTGCTGGAGACTGGCTCAAGTCTGACTGAAGGGGTACCAAGTATTGGAACAGGATGCAAGAGGTGTCGAGGGCTTCCCCAGGGGCTCCAGTCACTGAAGGTTTCCTGATCACGTTGGAGATTTGGATCTGGAGCTCAGGATGCCAATGGTTTGGACAGAACTCTGTATGGCTGCAGAGGCTGTGGAAATGCAGGAGGCAAATCCACAGACATTAAGTCACTGTGAAAAGATGCTCTTTTGCTTCTCCTTCTCTGTCTGTAAGGAGCGCCAGGCAATTTAATGTAATATTACATCTGTTTTATTACATGACAACCATAGAATCTTGAATTTTTTGAATAAGTAATTGTTATCTTGACATCTTATCATAGATATTCCCAGTATTTACTCTCCCCTCGCTGACATCTGCTTGTCTTCTTGTCTTTGCACCTCATTAATTTTATTTCCCTTTCTATTAAAGATACTGCTTGACAAGCAGGATGTTTCCCTACTTTTGCTTTGAATGCCAACTTCTGCAGTTCTTTTTTGCTTTGACGTATCTTGTGCCATAAGCTACTGACCATCGAAGCTGGGGTGATCTCTATTACTGAATGCTCCGACATTCATCTTGTCCGTTGAGACTATGTAAGCGTTAATATCGTTGGCAAGACCCTGTGGTATAAGGCAAAATAAGCCTAAATAAAAAGATACTAATAAAATCCTCTCAACACTCAGTAGCTCAAATTGATATGTGCTGTTGAATATCCATGATACATTCTGTGAAACTGGGCGTTATGTAATATGGACGTTGTGCGAACACCATATTACTTAGCAAAGCTATATGGGATTCTGAACTCACACTAAATTAAACTGTTTAATTTTTTTATCACTTTTTAAACCTTCATGTAAACACTTTCTTAGCTTATATCACACACAATTTAACAAAAAGGTTCATATCACTGTTCTCAACTTCCTCATGGTGTTCCACTGGAAGAGTTTCAGGTCGAATAACCTCCATTGATGACCTGTCACTCTGTAATGCCTGGAGGACCTGGCTGAGGCTCTTCTTATGGAGGTGTTGGGTTCTTCAGGAATATGGCCAGTGTTGTTTGTCTAGTTTGCCTTTTCTTTTCTTCTTAAATTTATATGCAGCAAACACTGCATGAGCATTTCTCTCTATCAGTGAAAAATGTTCAGTGTTTGGGTTCATGGAGTATGGGAAATGATTTTCCTGAAATCAATTAGCTCTGGCATGGTTCCAGAAGGTTGGAAGGTCACAAATGTAGTTCCGCTGTTTGAGAAAGGAGGGAGGCAGAGAAAAGAAAATTAGTCTGACATTGGTTGTTGGAAAGTTATTGGAGTCAATTCTCAAGGACATGGTTATGAAATATCTCAAGGTGCATGACATGATAGGTCTAAACTAGCATGGTTTCATGAGGGAAGATTCTCTCTGACCAACCTAATGGAATTTTTTGAAGTAATCACAATATTAGGTTGGGTGGAACATTGGTGGATAGGCAGAAAGCAAAGGGTGGAAATGGTTGCTGGTTATTCATGGTATTCTACAGGGGTTGGTGTTGGGGATGCTTCTTTTTTCTAATGTATATCGATGATTTAGATTATAGATTGAATATTTTTGTGAGGAAGTTTGCAGATGACACCAAGGTGGGTGGTGGAGTAGGAAAAGTTGAAGAAACCGAAAGATTGCAGACAGTCTGAATAATTTAGGAGAGTGGGCAAAGAAATGGCAGATGAGATACAATGTTGAGAACTGTATGGTTGTACATTTTGGAAGAGAAAATAAACAGGCAGATTATTATTTGGGTGGGGAGAAAATTCAGAATGGCAAAGGGACATAGGGTCATCGTGCAGGATAAGCTAAAGGTTAACCGTCAGGTTAGATCAGCAGTAAAGAAAGCGAATGCTATGGTGGCATTCATTTCAAGAGGAATAGTGTATATTAGTAAAGAGGTGTTGATGAGGTTCTATGGGGCACTGGTGAGACCTCATTTGGAGTACTGTGCACAGTTTTGGTCCCCTTATCTTAGAAGGGATGTAATGATGTTGGAAAGAGTACGGAGATGATTTACCAGGATCATTCCTGGAATGCAAGGGCTAACATATGAAGAATGTTTAGCAGCTCTTGGACTGTATACATTGGAGTATAGAAGAATGAGAGGCGATCTCATAGAAACATTTTGAATGCTTAAAGGATTGGACAGAATAGATATGAATAAAATGTTTCCCTTGGTGGGTGAATCCAGGACACGAGGTCACAGTCTCAGAATTAGAATGTACCCATTTAAAACAGAGGAGGAGAAATTTCTTTAGCCAGAGTGACATGGATTTGTGGAATTCATTGTCATATACAGCTGGGGAGCTCCGATCATTGGGGAAGTTTAAGGAGGAGATTGATAGGTATCTAATTAGTCAGGGTATCAAGGGATGTGGGGAAAAGGCCAGAAATTGGAACTAGATATGAGAATGGTTTAGCTCAGGGTGGAGTTGTGAAGCAGACCCGATGGGCCAAATGGCTTACTTCTGTTCCTTTATCTGGTGATCTCTTGAGCACTCTTCATCAAGCTGCTAAGGTCTGCAAAGAATTTGGTAATCTCTTTACAGTAAACCTCTTCTGCACCTGTTCTTCCTCTCCTTCTGCAGGTTCCTTTTCTCTTGCCTCTTCTTCATCTTGCTCTAGCTCCAGCAACTCTTCATTTGTTAGTTCCTCAGGAACCACCTCTAGGAGTTCTTCATCATCTATGTCTAGGTTCAGGTTGTTGTTTACCATCTCGACAACAGCTCTGTAAATCCTTGCGATCTCATCACATTAGTATTTTTTATTCCGTATGCCATTTATGCACTCTTTGGTCACATCATCCCAGGCCCAAGCAAAGTTCTTTATGCAGTGGAAAATGTTGTACTCCTTTCAGAACTGCATCAGTCTTGCCAGTGTCCTCAGTTGCACCAATAGCCTGAGAAAGGTCCTTCTCAGGTAGTAAGGCTCTCCACTCAGCTCTGGATCCTATTCGAAAATAGCCATTAATACATATGGTTGCTCTTCATCAACTACAGCCTGGCCTTCAATACCATTATTTCCTCAGTGCTAGTTAGAAACTACAAACTCTAGGCCTCAGTACCCTCCTCTGCAAATGTATCCTTGACTTTCTCATCAGAAGACCACAATCAGTATGAATTGGAAACAATGTCTCCTCCTCACTGATCACCAACACAGGTGCACCCCAAAGATGTGTGCTTAGCCCACTGCTCTACAAGTTTGCCGACGACACCACAGTTAATGGCAGAATTACAAATGGCAAAGAGGAAGCTTACAGGAGAGAGATAGATCAGCTAATTGAATGGTGTAACAAGAGCCTTGCGCTCAATGTCAGCAAAACCAAGAACATGATTGTGGACTTCAGGAGGAAGTCAGGGGAACACGACCCAATCCTCATCGAGGGATCAGTATTGGAGAGGGTCAAGAATTTTAAATTCTTGGGGGTCAACATCTCTGAGGTCCACGTTGATGCAATCACAAAGAAGGCTTGCCGGCAGCTATACTTTATGAAGTGTCTGTGGAGATTCAGTATGTCACTGAAGACTCTCGTAAACATCTACAGGTATACATTGGAGAGCATTCTGGCTGGTTGCATCACTCCCTGGTATGTAGGCACCAATTCTCAGGGCAAGAATAAACTCCAGATGGTTGTTAACTTGACCATCATAGGCATCAGACTTCACTCCATCGAGGACATCTGCATGAAGCAGTGTCTTAAAAAAGCAGCACCACCCAGGCCATGCCGTCTTCACTCTGCTATAATTGGTGAAAAAGAACATAAACTTAAAGACAAGCACTCAATGGCACAAGGACAGCTTCTCTCCCGCTGCCATCAGATTCCTGAATAATCAATGAACTAAAGACACTGCCTTACTTTTTGTGCACTATTATTTTTATTGCTTTTTAATTTATAGTAATGTTGTAAGGTGGTTGTAATATAAATATTTGCACTATAATGCTACTGCAAAACATGACTTGTTCATAACAATAAATTCAGATTCCAATTTTGATTCTGATTGATGTTGGGGTGGAGGTCACCAATGAAAGGGAGATGTCCTGGTGCATTGTCTACAATTACCAAAATCTTGAAAGGTACGCCTTCTTCCAAGCAGTACTTCTCCATTTCACTGGCATAGCAATCGAGAAGGGCATCCTGAAGCAGCATTTGGGTCATCCAGGACTTTTTACTGCTCCCATAATAAACCAGTAAGGTGTGTTTGTTAATGTTCTTGAAAGCCTTGGGGTTTTTACTATGCCCAATAAGAAATGGCTTTAACTTGTAGCCAGCAACATTGCCTCCTAAGACACTATCACTCTGTCTTTAAAAGCCGTAAAGCCTGGTATTGACTTGACCTCCTTATGGATAAAGGTCCTTTCAGACATTCACTTCCAGAATAGAGAGGTTTCGTCCAATTAAAAAATTTGCTGAGGCAAATAACCTCCCTCTTGTCTACGTTTAACTATGACATTCTATCACCACACCTCTACAATTAGATTATCTAAGGTTTCAACAAACTCTTCTGCTGCCTTCACATCAGGACTCGCAGACTCACCACTCACTTCCACATTATGCAGCGAAAAACATTGTAGTCTGGTCCTGCTTTTTCTTTAAGCATCTGGAACAAGCTTCGTGCCTTTGCAGTGATCGTCAACATGCTGAGAGGGACTCGTTTTTGTGTTTGGTCCCCAATCCACATTATTAGCAGTTTTTCCATATCTGTTATAGGTCCCTCTCGCATTTTTGTTCGCCTTGCAGCTTTCAGTGGAGCCAATCCTTTAACACCTTGGAGAATTTGTTCTTTGTTTTTGAGGATCTTCGTGATTGTCGAGTGTGACGTGTCTAAATCATGAACAATTGCATTTACTGTTTTTCCACCTTTGTGTTGTTGAATAACCTTTTGTTTCACTTCCAAATCGATACTTCTCCTTTGCCTCTTGCTGCTGCTCTCACTAGCACTGGTTTTGCTGTGTTTGGGAGTCATGATAGATAGAAAGTATAGCTCTTACATACATAAGCCTTTATAAACAAAAGACACGAGATTCGTGTGTTACACACGGGAAGTTTTTGTGTACATCCGGTTACATCCGCTACATCCTGTTCTCTGATCGGGATTTCTGAACTCTATGATAACCTCATGGGAACACGGACAATGGATGTATATGCAGTCAGACATTGCCCGAACAGACTTTAAGTGGCGCATACCTGCATTGATATAGTATTTAGTTTGTCGTCCACATTACTCCTTATCCCCAAATGGGAGTTATGTTTGTTGTTCCATCTAAGGCACATGTTTTGCAGAGCTGTGCACGAACCAAGATGTCAGGCTATGGAATGAACTGGCATAGACTTGATGGGCTGAATGTTCTTTAATTAATTATATGATACCATGAAATAGCTGCATATGTAGCATCTCATTTTAATGTTAAATTCGTGTTAGCTTTGTATTTTGTAACTGTTAACTTCATTCTTCAGCTGCACTGACATCTTTCCTCTGAAGAGTAAGATTGGAGGAGGTGTGCAGTGTGAATGTAACCATGATATCAAAGGTTTTTCAAAAGGAAGGAAACAAGCATGGCAAAAGTCTGATATAAAGCAGATTGGAAATACCCAGGCAGAATCAGTTGAGAGAAAAAGAGAGTTAATGCTTCAAGACAGTGATTTTTTTCAATTTTAATGAAGCATTAACTCTTTTATCGCACATGAATTTTGCTGACGATGTATACTCTAGTATTTTCTGTTTTTATCAACAATAATCAAGTAACTACATCCCGTAAACATATCTTGGTGTTGTCAGGAGAAGACAGGGATCAGCAAAAATTGGCAGAAGATAATTTCAATCAAGAGGTTAGATAATGTTTCACAATTGTGTGGCTGTGAGCCATAGGGAAAAAAAAAATGTGTGCAGAATTATGAGGGTAATAGATAGAGTAAATGCCCCAGCAAACTTTTTCCACTGAGATTAGGTGAGATAACAGCAAGAGGACATGGGTTAAGGTGAAAGGTGAAATGTTTAAAGGAAATGTTAGAGGGAACTTTTTCACGCAGAGAATGGTGAGTGTATAGAATGAACAACTGCCAGCTGAAGTTCTGAATGCAGGCTCAATTTTGACATTTAATAAAAGTTTGGATTGGTATGTGGATGGGAGGGGCATGGAGAGCTATGGTCTGGGTGCAGGTCAATGAGACTGAACAGAATAATGGTTTGGAATAGACTAGATGAGCCAAAGAGCCAGTTTCTGTCATGTAGTGTTCTATTGCTTTACGGTTTTATATGGAAAGTGGAAATACAGTATATGGGTGGTTGGGGGATTAGTTAGGCACAGACTAGATGGGCCAAAGAGCCTGTTTCTGTCCTTTAGTGTTCCATTGTAGTACAGTTCTATGGGAAAGTCGGTGGGGAGGGTGTTGTGTCAGGCTATAAAAACATTGAATAATTTAGTAAGTTTACAAAAAGGTGAAAAATAATGATAAAATATCACATCTGAGCTGTCATCCCCACAGCCATTACTGGGAATTCTTAGGATATCCTAAGTCCTTAACAGGAGTAAATTGTGACATAATCAATTGATTCTAGGTGGGTCTATGCAAACATGATGAAATATGGATGAACTCACACATAATTAACTGGTGTGTGAGCAAATGAGCATTTGATTCTATAAGGTTGGGACCCACTGAGTTAGAAGATGTACCTGCAGGAGAATTTGGTTGGTCAGAAAGTATCAGATTGCCATCAGTGCCTAAAACAGCCAAGCCACCATATCTACGTACAATGCATTCCCAACTGATGGAGTCATAGAGTGATTCTGCATGGAAACAAGTCAACATTATCCATACCAACTATCTCATTATGCTCATTCTACAATCCTATTTCATTCTCCTCAACCTATTCTGCTACCCCCAGATTCTCCAACCTAGGACCAATTTATAGTAGCTAATTAACTTACCAACCGGCACATCTTTGGAAAGTGGGAGGAAACTACTGAGAGCCACCGGGAGAACATGCAAACTCCAAGTTGACAGCACCACAAATGAGGTTAGCCCTCATGTCTCTGGAGTTCTGAGGCAGAAGATCTATGCCCTCAAGTATTTATAGGACCCATGCAGAACATAGCCCTTGCAAAAATGTAACATCGTTCCCAAGCTCATCAAACATTGGAGTCCATAACTACCAATAGGGTAATCATTATACCCTTTGAAGTGCCTAACCCATTCCAAGTAAAAATGAACCTTTCATTTCCAATTTGTCATATATATTTCAGGCGGAGATAGATAATATTTGAAAATTTGAGTGATTGAGGGCTATGGGGAACTGGCACAGAAGAGGAGGCCATCAATGAGTGGAGACTGTTGTCCACCTCTTTGTAGAATGCAGATTTGCTTAGAGTGTGTGGAGAAGATGCAATTATCCTTGTTCATCTTCAGCAGCAGTGTGACAGAAAACTTTCTGATTTATGGGCTGTTCCCACAGAGACAAACATCCAGAACTGCTGGAAGACCATCAACTCAGTGAAAGATACTATTTGATCTGCCCAAAACTTGTTGGTCTTTCAGCAGATAGCAATATCAGTGAGGGAATGCTGCCGACTGGCACATTCCAGACTACAGGAATATCTGCTGAGGGGCACACTGAGGCTTGGCGCAGCCAATGAGAGGGTGCTGTGGGAAAGGACCACAGTCTAGTGTCCTTCCATTACTGAGCATTGAGGAACTGAGTATGAGGGGAAGCTTCTCGAACAACAGAGAGGGGAGTAACAATAGTGGTGACAATACTGCTAAATCAAAAATGAAAGTAAAATTGTACAGTTTTGGAACTGTATGGAAACAACACTAAAGGTGTGAAGAGAGGTTTTCCTTTTGTAAATTATTTAATTGTGAATAAAGTTTTTTTTGGTTCAAAAATAGATAAGCTATACTTATATTGAATGACAGGGCATGCTCCAGCTCTTATTTTCTTGTGTCAGTCACAGATACCATTCCCTAGCCATCACTCCATCTATCTCCATGGGAGTTGGTCAGGGGATTATATTTGACTGAGATGAGCTATCAATGATTCAATCTGTGCACATCCAAAATCTAGTTTTAAAGTGTTTTTTTATTGTATTCATTTAAATTTAAGAGCAGCAGATACAGAAATGCCCACTGGAATATGTGAATTCATCAATAAGCTACTGTTACATCAACAGTTAAACTGTTCACTCGTAGAGTTACTTTGTTTGTTCCGGATTAGATGGTTCTGATACTCTCTTGGTCATTCTCACACATTCTATTCATCCAAAACCATGTCCTACCTTGGACCCAGTCCCCTGCATGCATCTTCTTGGGCAGTCTTGCAGGATCAAAAATTTTGGTTTTTCAAGCACTGAGCTGATTGATGTGCCCAATGTTGGTACCACAGGCCATTGACAGAGTGGGCAAATGGATAGTTTGTGTGATAGTGCACTTCTTCCACCATTTTCTGCAAGGCTTCTGAGCTCTTCCAATGTAGAGACTCCAAGCTGTCTATACCCCCTGTAGAGGGGAAGAAGCTGTCCTTGTGCCACTAACTGCTCATCCAAGCTCCTGTACCTTTTTTTTGATGGTAGCCTAGTGAAGAGGGCATGGTCTGGGTGATGGGGGTTTTTGAGGATAGAGGCTGTTCCTTAAGCCACCATCACTTGTAGATGTTATCGATGGAGTGAAGGCTGGTACCTGTGATGTCACAGGCTGTTAACAACCCTCTGGAGTTTTCTTGTGTCCTAAGCATTGACACCTCCATATGAGGCAGTGATGGAACCATTCAGAATTCCCTCAACGGTACAGCTGTAGAAGTTTTTGTATCTTCGGTGACATAACAAATCTCCTCAAACTACTGATAAAGTATAGCTGCTGGCAACCATCTTCACAATTGCATCGACATGGAGACTTCAGGACAGATCCTCAAAGATGTTAACACCCAGGTATTTGGCCCTCTCCACTGCTGAACCCTCGATGAGGACTGGTTCGTGTTTTGCCTTAAGTGTTAACTATTTATCTCTCCAGAAATGTTGCATGAGCTGCTGAGTTTTTCCATCATTTTCTGCTTTTACTTGATTATTCAGGTCATTGGAACTTTGTGTGAGAAATTTAATGAGTGATCAATCAGCAAACCAAGCCACTGCGGGGGAGGCAATGAACAGGGTGCTGTTTGTACAAAGCAATGTGAATACTGGTGCTTCACACTGCACTGGCTGATTTGTATATTAATAATACCTTACAGCCATTGACACACTGCTCTTTCTCCAGCAAGGATTGGCCCTTAATTAATTAAAGAGCATTGGTTTACAATTGATTGCACAACAAAAGGGTGTCATGGTTAGCAAAGCAGTTAGCACAAAGTTAATGCAGCGCCAGCGACCCGGGTTCGAATCTGGAGCTGTCTATAAGGATTTTCGTGGGTTTTCTCTGGGTGCTCCGGTTTCCTCCCACCCTTCAAAACCCCTCTGCCATCAGATTCCTGAATGAACAATGAACCATAGACACTACCTTACCTTGTCTTTTTCTTGCCCTATTTTTATTTATTTTGAATTCTGATTTATGTTAATGTTTACACTGTGGTGCTGCCACAAAATAGATAATTTTGTGACACATTCTTGACAATAAATTCTGATTCCGATAATTGGTCGCAGATCTCATGCAACCTTGTTCCCTAATTTCCTTCCACATAATCCTGTAATATTTTCTTTTCCATTATCTCTCTAGTCTTCTTTTGAAGACTTGGATTGAATCTGTTTCTATTGTTCCTCACACCTTGAGGAAGGAGCCAGGCCCAAAACATCCCTAATATATCTTTATCTCCTCTGGATGCTGCAAGACCGGCTGAGTTCCTCAAGCATCTCTGTCTTTTACTAAAATCACACCATTTACGTTCTACTCTATCGTTCCCTTCTCCCAAGGATTTAAAAAAAAATCCTCCCTGTGCTTTTGCCAGTATTTTCAACTTTTTTTTTCTAGTTCTCAAGTTTTCCTCTGGAATTTTAATGATGCTTGAACAGCCACCAAGCTCACATTGATAATACCATCTCATGGCACTTATATTTAAGAAAGGCTGGAGTAGAATTTCAGTTAAACTAAAATTGCAAAGTGCTGAAGGAGTTTTTCTGTCAGATTGGAACAGATGCTGTCCAAAACCAATTTTAAAAAAAACAAGATCATTGTGTCCAATAATCTGTGCCCACTCAAACGCAATGGATACACAGCGATTTCCCAGTGGAAATTTTGCAGCAGGCATCCAATGGAACAGAGTTCAACATCTGAGAGAATGCTAACGAAAGCCAAGGCTGAAAATCTAACATTCTTGTCCAGATTCCTGGTGAGCTTTAGCCCTCCACACTTCCTGTGCATCCATCCCACAACCCAATTCCAGAAGCTGCAACCCATGTAAAATTAATGGACAGAAGCAAAACTCTGAAATTGTGTCTTTTGTTTTTAATCGCGAATTCTCATTCACATCTAGGTAGGGTGCACAAATTGTAGTCAACTTCAAACTCCAGGTACTGGTTTAAAAGTAAAACCCAAAAGTCTGCAGACACCATGGTTGAAAAGTTACTGGTTTCAAAGTGAATGCTTAACCATGCCTATAATCCATAGCAGATCACAATAAACATGTTCAATAAAGAAAATGATTGAGAAGGTTTAAACTTGTGTCTTCATCCCACAGCCATTCACACTTAGGTCATACAAGAAAAGGGTTGTGTGTATTTTTTTTAGAGCCTGTTTCTATCTGTGTGGAGAGTCTCAATATTACAGTATTGTTCTTTAAGATGTGGCTGGGTACACCGGCATCTACGGTCCATTACTAATTGTTCCTGAACTGAGGAAAAAGATAAAATCAATTGCATTGGTGGGTCAGGAGTCACATAGCACACAATTCAGTGAAGAGCTGCAGACTTCCTATCCTGAAGCACAATTAGTGTAGCGGTTAGTGCAACACTATTACAAGAGGTACAAGGACTGCCTAAAGAAATCTCTTGGTGCCTGCCACATTGACCACCGCCAGTGGGCTGATATCGCCTCAAACCGAACATCTTGGCGCCTCACAGTTCGGCGGGCAGCAACCTCCTTTGAAGAAGACCGCAGAGCCCACCTCACTGACAAAAGACAAAGGAGGAAAAACCCAACACCCAACCCCAACCCACCAATTGTCCCCTGCAACCGCTGCAACCGTGTCTGCCTGTCCCGCATCGGACTTGTCAGCCACAAACGAGCCTGCAGCTGACGTGGACATTACCCCTCCATAAATCTTCGTCCGCGAAGCCAAGCCAAAGATTACAATATCAATGTCAGTGCCAGTGACCGGGGTTCGAATCTGCTGCTGTCTGTAAGCAGTTTGTACATTCGCCCCATATTTATGAGCATTCCCTCCAGCACTCTGGTTTTCTCCCACCTTTTAAAACGGATGGGAGTTGGAGGTTAATTGGGATATTTGGGCTGCATGATCTCGTGGGACGGAAGGGCCTATTACCGTGCTGTATGCCTACATTAAAAATTTAAAATTACAAACCAGCTGTGTTTTTGCAAAAGTCCATTCACTGTCATTTTCAAAATTCTAGACATTTAGTTATTTGAATTTAATTTTCTCAGTTACCGCAATGGGAATCAAACTCACATTTTTTGATCAAAGCTTCAAGATTCATGTTACCTCTTCAGTAAAGTAATTGCCATAGAGCTCTTCCCTGGATAATTGCAATTTATTTGTTCCTGGTATTTATTGCTCATCTCCACTTGTCCTCTGAGCTGTAGGCAATTTTAGCAGTTCAGATTAATTGCATCGCTGTGGATCTTTTTGAGATGTAGGACAGACTGGGGAAGAATAGCAGAAGTCCTTCAGTTAATGGCATTAGAGTCATGGAGTCAAAGGCCTGTAAAGCATAGAAACGGATCTTCCATTTCGCTCTGGCCTCCCCAATCCACCTTGCAATTCTTTCACACAGCACTCGAAAGGCAGATAAAACCTTGCATTCAAGCTCTATGTTAAAAGGGCTACTGTGGGGCGGCACGGTTAGCATAGCATAACTCTATTACAGAGCTAGCAACCCAGGTTCAAATCCTGTAAGGAATCTGTCAGTAATAGTTGGTAAGGAGTTTGTTTATTCTCCCCATGTCTGCGTATGTTTCTTTTGGGTGCTCTGGATTCTTCTCACCCTTCAAAACATATGGGGGTTGTAAGTTCATTGGGGTTTTTGGCCGGTATTGGCTCATGCATCAAAAGGGCCTGTTACTATGCTATATGTACAGTATACCTAAATTTGAAAAAAAAATCAATCATCCAATTATAATAAGTCTGGAGTAAACAAATATGGAAGGGTCATCTTCTTAGCAAACAGATTAATAACTAAAGGCACAAATTTTATCGAATTGGTAAAAGTTCAGCCGAACAGTAAAGGGGGTTTGGAATTTACTATTTGGCTGAGTGGTTATGGGAAACACGAGAATTGGAGATAATGGTATCTTGAGCAAAGAGAATCTGCAAGGGCTCAGCATGGAGAGAAAGGAATTATTGTGGGAGTGACTTCCCTCACATTTTTAAAAATATATCCAAATAAGGACTTGAAATGGCTTGACCTATTAAGATGCAGACCAAAAGTAAGGTGTGGGCTTAGTCCTAAATATTCATTCTGGGCCAGTTGTGTATTTTGCCCTCTTCCCTGTGAGAAGTTTTGATATTTTATTCGTGCTGATCAGGTGGTCAGATTGACATGAAAGCCCTGTGTAAAAATCTGCAGCCAGCTATGAGCACCGGAGCAGAAATGAGTTACCACATCATCTCAATCACTAGATTGATACCAGGGATGGCATGACTTGCGTATGAAGAAAGGCTGGATCGACTTGGCTTATACTCACTGAAATTTGGAAGATTGAGGAAGGATTTTATAGAAACGTATAAAACTCTTAGGGGATTGGACAGGCTAGATGCAGGAAGGTTGTTCCCGATGTTGGGGAAAACCAGAACTGGGGAACACAATTTAAGGATAAGGGGTTGCCTTTTAGAACTGAGATGAGAAAAAAAATTCTCTCAGAGAGTGGTGAATCTGTGGAATTCTTTGCCACAGGAAGTAGTTGAAGCTGGTTCCTTATCCATATTTAAGAGGAAGTTGGATTTGGCTCTTGTGGCTAAGGGGATCGGGGGTATGGTGAGAAGGCAGGTACTGGGTACTGAGTAAAAGGGTTAAATGGCCTACTCCTCCACTTATTTTCTATGTTTCTATATCAATCTAGTAACGGACTGCTCCAGCTCCTATTAATGGACACTTTTCATTCCTATTAGCCTTAATAAAGCTTCATGATATCAAGAATTAATGATTAAAGTAAACTGTTGTAAAATTGTCAAAACAGATGGTGTGTTTTTGAGCACAGCTGTCCTTTTAGCATAAAATATAATTTATGAATATTTATATCAATTATTTCAACACACAGATTATATCAATTAGCAGTGAGAGAGCTTATTTCAATTTTGCTCATGAAAATCTTGTTAACTTTGGAGAATATGTAAAAGCTAGTGCCAAGATATGAGTGCAGGTTATGTCAATGGGTAAGGTATGCAAGTGGGTTTCAGTGCATACTAAAAATGCTTACAAGCTTAATTTGAATTAAGATTGTGAAAATTAATATGCTTCATGAGGGGGAATAATTATAAGTTTTAGAAAGTGTTGACATTTTGCTTACATCTTCACTTTGAGGTGAGAGGAAAGAGTGCCAACAATTGAACTTTTAATTTAACTGGCACTGACTGCTTTGACTGTTGGTGATTCCAATTTAGCACAAGGCAAGTTCAAAGGAAACAGGCTCTTGACACTGCCATTTGCCTCCCTGTACTGTGAAAATTACAGCCTCATTTTCATAGCTCCAATTTTCATTTTCCACCCCGTTTCTTTAAATGAGCCAGCAAATATGAACATCAATTAGCAACAAATTTAAGGCCATTTCCAAGCAGCAGATGAACATTTGCTATCAACTGGAATGAGACTTCCTGAATGTATCTCACTTAGAGCATTGTCAACAGCAGATGAAAGCAGCTTGGCTGCCTCCAGATTGCATTCAGAAACTGGCACCTGAAATTAATGATTGTGGTAAATTGTGGCTTCTAAACCTTGCTTGTCACTTATTTATCTGCCCACCTCTAACCTGCATCTCCACCAGTAACCTGATTCATCCTGAACTATCTCAATCTGGAGGTGATTGTTCTTAAGAAAGACTGATTGATTTCCATAAAACTATAAGACATAGGAGCAGAAATAGGTTATTCAATCCATCGAGTCTGCCCTAATGTTCAATCAAGGGCAGATCCATTCACCCACTCAGCTCCACTCCCTGGCCTTCTCTCCATAACCCTTGATGTCCTGGCTAATCAAGAACCTCTCAATCTCTGTCTTAAGTACATCCAATAGCTTGGACCTCACAATTTTCATGGCAACAAATTCCATAGATTCACCACCCTCTGGTAAGAGAAATTTTTCAGAATTTCTCTCCTAAGTGGACACCTTTCAGGCCTGAAACTGTGCCCTCTTGTACCAAGCTTCTCCTTGGTGACCACCGATAATCAGATCTTGAAGGTATGGAGGTCATAGACTCTCTCACCATTTCAAGGATATGGATCCAGAAATGTTGGCCTGGATCTTTAAAGGCAATGTCAAAGCTTCCCAGCAGGTCGGCATGGTTAGCACAGCAGTTAGTACAACACTGTAACAGGGCCAGCAATTGGGACCGGGGTTCAGATCCAGCGCTGTCCGTAAGGAGTTTGTATGTTCTTCCCCTGTCTTCATGGGCTTTTCCCAGGGGCTCCAGTTTCCTCCCACCATTCAAAATGTGCCGGGGTTGTAGGTCATTCGGGTGTAATTGGGTGGCACAGGCTCATGGGCTGAAAGGGCCTGTTACTGTGTTGTATGCCTAAATTTAAATTTAAATTGAAGTTTGAAAAATTTAAAACTGAAAATCTGAAATTTCCATCTAAATACAGGTTCACTCAGAAGATGGTCAATATCTGGAACAAACTACTAGAGGAAATTTTAGAAGCAGGCACAAAAACAACATTCAAAAGGCATGCAGACAGAGTTATGGAGAAGAGGGCCTTAGAGGGATAGAGGCTGAATGCAGGCAAATAGGATAAGCTTAGAATGCCAACTTGGTTAGCATGGAGGAGTTGGACTGAAGGGCCTGTATGACTCTATGACTCCATGTAGCAAAACTGGGGTGAATAGTTCACCGGATTATGTCCACAGCACTCCAAAGCCAGAGTCCTCATCGCATGGGAAGGTGAAGTTGCATCCGATTCTCGCTGTGGTTGTGGTTGAGTTGTGTTTGTTGTCTTTGGGTTTCCATTATGTTGACTTACCAACAGTTAACTAGCAGGGGGAGTAAGGAGGAGAAAAATAAAGAATGGCTACACCCTGATGAATAGCTCAGCTATAATAACAAAGGTTATTGCAACAATTGAGGAGGATAACATTGAGCTGAACCAGATACAGCAAATGTCCTGTACGTTGTTTAGAATTGGCTGTTTAACCAGCAGGGACTTTATTATTATGATAAACTTCCACAGATGACAAAAAACTGCAGATCAATAAAATACAAACACAGATAATTTAATTTACGAGATCAAAAGGAGACTTTGATACTTACTTGCATCATTTTGAATAGCAGTAAAAGGCAAATGATATGGCAGATAAGAATATAAAAGACAAATATAATTTGAAGCATGCAGATTTTGAACTTCTCGAAAATCTGGCAGCAACAAAGAATTTTGTTCTTTTGTCTTACACAGGACTTACTGAAATGCTATAAAAAATTTAAAATAAAAATGCAAACGACTCTAGTCTTGCACAGTGTTTCATTCACATGAAAGTGGACATTAAACTACATGAAGAGCAATCCTGGTTAGTAACAGTTGAAGGGGCTCAATGGAATAGAGATGGAATTTTATTTGGATAGATATCTTTAAAGAAGTTTATGGGAGAGTAAAAGATTTCAAAACAAAGATCTATATGAAAGCAGAAGCTATTTCCATCTTCCATAACTCTAATCCTTGAAGAAAGTAGTGAGACAAGCATTGTGTGTTACCAAGATGGGTATGACTAGGCATTTCCAAAGCAGAACAAGATAGAGCTGCTAAGTAGTAACCTGAAAGCCATAGTAAATTGGTAGATAAGAGCTGAAACATATCTATTATCCAGTTGTGATGCACTGTTAGACAGAATCAGACACACACCACCACCACACCAGTTCAGAGGATTTACCTGCTTCCTTGGCAGATATGAAATCCTTGGATGAATGAGAGATTACTTAATAGATGTATATAAGATTATGAGAGTATGTATCAGGTGGGCAACCAATACAGTTTCCCCCGGACGACAATAGCAAATACCAAGGATATTTGTTTAAGGTGAGTGAAGAAAAGTTTAGGGGAGACGTCAGAGGTATTTTTTTTATACAGAGATTGGTGGATACCTGTGGTGGTGTTGGTGCAGACTGGTACAATAAGAATATTTAAAAAACTGTAACATGAATGTCAAAAAAAGAGGGTTATGGGTGTAAAGTAGGGAAGGATTAGACTGTAGTGGAGTAGATTTCCATAGGTCGGTGCCACATTGTGGACTGAAGGGTCTTGCTGTTGTAATGCTCTATGTTCTATGTTCTATGAAGTTCTTCAGTACACTGGATTCATCCTTTGCACTCAATATTGCAGGAAGTGGTTCACACATAAATGATCACCACCATCTTATGGATGACCTAAAATGCAAATACCACAAGGTACTCTTCAGATTCTTGCACAACATTTTGAGCAAATGGCATTATTCCTAGCTTTGCATCCAGTAACTAATGGCTTGTACTAACCTTGGAGAAGACCCAGGCAAAACAGAATACTTAGTCCATTCCTTTCTACCAAAAGTTGGCTCAGTTCTTATTTGCTTACTGAAACAAAAAGAATCTAAAGGACATGTGCAAAGTTATGTTTTATAAGTATCAAGTCAAGTCATGTCAAGTTTATTTTCATCTGATTGCACAAGTATAACCCGACAAAACAGCATTCTTCAGTTCTCAGTGCAAAACATACAGACACATAACCAGTCATAACACAAATATAGACATACAATACATATGCAGGACAAGTATTCAGATATACAAATAAATAAATCAATATGAGAGTCTCATATAGTTAATGTGAGCAGTTCCTTTAGTCATTCAACATTCTGACTGCCCATGAGAAGAAGTTGTTCCTCAGCCTAGTGGTACTGGCTCTGATATTCATGATCTCTTTCCCGACAGCAGCAGCTGAGAGATGCTGTGTGCAGGGTGGAAGAGGTCCTCAATGATTTTGCGTGCCCTCTTCAGACAACAATCCTGGTAGATCACATCGATGGGGAGTGGGGGAGACTCCAAAGATCTCTCTGCCACTATCAACCTTGGACTCAGCTAGCTTACTTAAGCCTGATTGTCCTCCACGCTTTCCAAATATCATTTACAGCAGTTGAGAGCTCGTGATAAGATGATCAGTCCTGGGGAGAGGATGAAGGTTTAGTATTTCAGACAACTGATGCAGTTGTGAATTTTGGCAGAGATCAAGGAATGTAAGGGACTTATGGAAAATAGATACATTCCCATTCACATGCACTGTCTGTTATCTTCATAGGTTCCAACGTAACTAGATTGCTTTTTGCTCCAGATTGAAGCATCTGCATTCACCTGTGGTGGATATTCTTCCTACTTATCCCTCACTCTACTAATAACTAGTCTGGACAACAATTTTGTTTCAAATGGTTTGCTTTTTGAAATAAATTGGGAATTATGATAAACAATTTCAAACTGAACACAAAAATCATTTCAGATTTGCTGTACCATATAGGGTGATGAAGAAACATTAAGCTAACTTTTATTGAATGTAGCATATTTAATTGCATTATATACCTCTGCTGTTCATGTTGACTGCACATGTTGAACAACAAATGTGAGGAGCCGAGGGTTTCGCTTGGTCACCAATTTTACAATCAAAGTAGAGCTCATTGACTCTCTCAATAAGTTCATTCATGCTGCATCTTTGAGCCTTAAGCCATAAGTATACTCATCATAAATGTAACCGAATGTATCACAATTACTGCGACATTAACAGGACATTTTTTTGCTGCATTGTATCTTCCTGCAGATAATAAATGCTATTGTTAAGTATATTAACTATCCTATGGCTTGAAGAACATACATATGCATCAACATGCTTTCAATCCATATCAATGTTATACACAGCATCTGTATATGTGAGCTGCTTTTATAGCCTGTCTACATCTATCCTGATTAAGCATGCCCAGACCTAAGAAAACATTTGCATATCACCTGAACTGAGTTTATGGCCAGGCATGCTTGGACTGATCAAAACAGCTTGCTTTATTTTAAGTAGACTTAAAATATGACAGGAAATCACAAAAAAAACAGTCTACATCTAAAAAATGGTACATGATAGGAAATTTTAAGGTGATCAGCAACCCAAAATCCATAAAATACACCAAAAGTGTTCTGGAAGCAAAATCATTGTTGACCAGTGCTATCAGCCCAGATTGACATTTTAAAGAGATCTGAGGGGGAAATTTTTCACAGGTGCTCATCTATATACTTATTAAATATTGTGGGAGTACCTGCCCAACTTTCCATTCAGGTACTGCATTCCAGATTCCAATCATACTCTTGGTAAAAACTTATTCTTCAGATCCTCTCTAAACTTCTGACCTCTAGAATAAGGTCAACCCCTCATTTTCGAATCTATAATAGAATCCATCAGCAACAATGCCCCCCCCCCACCCGTGACCCCAATCTTCTGTGCATTAAGGGAAACAAACCCAGCCTATCCACTCCTTATAATTGAATTACTTCATCCCAGGTGATTTTGCAGTGAACTACCATACAGTAGGAGGGATGTGTTTGCACTGGAGAGGGTGCTGAGACATTGCCTGCATTGCAGAACTTCTTCCATTGAGAGAAGAAATTGGATAGGTTAGGCTTGTGGAGTGAAGGAGGGTGAACAGTGAACAGTGACCCAACAGAGTTATATAAAATTTAAAAGATTTTTTTCTTATGGCAGAACAATTGGGCACAGTTTTAAGTGAGAGGAAGGAGGCTTAAAAGGAATCTGGTGGTTAATATTTTTAATATTGAGAGTGGACATGCTGTCAGAGAAGGTGGTGGAATCAGATACAAATATTACCTTTTAGTGTCATTTAGACAGAAACAAATCATCAAGGCGTTTACGGTATGGTACTAATGAAGGCAAATGGATTCATATTATTGGGCAAATGGGTCAGCATGGATATGATGGGTTGAAGAGCCTTATTCAGTGCTGGACAACTCTATAACTGAATCTACTCTGTGCTTTCTACACTGAAATCATGTCCTTCCTTCAGCATAGTGACCAAAATTCTAAGTTTTAATAAATTTTATGTTTATTTGTCATATTGTACGTTACATTGAGAAGGGCTCTTCCATGAGCAGTCTAACGGGTCAACTCTAACATTCATCCACGTGTACAAAGTGGAACAAGAGCACAATGATAGGGTGTAGAGTTATAATGAAAAAGATCAAAACAATGCAAGAGCTGCATGAGGCACACTTGAGGATTTCATTAGGGAGCCTAATGGATGCGGGGAAGAAATGCTTTCAGCCTGTTGGTGCTTGATTTTTATTTCTAAGCTATCTCCCTGAGGCAAGGAAGGAGAATACAATGTTCATGGTGTGGTGAGCCCTTTCCTCTGCTGGCTGCTTTACCCCGCCAGCAGAAGGTGTCGATGGAGTGAATGGAGGGAAGGTAAGCTTGTGTGATGTTCTTGAGTTGCATTCATCACATGCAGCTTCTTCCCATCTTAAACATAGTAGTTCCCATATCACAATGTGATGCATCCAGGAAGTACTCCTTCATTGGGTGAACCTGTAGAAGTTGTTGAGGGGACACAGAGGAACATGCCAGACTTCCTTAGTCTTCTAAGGAAATAAAGGTGTTGGTATGTTTTCCTGACTATTGCATCAACATAGTTGGTCCAGGACGAGTCATTGGAAACATTTACTCCTAAGATCTTGAAGTTGTCTCCTCTTTCCACTTCAGCACCATTAATGTGCATTGGTTTATAGAACTGTGACTGTGGTCTAACTAATGCTAATAATGTACCATCATCTTCTTGCCCTTATTTTCTATGCACCAGATAATAAAAGCAGATTTCCTATTTGCCTTTTCACCATTTTTACCACCAGTGCTGCCATGTTCAAATATCATTTTGTTTTAAATTTAGATATTTTGGCCCACATGCTGCCCAATCACACCCAATTAACCCACACCCCCCGATATGTTGATATGTTTTTGAATGGTGGGAGGAAACCCGAACACCCCGAGGAAAGCCACGTAGACATGGGGAGAATGTCTAAACTCCTTACAGACAGCACTGGATTCAAACCCTGTTGTAAGAGTTATCCTAACTACTATGCTAACCAGGCCACCCTATGCTAACCATGACACCATATCCAAGCTCCTGTGTTCCTCAATATTCCCTTGGGCCTTACCATTCATTGAGAGTGTCTTATTAGTCCACCCAAATTGCATCGCCACACACTGATCAGAATTCAATTTAATCTGCCTTAGCTCTGCCTATCTTACCAACTGACCAAAATCATCCTGTAGCCTGTGACTCTTCTCCTCACTGTCAACAACATGACTAATATTTTATTCAACTGATACCTGCCATACTTTAAACATTGCTGGTAACACTTGGGCAACCCACCTTTTTGCTACCCTCTAATTCACCAAACTTCAAATTCTAACAAACCTAACATTTGTGGAAGTTTGCCACTATTGGAAAGATAAATGAAGGCAGGCTCTGCAGGCAACTAGTTACATCTGTTGCATTGGATGGAAAATGAATGTACGAACAAGTATGTTAATGAGACGACTGTAGCTTTTGCCCGGCTGAACTGTGGCGGAATACTGTGCTGAAAGATCGATGAGCAAGACAGGAAATTGCACAACATTATGTTGAGTTAAACCTAATTTTCAGTTATTTCAAAAAAATCCCTTTAATTTACATTTAAAAATTACAATCTTGCGGTTCAATAATGACAGATAGATTTAACACTGTCAACCAGCAGAGAGTTCATATAAAGATCTGTATATAAATTTTGGAAATACACAAAAGATCAATCAGCTTCTATGCAGTGAAATTATTATTGATATTTGGTTGTTTACCCTTCATTAAAATAGAGAGTGAGCAAGTAACTTGTACACAAAAATCAATCAGATGGGGTTTTAATATCAATCTAGCAACTTTAGTTATTAAGATCAATTGTAGTTTTGCAAATTCTAGATTATTATCTGAATTTAAATTCCACTGGTGGCATGGCGTGGTTTGAACTCTGGTCTCTGATTATAAGTTCAGGCTCTAAGTTATAAGTCTGATAACTTTACCATTGCACCACCATCAAGCCCTGCGTTGGGTTTGCAAATATCCTACACTGCCCATCAGATCAATTGTAATTGGGGTTCAGTGATTGAAAGAGGATGATGCCATTGGTTCATCTGCTAGTGGGTTTGGAGGATTTTGCTGAGAATGCATTGGTGACTTTCTGTCTTAAGTTTTGAACAGTGCCTTATAGGGAGTCAATGTCTCACAACACACAGGAAAGGAGCTGTCATTGCTGACCGATAGGTTACGAGTTTTGTAGCAGGTCAACTGATTTAAAGTGCACTGATGAGACACAAGAAACCCCAGTGCTGGTTTGATGACATGGACTAGGAGAACAAAAACTAGTCAACTACAAACAGAAGGCATTCCAGGATTAGAAGCTCCACTGTACCTCAATGGGAAAGAAACAACTCTGCAAGCATCTGAAACCTGAGTTCCAGACAAAAACCTATGATCTAAGGAACTTATGGTCGGTGAGATGAGTGCTGAAGATTCAGCATCTGTCTGGATTCCTCAGAGACCCAAAAATGGGCTGACATTCTTTGGAGAGAAAATATTAAAACTTTGAGGCCAAATCTGAAGTATATTCCATATTATCCAGCTCTTATTCCTTGAGGGTGGATTGAAATTCATAAAAGTTTAATATATAAATATAGTATTTGTGAGATAAGGTGACTTCTAGCGACCCTAACCCATATCAAAAATTTCTTCAAAGGAAAGAATGAGGTCTCAGGCCAGCAATTATGTCAATAGCTAATGTTTTCTGTTCCTTTGGTGATGGCTCTTCTGTGCCAATGTCAGAAATGAGGGCATTCATTATAGGTGCTGGTAATTCTGAGTCAAATATCAGGCGGTGGGGATGTTATAGCTGAAAGTAAAATTAAAGTTTTATTTGGTCTACTTACTGTTCAATGGTGTTAAGTATCTTCCTGCACTGTGATTTAAATAAAAATAATTAAAAGCTGGCCACATTGCACCTGCAGAGTTAATTCTGGTGTTCTTAATTCCCAGTGGCAGATCTTTGGCAGAATTAATGGAACATAGTCATGTTAAGACATGAGACCAAGGGAAAACTAACGTCAGCCTGAGGCAAAAGAAAACAAATCTGGTCATTTTCCTCAGCAAGAGAGCCTGTGTTTGTTAAATCATTATGTATTTCTTCCATTTCCATGTGTTTTTATGTATACATATATATATCTATATATGTAGGAACTTTCATTTCTATGGTACCTCTAATGTAGTAAAGAGCCCCAACAGGAGCATTATCACACAAAATTTGACAGCCAGCTACATAAGGAAATATTTAGACAGGCAACCAAAAATTTGTTTCAAGTGGCAGATTTTAAGGGGTGTTTTAAAATGGGAGAGGAATTGAGAGTCTGAGAGAGTTTTTAAAAATTCCAGACCTTTGGGTCTTGCCAGCTGAAAGTATGGTCACCAATATTATAGGGCACATTAACAGGAAACCAGAATTGAAAGAGTGTGAGGACGTCAGCAGGTTGTAAGTTACAGTTCTGGTTTATGTTTAAGATGTGACTGCTCCCCAATATATTTTGTTCATCTCCCCGATGCCAACTTATTCGGTTTTGCACTGGAGTGGAGATCAAAGTGACTCACCTTCAACAGAAGGTGAAGTGATTTTGAGCATTATTCTGCTTCTCTGAAATCCTACTCCTTATTATTTTTGAGTAATTGGAGTCAATAGCTTGGCTAAAAAAACCACAGACAAAACATTAATCTGAATACATGCCAGTAACTCCACATGTGTGCCTTAGTGTCCGGTATCTTAGTGTGTGTTGCTACATTTGATTCCTGTGTTTATAAAAGAGGGAAGTTCCATTCTGTTCATGTATCATGTCCCTTCATTAAAGTTTGGGTTCTGCACCCATCATGACCCATTTCTACTCTAGATTAAACCTTGGACTTTTGCTAAAACCAATAGAAAAACACTTTCTTTAGGAAGTTTTTACATAATACCTAACAATATTAAGGATTTCTTATCTTTAGTTATGAAAGTAGCTTAGATAAGTGGGCTCATTCTCTGATTCTGATCAGCCCAGATATCAAGGACAGTTTCTGACCAGCAATGTGTTTTTTTCCCTTCCAATCTTTTCACACAGAGGGTTGTGAATCTCTGATTTTCTCTGTCTCAGAGGGTTGTGGATGTTAGATCTTTATAGCAATACACATTTTACACTATGTCTGTGAGGCTCTGTATGACAACAGCAGCATCTGAAGATTTTACGGTAGTGGGGTGTTCAAAAAGGGGCTATGATTCGGCATACAGGAGGGAGATTGAAAATTTGGCCTAATGGTGCACCAGAACAATCTCCTCTCAATGCCACTAATACCAAGGGACTGACTGTTGACTTCAGGAAGGGAAAACCAGGTGTGTTGAATCCAGTAATCAGTGGGGGATCAGAAGTGGAGAGAATTAGTAAATTTAAGTTCTTGAAAGTCACTACCTCAGAGGATTTTTCCTGGAGCCAACACATTAATGGCATCATGAAGAAAGCACGCCAGCCATGCTACTTCCTGAGGAGTTTGCGGAGACTTGGTATGGCATCGAAGACATTGTCAAATTTTTACAGATGTGTGGTGAAAAGTGTGCTGACCGGCTGCATCACAGTCTGGCATGGGAACACCAACATCCCTGAGCATAAAGCACTGCAAAAGGGAATGGACACATCCCAGCACAATCCTCCCCACCATCGAGAACATCTACGAGGAATGCTGATGAGCACAAGACTTGCACCACCAGGATCAGGAACGGCTGCTTTCTCTGCACCATCAGAGTCCTCAACAACAAACTCAATTAGGGACTCATTTAAAGACTCGTACTTCTGCACTTTATTGATGTTTTTTCTTTCTGTATTGCTCACAGTTTGTTTACATTTCTTAATTTGTTTACATTACATACAGTTTTTTTGCACTACCAATAAGTGGTAATTCTGCCTCATCCATAGGAAAAGGAATCTCTGGATTGTATGTGATGTCATGTATTTACTCTCAGAATAAATCTGATATCTGAAATCTTCAACGAGAAAAATCATGGAGCTGAGGGATAAGAGGAAATGGTGCAGAGGAGGAGATGAGGCCTGAGGCAGATCAGCCATGATCATAGTGAATGGTGATCAGGCTATAGTGGCTGACTGATCTTCTCCTCTTCCTTATTTTCCGATGGTCTGTGATCTTATTTCTTCAACATAGCAGTTAGCACCAGAGACCTGGGTTCAAATCCAATGCTTTCTGTAAGGAATTCACATATTATCCCTGTGACCTTCATGGGTTTTCTCTGACTGCTCTGAACTCCTACCACCCTCCAAAATATATGTGGTTTGTGGGGTAATTGGGAGTATCTAGGTTGCATAGGTTTCCTGTTTCAGAAGGGCCCTCTACTATGCTGTATTGTTAAAATTAAAAATGCAACTAAATTAGAAAGCAGAATTTGCTGTGGTTTGGAAAGTACCACTGGCATTTCCTTCGTTAATTCCAGCTAGTGCCAATGGAAATTGGCTGCAAACATGCCAAGATCGCCTTGAATATTCCAGAAGATGTGGGCAGAAATAGGTTAAAGTTTAATGAGTCCAAATGAGCAATGGCCATCACAATGACATCAGCATTTACTGTCCTTCGGCTGAAAAATGGTGAGCTGGGATCTTGAACTGCTTCAGAGCTTATGTTAAAGGAACTCCTGCAGTACTATTGGCGGGGGCTTCCACCGATTTAATCCAGCAAGATCATCAGGAAAGAAATGAGTGAGCATCAAAATAAGGACCGACATGCTGCCATGCTGGGAAATAACTTCTTCCCACAGAGTGTGAGATTGATGAATGATGTCCTCTAACTTCATAAAGATGTGTCTTATATAGGAAAGAGTAAATTATTCCTTTATATTTATATATACTGTATGTATCTATTTATTTATTTTATAGTTTATATCTTTATGTAGAAATGTATATTTCATGTGCTGTGTATTACATGATTATTTGTGTGCACCATGTTTCTTCTGGTTGTATATGTACAGTCAGATGTTAATAAACTTGAACCAGAATAATGATTAAGACCATTGGTTGAACAGGACAGTGTGGCAGAGGTGGGGGATGAGAAGTATGGTGGTGGTGCATTTCTTGACCTTGTCCAAACAAATGGGAGAAATTGCCCTTTGGGGAGGTGCTGTTAAAGATGCCTCTATGAGTTGCTGCAGTGCATTAGATATTCTAGATGACTAACATGATGCACTGGCAGTGAAGGGAGAGAATATTTAGGATAGTGGATGTCAGTCAAACTTTGCCTTAGATATTGTCAAGAGTCTTGAGTTAGAGATGACCTTCATTCATCTGAATGTGTATTTCACCTCTTACCATTGCTTCTTAAGTCATGCTGTTTACCTTTTTCACAGATTTTACCTAGCTTTACAACCAGCATTTTGTTGAACATATCCATTTGCAGATTTTATTGTAAAACATGGTGAACTCACATCTCCATATTGACTTGATACAGTATGTTAAAGGTTCCATTATTGTCATATAATACATTTAGAATGTAACATACATGAAATTCTTTAACTTTGTCTACTGTAAGGAAGACAGAGTCAGGACTTTGTCCAGCACCCCTCACAGAAATGAGGCCCCTGGTTTACAAGATTAGTGCTCTAACCACTGAGCTGTCAGAGCCTCTCATGCAACAATTATTCACAATGGAATTTTAGATTGTTCAAGCAAATTTTGCTAAATTTTGAAAAATTCTGCAAGTGGAATGGAATTGATTGTTTCTTTTAGCATGGGAACATTTATTTATCAACATTATTGTAGAATGGCATGTCTGTCTATAGTTCAGAACAGGATTCTTCAGTATGTTGCTCAGCAAGAAAGTCTGCAGATGCTGGGGTTGAGTGCAATACACAAACTTGCTGGAAAAATTCAGCAGGTCATGCTGCCTCCACAGGAAGTAAAGGATAACCTGACAAAGGGCTCAGGCCCAAAACATTGCTTGTCGTTTACTTCCTGTGGAGGCAGCATGGCCTGCTGAGTTTCTTCAGTATATTAATTTAAGCTCGTTATTTTTTGAGGACCTTCTAAAAGGCTGTGTAATTTCTTGTGTAATATTTAGCTTGTTTTCCAATCCATCAAATGACACTCAATATTTTAACTGCCGATGATATCCTACATTTGCAGTTTGAAAGTGGGAAAATTTACAAACGCCATCACAGGTCAGAGAACCGTTCATCTTTTGACCTATGATGCCCATCCCTAGTGATAATATTGATCACTCATTATCCCACAGTGAGCAATGTGCAACTGCCATTTCCCAACTTTCCCAGCACAATTTGTCTTCCTGTCAGCCCAGTCCATTTTCCACTTAACAGCAGGCAGTATCTGGGCAGACAACCTTCCTGAAAAAAAAAATCCAGCATGTGAGGGTTGTTTGAGTTCCCTTTTCATCTCTGAGCAATTCTGTTTAGAGCAGAAAAATGTTCTCTGCACTGTCAGAGGATCTCCCCCTGAAGGAGCAGTACTAGCTGCACATGTTGACAAATGCTCTGGGTTCTGTAACAGATTCACCAATTTTATTTTGCATTTTCAGAAAGATGGCTCATAACTGGTAGCTCCAGTGTGCTGTTTTTCAGACAGTTTCCTCTCTCATTTCTACATAATTTCTGTCTCTTTGGTTCTAAAAGTTCACTTAACTATGAGCTATGGTGGCCACTCAACATCTCTTCACTTATCCAAAAGCTGCAACAGCGACTGCACTTCCTCAGAAGACTGAAGCAGGCAAGTCTACCAGCCATATCAACCTTCTATAGGAGCTTTACTGAAAGCGTCCATGCCAGCTGCATCACGGTATGGTATGGTGGCTGCAGAGAAATGGATGGGAGGTCAGTCTGCAGGGCCATAAGAGAGCCAGAGAGGATCACTGGAGTCTCCTTCCCCTCCCATCGACGTGATCTACTGGGATCATTGTCTGAAGATGGTGGGCAAAATCATTGAGGACCCCTTTTACCCTGCACACAGCATCTTTCAGCTACTCCCATCAGAGCCAGCACCACCAGGGTGAGGAACAGCTTCTTCCCACAGTCAGTGAGAATGCTGAATGACCATAGGGTAATAAGGCTTCCTACTTTTGTCAACTGGTGCTTGTTACAGCCACAATGATCAGATGATATAAGTGTAAAGTGTCAAACCTGAAGACAGAGAATATGGTTAATGGAAGGATTCTTAACAGTGTGGATGGACAGAGGGAACTTGGAACCCAAATCCATAGATTAATCAAGGTTACCATGCAAGTTGATAGGGTAGTTACAAAGGCTTCAGGTTTTAGATTTATTTATTATCAGAATACTTACATGAAATCACATACAGCTCTGAGATTCCTTTTCTTGCGGGCCAGGCAGAATTACCACTTATTGGTAGTGCAACCCAAACTGTACACAATGTACACATGAAAACAAATAAAGAAAAATAAACAACTGTGCAATACAGAGAGGAGGATAAAAACAATAACATGCAAAATTAAAAGTCTTTCATTGAGTTTGTTGTTGACAAGTCTGATGGTAGAGGGGTAGCAGCTGTTCCTGAAACCTGGTGCGAGTCTTGTGCCACCTATACCTCTTTCCTAATGGAAGCAGCGAGAGCAGAGGGAGTACTGGCTGCTGCTGTTCCTTGATAATTCCTGCTGCTCTCTGAGGGCAGCATTACCTGTAGATGTTCTCGATGGTGGGAAGAGGTTTGCCTGTGATATCCTGGGCTGTGTCCACAACCATTTTTAGTTTTTTTGGCTTAATCTTTCCAGTGAAGAGAGTTCCAAATTTTTGGGAAACCTTGAGTGAAGAACATCAAACCATTTTACTCCTCAAACTTCACTCTTCACATTAAAGTTGTGTGGCCTCTATTCTGGAATCACCCTCTGCACTCTGTTTTACTCATCAAATCCTTTAAATGTTTTAAATACTACCATGGGATCTCTTTAATCAAGGGAATACAAGATCATTTTCTGGAAACACAATTTAACAATTTTAATCTCAATTTTCCACCGACAATCTGATTCCTTGGGATAGAGTGGCTGTCTTCGAGGTCATAAACTTGAATAGGACCACCAACAATCTAATTGGCTTGGATGACACTTTCTTGTAATCCAGAATGAGGCATCTGGTGAGGCAAGCTATTATCTCAGAGTATGAAAAACAGGGGAAAAAAACTGATTTAGATTCAAACTATGTCATTACGATCTCATGACAACAATGAAAGGTGAAAGACTTATGATTTAATCTGTTCTGTTCACAAGTCTGATGAGGGCCACTTATTTCTGTAGAACAAATTGGAGAGGAATATAAGTAAAAAGTATAATGTTACTCTATGTGAAATGTGTTTACACAAGGGAACCAGGGTAAATTTGAATCAGATGCTTCTAAATGTATTCACTTTACCTACCCGTTTACCATGATTTACATGCTCAGTCCCTAAGTATACCAAGGTTAACACTGGCAGGAAGTGTAGGGGCAACATTATTACTCAACGCCCACATGAGAAACTCTATAATGCACTTGGGTTTCACAATCAGGCAAAATAGTTACAGATATTTTATTGGAATTTGTTCCCAGTGAAGGGTGTTAGGCCAGGAAAAGGTGATAGAATTCAGAAGTGGAGAGAATATCCCAGGCCATTCATTCCTCCAGGAACCATTACACTAATTTTGTTCTTTCTTTGCATCTAGGGTAACAAGAACATGCTCCACTTTTAAATTATTTAAAATAAAAAAAGGGAAAATGCTGGAAACAGTCAGCAGATCAAGTGGCCTCTGAACCGAGAGAAATGGTTGACTTGCGTGGTCAGAAATATCTACTGGCATAGGGAAAAAAACTGAGATGACAAAGTTCATGATACTATGAAAGGAGAGAAGGGAGGAGTGAGAGTAATAGATTTCAGATTAATTGTCAGATTAATCTGTTATGTTATGTAACAGCTTTTTTTTCTGTAGGCGAGCCAGAATTACCACTTAATGATAGTGCAAAAAAAGACTGTACACAATGTATACAATGTATACATGCAAACAAATAAAGAAAAGGAAACAGATAATAAATGTAACCAAACTGACTATGCAATACAGAGAATTTAAAAATTCAATAAAGTGCCAAAGTAAGAGTCCTTAAAGAAGTTCCCATTTGAGTTTGTTATTGAAGCAGTGTTCCAGAAGAACCTGGTGGTGCAAGCTTTGTGGCACCTATACCTCTTTCCTGATGGCAGCAGTGAGAACAGAGCATATGCTTGATGGTGTCAATCCTTCATGATTGCTGCTGCTCTCCAACAGCAGTGTTCCCTATTGATGTCCTCTATAGTGGTGAGGGTTTTGCCTTTGATGTCCTGGGCTGTGTCCATTACCTTTTGCTGGGGTTTACACTCAGGGGTATTGGTGTCTCCATACCAGATCATGATGCAGCTGGTACCACTCTTTCCATCACATCTCTGTTGAAATTTGCCAGGGTTTCTGGTGTCATACCAACCACCACAAACTCCTGAGGACATGCTTTCTTTACGAAGCCATTAGTGTGTTGGGTCCAGGAAATATCTTCTAAATGGTGACTCCCAAGAACTTAAATTTTCTCACCCTCTTCACCTCTAATCTGCCAGTGATCACTGGATTGTCTACCTCTGGCTTTCTCTTCCTGATATCAACAATCATCTCCTTAGTTTTGGTGACTCTGTTGTTTGTTCACCATTCAGCCAATTTTTCAATTTCTCTCCTGTATGCTGACTCATCACTTTTCTTTATACCACCCACTACTATGGTATCATCGGTAAATTTTCTGATGTTGTTATTGTCGCACCAAGCCACACTGTCATAGGTGTAAAGTGAGGGGCTAAGAACACAGCCCTGCAGAGCTCCAGTGCTGATGGAGATTGTGGAGGAGATGTTTTTACCAATCCTCACAGATTGTGTTCTGGAGGTGAAGAAATCCATGATCCATTTATACAGTGGCGTGTTGAGTCCCAGGTCTTCAAGTTTGCTTATCAGTTTTGAGGAGATGATGATGTTAAATGCTGAACTGTAGTTGATAAGGAGCATCCTGATGAATGCATCTTTACTGTCTAGGTGTTCCAGGGCTTTGTGTAGAGCCAGAGACATGACATCCGCCGTAGACCTGTTCCTACGATAGGCGGACTGGAACAAATCCATGTCACTGCTCAGACAGGAGCTGATCTGCTTCAACATCATTCATTCAAAACACTTCATCGCTGTTGACGTAAGTGCTACTGGTCGATAGTCATTAAGGCAGGTTACCACACTCTTCTCGAGCACTGGTATGATTGATGCCTGTTTGAAATAGGTTGGTACCATACCCTGCCAGTGTGAGATATTGAAGATTTCCATGAATTTATTGGTAAGTTGGTCAGCACATATTTTTAATACTCAGCTAGGTACTCCATCTGGGCCAGATGCTTTCCTTGTATTCACTCTCCTGAAGGCAGCACCTACATCATCTTCAGATAAGGACAGGATGGGATCATCATGGAGTTATACAGCACAGAACAGCTGCTTTGGTCAAACCCATCCACACTACCCAAATTGGCATTCCTACATTTGGCCCTTATCCTTCCAAATGCTTCTTATCCCCAAGATCTGTCCAAATATCCTTTAAACATCAAAATCATATCTGCCTCTATAGCTTCCACTGGCACCTTATTCCAGATACGGACTACTTTGTGAATGAAAAATATTGCCCCTCTGGTCCTGCTTAAACCTTTCCCCTCTACGCTATCTGGTTCCAACACCGTCAACACTACATAATAGACTCTGAGCATTCATTTTAACCACGTCCCTCATGATTTTCTATAAATCTATAAATCACCCCTCATCCTCCTACATTTCAGGAAATAACGATCCAGGTTGACAAGCCTCTCCTTGTAACTCAAGCCCTGTACTTACAGAAAGTAAATGTTAAAATAGACAATAGTGTCAGGTGAGAGATGATTACAATGGGATGAGGAATGAATATGGACCTATTTATATCACTAATTTAGTGACCTCATTACATCTGCCTGCCTTGCTGAAATCAGGTCATAGAAAGGCTGAATAGAGTTGACCTTAACCAGAATTTTCAGGCTTGTCCAGCAATATAACTTACAGAACTGTAAAACCCTTGTTATCTGGAATTCAAACAACTGGCAAAAAAAATCAAGGAAAATAAACAAACAAATAAAATTTAAATAATTAAAAATTTAAATAAAATTTTATAATTGTAAAAGTAAATGTTCTCTGAAGTAACATATAAACTTTTGTTGAGGATGGGAGCAAATACTCAGCCAGTGGAGTGCCTTGGTTATGCTTTGCTCATAGCAGCTGTTTGAATAAAGTTTGAATAAAATGTCGTCACCCGGGATGAAGACCTCGCTGTTGGGATGAGTCTTTTAAAGTGTCTCCTTATCCCTACTCAGTCAGTGTCTTTACTAGTAAGGCTTTATCTGTAAACTTGGGGGATGGGAGGTTTAGTTATCTATATTGCTATTAGTTGTCTTTGGGGTGGCTCCATGGAGGGTGAGGAACATGCAGATACAGCAATGGTTAAAGAATATGACTGAAAATAAAGTAAAATGCTTTAAGGTTAATATATTCAAAATTCAGTGAATTTTGTTCTAGTATTTTTGTCTTTAAACTGTTTATTCTAACTGCAGATGTCAGTTAATTTTTTTAAATTTAGATATATAGCACAGTAACAGACCATTTTGACCTATGAGTCTGTGCCTCCCAATTAACTACGCCCGGTAAGTTTTGAATGGTGGGAGGAAACAGGAGCCCTCGAGGAAAACTCGTGCAGACACAGGGAAGAATGTACAAACTCCTTACAGACAGCATAGGATTCGAATCCTAGTCCCGAGTGCTGATATGGTAAAGGTGTTGTGCTAAGCATTGTAAGAGTGAGTCTCAAGAAACTGTAATACTATCTACCAATCCCCATAATTGTCGATACCAGGACTTTTACTGTATTAGGAAATACATTTCATCATTAAAACATGCAAATATTAGATGATCAGGAATTGTACCCAGAAATGTACCAAAGACCTTGAAAACTTCTTCAGGCATACCATGAAGAGCATTATGCTTGGTTGCGTCACTGTCTGGTACGGAGGTGCCAAAGCTCAGGATAGGAAAAATCTCCAGAGGGTTGGTAACTTGGCCTGCGACGTCACGCCTTCATTCCATTGAGGACATCTACAAGATGCGGTGTCTTAAGAGACCAGCCTCTTTCCTCAAGGACCTCCACCACCCAGGCCATGCCATCTTCTTTCTGCTACCATTGGGGGGAAAAGGTACAGGAGCCTGAAGACAAACACTTAGTGGCACAAGGACAGCTTCTTTCCCTCTGCCATCAGATTCCTGAATGAACAATGAACCACAGGCACTGCCTCACTTTGACTTTTTCTTCCACTATTTTTAAAATTTATTTTGTAGGGTGGTTTATATAAATGTTTACACTGTGACGCTGCCGCAAAACAACAAATTTTGTGACGTCATTGACGATAAATTCTGATTCTGAGTTTTTTCAAATTTTATTTAAAAGATTTTATTAAAAACAAAATACAATCCAATAACAGCAAGAATTTTTTAGGTGCATAAAGAAAACCCTTCCCACCCTCCCAACCCCTCAGCCAGCTCCCTTAAGGGGAGCCAACTACAAACAAAACTGAATATATAGAATATTTCAAATTCATGCCGTCCAAATAAGAAGACCACATGTTAACAAAGAAGGAATAATTATCATGTAAATTACAGGTAATTTTTTCCAACAGAATACAAGCTCTTAATTCATTATGCTAACGTATTATATTAATCTCCACATTATCTTTCCAGGTACAAGCTACATATTTTTGTGCTATAGATAACGCTAAATGTACAAATGCAATTTGAAACCCCAATCCCTTCAAAGAAACCATACATCCCAACAAAAAAATTGATGGATCTAATGGTAATTTAATCTTAAATAATTTCTCCAAAACCAATCTAATTCCTTCTCAAAATGGTTGTACTTTAACACAAGACCAAACAGGATGTAAAAAAGTTCCAGTACATAGTCCACATCGAAAACAAGAGTCCGAATTGCTATACCCATATTTTTTCAATTTCTCTGGAGTCAAATATAACTGATGTAAAAAGTTATAATTTTCTTTCTTTGGTTTGGCTTCGCGGACGAAGATTTATGGAGGGGGTAAATGTCCACGTCAGCTGCAGGCTCGTTTGTGGCTGACAAGTCCGATGCGGGACAGGCAGACACGGTTGCAGCGGTTGCAAGGGAAAATTGGTGGGTTGGGGTTGGGTGTTGGGGTTTTCCTCCTTTGTCTTTTGTCAGTGAGGTGGACTCTGCGGTCTTCTTCAAAGGAGGTTGCAGCCCGCCGAACTGTGAGCCGCCAAGATGCACAGTTGGAGGCGATATCAGCCCACTGGCGGTGGTCAATGTGGCAGGCACCAAGAGATTTCTTTAGGCAGTCCTTGTACCTTTTCTTTGGTGCACCTCTGTCTCAGTGGCCAGTGGAGAGCTTACATTCGTCAATTTAGTTACACTGTGGTGACACAATGATTCTGAGTTTATGTTGCTATGTTGTTCAATGCCATTCCACTTTTGGGTATGTTTTATTTAACACTTAACGATGTCAGATGGGTTAACATTATCAAAGGACTTTTTGTGCTCTGTTTACAATCCTATGTTGCTTGAATTTCCTCTTTTGACTGTAATTATAAACTGTCAATTGCACTTGCTACCTTTGTAAGCTTACTCCCAAGGAAATTGGGTGCCATCCTGCTAAATAAACAAGTGACTGCTTCCAGTGTACTTTGAAAAGAATATGTTGATTTAGTGAAGGAGAGGGAGAAAAGTTGGGGGTGGGGGAGCAGTTGCTGGCCTGGTCTGATTGTAAACTGGTGGTGGGTGATTTGGCTGATAACACAAGTAACCACTCACTTCCTGGATGATGGTCCACAGCTGCTTCCACTGACCCAGGCCCTCATCTGTTGCCAAGGTTGTGTACTGCAGCTGTGAAGAGTACCACAGAGACTTATACTCTGGGATGGGAGGAGGAACTCTGAACGGATCAGACACGCACCAGAGTCCTACTGCAATTCCTTTGTGTCATCCTCATGTTTCGAGAACTCGCAGCTTTTCATTAAACTACTCTGGGACAAGTGGGATGGCACATAAGGAAGAGTTCAGTGCCCTGTTTCCTTTTTTTTAAAAGTTCTGGCAAGTTTCCAAGGTATCTTTCCCCCCACCCCCCCCCCCCCCCACCCCCGCCAATCCAATTTGGAGAGCTCCGTATGCCACAAATAACTAGATCTGAATGCTCTCAAGCACTTCTCGTGGAATACTGTCATTAGGGCAGAGGCTGTTAAATAGTATAAAGTGATAGGTGTAAAACAAAACCGTTAAACAAATCATGCCTCCATTGTGCTAAAACCTGCAAAATATCTTTTAAATTTTAGGTTTTTTTTTAAATTTAGACAAATGGTGCTGTAACAGGCTATTTCAGCCCATGACCCATGTTTCCCAATTTATACCCAATTAACTTACACCCTCCGTACAATTTGAATGGTGGGAGGAAACTGGAGCCCCCAGAGGAAACCCTTGCAGACATGGGGAGAACGTACAGACAGCATGGGATTCGAACCCTGGTCCCATTCTCTGGTGCTGTAAAGGTGTTGTGCTCCAACCACGATGCTTTCTGTATTATATGTGACGGGCTTTGGGGAAAAACTGATCAATGCAGACAGTGAACATTGTGGACTCATTTCTGGACCTCTGCCAAAGTAACAGGATTTAAACCGATCCTTAATAAAGATGCTACTATTGGCATCAGGGCCTCTCAATTAGAGAAGGGAAAATTGGCCCAGATTCCTTACTGATTAGACTCTATTCCTCCATTCCAGCACAAAAGTCAAATTTGATTAATATTTAGATGAGTTTTGATGCGTGCAGCCTATGGTCAAATGGCTAGCCATTGCTCGAGGCCAGAAATGGCACCTTAGGAATTAAAGCTCATTAAGACCAAATACCTTCTGGTAGGAAAGGTTAGCAGAGCTGGGACTTTTCTCTTTGGAATCTAGAAGGATGAGAGGAGACTTAATAGAGGTCTGCAAGATTATGAGAAGCATAGATAGGGTAGATAGCCACTGCCTTTTTCCCAGGCCAGGAACAGCAAGCACCAGAGGACATATGTACAAAGTGAAGAAAGGAAGTTAACAGGTAAGTTTTTTTTAAATACTCAGAGAGTTGTGGGTTCCTGGAATGCCTTGCCAAGGAGGCATTTAAGAGACTCTTAGACAGAATCATGGATGGAATAAAAATAGAGGATTATGGAGTAGGGAGGGTTTAGTATTTTTTTAAGGAATATATGGGTTGGCACCACATCAAGAGCTGAAAGGCCTGTACTGTGCTGTGGTGTTCTATGTTCTACATTTTATGAAATAGGCAATGCATTAATAACAATAAAATTTCACCCTCCTTGCAAAATATTTTAGAACAGCTTTGCAACCATTGTCAATTTGCCTGAAATCCTGCAACCACAGGATGTCTGTAAGCTTTTCCTGCATTTTATCTTCCTGGAGGGAGTTGTGTGGGCAGAAAGTGAGGTGGGATGAAAACCACACAGCCTTTCCCTTGAGGCATGTGAGGCCCAGCGAGATTTTTAACAGATTTTAAATTCATGGCATGATTTTCATGATGAAGTTGGGCTCCTGGCCAACCACAGCAAGAATGACCACATTTCTATGAGTAGGACCTGGGGTGTGAGTGACAGGAGGCCTGGGGAGTACAATTAATGTCTAAAGGCAAAGAGAAAAGGGGTGGTTTGGAGGAGTTGTGCTCAGTAAAGGAATAGAGGAGAAAAGGGAAGCAGCCCAACCCTTCCTTCATGTCGTTTAGCAGTTTAACTAGCAGTTATTCCTATTCGTGCACTGCTCGAAGGCCTGAAGGCAACAACTTAAGAGTAAAGATGAAAGATACAGAGAGAACGAGGAAAAACTTATGTAAAGAATGGTGATGACCTGTAATTTACTGCCTGGATGATTAATGGAAGCAGAATCAGTTGGGACTTTCAAAAGGTAATTGGATGGGCATGAGGGAGAATATTTTACAAGGGTATGAGGTAAGGGAAAGGCGAATGGAACTGACTACATTACTCAGGAAAGAGCTGATGAGCTCTGCAGCTGGAATGGTGTAAGGAGCATAATTATTTCATATTACCTTAATTTAAATCATTTAAGTCATTTAAGTCATGAGGCATGGGATCCATAGAACCTTGGCTGTGAGGATTAAAAATTGGCTTGCATGTAGAAAGCAGAGAGTAGTAGTGGACAAAAAGAATTCTGCCTCAACGACAATAACTAGTGGAGTTCAGCAGGGAACTGTTCTGTGACCCCTGCTCTTTGTATCTTTTATAAATTACCTAGACGAAAAAGCAGAAGGATGGGTCAGTAGGTTTGGAGGAGTGCAGATAGTGCTGAAGGTTGTCGTAGGCTTCAAAAGGATATAGACAGGATTCAGAGTTGGGGGAAAAGTGGCAGATGGCGTTCAATCATGATAAGTGTGAGGTGATGCATTTGGAAGGTCAAACTGAGGTCAGGGTTAATGGTTGGACACTTAACAGTGTGGGGAACCTTGGGGTCCAAATCCATGCATCTCTCAAGGTCGCCGCACAGGTTGATAGGATAGTTAAGAAGGTCTATGGGATGCTGGGCTTCATTGATAGGGAGATTGAGTTCAAGAGTAGTCATGTTGCAACTCTGCAAATCTCTGGTGAGACCACAGTTTTGTATTCAGTTCAGGATAACTCATTATAGGAAGGATGTGGAAGCTAAGGAGAGGGTGCAGAGGAGACTTACCAGGGATTTACCTGGATTGGAAAATAAGTTTTATGAGGCAAGGTTAGCAGAGCTGGGACTTTTCTCTTTGGAGCACAAAGGATGAGAGGAGACTTGACAGAGGTCTACAAGATTCTGAGAGGCATAGATAAGGTGGACAGCTAGTGTCTTTTCCCCAGGCAGTAATAGCCAGCACCAGGGCAAAACACTACAAAGTAAAGGGAGGAAAGTTTAGGGGAGACATCAGAGGTACTTTTAACACAAAGAGCTAAGGGTGCCTGAATACTTTGCCAGGGGTGGTAGTGGAGGCTGAAACATCAGGGTAATATAAAGGACTCGGACAGGCACATTAATAAAAGAAAAATAGAGGGCTGCAAGGTAGGAGGAGTTTAGTACTTATTTTTTGGTGGGAATATATATTTTGGCGCAAGATTGAGGGCCAAAGGGCCTGTACTGTGCTGTAATGTTCTATGTTCTAAATAATAGAAATGCTATTACCCACCTGTGGTGACAATGCTGCTGGTAAATCAATAGGGTTCAAATGAAAATGGTTGGAATGTGTTGGGAATGCCAAATTGAGCATGCTTCCATTATTTTAATCATCATTCTAACTAATTTTTGACAGCTTGCCAGTTTGAAATTAACCCTGCTTTAAATTAAAATCTAAAAGTCGGTTGAGTTTTAAAATTTCTGCTTTTTGAGTGAATAAATATTTTAAATGTCCAATCCTTCCCTTCTTCTGCCTAACTTGTAACTTTGTTGAATTGTCTTTCATTGTCTACAGAATGGAAAGAGGTTGTTCAGCCCAACTTGTCTGTGATGACAAGCTAGTCCCATTTACCTCTATTCAGGCCATATCCCTCAAATTCTTTTGCATCCATGTATCTGTCTAAATGTGTTTTTAATGAAACTGTAGAGACTACTATCCGTAAAAATGGCCGCTCAGAGGCTAAGTGGGCTCTTCACTGTGATGTGTTCAATGAATTTATGACCAAGTTCAGATGAGTTTTAAAAATGGTCTATTAATGAACACAAAAAGACTTGTAACTTCTATAATAGTGTAGCAACGAACATTTATCATAATATTGTAATGTCCTTGCTAACATAGTCTTATCGCCATCAATAATGTCTATCCTAACGCAACAGTAAAGAATATCCGTGATAACGGTCAACAGAAGATATTGGAGCCCTACCCACCCACTGTCTTTCCCATCTTTGGAGTCAATGACCGAACTGAATTGTGTAAGCGCACTGGAAGAAACAGAACGCACGCAACATCCAGACACTGGGACACCACTAAATCCCACAGCCATGGCTGTGAGAAACTACAATGTGATCAGGTGAATTCTGGCTCCTTCAATACTAGCCCCTAATTATTATGTCTCAAATAATAATTACACAATTAGGAATAATGATCAAACATAGTGTATTCCAATATTATGCAGATATTCTTTATTCATTCTTCATAAAGTCAGAGGTTACTACCACCACTCTGGTGCAGTAGAGTCTGTAGTCTATATAGTGGGCAAGGGTAAAGGTCCAAAAAACAACAAAATAAAGTCAGTTTTGGGCTTGTCAAAGTTCATCTGTCTCCTGTAGAAGGCAGACTTTGTTGATGTGTATGTTCAGAAAGCCAGTTTTGGTCTTCATCCGAACCTGATGTACAAGTCCCTTTTTCTCCAGAATGGTTCAACAATTTTTCCAGTTAGCCAGATGTTTTGACGCACTGAATCATCCTTAATGATCACGAAGTTGCGTCTGATGTTAGACCATCTCTGTCATTTCTGCAGTTGGGGAAAATATTCTTTAATCCATCTTTTCCAGAGCAAGTCCGACATTTACTGAACTTTCCTCCACTTGCATCGAGCATATATATCTTCCTTCTGAAACTGCCCTGGTGGCATTGATGGCATAGTCTTAAGGAACAGAAGATGGTTCAGTGTAAGTGATTCAGGGGCATTTGGATTTCTAGAAGCCTTGGTGATTGAGGATAGCCTCAGCTTCACATAAAACTGTGTGGAGACCCTCCTTGTCAAGACTTTGCACATTTAAGGTAGAATTTAGAACCTTTTGCACTGATCTAATTAATATTTTCCATACACCTCCATGGTGTGAGCCAGCAGGGGGATGGAAGATCCATTGATTCCTTTCTGGAGCAGTGTATTATGAATTTGACCCTGCTTCCAGCTTTCAATTGCCTCCCTCAACTCACGCTAACCTCCCACAAAATTGGCATCATTGTCAGATTGTAGTTCTTTCACTTGACCGGGTCTGGCTGTAAAACACCAGAGGACATTGATGAAAGAGTTTGTGTCGTGATTATGCCACTTTGATGTGAGTTTCTCTTACAGATAAACATGTGAAAATAATACCATAGCACTTCACAACACTTCTTCCACACTTCACTCCAAAGGGTCAAAAATAATCGACTCCAACATATGTGAAGGGAGGTTCATCAGGAGAGACTCTGTCCGGGGAAAATCTACCATCTGCTGTTGTCCAGGAGTAGCATTTATATGCTGACAAACAACACATTTTGACATAATCTTTTTGATTGACACAGAAGCGACAGGAATCCAATATTTTTGGCATTGTCTGAATAACATGGTTACAGCCACCATGACCCATCTCTTCATGAACATGTCAAGGAATTAGATCAGAAATGTAGGACAGGATGTTTCATCTCTTCTGGCATTGCTGCTCTGCTAAGTCGCCCACCAACTCTTAATAATCTGTACATCATTTTCCAGAATGGGGTTAGGTTTATGAACGTGGCTAGTCTTTTTAATATTTCATTTCTTTTCTTAGATTATCTCCATCTCAGCATTTGCCAGTTCTTCAATTGTCAGACCCTTGTTTTCCTAAGTCTCAAGATTTCCTGTCTCCTTTTGTGGCAGATCTCTCTGATGGATGTTATCTGGATGAAGCTGAGCAAGAACACCGCTTGCTTGTTTCCTCTTTCTGCTAGAATACAGAAGCAGTCCTTTAAGTCTGAGCATCCATGCTACTGCCCTTTTCAAATGAGTCCAGGATGAGAGGTAATGGATTAAGCAGGTTACTGGATCCATTTTTTCAGATATTGTCTGAGCAGCATTTACAATTATGTTGCTGTTTGCAGGGTTCTTTGGTGAGATTTCTTTCAATCCATACTTCTTTCTTCAGAAAAGCTTGGACTTTCAAACCTTGGGAAGCCATGTCTGCTAGATTATTAACTGTGTTAGCATATCTCCACTGTAGTGCATGTGAGGCTTTGTCGATTTCAGCAACTCTGTTGGCCATGAAAGTTTGGATCCTTGTGGCCTTATTGTTGATGTATTTGAGCACAGAGGTTCTGTCGCTCCAAAATATGAAGTATAATAGTTTCATCTGCAGCTCTTTCTCCACACTCTGTCTATTCTGCCCACTGTGGTGGCAGCAGTCAAATCCATTCAAGGGATGGTGGCTGGCTTTAATGGAGCCACTCCAGCTTTTCCAATCAAAAACCCACAATGTGTCCAACCATGGTAATTATGCAGTAGCAGATAACTAACACTTCCATAACTGTCCTCACATGCATTAGCAAAATGATGCATTTGAACAGATGTCTTTGTGCCAAACTTTGTGGGTTTGAAACATCTGTCAACCTTAAAGTCTTCCAGCTTATGAAGATCCTGAATCTAGCACATCTATTCCTGTACAATGGAGTCTGGTACTGTATCATCCCAACCAACCCTTTTCTTACACAAATCTTGCAGAATCTTCTTGACAGTCAGGACAATTGGTGCCAATATTCTTAGGGGATTATCTATCAAACTGACTGTCGATGGAATCCTCCTTCTTGTGATAGGCCAGTCTTTCAAGATGATTTTTGAACTTAAAAGTGTCTGACTGGACACACAATTCTACCTAACACCCTGTCCACAGGAAGATTGTCATAGTCCATGTCCAGATTCTTCATTTCCTTTGCTCTCTCTGTATGGCAGCCATACATGGAAACTCTTGCTTATCCATTTGATAAGTAGAAAGCCTCCCTTGAAACAAATCACTCGTAGCTCATGATAAAGAGCTATTGCATCTTCTTCTGAAGCCCCTGAAGTGAGGCAGTCATTCAATCAGTTGTTCATGATGGTGCTTACAACTTGAGGGCTAAACTGTTTCATACTGTCCTTAGCACACTTCCTAAGGGGAAAGTTCGCACAATTTGGAGATGAAGTTGCTCCAAATAGATGCACTGTCATTCTATATTGCACTATGTTCTGAATGTAGTTTCCATCAGGCCACTAGAGGAACTGTAATAAATCACAGACTTCATCTGGTACTTTCACCTGGTGGAACATTGCTTCAACGTCTGCAGTGATGACAGCAGGTTCTTTATGGAATCTAGCCAAGACTCCCATCAATGTACTGGTCAGGTCTGGCCCCTGTAAGAGCTGAGAATTTAGTGAAACTCCCCCAAATGTCGCTTCACCATCAAACACCACTCAAGGATTTTTCTTTTCTGGATGAAAAACTCTTTGGTGTGGTAGATATTATTTTCTGCCATCACTACGTTCCCAGACACCATCTGGTACCTTCTCTGTATAACTTTTGGATATCATGTTGGTGTAGTCCGAATGAAAGGAACAATCCCTCTTGAATCTTCTCTTTATGTTCAGTGTACATTGTTCAGCATCACTCAGGAAAGTGCCTCTTGACGATCAAGAACCTTCAAGAGAAGCAGTCCTGAACTGCTGTTCCCAGCATTCTTCAAGTTTCACAACTGATCTCCTGTTGATATTTGTCACTGACCACTCCTGAGCAATACCATTTTTTTTTCTCCTGATGGTTCATTAATCACCCAACCAAGCATGGCTTCGTCAGCGTAAGTTCTGTCTCCCACACTCCATATTACATCTAGTGGTTCCATAGTCTTTAGTACATCTGAGCCAATCAGCAACTCTATCTCAGAGAATTTCAGGTAGATGAACATTCCTCAGATGAGACCACCGATCGATATCATTTTGACGTGGGATGTTTCTTTTGTACACAGGCTTAACCTTCGGAGTACATATGCCTGGGAGATCACAAAAAATTGCTGCTGTTTAGTCCAGCAACCTCTAAGCCTGAAATAATTCTGGTTTCAATGACCTTCTTTTTACCCATAGTTCTCGATAGACTACTTGACCTTCTTCCCTGAAGATTATGCTTATTCATTAGCCCCACTATGCAAAATGAATTCATGATGAAGTTCAGATGCATTTTAAAAATGGATTATTAATTAACACAAAAGGACTCATAATGTCTATAATAGTGTAGTAACAAACGTATATTGTAATAACTATAACATCCTTGTTAATGTAGTCTTATCACTATTGATAGCATCTATCCTAATGTAACAGGAACGAACATCTGTGATAATGGTCAACAGAAAATATCGGAGCCCTACTCACCCACTGTCTATCCTACCATTGCAGTCAATGTGACTAATGAATTTCCAACCATGAGAAACACCCATGCATGCACTAGCGACTGAACCGAATAGCACATGCGCACTTAACAGAATGCGTTCAGTCTCTGAACCCCGGAACGCCTCCGACACCCGCAGCCATGGCCGCGAGAACAAATAAGGCGATCAGGTGAATTCTGGCTCCTACAGAAACAATTGTGCTGGCTCTACCACTTCCTCGGTAGTTTGCTCCATCTGTGCACTTCAGGTTCCTTGCAAATCTTTTCCTTCTCATCTTAAATCTATCTCTTTTTGTTTTAGAGTTGCTTCCCTGGAAAATGATCATGGATATTTACCTTAACTATGGCCCTCATCATTTTACAAATGCATGTTAGTCCCCCTCTTAGCCCGCTACAAACCAGGGAGAATAGTTCCAGCCTTACAAGCGTACCAGTCCTCTCATGAATCTTCTCTGCATTGTTTGCTGCTTAATGGCATCTTTCCTATAACTGAGTAACCAGAAATGTGTACCGTACTCCAAATGTGGTCTCACTCATGTTTTCTACAGTTGTAGCATGGTATCCCTGCCTCTGTATTCAAAGTCCTGGCTGATGAATGCAAGTGTGCCAGATGCCCTGTCTTCATGCTTTGCCACTTTCATGGAACTATGTACCTATAGTGCTGGTATTCCCAGTTCTACAACACCCTCCAAGTCCCTACCATTCACCATGTAATTCCTGTCCTGGCTTAGCCTGCCAAAGTGCGACACCTTACATTTGTCCCAGTTAAATTCCATCTACCTTTCCTTGACCCCCCTTTCTCAGTTCATCTAGAACCTGTTGTAATCCTAGATACCCTTCTTCAATGTCCATTACACCACTAATTTTGGTGTTGTCTGCAAAATTATGAACCATGCTAACTATACTGTGATCAAAGTTGTTAATATAGATGAGAAACAACAGTGGAGCCAGCACCGATCCCTGCAGCACACTGCTGGTTACAGGTCTCCAATCTGATTAATAACCCTCCAATGCCATCCTCTGTGTCCAGCCATTAATCCAATCCTTCCTAAAGGCCATGTCAACAATATCCTCCACCCTTTCCTCATCAATCTTCTTGGTCACCTCTTCAAAAAATTCAATCAAATTCATGATTTTCCATGCACAGAGCCATGTTGACAAAACCTAATCAATCCTAGCCTTTCCAAATGCATGTAAAATAGGCCTTTCTAGATTTTGATACCCCTTGAAAGACAGAAGTAGCAAGACAAGCCACACTCCATAATTGAAGTACACCTTGTTTATAAAAAGCAACAGTAAATCCATTGCTGGGACATTGGGACCTGCAAAGCATATTAGAATCCTCTTAGCCAGGTAGACCTAAGTTATTCTGACTGTAGTACTGGACTGTGGGAAATAAGACTTTTCATATATTGCTGGACAACAGAGGTAAAATAAAGTCAGAAGGTCTCACCTGCAAGAAATAACAAAAGAAAATAAAGAGAGATGAAAGGGAGGAAAAGAAATGGCAGTATTTTCTTTTTTTAGAAATTAATGTTAGCTAAGTTCCAAGTCATCTTCTTGATAATGCAGTGGCTCAGACCTCCTGCTGAGGAAAAGTTAGATATTCTGTAACTTTGGCATCTCATCTTCTGTGCCCACTTAAAAATCCTCATCCACAAGGCTTGAAACACATTTGAATTTGGAGCATACTTTGAATGAGCTGGCAAGCACAGACATTTAACCAACAGAAGTCAGTCACCCATCAACTGAAATAGACTTTTGCATCTATAAAGCTGATAGCTATATTTCACGATGATTCAGTATTACATTCCCGGTACTACATTGATACATAAAATGTCATTTCTTCCCCCCTGCACCCCCCCCTGAAACACACACACACACACACACACACACACACACACACACACACACACACACACACACACACACACACACACACACAAAACATGCTCAGATCACCACTAGACAATTAATAGGAGGAAATTTAGGCACCTCAAAGAAATAGAATTATCTGCATCCAGCCAAGTACAAACTGAAGACAAAGTATAACAACAAAATACTTGTTATTCAACAGTGATTAGATAATCTTCACAGCCACAGTTGTAATTTAGAGAGTTTTAATATTTAATGTACAGTTTATATTGTGTGGTAGCAAAACAAAATATTTTGCTACCCTGCTTAGACGCTCCAATTTAAACAACCCTGAAATTCATTTTTAACACCTAGCATTAGAACAAAATTGCATGAATCTCGATTTTAACACGTTAAATTACAAATCTGTGTGTCCAATAGACAATAATTCACTGACAGGAGTCTGACTGCATTGTTAGAAATTTCAATTTTGAATTAAGATTAACATTGATTCATAAATTAATTTTGTCTTTCTGGATATACAAGCCGTGAAAGTCCTGCACAAAATGCTACACATCTAATAATAAAAATGAATGGCCTATCACAATTTTTTAAAGCATGATCTATCAATCTTGGCACCACTTGCAAATGCTGTTCATTATGAATGAGGCAGTTCATATAGCAACGTGGAATCCAATTTTCTCCCCAGATCCCCATCAGATTACATTATGACATAGGCATTATCGAAAATATTAACACACCTTAATGTATTATTTTTGCAGTAATTAATTAATTACACAAAGTCAGCTTCACTTAAAAAGGTAATGGCATAAGATTCCTTGGGGTTTGAAGTTTCTCAGTTTCCTATCCTCTTTTAATTCTAATTGTTTAAAAATGCTACTAATATAAAATTATAACCTATTATAATCAATAATAATTCCTTTGTAATTTTCTGACAAATCTGCTGGTTATATTACTACAGTATTAATAATAATGTGTTGTGCATAATTAGCTGCCCTTTGTTAATTTGTATTTCAGTAACCTATCAGAATGAAAGTAGTGAATTCTCTGCTCGACTTTACAAATTTGTTTTAGTCTAATTTTTGTCACCATTTAAGTTTCCTCAAATCTGATTCCAAGTTGCTCATTTTGATCCTCCTAACTTCTGTTTTAGCTTGTGCCAGCCTGAAATCAAAGGAGAAGAATTTTTAATTGTTACTGGATTGGCGCACCACTTAAGAAAGAACTGGTGGGATCTGCCAAATTAATTGAGGTGGTGAAACTCCACCAATAAACATTGCCAGGTTCAAATATCAAAGGAGCGAAACATGAAAATCAGCAGATGCTGCGATCTTAGTCAAAACACAGAAATGCTGCGAGAACTCAGCCGGACATGTAGCATCCCTAGAAAATAAAAATATATTACTGATATTTTTGGCCTGAGCTCTTCTTCAAGGTATGTGAGAAAAGAAAGGAGTTGGAATTAAAGGCTGGGGAAAGAAAAAGGGAAGAATGTGATGGGGAGAAGTACTGACCAACGGACAAAAGATACACATGGCTGTGGAAGTGAGTCTGGGTAAGTATTTAGTTGTAGAACTTGACAGCATCAGGGAGTACATGATCAAAGATGAGAAGTTAAACTTGGACTCCATTCTTACAATAGAGTAGCAGTAGCTCAGAACATTTAATTTTTCTTGTATCAATGCATCTTTCTATGAATTGAAAATATCTGCAATCTATCTGATGTCCAGGTGAGATAGAAAACTATTGTGTTATTGGAAAAAAAATTTCAAGTGTTAGCATAATTTTAAGTGCTATTTTCAGATTTCATACATGACACCACATACAACCCTGAGATTCTTTTTTCCTTCAGGTGATGCAGAATCACCACTTATTGGTCATGCAAATTGATATTTTGAACAAGGCCCACCTTTTCCATAGTTTTGATGCAAGCCATGATGTTATATCTTCAGACAAGACAAAAGTCTCTGCCTTTTCCATTACACCCTGCCAAATGTGCTTGCAATCAAAAATAATGAAGTTTTTGAGAGGTTATTTTTAACAATTGCACCTGTTTATTGGGTAATTTTTATGAGACATTTCTAATGAGGAACATTAACCAGATCCAACTTAAACATGCTCATCTGTTAAGTGCAATGATACAAGTTGCAAAAGGTATATAACATAGACTTCTCAGTTATCTTCAACCTAACAGGCTGAACTCAGCTTCTCTATGGTTGATAGCACCCTTGTTGTTGATTCAGTTGGTCATGAAATAAAGTCTTCCTTTGAACTTAAGCACAATTTTAGGTGAGGCTTAGTGTATTATATAGGATGTACAAACAGTTTAGTGACACTAGCTCTCCTGCTGAGGCTCAACTTTACCTTGGTAATATTCAAAGAACAAGCAGTTTCCCAAATACTCCAATGAACAGCAAAACAAAACCAATCAGAAAAGCAGTGAATGTGCTGTGGGTTCAATTGTGTAAAATTTGGCAGTCAAATTTGTTAACAATAAAAGCTGTCTATGCCCCTTCATAATGGTCTTCAATCATATGAAAAGCAAGATACAAAGGACATCATAAATAGTGTGCTTTTTCATTGCTCCCATCTGTGAGAAGCTGCTGTGGGTCATCACAGACTCATTCAGAATCTTTAATATAAAACACAAAAATACTGGACGAACTCAGCATGTCTCGCAGCGTCCACAGGAGATAAAGATATACATAACTAATGTTTTGGTCCTGAGCCCTTCTGGTTTTAGTAGCAAGAACAAGAGTCTCTAGGTATTTATGCATGTAAGGGTGGTCTGTAGGATACAGCGAGAGAAACAAAGAGAGCAACAGTCAGTGCAATGTAGGTACCTGAGATCCTTGTGGAAGCCAGACTGAGAGGCTTAGAAACAGAGGTGGAAACCACATGGCACAAGACGGCAGTGGAGACAAGTAACCAGGAAGGACAGTTGACTGTAGAAGTAGAAGTGAGCCTGGCTGAAACGAAGGTGGAAGCCACATGGCACAAGGTGGCAATCGACTCCAGTGTCTTTATTATCCCAATCAACAATCTTAATGGTACTTTAATGAATTGAGAACCAATTCAGGAGCTAGTTAGTCATTAAGCAACAAACTATTTATAATGTCCCTTAATGGACTCTTCAACCATATGTTTCATCCATCCACATTTTATATTTGATATTTAAGTAAATCAATGAAGACCAAACTCAATGACTTTTGTCTTTATTTGTTATTATATGAAAAGTTCAGCATCTGTTAAACACCCAGAAAATATTATTTTAAATTAGCATCCTCAAGCTTTTTCAGCTATGTCTCCCCTCCCCCCGCCCAACCCCCTGGAGTCTGCTCAAAGTTTATGGTTTGGTTTCTTCCGTACTTCTCTATCGACTACATTAAAAAAATGTTATGCAAGGTGAAAAGAAAACAAGGCCTTTACTTAAATGTGCTATGCACCCTGGGAGGGAGTGGGGATGGGAGAGTGGGTGTAGGCCTTCCGTTGAAAATGTCTGTTCTAGATGATCTTGATCAACCATTCTATTAGTCAATTGAATGAAATAAAGTCACCTCATGAAAATGAAAGTGATTAACATTTTTATTTGTTGTTGCTAAACAAGCAAGAAAGTCAAGATCAGGAACATGGGTTGTTAAATTGGAAAAAAACAACATGATCATCATTGCTCTTTGCTTGTAATCTACCAGCAGTAAGAATACATTCCTGTCATCAATTATTCATGACCAGTGGATTCCAATTAAAATTAATAATCTTGCTTCAAAGATAAACTAGCTTTGAAATTTATTGCAGAAAAGTAATTAAATTAAACAACTAAATTTTTTTTTTCAGCGACTATACTTTGTGAGGAGTTTGAGGAGATTCAGTACGTCACCGAAGACCCTCAAAAACTTCTACAGGTGTTCTGGCTGGGTGCATCACTGTCTGGTAGGGAGGTGCCAACGCTCAGAGCAAGAAAAAAATCCAGAGGTGTATTAATTCAGCCTGCAACATCACAGGCAACAGACTTCACTCTGCAGTGGATATCTACAAGAGGTGGCGTCTTAAGAAAGGAGCCTCTATACTCTCCAACCCCCACCATCCGGGTCATGCCCTCTTCACTTTGCTACCATTAGGGAAAAAGTACAGGAGCCTGAAGATGAGCAGTCAGTGGCACAAGGACAGCTTCTTTCCCACTACCATCAGATTCCTGAATTACTAATGAACCACAGATACTGCCTCACTTTGACCTTTTCTTCCATTATTTTTTAAAATTTATTTTGAAACGTGGTTTATATATGTGTTTACACTGTGATGCTGCCACAAAGCAACAAATTTTGTGACTTGTTCATGATAACAAATTCTGATTGTGGAAAGGGCATATGACCAATCCATTGTGCCTTTCTTTATTTTGCAATATTCTGAATGCATTTTGTTTGGTGGAAAATTCAAGCGTATATTAGGGTGAATTCAATGCACTTATGTAGGAAAAAGAAAATTGGTTTGATGTTAATGCTAAGCTGTGGCCTGGATAGCAGGGACAATGGGTCCATGGATTTTTGTAGCTGAAGATAGAACATTTATTTTTTATTGATAGTCCTTTGATTCAAAGAAGACATGTTGGTATGTAGTTCATCTGTGGACACAAATTTGACCTTGCAGTCCCAGTCTGGAAGCACAATGAGGGCAATGGAAGTCCCCCATTTTTGTAATAACTGTGGCTGCTGCTTTGTGACACTATTCACGATTTTCCATCAGTTTTTGGCAGAGCCTGTCTTCAAAACTGGCGGAGGCTTCATAGCACAGGGCTCACCAGTGGGATCTGTTGCCAGCCGCAGCTTCTAGTTCTCTTGGCTGGATGTTAAAGTAGCATTGGGTTTCCTTCACAGTGTCTTCATAGCGCTTGCGTGGACAACCTTGAGGTCTCCTTCCAGTCTTCTGATCACCATAGAGGAGTTGGTGAGGCATACGCTGATTGTCAATTCTGATGACGTGTCCCACCCACCAACCGCATCTGGATTCTAATGATCAGTGACTCAATGCTGGTGGAGTTTGCGTGACCCAAGACCTCCAGGTTGGAGACATGGTCTTGCCAAGATGGAACAGAGATTGCGCATGTGGAATTTCTCCAAGAACATAGAAATCTACAACACAGTACAGGCCCTCAGGGTTGTACCCTCAGAATGATGGTGTGGTGATCATGTGATTCCAAAGCAAAATAAACACACTTTGAAAGGTGAAAACAAACAGAACTAGATGCAATAGAGAGCAATAGGCCAAAGTTTCGCAAAATCAATGATTGACTGGCACGCATCAAGTAACAATTAAATAGATACTGGAATTGATGCTGGATATCAGAAAAAATTATTAAGGATGTCATTAATAGTCAAACATAATATTGGTAACAATCACAAGGAAAGGATTTTGACTTTGTGCCATAGTAGAAGATGAGTAGTAGTGAGTCGATCATCTATATTTGATCTCTCCCGATTTGTAATATCATTGATTTCACACTTGTTTTTTTCTATTTTTCACTGTTGCATATTGACTCCACATGTTGCATTGCTTCTCAGTCACATTCATCTATTTACAAAAATGCAATTGATTTGTACGCAATTCAGAATGCACCCATACTTCTTATCCTAGACTTTAGTGAAAACCATAGCTCAGAGGCAGCACTTAATGTTTCAAGTCCCTTTCCAGTTTGTTTGGTTTGTAAATTACAGTAGTCCAATGCAGTTCTAAGGATTTGTTGCACTCTTTTTAAAATAAGAAATTGAAGTGGGGTACTATCTGTTCTATCAAGTCACACAAACATATCCTGCCAATATTAGATCTAAATTTTTGAACTTTCCCACCCTCTGAATCAACATTTATCTTTTAAATTGCATCACAATTGAACATTTTATTATGACTGTAAGAAACTAAGCAATATGTGAATATTATCTCCCATGCTTCACTCTACCTCTATAGTGATAGACTATAATACTAACTCATTGACTGTGAAATGTGCTTCTCATGAAAGGTGCTATAGAAATGAAACTTGCTCACTACTTTGGAGAAATATGTCATATTTGCAAAACAATGAAATGACTCAACATACAGTAAAACCCTTGATATCTGGCACCTGTGGGGATTGGTAAATGCTGGAGAAGAGCATTTTCCGGTTGCTTGAGAGTACTATTAGAAATCTTAATTAATATATCTGCATTAAGAATAAACAGCTTAAAAGACAAAAGACAAACATACTTTGAAAACATTCTGCAAGTTTCTCCCCCTCCATGGAGCCGGCTGAAAAATCAACAATGACATTATAGATAATTAACGCCTGCCCCCTCAGCCCAAGTTCACAGATAAAGCCTCTGACTGGGGAAACTCTTACTAAGCAAGGTTAAGGAGACACTTTAAGAGAGTCACTCCAATGATGAGCAACATCAACCAACTCTTCATTCTGGGCAACACCATTTTATTCAAACACAACTTTATTCAAACAACTGCCATGAGCAAAGCCAAGGCTCTCTGCTGGCTGAATATTTGTTCCCATCTTCACCAAAGTTTTATGTGTTATTTCGGAGAACATCTATTTTTACAATTTTAAAATGATATATTTATAACCTGTTATTTTATTCTTATTTATTTTAATTTTTAATATTTATTTTTCTTGATTATTTTGCCGGTTGCTTGAGGCTGCCAGTTGCCTGAAATCAGGATACCAGGGGTTTTACTGTAGTTCAGAAGAATAACAAATAAAATCCAAAAGAATTTGGACAGATTCAGCATCAGGCAAAACTACAGAGGAAAAATGTCACTTTTTAAGAACATCTTAAAAGAGACAAAAAAAGCACGTCATAGATCCAGAGATAGAATTCTTGAGATTAGCCTGCTGGCAACAAGACCACCAATTGTGAATTGCCTAAACCTGGGCATAAGTTATCATTGGAAGAGCTCAGAGATTCCGGAAGGCTTCAAGGCTCAAAGTTGCAGAGACAGAGGTGGCCCTAGAAGGACCTACAACCAGAGATGAGATACTTAAAATGAGCCATTGTCAGATCCCTTGAATAATCAAAAGATGATTTATATATTTGAAATGTTTAATTCTACATAACAGAGAGAGGCAGCTGGACTCCCAATTGGGATGCATGACATCATTTTGTTGTTTAGTCTGTGTTCCTAATAGTTTCCCCCAGAGCAGCTTAAGGTAATCAGAGGTCTATGCAGTCAGGAACATTTAAGTGGAGAGATATGTTTTCAAATGGCGCAATGAACTGGTTGAGAAGCACCAGAATTAACTCCGGAACTTTGAGTCAAAAATAGAGGGGAGGATGAGAATAAGAATTCAAGCCAAGAATTATGAAAATGTTTAAGGAAAGACATGCTCTTTTCATCTCCACCTCCTCACTTTAACACCCACTCCCTAAACTTCATTGCCAGATGTTCTGCATTAATCCGCCCACCTTATTCACCAATATTATCTTATAATTTACTTGGGTCAAGTTTCTTTATTAAAAAGAATGATTTTCTTCTAAATGGTCTTCTGTTCCACACAAGCACCTCAACTCAAAAATGTGATCCAATAGAAAAGCAGAATTGACAGGTATTTACCCTTTCAAATACTGAGAATGAAATAGTTTATTAGAAACTCATTCCACTTTCTCAAACCGTAAGTGAAAACTTTGCTCACACTTGTGTTTTTACAACTTCTGAATCACATAATGTGACAGATTAAAGAGCTAATTTCTGCCACTTCCTCACCACCATCAGAGGCCTCAAACAGTCCTTCCGAATGAAGCTACACTTCACGTGAATCTGTAGGGATCATCTACGGCATTCGGTTCCCATGTTGTGGGCTCCTCTGCATCGGAGAGACAGGAGATTGTTTCATTGAGCACATTCGCTGTGCCTGCTACAATAGCAGAGAATTCCCTGCAGTCAAACATTTAAATTCTGCACCCTACTCCCACATCCATATCTGTCCATGGCTGCATGCACTGCCAAATCGAGGCCACTCACAAATTGGCACCTAATATTCCTTCTGGGCCCTCTCCAACTGGATGACATTAACATTGACTTTAAGCTCCTCCTTCTCTTTCCCTATCCCTCTGGCTCCTTTCCTCCAGTTTCCTACCTCCTTCCCTCTCCATTCAGAGAGCTATTCCCTCCCCCATCACTTCCCAGCTTTTTTTTTCTTCTGCCATCCCATCCATATATACTGATTACTTCTTGCCTGTGCTCTTCCCCTGGCACTTCCCCCACCAATTATTCAGTCACCTACCTGTTTTTGCTCATACCTTGACGAAGGACTTAGGCCCAAAATGTTGGTTATGCATCTTTATCTTTGCTGCATAATGTATTAAAGAGCTCATTGCTGTTGCATTACACAGAATATTAATGGTTCTTTACGAAGATGTACACTTGATTGGCAACATACTGTCAGACAAAGCTGGAATTAAAGAGGGCATCAATTTTCAAGCTTTTTTTATTCATCATATACTTTCTTGTATAACACTGAGTCAAACAATGTGCAAGCAGATCCGACTTGCCCACACTGACTAAAATGTCCCACCCATGCAAGTCCCACTTGGCTTTTCTTCCTTGATTTTGTACACCTCCATGATACTACACCTCATCCTCCTGTGCTCCAAGAAATAAAGCCCTAGGTTGCTCAACTCTTGATAGTTCAGCCACCACACACCCTGTCATGCGACATCCTCATAAATTTTCTCGGTGCCCTCTCCAGCTTGACAATATCTTGCTTGTCGCACAGAAACCAAAACTGAATATAATATTCCAAATGGTGCCTCACCAACTTCTTATACAACTGCAACATGACTACCCAACTTCTACACTCATTACTCTGACTGATGAAGGCAAATGTGCTGGAAGCATTTTTGAACATCCTAACGAACTGTGACTCCACTTTCAAGGTACTATGTATTGGACTTCTCAATCACTCTGCTCTGCAACACTCCCCAGATTGCTGCCATAATCTGCGTGACTCATACCCACATTAGACTTCCCAAAATGCAACACCTCACATTGCATTTACAGTGAAAATCAGGCCTATCTATGGAAAATGATGCCTTTTGCGGTGGCCATCCTCTCACGAGAGCTAGTCTTGGTGGCCACCATGTTGAGCTATTTCACCACATTTTAACTCCTTGTGTCCCATTTTTCCAGATCCTGTGGCTCAATATTCTGATGGTTAGACAGAAATTTGAGGCCAGTAGAGTCCTCAGGGTCTGCAGCACAGAGAGAATGAGGAGGATTTGGAGATAGAGAATGGAAGGAAATCGATCGTTTTACTCTTCATTATCACAGGTAGGGCAATTCCAACATACATCCATTCCAAAATACAACCGGTCATCCAGAACAGAACATGGACGTATGTCGGGGAGTACCTGTATTAAATTCCATCAACCATTCCTCTGCTACCTGCCCTACTAATCAAGATCCTGCTGCAAACTTTTGCAATCGCCTTTACTATCTACAATGCCAGGCACTTATCGTATTCCAGAGCAGCCTAATTAGTAGAACTTGAAATCTATCAAGCTGCAAATAATCTGTGCTAATTCAAAACCAAGCAATTGATTTCAATTTATTTTAATCAGGAATTCTAAAATCCTGATGATGGTTTAATTGTTGATGAAAAAGGCTTCAAACATAAATGCTAACCTGGTTTCTCTTTCCAAAGATGCTGCCTGACCTATTGAGTATTTCCAACATTTTATGTTTTAAGTTTTTATGTTTAAGTTTCGTTGTCACAAAATACCTAGGGTTCTTCCACAAGTAAATTAACATTTTTAAAAATATTTTATTTTGAGAATTTTCAATCAGCATGCAGTCAAAATGAAGAATAATCAAAGAGTAAATCATCAATATTGATAATATTAACAGAATAACACAAATATCAATCTGCATGTCGATATATATTAAAGAAAGTGAGAATAAAGAAGAGTCAACATGTGATTCAATTATTATAAAGAAGGAAAAATGACAATAATACTACAAAAATGCAAATTCAATATCCATGTTAAACCAATGGGAGAAAAAGATAATGGAAAGATCATAGAGAGAAAGAGGAACAAAATAAGAGGAGCCCTCCCCCCACCCCCACACAGACACACAAGAAACAAGAAGATAAGGAAAGAGAAAGAATAAGAAAAATAAAAGATTGGCTTCACCTTGGATAAACCCCACTTCCATCAAGAGACAAATAACCTGACTCATCTAGGGTCCTCAGCACTGCGAGCAATGTACGGGGGCGGGGGCGGGGGCGGGGGGAGTGGGAGGCTCCAATAACTCAGATACAGTCCTTAACTCTTCTAATGTGTGGATTTGTATGTTCTCTCTGTGGCCACTTGGGTCTCCCCTGGGTGTTCTAGTTTCTTACTACATTCCAAAGGTCTGCTGGTTGATGGGTAATTGGCTACTGTAAACTCCAACCCAAACATTTGGAAAGTTGATGGGAAAAGCAATCCTTAAAACCTTTGAAAATATAGAAGTAACATATGCTTCCTGTTCCTTATAGTGCTCTAATTAGTATCTACATTCTGTTTACATTTAAAGTTAAATATAGGCATAGAGCCCGTTCCATGAGCCCATGCTGCCCAAGTACTCCAATTAACCTACAAGCTGATGCCAACACTGGGAGAAGGTACTGTTACAAACTGTGCGTAATGAGCAGCACTAGACTCTGTGTGTGTGTGTGTGTGTGTGTGTGTGTGTGTGTGTGTGTGTGTGTGTGTGTGTGTGTGTGTGTGTGTGTGTGTGTGTGTGTGTGTGTGTGTGTGTGTGTGTGTGTGTGTGTGTGTGTGTGTGTGTGATATACCCAAACCATTACAGTCCAGGTCTAGAAAGTTACTTCGAAGTTCAGTCTTTCAAATTCAGGGTTGAAGTGTACGCGTATGAAATTTGATGCCCTGAATTAGTGATGAACTGATGGGGAGATTAGAGTTGTGGCTGCTACAGATTCACAAATTCTTCTTGCATTGCCTTTGAAGAAATGTCCATCCACTCGAGCTGTGGTCATAACATTTCTAGTCCTTGAACTGAGCAGCCTCCACGAAGCTTCCACCTTGGCACCGGTCTCTCCAAGTGACCTTCCCTGTTAGTCACAATCAAAATGAAGCATTTGCTTCTCAAAAGACCCTCCTGGCACAGGTCAATCCATCGAAAAGGTCCAGTCATTCACAGAGCATGCTTTGCTCCGAATTCCACAAAAATGGCTGACCACAAGAACTGCTTCAACAAGCTGTTTCTCTTCAGCAGTCAGAATGGTTCTCCTTGCTAAATCACAATGACTTTGCAAATGTATTGAATTTGGGACAGTCTGTGACAAATCTTCCCTCTGTTCTTCCAATGTATCAAATTGTCACTGGACTGTGACTTGCGATGGTGCTTGTGTGAAAAATTAAATGTTAACTGTAACCATTCAGTTCCTCTGGTCTTATACTATCCCTTACAGTGATAATCCCATTTTACTAAAATGGGAGCTAATAATAGTACAAACTCCTTACAGATGTCACCGGACTCAAATCCAAGTTGCTAGCACTCTAACTGCATTACACTAAGCGTTATGCTAACTGTCCCCCCCCCCCCATTGCATCCATTGCTTCTCCCAGAGAGGGGTGAATCTGTGGAATTCTCTGCCCAAGGAAGCAATAGAAGCTCCCTCATTAATGGTATTTAAGTCACAGATAGATACACTTTTCAAGAATAGGGGAGTTAATGATGATGGAGAACAGGCAGGTAAATGAAGCTATGACCAGATCAACTATGACCTTAATGAATGGCATAGCAGGCTTGACAGGCCAGATGGCTGACTCAGGCTATTATATCTTATGCTCTAACATCCATATTGTGTACTCCTTGGATTTCTGTTGTTAAAAAAAGTAACACTATTCAGAATACCTTAAAAGAATGAGTAAATCAAACAAAGCAAAATAAAAAAAAAATTTTCTTCAATAAGCTTCAACTTGCTTCATATAAATGTAGAACATTTACTGGTTCTGTTTAACTCCAAGCTATTCATTGAGTTGGCAAATTGGCCAGTACACAAAAAACACTCAGACTAACAGACTCCATTCATCAGCTTGAAAATAATTCAGGACTTTTGCTGTTTTTACACAAAACATTACTCATCTGGGAGAAATAAATATGCAACCTAACACACAGGATTTTCTGTAAATTCAGAATATCTGGAGTGTTAGGTCATTATGTTTGCAAGTGCAATTTCCATCTTCCTCGATCCTCATCCTCTCATAAATCTGTTGTTTCAGTCATCTAAAACATGCCACACTGTTTTAATGGATATGTACTCATATAAAACACAACTGCTGGCCATTCATTAATCTGTAATGGCAGTTTCTAAGGTTGCCCATTAAATGGCTAGTTTTAATATACTTGTATATGTATCATATCAAGGTCAAATAAAACCAGAAAAAATCTGCTCACAATTTAAAGGAATTATATTTAATATGGATTTTTTATTCCTGCTACTCGTTTCATAAATATGAGCTTGCATTCTGCAATGCAGAGCATCTTCAGGGAGAATCTGCTCACTTTATCCCTGAGGATTTAGCTTTAATTAAAAAAAAGCAATTCAAAATAAGAAAATACATGAATACTTCTAAATTGGATTGTTTACCGTATTTGAAGATTAATGTCCAAAAGTGCAATGTAAAACTAAAGACAAGTATAGAATTTTTAATGATTTATTTCATACGAGCGCAGTAATTACTGTCACCTACATCAGCAAAAGCAAACATTCAACTCGTGGATCCCTGTACAGTACTGCTGTATTCAAGATGCAAGGGAATTTAAAATGAAGCAGGTTAAATGAATGGGTTAATGACTGTGCCGAAACAATGCTACAGAGAAAAAGGCCAAACAAAGCCTTCTCACTAATTCATGATAGGGATTTCTTGGGTTTTTTTTGTCTTTGATTCAGATTAGGGAGGAGAAAGTTTGACAGATTGAATTGCCTGGTTCTCTCTATTATTTTCCTCATGTTATTTTTTAAATATGGACTTCACTGGCAAGGTCATCATTTACTGTTCATTCCAGTTTTCCTTGTTGATGATCTGTCCTTGTGAAAAACCGTTGAATGGGGAGTTAAAGAATTTAGATTCAGCAGCTATAAAGGATCAGTCAATGTGCTTCCATGTTAGGATGTTGCATGACAAGGAGATGGCATGGTTCCCTTGTGTCTGCTGCTCATATAATTCTGGTTAGTCAAAGCAATGGGTTTCAGAAAATAAATCAGTGATCTTGATCTTCCCAATTGTGCAACAACACAGAGCTGCCAACACACAAGCTTTCAGGGTAAATTAAACTGCATTTGAAGTGGCTTTAGTTTTAGCATAAATTCAGAAATTAAGCAGTCTCTGGAAGACTTCAATAAAACACATGCGCACAACATGAGGAGGAGACCTCATGGTCACTTTCCTCTGTGCAACTCTGGGCAAGCCCTGATTTTTAAAAGTACCCCTCTTCAGATGGGACATTTCTGACCTCTCAGGTGGTGGTAAAAGATCCCGTATAACCCATAGGAGGGAGGGTATTTTCAGTATCCTGGCCCATATTTCCCCCTTAACCTGCCTCAATAAAAAGAGATTTCCAAATCATTATCAGGTTGTGAATGCCATAGTTCTGTAAATAGGTGGCTGTGCTTTTCTGTACTATACCTGTGATTACATTTCCAAAAGCATTGTGTGCAAATCAAAACATTCTGAGGATATGAAAGAGCTCATATAAATCCATATCATCCTTTTATTTTTCTTACACTCACCCAATCTCTTCCAATGACAAGTCAATCGGTTGATATTAGGTAACTAAGCATGTGAGTGATAAGACAGAATCTCATCAAATTTTTCACAGGAAGAGTTGGAATCAATTCTGATCTGAAAGGATAGTATTGTGATAGTACAGACCTATCACCAATATATTTTTTTCTTTGGCTTGGCTTTGCGGACGAAGATTTATGGAGGGGTAAAGTCTACGTCAGCTGCAGGCTCGTTTGTGGCTGACAAGTCCGATGCGGGACAGGCAGACACGGTTGCAGCGGTTGCAAGGGAAAATTGGTTGGTTGGGGTTGGGTGTTGGGTTTTTCCTCCTTTGTCTTTTGACAGTGAGGTGGGCTCTGCGGTCTTCTTCAAAGGAGGTTGCTGCCCGCCGAACTGTGAGGCGCCAAGATGCACGGTTTGAGGCGATATCAGCCCACTGGCAGTGGTCCATATTGCAGGCACCAAGAGCTTTCTTTAGGCAGTCCTTGTACCTCTTCTTTGGTGCACCTCTGTCTCGGAGGCCAGTGGAGAGCTCGCCATATAACACGATCTTGGGAAGGCGATGGTCCTCCATTCTGGAGACGTGACCTACCCAGCGCAGTTGGATCTTCAGCAGCGTGGATTCGATGCTGTCGGCCTCTGCCATCTCGAGTACTTCGATGTTGGAGATGAAGTCGCTCCAATGAATGTTGAGGATGGAGTGGAGACAACGCTGGTGGAAGCCTTCTAGGAGCCGTAGGTGATGCCGGTAAAGGACCCATGATTTAGAGCCGAACAGGAGTGTGGGTATGACCATGGCTCTGTATACACTAATCTTTGTGAGGTTTTTCAGTTGGTTGTTTTTCCAGACTCTTTTGTTTAATCTTCCAAAGGCGCTATTTGCCTTGGCGAGTCTGTTGTCTATCTCGTTGTCGATCCTTGCATCTGATGAAATGGTGCAGCCGAGATAGGTAAACTGGTTGACCGTTTTGAGTTTTGTGTGCCCGATGGAGATGTGGGGGGACTGGTAGTCATGGTGGGGAGCTGGCTGATGGAGGACCTCAGTTTTCTTCAGGCTGACTTCCAGGCCAAACATTTTGGCAGTTTCCGCAAAACAGGACGTCAAGCGCTGAAGAGCTGGCTCTGAATGGACAACTAAAGTGGCATCGTCTGCAAAGAGTAGTTCACGGACAATTTGCTCTTGTGCCTTGGTGTGAGCTTGCAGGCGCCTCAGATTATAGTTACAGTATCTTGAGTGTAATGACTGTGCTTACAGCGATTGGCTGAGAGCTTTGCCACGCCTACTGTCTGGGCCTTAAAGGGTTGTGTCCCTAGCCAGGTTGGATAATTCCGGACTGGTCGGCCACCTGTGAAGATCTCCTGTCTTTTGCTAATAAAAGCCTTGGTTTGGATCAACAAGTCTTTGGTTCTTTCGACGAGCTCTACAAGTATATGAAATGGCTGACTCCTGATTGTACCTGACACCAAGCCACCCAGAAGCAGTGATCGCTCTGAACGAGATAGTCTTGAAACTTAGTCCAGATTTCTTTAGCTATCCTGGATTATTTGCTTCTTCTCCAGGTACATCTATTCCTCTAACTTATTTATTAGATTATCACAATCCACATCTTTATAAGAGATATTATGGTTATGAATTGAGTAAGTTCTGGATAGTAAGATGAGCCAGTATCTCTGTGAAGGGCTGAGGAGGGGTGATTTAATGGAAGAAACAATGGAAAAATAAGTTGAATAAAATATCTCTGAGGCTCTAAGTTTTGAGGGCAACAAGGCAGTAAGACTTTTTGCTTTCACCAAAGTCAGGTTACAATGAGACCATCTGCATCTGAACTGAACTTTCTCAAAGATAGCACTGATGAAAAGCCAGGAAATTTGCTGATGTGGTGCCATCAGAACTGCTAATGCAGACACAGACGTTGGCAAGTCAGATCCACCAAGATGTCAAATGGGGATCATGGAAATAATGTGATAGCTGTGGAGAGGGTGCAGAGGATGATGCCTGGGATGATGTGTCTCAGTAAAGAGGAGAGACTGGATATGAGATTTTCCAGTGGAGAAGGTTGAAGGGGGGCCTGATCGACGTTATCAGAGGCAAAGAGAAGAGAGGCAGCAGTAAGCTTTTCACAACAGCAGAGGTGCCTACAACGGGAGGGCATAGGTTTTAGGTGTATATTAAAAGGTTGAGTGAGGGAACAAAGAAGACCTTTCTTCACCCAGAAGATGGTTTGATTTTGGAACACCCTGCCTGAGAGAGTGGTGGAAGCAGAGACTCTCATAACATTCTAGTAGTATCTAGATAAGCTCTTGACTCATCAAACCAGAGAAGTCAATGGGCCAAGCACTGGTAAATGGGATTAGATGGGTACTCGATGGTCAACATGGGAAGAATGGGCTGATGGATCTGTTTCTGTGCTGTTTATGATTCATTCACCAAATGCATTTGCTTCACCATTTACAACTAGGATGCAATTGATGAAATTCAAGGCTTGGATGTTGCTTACATATGTTCGTATCAACCCTTTGCAATTTATTTGTTCTAGTCTGCATACTGGTGTATTGCTTTATGGTACATAAGAAAGGATTTGCCTCTTATTAGGTTTAATAAATCAAGAAAATCAATTGAATTTAATGCTTATCCTTGTTTTGGCTGTGAAAGCAAAGCTGTTGATGTTAAGGGTAGAGAGAAACATTTTGTTGCTGCCACTGATTGACATCGTTCTCCAGTAAGGAGTTTCCCATTTGTCTTTAAAAACGCACTTTAGCTGGCTCATTCTCCCATATTTTGTCTCCCTTCTAACTAACTAGCTCACAGCAAATGCAAAATATCACACTGTAACCTTTACAGAAAAATACTCATTCCAATCAAATATTGGTCACTCCAGTCAAGCTAAGTATGAGTTGCATTTAGGATGCAGAGAGACTTCATTTGCATTTTTAATAAAACATGAGGTGAAAATGGAGATTTTTAGATAGTTTAGGATTATGAATTTCAAACTTTTATGGATCAGAATGTTCTTCTTGTGGTGTCATTGATGGGACTGAATTGAATTTTGACGCCTATATTGTGGACATATTTCAGGTATCCATTTTCTTCTCTGTATCACCTGGCAACTGTGTTCCTTCTTCTGCACTCATGCCAGGCCTACTCTTTTAAAGTTATCTAAAGCTCAGCAGTCTATTTCATAAATATATAAAATGGGTGAGAAAGGGAAATTAAAATTGAGTAATGAGGAAATGGCTGAGGCATTGAACAGATATTTTGTGTCAGTCTTCATGGTGGAAGACATGTCCAGCATGCCAAAGAGTGGCATTAGGAATGCGAAAGGAGGTGAGGGCCTCAATAAAATAATTGTTACAAAAGAGTTAGTGATGAACAAACTAATGGGACTGAAGGCAGACAAATCCCCTGGTCCTGATGGGATGCATCCCAGGGTACTGAAGGAAATGGCGAGAGTTAGAGTTGATGTGTTAGTAGACATTTACCAAAATTCTCTGGATTCTGAGCAGGTCCTGGCAGATTGGAAGTCAGCAAATATCATGCCACTTCTTAAAAAGGGATGTAGGTCTCCACGTCAGCTGAAGGCTCGTTTGTGGCTGACAAGTCCGATGCGGGACAGGCAGACACGGTTGCAGCGGTTGCAGGGGAAAATTGGTTGGTTGGGGTTGGGTGTTGGGTTTTTCCTCCTTTGCCTTTTGTCAGTGAGGTGGGCTCTGCGGTCTTCTTCAAAGGAGGTTGCTGCCCGCCAAACTGTGAGGCGCCAAGATGCACGGTTTGAGGCGTTATCAGCCCACTGGTGGTGGTCAATGTGGCAGGCACCAAGAGATTTCTTTAGGCAGTCCTTGTACCTTTTCTTTGGTGCACCTCTGTCACGGTGGCCAGTGGAGAGCTCGCCATATAACACGATCTTGGGAAGGCGATGGTCCTCCATTCTGGAGACGTGACCCATCCAGCGCAGCTGGATCTTCAGCAGCGTGGACTCGATGCTGTCGACCTCTGCCATCTCGAGTACTTCGACGTTAGGGATGAAAGCACTCCAATGGATGTTGAGGATGGAGCGGAGACAACGCTGGTGGAAGCGTTCTAGGAGCTGTAGGTGGTGCCGGTAGAGGACCCATGATTCGGAGCCGAACAGGAGTGTGGGTATGACAACGGCTCTGTATACGCTTATCTTTGTGAGGTTTTTCAGTTGGTTGTTTTTCCAGACTCTTTTGTGTAGTCTTCCAAAGGCGCTATTTGCCTTGGCGAGTCTGTTGTCTATCTCATTGTCGATCCTTGCATCTGATGAAATGGTGCAGCCGAGATAGGTAAACTGGTTGACCGTTTTGAGTTTTGTGTGCCCAATGGAGATGTGGGGGGGCTGGTAGTCATGGTGGGGAGCTGGCTGATGGAGGACCTCAGTTTTCTTCAGGCTGACTTCCAGGCCAAACATTTTGGCAGTTTCCGCAAAGCAGGACGTCAAGCGCTGAAGAGTTGGCTCTGAATGGGCAACTAAAGCGGCATCGTCTGCAAAGAGTAGTTCACGGACAAGTTTCTCTTGTGTCTTGGTGTGAGCTTGCAGGCGCCTCAGATTGAAGGGATGTAGGTAGAAGGTGGGTAACTATCAGCCAGTTAGTTTAATGTCTGTAGTCAGGAAAACGCTTGAAGCTGTCATTACGGATGAAATAGTGAGGCATTTAGAACGAAGGGGTTTCATCAGGCAGACACAGCATAGATTCAGAAAGGGCAGGTCTTGTTTGACAAACTTCCTGGAGTTCTTTGAGGATATAATGGGTGCAGTAGATGGAGGGAAACAGGTTGATGTTGTATATTTGGATTTCCAGAAGGCCTTTGATAAGGCGCTGCACAAGAGATGTATCAATTACATACAGATGAATTGAGTCGGGGGAAGTATATTGGCATGGATTGAGGATTGGTTAACTAACAGAAGGGAGAAAGTTGGGATAAATGGCTATTTTTCTGAATGGCGGACAGTGGTAAGTGGGTGTTGCAGGGGTCAGTGTTGGGCCCACAGCTGGTCATCATTTACATTGATGATATGGAGGAGGGGACAGAGTGTCGTGGAGCCAAGTTTGTGGATGATACTAAATTGAGTGGAAAAGTAAATTGTACAGAGGATGTGGAGAGGCTGCAGAAGGATATAGTTAAGTTAGGTGAGTGGGCAAAGGTCTGGCTGATGGAGTACAATGTTAGTAAATGTGAAGTCATCCACTTTGGTAGGAAAAAATAGAAGAGCAGATTATTATTTAAATGGTGAAAAACTGCACCATGCTGTAGTGAAGAAGAACTTGGGAGTGCTTGTGCATGAATCATAAAAAGTTGGGTTGCAGGTACAACAGGTTATTAAGAAGACAAATGGAATATTAACCATTGCTAGAGGAATTGAATTCAAGAGCAGGGAGGTCATGCTGTAATTATACAAGGTACCAGTGAAGCTGCACCTGGAGTACTGTGTGCAGTTCTGGTCTCTATACTTGAGGAAGGATATACTGGCCTTGGAGGCAGTCCAGAGGAAGTTCACCAAGTTGATCCCGGAGATGAGAGGGTTGACCTACGAGGAGAGACTAAATCATCTGGGATTATACTAACTCAAATTCAGAAGAATGAGAGGAGACCATATAGAAACATATAAAATTATGAAAGGGATAGATGCAGGAAAATTGTTTTCACTGCAAGGTGAGACCAGAACTAGGGGACACAGCTTCAAGATTCAGGGGAGTAGATTTAAGATGGAGATGAGGAAAAACTGTTTTTCCCAGAGAGTAAAGAATCTGTGGAATTCTCTGCTCAGGGAAACAGTTGAGGCTACTTTGTTAAACATATTTAAGGTTCAACTGGATAGATTTTTACATAAAAAGGGAATTAAGGGATAGGGGAAAAGGCAGGTAGGGGGAGTTGAGTCAGTGATCAGATCAGCCATGATCTTATTGGATGGTGCAGCTGGCTCAATGGGCCGGATGGCCGACTCCTGCTCCTATTTCCTATGTTCTTATAAGTTACACCAGTCTCATCACATTTCTACTTGCTGATACTTTTGAACTTCCAATTAAGTAAGACCTTGACTTTAAAATATTTGTTAAAACACAATGCTAGAGAAACTCAGCTGGTCAAACAGTGTATATGGCAAAGATGAAGATGCATAATCAACATTTTGGGCTTGAGCCCTTCATCAACGGCCCTCTCACTGCTCCCTATCTGTAGTATGACCAGCTATGTTTTCCCAGCATTGTGTTTTTACTTCAACCATGGTGTCTCGAGACTTTTGTGTTTTATTTTGAAAATATTTGTCTTTGTTTTGAAATCCTTTATGGGCTGTTGCTTGCCTATCTCTGGAATGTTGTACTGGAGATACTAACAAATCTGTTTGCATCTGTGGAGAGAGAAACAGAGTATTTCAGGTTAATGAACTTCTGTCTGAACATGAAAAGAGGGAGAAGTATGTCTGGAACTGCAGAGTGGGAAGGAGAGGAAAGAGAAGGGGAATATTTGTGGTAGTTTGGTGAATGTGATTTTTAACATGGTGATACCATTAGACACATCTTCTTCCTTTTCTTCCTTGTGATGGGACTGTTGCCTCTGTGACTCCCTGGTCGACTCTGCCAAGTCCATCATGAGTGTACAACAGCTCCTTGCTCATAAGGTGACTTGGCCTTGTGTATTAGATTTTTGAGATTGTCATCAAAACAGTTTCAAACTTTATCTAGAATTTACGAATTGCCATGTCTCTCTCCAAAAAATGTTGCTCCAACTTTTTAGCTCTTGATCTACAGGGTCTATCCTATTCTGATCAGGAATTTTATATTATTGTGGCCAAATAGGTAAAGTGGAGAAATTAACATTTTTTTTCTCCTGGTGAATGTTTGTTTCTTCCTCCAGTTTAAATTCACAGTAGCATGCACAGCACTCAAATAAAAATTATTTGGTTGGATCTTGCTCCTTGGATACAGGCCCTTCCATCCAACTTGTCTACGACGACCAAAACGTCCCACCTACACTAGTCCCATCAGCCTGCATTTGGCCAAAATCCCTCTAAACCTACCCTATTCATGCATCCATCCATGTTTTACTTAAACATTGGAATAGTACCTGTCTCATCCATCCCTGTGTAAAAAAAAAGTTACCCCTCAGCTTCCTATTAAATCCCTTCCCTCTGATTGAAACCCATGTTCTTTGATTACCAATTCCCATACACTGGACTAAAGACTTTGTGTGCTTACCGATCTATTCCTCTAGTGATTTTGTATTCCTTCTTCATTCCCCATTCACCATGTTCTGTGAGGAGATGCAGAGCTCCATCAAGTGTTAACTTCCAGCAGTATAGCTATGATCACGAAATTTAAGCTCAATTCATTCTGTGACACATACTGTATAATTCTCCAGCAGGCTTGTTTTACTTTCTTAAATGTTTTCTGCCTCAGAAACTAACTGGGATATTAGTTTTTCCTGCAGAACTAGATTGAATTTACAGTATAGAAATTTGAGGTTGGGAACTGCTGAAGGTTTTGATGAATCTGGGCTATCAAGATTCAAGATGAGAGAAAGGGTGACATTTTATTCCAGGCATTATTTGTTTGGAAATATTACTTAATTATACTTGAGCAATCTGTCATTGGAAGCATTGCAAGATCTGAGAGGAAAGCCTTGAAGATTCAAGTGAAACTATACTTCACTGTGGAACAATCAGGTTACTGTAGTCGAGCTGGTTATCAGAGGTAAAAGTGAAAGTTTGCAGACACTATGGTTGTAGAAAAAAACACAATGCTGGAGAAACTCAGCTCGTCATACAGAGTACTTTATGTAACAAAGATAAAGATACACAAGCAATGTTTCAGACTTGAGCCTTTCATCAAGCTGGTTGTCATTTGATTAAATTAATAAGAGTGCTCAAATCCTAAACATGATGCTCATGCTGCTTCTGAACCAGACTTCCCAACAAGGGCCCGACAGCTCCCCCCACCCACATGCAGTAAAAACCTTGTTTTCTTTTCATCTCATGCAAAATAAATATTTTTAGTGTTTTTTTATGTAGTTGTTAGGAGAGAATTACAGAAGAAACCAAAGTTTGACTGTTTCACAGGGAAGGGGGCACATAAACTTTGAGCAGAGTCCAGGGGAGGGGGTGGCATAGCCAAAAAATGGTTGGCAATGGCTGATCTAAACCATGTGTTCCTGATCTCTGCCAGATTATTGCATTTATTGCTATCATAAGCGAACATCGATGGGAAATGCTGATGGTTGGTTGTCAAGCTTTCTTCTCTTTTCTCTACACCAATAGATCAGAAAACAAGGATAGCTACAAGAAGTATATATCTACTTTGTTACTCCTTTGGCCTCAACAAAGCACAGGATGTTGATTTTAAATTTTTATTTGAGTCCCCATGTACCCTTCAATAAAGATCCTTTTTCTGCCTTCTTGGCATGCTTAGCTCCCATTGAAAGTTTAAATGCTAACAAAACTATGGAAATAGGTTAAATAACTTTGAATCTACAGGTTTGAATAGATTATAAAATCTTTATTTCAAAACACAAATTGACATTTACTTATGAATCAGCCACATGGAAGAAAAAAAGAGAAAACCAAGCCATATGATTCTGCTTTCCTGTTCAACTTGGTGAGAAAATCTCTCTTTCATAGGCCTATTTTAAAATAATTTAAGCCTTAAAACACTGAGATTTTATTTATATGCATAGCTCCACAAAGTTTTAAATGCAACATAATCATAGCAGATAAACAATCAGCTTTGAGGACATGGTAATTGTAGCCCTAACTTCTGAAGTCCATGTTTCAGTAGTGAATGTTAGAAGCTCCATTGTGAGATGGGGGAATTCGAGGGGTGTGGTAGGAAAAGAAAGCAGTTACATTGAGGTTTCTAAAAAGAAATTAACAGTCTTATGAACTATTAATGGAGGAGGAGTGGCAATAAAGTGAGCAGAATTGGTAGTTAATCTGTGTTGCCTACAGATTAGGTTAATTTTATTTAAATAAGATTATTGGCTCCGAGTATAATTTAAGCACTTTCAACATTTTATTTCAAATAATAGATTCTTAATATATTGGATATTAATCTAATCTTTACATTGTAATAATAAGACATTCAATCGAAATAAACTCAGTTTGGTCCTGTGTTAAAATGGAAAAATTTGGGGAAGGTTTGAGTATATTATTAGGACAAATTATGAAGATAAAAATACAACAGGATCCAAGAATATTTTTACTTGATAATATATATAAAGAAGATGTGAAATTGAAGTTGGATAAATATCAAGAAAAAATTCTTAATATAGCAATAGCGGTAACAAAAACATGCGTAGCAGTGATGTGGAAACAGAAAATTTTATAATGATGGACAGATGGAACTCTGGAATACAAAATTGAAAACCATTAAGAAAAAAATGACATAATTTAAAGAATCAAATTGGGAATTTTTATAAGATTTGGGAACCATATATGGAAATTGTTAATAAAAACCCATCCACATCATCCACTTCGCCCATTCCTCTCAATCAATAATCAGGAGATACAATAGTTATATCAAGAGAATATGATTAATGATTAATATATTGTCTAGGTGTTTTCATTTCTTTTCTTTTTTCCTCCTGGGGGGAGGGGATTTGGAGGAAAAATTAAAAAAAATTTGTGTCACCTTGTGTTGAATAATATCTATATAAATATATATAGATAATTGAATAATTGTTTGGTATTGATACAAGTGATAAATAAAATTTTCAACAAAATTAATGATTTTGCAAACAAGCTTTTAGTTCCATTTATAAGGATTGCACACTTATTCAGTCCAAACAGCTTTTTCACAATAATTTTATGATTTTTGTTTTGGAACTTTATTCTTAAAAGTACAGTAAAACCCCTGGTATCGAGCACCTATGAGGATTGGTAGATGCTGGATAAGTGAATTTTCCGGTTTCTTGAGGTTGCGGTTTGCATAATTGGCAAGCTAATGGTGGGGCACACCAATTTTAAACTTCCATTTTTTTTCAACCTAGTTATTTTCTGAGATTTTATTTTTCTGGTTGCTTGAGGCTGCTGGTTGTTTAGATTCTGGATAACAAGGGTTTTACTATAAAAGTTTAGTTGTTCCAATCTAGAGGAATTTATGTAACAATCACTCATTCCACAAAAAAACCCTGCATGTAACACTTCCTGTCAAATAAGGTCCAATGATTGAGAACATTTTGCATAATTTTATGGTTTTGTGGGGCAATCTTTACGAGAAAGTTACTTTGGTAAAAGAATGGTGTTTTCTGCTGAACCATTTTTTTATTTAATGAATTGTCCAGATCTATCTTGTGTGTGTTTAGAGGCTACTTACAGCATGTAGGCTGGGCGCAGGGCAAACCATACTTTAAATACCTTGTTCAATGAGATGTTTTTCGATGTAATTAATCACTATACCATCAGGCATGTTTACAGTGCACTTAATCAAACGTTACATTGTCAGCTTGTCAGTGTAATAATGAAAAAAGCTGCAACAGCTTGGTTTGGCACAGAATTTCAAATTAGAAACAAAGAAATTATTGGACCTGGAATATATTTTTAACCACAAGCTTGTTGGCATTCTAATTTATCAAATGAAAAAAAAAATGGCCACTATTGTATTGAGCCAAGAACATCCATGGTTCCAGTATTACACTTTATATATATTTTTCTTGCACACACATAATCATGTGATAATTTAACATCATGCTCTTTCTTTAAAAGCTTGCCGCATTTCTATTTTGGCCATTTGAATACTTTTCCAACACACTCCATTACGGTTGGGAATATCTGTCAAATCCTTAATGGTTTACGAGATCTAATGGCTTTGTGTTGGAAGTCCAGCGTATCTCTAGATGTTGCATTTGCATTTATACTTTTAATGAATTTCATTGAATCCAAAAATAGAGCCAATGTCATCAAATCAGAGCAATTATCTGAACTGCAGCATAAAACAAACAGAGAGCAGCATTGTAATACAGTATTTATCCATTTATATCACAGATCTGCTAATCGTTGCCAAGTGCAGTGAAGTTGATGAGAAGCTTTACGTTTAAAAAAATGCAGCCTTGTGCTTCTCGAGGCTTTGTTAAAAGCAGCAAGACGGGCAGTGCAGACAGACAGGTAAACAGATATTAGAGTTTAAAAATAGTTATTGTATTCACATTGGCAAACTTGATGAATTGGTGGTTGACAAGGGGCAAAGCTGTAGTTGTGAGTACAATGGGTAAATGAATGAATTTGCAATCCAATGCCTATGATATGAGTTTAAATCATATGACAGGGGAAGTTAAAGTTAACTCCCCATTGATTGGAGATAATTTCTTTCTTTCTTCTTTTTCTTTGGCTTGGCTTCGCAGACGAAGATTTATGGAGGGGTAAATGTCCACGTCAGCTGCAGGCTCGTTTGTGGCTGACAAGTCCGATGCGGGACAGGCAGACACGGTTGCAGCAATTGCAAGGGAAAATTGGTTGGTTGGGGTTGGGTGTTGGGTTTTTCCTCCTTTGTCTTTTGACAGTGAGGTGAGCTCTGCGGTCTTCTTCAAAGGAGGTTGCTGCCCGCTGAACTGTGAGGCGCCAAAATGCATGGTTTGAGGCGATATCAGCCCACTGGATAATTTAACTTCAAGTAAAACCCACAGGACATTGTTGGAGGAGTAACAAACCTGAATTACTGATGTGGACACTTAAAATCCTTGCATTTTAAATGGGAATTTTCAATTTAATTAATTAAATAAATCTGAAATAAATGCAGGAAAACAATCAAATACTAGAAAAGAATCTTAAAAGGCTGATTACAGTAATTTCTTTTGTTCCTCCCATTGACCTCCCCCACCTCTTTGTTGATCAGATCAGCTTATTTTTTTTCTTTCCTCAGATCTGATAAAGGGCCTTTGATCTGAATTCAGTGTTTCTCAACTTTTGGAGGAGATGGACCCTTTCAACCAATGGATCAGACCTGTGGCTCCTTTCTGCTTCCAGAGTAGGACCAGCTCTGGGGACATCAGCCAGGATGGCAGCGTGATCCCTGATGCGGACTTCCTAAGGAAGAAATATATATTTTCATGTGGAGTGGCATTAGTGCCTATACATAGGAACAATTTGATTGAGTGGAGCGCATTGGGGAGAATATCTTGCCAGCAGGAGACTGGAAGGCCTTTAGACCTCAGGGCTAGGAGGATGGCCTTCCAGATGGTAGCATTCTCCCCTTCCACCTGCCCATTCCCTCAAGGGTTGTAACTGGTGGTCCTTTGTGGTGATGCCTCTAGCCAGCAGGTACTGATGCAGCTTGTAACTCATAAAAAAGGACCCCCATTCACCATGGATATAACAGGGGTACCCGAGCACGGTGAAGACATTAACAGGGCCTTGATGATTGTGCCAGCATTCATGTCCGGGCAAGGGATGGAGAATGGGAAATATGAGTATTCATCATTGATGTTGAGGAACTACATGTTGTGGTCAGAGTAGGGGAGGGTCCCCTTAAAATCAATCCTCAGGCATTCAAAGGGGCAGGGAGCCTTTATCAGATGTACTCGGAATGGTCAATAGAAGTGCAGTTTGCACTCCACACAGATATGACAGTTTTTGGTCATGGTCCTGATCTCCTTGATGGAGTAAGGTAAGTTGTGGGCTTTGAGGAAATGGAAGAACCTAGTGACCCTGGGGTGGATGACTTGTAACCAGTTTATTTGTGCGCTGGCACATGTTCTATCTGATAGGGCATCTGGAGGTTCATTGAGTTTCCCGGGCCGGTACAAGATAACACAATTGTAGGTGGAAAGTTTGATTCTGACCTCAATATCTTTTTGTTTTTGGTTTTACCTCATTGCTGATTGTTGAACATGAAAGCAACTGCACGTTGGTCGATCACCAAGGTAAATCATTTGCCAGCGAAGTAGTGCCTCCAGTGCCATATAGCCTCAACAATGGCCTGGGCCAATTCAACAACAAAAAAAGGGGGACCCAATTATTTTTGTCTAGATCTCAATAAAAGGAAGAAAAATAAAGGAAATAAATATAAATAGAATAAATAACTTATTTATTAAGTATTCAACCCTACACTTTGCAGGTAAGGTTTCCATACCACCAAAATGTGTTGCACTTATTCCTTAAATTGTTAGTGATTTTCTCCAGGGGAACACAACTATGCATTTCAGAATTCCAGTGGGCTACCTCCAAAAGAGAATCAGACTTCTAGGTAACCACAATACATATCCTGGCCACTGACAATTGAATTTTAAGAAACTCTAATTGGTACTTAGCCTCATTTTAGGTCTTATGTCCACAATATTTCCTAAGATAAACAATTCTGGATTTTGTGACAATTGTTTCCCAATAATTTGATTTAGTAAAACTCTTAAATTTACCCAAAAGAGTTTCAATTTGGAACATGACCAGGGAGAATGTAAGACAGAACCTGTTTCTTCCCTGCATCTAAAACATATATTGGAAAAATTAGAGTTTATGTAATTTTTGCAGGGTAAGATATAACTGATGCAAAAAATTATATCTTACATTAATTGTATTGGTCATACAATTATGATAGAAATTCGACCAGGTCTTATCATCAATACCAATATTCAAGTCTGATTCCCATCTTTGTTTTGGTCTATATAACACCTGTTTACGAGTACCTGATTGAAGTAAAAAATACATAACTGATGTGAATTTCTTTGTGGTCCCCTTTTGAATTTGTATCTCCATTTCACTGCACATTGGTAATATTATAGTCAGTTCTAACTCTTCTCTGAGAAAAGCTCTTAATTGAAAGTAGCAGAATATTGTATTAATTGTTCTTGGACATAACAATCTTTTAGATATCTGATCTCTTTATGGAACCAGGCATGTAGAATTAAATTGTCTATAGTTAAAGGAATTAATCTGTTCTGAAACAAAGGTGTTTTGGGAGTAATTTATTTCCTCATTCCAAACTATTCATTTTATACCAAATACTCAAACGTGTTTTATTGAGAGTGCTTATTTTCCAACAAAAATAAAGTTAACAGCCCATTTATATATAAATTCTTCTGCCACTCTTTCCCCGATCTCGACAACTCCTTTCTTCTCTTTTCCTTTTTCCTTCTCTTTCTTCTCTTCTTTTTTCTGTCCTTTTTTCTTTCTTCTTTTTTCCCTTTATTTTCTTCATTTATTTAGGGTTTTGTTGGTGGGGGGGGGGGGGTGGAATAGGGACTATATTTGGAACAGGTATCAATGATTAATTCACATTTAATTATTTATATGTGATGGTGATTTTGGTACTCTTTGTTGATAAAATCAAAATAAAATATTTTTAAAAACACAATTGCTGGGGCCTCCTTCTCGACAGGGCCCTGGAGGGAGCAGAAAAAGAAGGCTATGGGTCTGCCCGCCTGGTTAAGGGTGGCAGCCAGGGCAAAGTTGGACACATCACTCTCCAACACCTAGAATAGGGTGGATTCATCCACAGCATGCATTGCAGCCTTGGAAGTGTCTGCCTTGATGCAGCTGAAGGTCGCATGGGCCTTTGATGTCTTGGGAAAAGAGGTAGATTTTACAAGGGGATGGGCCTTGTCCATATAATTGGGGATCCATTGGGCATAGTAGGAGAAGAAGCCGAGGCACCTTTTCAGAGTTTTGAGGCTGTGGGGAAGGGAGAGTTCCAAAAGAGGTTGCATATCGTCAGGATCGGGGCCAATGACTCCATTATCTATGACGCAGTCAAGGATAGCAAGGCGGGTTTTGTGAAACACACTCTTATCCTTATTGTATGTAAAGTTAAAGAGTTTGGGGGTCTGGAGGAATTTTTGGAGGTTGGTGTCATGATCCTGCAGGTCATGGCTGCAAATGGTGACATTGTCCAGATACAGGAACGTGGCTTGCAGTTCGTACTGGTCTATCATTCGGTCCATCTCCCATGAGAAGACCAAGACCATGTTGGTGACACCAAACAGAACCCTCGGGAAATAGTAGAGGTGGCCATCTGCCTCAAAGACAGTATAGTGGTGGAGAATACCCGATATTAAGCAATTTGATTTACCATGTCAGAGATGCGGGGATGACGATATGCGTCTGGCTGTAGTCAATGATCATTTGTTGTTTCTCCCTATTCTTTACTAACACCACTTGGGCTCTCCAGGGCTTGTGCTGGCTTCAATTATCCCCTTATTCAGTAGCAGATGCACCTCTGACCTAATAAAGGCCCTGTCCCTCTTACTCTATCACTTACTTGAGGTAGCAATAGGTTTACAGTCAGGGGTGAGGTTAGTGAACAATGGTGGATGGGAGATCTTGAGGGCTGAAAGGCAACAGGTCATGCATGGTGGGCAATCTGTGGATTTCTGGCTGGAAACGATGGGAGGAGAGCTTGGGTTTTCCACAGGTGAAGCATAGTGGGTGAAACGATGGGAGGAGAGCCTGGGTTTTCCATGAGTGAAGCACAGTGGGTAGTTTAAAAACTGCTTGTTACAGACAGTAGTGGGGGGGGGGGATGGGCCATTGTACTCCATCGTCACACGTTTAAGGTGCATTGAAAGTCCAGCCCCAGCAGCATGGCAGCACAAAGCTATGGCATCATGAGGAGTTTAAAGTTTTTGTAGTCTGTGCCCTGCATAGTCAGAGTCACTACATGGACATCTGCCATTTTGGATTTTAAGGCCAAAAAGACTTTGTGGCTTACTGGCCTAACCACGAGGGAGTAACGCTGCACCATATTGACATGGATGAAGTTCTCTATGCTCCCACCATCAAACAAGCAACCTGTCATGTGAACATTTACCTTGATGTCTATCATCGATCTGGCAAGTTGGTGAGAGCTACCTTGATCTAGCTTGATGGAGGCCAGTGTTGAGTCATTGTCAGGCTCCGAACATGTGGTGGAGTGTTCGGCCGTTCAATTCCAAGATGGTGACATCCAAGGTGGCACATGCGAGGGTGACTCGGATTTACACACCTTTGTGTAGTGCCCTTTCTTTCCAAAGCTAGAGCAAACTGTGTCTTTTGCCGGGCAGCATTGCCTTGGGAGTTTTTGCTGGCCACAGAAGTAGCACCTTGGGTGCTCATACATTGGCCATGGTCAGGTCACTGGTGGGATGTGACGGTGTTCCGCAGGCTTGCGCCCTTCCCACCCCCTAAGAAGGCATTGCCCACGGTAACCACAGTGGTCAGCTGGGTAGGTGTCCATATTTTGGAGGGCCATCTCTAGCATGTCTGCTAGTTTGATTGCCTTCTGTAAGGTGAGCTCACCCTGCTCCAAAATTCTTTGCTGGATATAGCTGGATCTTCTGCTCGCAACATAAGCGTCTCTGATCAAGTCCTCTGTGTTCACCATGGCTGTCATGGTCTTGCAGCTGTAGGCCTGTCCGAGAACTCACACGACCTGAAGATACTCAGTGCTCAATTTCCTCGGGTCGCTGATTCCAAGGAGCCAAGAGGTGCCTAGCATAAACTTCGTTTACCTTCATCCGGTACTGGTTTTTCAGTATTTCCATCACATCAGAGTACAATTCGACATCTCTGTTCATCAAATATACCAGGGACCTGACCCAGGAATACAGTACTTGCTGCCTGTCATCCTGATAGAAAGATAGTAGAGAAGGCCTGCAGGAACACTTCAAAGCAACACAGCCAGAATTCGAAGCAGATGGATGCATCAGGCGATTGTGGGTTGAGGTCCAACTTTTCTGGTTTCAGTATCAGCTCCATTATCCAAACTATTGTCAATAAAGTTGATTCAATTACTTCAAAGACTAGAAGTTATAGATAAAATGATAGGCTTTTATTGACAACAGACTGGAGGCACGTCCATGCAGGTTGAATGTCCTGGACTGAGGTGGGAGCTGTGGTACATTTGCATTTATTCAGGGGTCTGTGGGAGGAGCCTCAGGCACAGTCAGCAAGGGGTGTGTCCCAGCACAGCTAAACATATATCTAGTGGCTTACCACAGGATCTGTGGAACCTTAGCTGTGTGGATTCAGAATTGGATTGCCTGCAGAAAGCAGAGGGTAGAAGTAGATGGAACATATTCTGCCTGCAGGTCAGTGATAGTGGAGTTCCAAAGTGATCTGTTTAGGACCCCTACTCTTTGTGATTTTAATAAATAACTTGGACGAAGAAGTAGAGGGATGGGTCAGTAAGCTTGCAGGTGATGTGTATGTTGGGAATGTGGTCGATAGTGTTATAAGTTCTGAAAGAAGTAGTTGTAAAGATTGTGGAGGCATTGGTGCAGTGAACTGGAATTCACTGTCTGTGTTGTTCAGATGGCTGGCTCTTCCATTGGCTCCACCCTCACCTACCCCAATATAAACCCTGGTTTTCCTGCCTTACCTCAGATTCACTTGAGGACTATTGTGTCTACCGGCCATTGATTGTCAGCTATTAAAAGTGCATTTGTACTCCTCATTTGTCTCTGAGTGCAATCAGTTGCATTATAATTGGTAATGATCTTTCAGGAATCAATAGATCCTAAACTGGTCACAGAGGACTGGAAAATTGCAAATGTCACTCCACTATTCAAGAAGGGAGGGAGGCAGCAGAAAGTAAATTATAGACCAGTTGGCCTGACATTAGTGGTTGGGAACATGTTGGAATTGATTGTCAAGAATGAGGTTATAGAGTACTTGGAGGCACATGACAATACAGAAACACGATCCTTTATCTGGACATCTAAATTCCGGAAAGCTCCAAAATCCGGTAAGTGGGGAGAAAGGTGTCCAGGCGGACAGCGCTTGGAGGATGCGGCTGTGGGACTGGCGCTTGGGGGAGGCAGCCGGATAGCTGTGGGAGTGCGGTTGGGGGGAACGCCCAAGCGACTAGAAGGGGGGTGGGGGTGGATAAGGCACCACAATTCGGGAGGGCTTTCCGAAATCCGGAAAAATCCAAAATTTGGAACATGCTGTCCCCCAAGAGTTCCGGATAAAGGATAGGTGAAAGGCGGCATGGTTTTCTTAAGGGAACATCTTGCTTGACAAGCATATTGGAATTGTTTGAAGTGACAAGCAGGTTGGATAAGGGAGATGGAGATGATGTTTATATTTGGAAGTCTTTGACAAGGTACGCACATGAGGCTATTTAACAAGAGCCCATGCTGTAACAGGAAACATAATAGTGTGATTAGAGTATTGGCTAATTGACAGAAAGAAGAGTCAGAATACAGGATTCATATTCTGATTGGCTGCAAGTTGCTAATGAAATCAGTGTTGTTCTTTTTATGTCGTATTAATAACCAACAAGGTCGGGTCAGATACAGCAATGAGCTCTCCGAACCCTTCTCCATTGACAACGGCGTGAAGCAAGGCTGCATCCTCGCACCAACCCACTTTACTATCTTCTTCAGCATGATGCTGAAACAAGCCATGAAAGACCCCAACAATAAGATACTGCACGGATGGCAGTCTCTTCAATCTGAGGCACCTGGAAGCCCACACCAAGACACAAGAGCAACTTGTCCGTGAACTACTCTTTGCAGACTATGCCGCTTTAGTTGCCCATTCAGAACCAGCTCTCCAGCGCGTGACGTCCTGTTTTGCGGAAACTGCCAAAATGTTTGGCCTGGAAGTCAGCCTGGAGAAAACTGAGGTCCTCCATCAGCCAGCTCTCCACCATGACTACCAGCCCCCCCACATCTCCATCGGACACACAGAACTCAAAACGGTCAACCAGTTTACCTATCTCGGCTGCACCATTTCATCAGATGCAAGGATCGACAATGAGATAGACAACAGACTCGCCAAGGCAAATAGCGCCTTTGGAAGACTACACAAAAGAGTCTGGAAAAACAACCAACTGAAAAACCTCACAAAGATAAGCGTATACAGAGCCGTTGTCATACCCACACTCCTGTTCGGCTCCGAATCATGGGTCCTCTACCGGCATCGTCTACGGCTCCTAGAACGCTTCCATCAGCACTGTCTCCGCTTCATCCTCAACATTCATTTGAGTGACTTCATCACCAACATCGAAGTACTCGAGCTGGCAGAGTCCGCAAGCATCGAATCCATGCTGCTGAAGACCCAACTGCGCTGGGTGGGTCACATCTCCAGAATGGAGGACCATCGCCTTCCCAAGATCGTGTTCTATGGTGAGCTCTCCACTGGCCACCGAGATAGAGGTGCATCAAAGAAGAGGTACAAGGACTGCCTAAAGAAATCTCTTGGTGCCTGCCATATCACCTCCAACCGTGCATCTTGGCGCCTCACAGTTCAGCGGGCAGCAACCTCCTTTGAAGAAGACCGCAGAGCCCACCTCACTGACAAAAGACAAAGGAGGGAAAACCCAACACCCAACCCCAACCAACCAATTTTCCCTTGCAACCGTGCCTGCCTGTCCTGCATCGGACTTGTCACTCACCAACGAGCCTGCAGCAGACGTGGACATACCCCTCCATAAATCTTCGTCCGCGAACCCAAGCCAAAGAAAGAAGAAAAAATAATAACCATATAATCATATAACAATTACAGCAAGGAAACAGGCCAATTTGGCCCTTCTAGTCCACATTGATCCAAGTACCCTCCTCTAATCCTATGTACCAGCACTCTGCCCATATCTCTCTATTCCCCTCCTATCCATACACTTATCCAACTCTTTCTTAAATGACAAAATTGACTCTGCCTCCACCACCTTTCCCGGAAGCCCGTTCCACACAGTAACCACTCTCTGAGTAAAGAACCTCCCCCTCATGTTACTCCTAAACCTTTGCCCGTCAACTCTCAACCCATGACCTCTTGTATCCATCTCTCCTACTCTCAATGGGAAAAGCCTTTCCACATTAACTCTATTTATCCCTCTCATTATCTTAAACACCTCTATCAAATCCCCTCTCAGCCTTCTACTTTATTCCAGATACTGAAACCCAGGCAACATTTTTGTAAATCTTCTATCTTTTTAATATCCTTCCTATAAATCGGTACTGCAAACAGTTCTATAAATTTGACCTCACCAATGTCTTGTACAGTTTCATCATTACTTCCCAACTCCTATATTCCATGCACTGATTTATATAGGCAAGCATACTGAAGGCCTTCTTCACCATCCTATCCACACACGCTCCTACCTTTAGGGAACAATGCACCATTATTCCTAGATATTTCTGCTCCACTGCATTCTTCAATGCCCTCCCATTTACCACATATGTCTTGCTTTGATTATTCTTTCCAAAATGAAGCACCTCACACTTATCAGCATTAAACTCCATCTGCCATCTTTCTGCCCACTCCTCTAAGCAGTTTAAATCCCTCTGCAATCTTTGAAAACCCTCTTCATCATCCATAATTCCCCCTATTTTAGTACCATCTGCATATTTACTAATCCAATTTACCACCCCATCCTCCAGATCATTCATATGTATGACAAACAGCAACGGTCCCAATACCAAACCCTGAGGTACACTGCTTGTCACCGGCCTCCATCCCTGACAAACAATTATCTACTACTACTCTCTGGCACCTTCCTTCCAGCCACTTTGAATCCATTTGATTTGGATTATGGAATGAATGGTTTTGTGGCCAAGTTTGCAGATGATATGAATGCAGTCAGAGCTGAGGAGACAAACTAGGAGAATGGGCAGAGAAGTCCCTCATGAAATGCAGTGTTGGAAAGTTTACGGTCATGCTTTTATTGGGGGAAAAAATGGGCAGATTATTTTTTAACTGTCCTCATGCAGGACTGCCTGAAGGTAAACTTGCATGTTGAGTCAGTGATGAAGAAGGCAAATGCAATGCTGGCATTCATTTCAAGAGGAAGGGAATAATAAATTTTAAAACTTGGAAGTTGTAAACCTCTGAACTCAAATTTCCAAATTATATTTTATAAGGAGCAGTTTTGTTTATTTTGAACATTAGTACAGGCCTCTGGGTTATTAATGTACCAATATGATATTATGGCAGTCAGTAGTAATTTGGCTACACAACTGAAACATATGTTACCAAAAATTGGTTAATTCTACTGTTCAAGCCTACAGATTGGAGAGCCCCACGTTTCTCGATTGATGAATTATAACTTGTTCCAGTTGAAGCATAGATTTACCTTGAGATCTCAAAAGGATAGTCCTTGAGCTTAACACACCATGGCATTGGACAGCATCATCAGTTCTTATTGAAGGAGAGGAGCAAGTTCATTGCCTCATTACTCAACTGAAATACCTCATAGTTTTCCTTAATTCATTCTGAAGTGGTAGACTTTGGAATTACTACAGGCCCTCTTTGAATTTGGAACCGGATTAACGTGCGCTGAAGATTTCCCATATTTGTTTGCTATATCCACCAGTTCATGAACCTGGTGTAGGCTGGGATCACCCGACTTTGCCCATAATCTGTCCAGAGATCGCAGTGGTCTATAGGTGGTGTTACAGAATTCTGTGTTGTGTATTGGCCTATGTGTTGTCTGGTTTTATGTTAAAAAGCGACAGTTTGCCTTGGAGAGCCAAGGTGAAGGTGGACTGCTGAGAGAGTGGGAGACAGACTGAGCATGTGCAGAAAATGATCTAAATATTTCTGGATTTGGACGATAAACCACCACTGGGTGGTGCTGTGGAGTGGAAGAAGGCCCAGTGCATGAGTCATGGTCTGGAGGACAGTTTAGAATGTTGGGATTTCAAAATGGATGAACATTCCGAAGGCAGCCAGAAGGATCCGGACCAAGCCAGTGGTTCCTCTCTCTGCAAGCAACACAAGACAACTTCAAATTTTGTGCTTGCTCTCTCTCTCTCTCTCTCTCTCTCTCTCTCTCTCTCTCTCTCTCTCTCTCTCTCTCTCTCTCTCTCTCTCTCTCTCTCTCTCAAAGATCTTTTGGCTTCAGTTTACCAAACAAACTGAATTTTGTTTATGATCTTTGCTTCGGTTGAGATCGAAGTTTTGTGAGTCTTGTGTGTTTTGTGTTTGATTTTTGTCTAAGTTTTTCTGTGGGCTGGTTAGAAATATAACAGACTTTGATTACATATGTTATATTTAGGCTGGGGAATTTATTAGTTTTACACTGTTATAGAGATTTGCATAGTAACCAGTGGACATTGTTAGAAAAGGGGGGATTTTGAATTAAAGTTTGAAGGTGAACTTTTTGTTAATAAAGTAATTGTTCATCTTTACCCCTGTGTGATTGCTTTGTGGTTGCTGGTTTGATCTTGTAACAGTGGACACAACGATTTTTTCAGTCTTGCAGTAGAGATCATATCCTTTTGAGTCAGATAAGGGTGGCACTCAATCTGGTTGACCTGGTATATTTAAGATACATTTAATCTGCTCACAATTAAAGTTAGATAACCCTATAGCTTTAACCATTCCATTTTCAACCAAATCTTCCTTGGCTTACCAAGTGTCAACAAAATTCGTGTTGCTCCATATTATCATAAGGTCCTCACCAACAGGAAGATTCTTCTCACAAATGAGATTTCTCTCTTCCTTCTTTGAAGGAGAGAAACCAGTGTGGATTATGATAGAGATGGATGAAATAGGGGAAATAATGCTTGAAGATTTTATATATAAATGGAAGATGAGATTAATAACTGGAGATAGGGATACTCCACTGTTGAAACATTTGATTAATATATGGAATAAGATAAATGTTGAAATGGGTAAGAGGAATTATGAGATATCCAAAATGCCATTGGCTCAAAATAGACTTATTCCATTTATAATGGATAACTGGCTTTTTAATACTTGATCTACCAAATCAATTAGGAGAATAGTGGATTGTTTGGAAGGGAAAAGTTTAATGTCATTCGATCAACTGAAATAGAAATATGGGATACAAAATAATACAGTATTTTGTTATTATCAAATAAAGAAGTATTTACATGATAAATTGGGTCCGACAATGTTATTGCCTGAAAGGAGTGAAATAGAAAGTTTGGTTTGTAATAAATTTATAAAGAAGTTTATATTTCAGCTAAGTCTACATTATTACAAAATGGAATATGAAAACAAGGAATCCATAGATCTAAGACAAAGATGGGAAACTAATTTAAATATTAGTATGGGGAGAAAAATTGGTTGGAATTATGTCATGACAGCATGACAAATACAATAAATGCCAGATATAGATTGGTTCAGTATAATTTTTACATCAATTATATCTTACCCCACAGAAATTAAACAGACTGAAACCAGATAAATGTTTTAGATGTAATCAAGAGATAAGTACCTTTCTACCCTCCACTTTTCCATGTCCAAAATTGAGACCTTTTTGGACGGAACCAGGAGCATTTTTAGAGCGGGTCACTAAAGTTAAACTTTCTCATGATCCAATGCTTTTCTTATTAGGTAATATATCTGGGACAAGGCCAAAACTTAATATGTTTCAAAGGGAATTTGTGAAAATTGCATTAGCAGATGCAAGAAAATGTATAACAGTGACACGGAAATCAGATTTGTATTTGGGAATGGACAGGTGGCATGTTGAAATGCATAGCTGTATACATCTTGAGAAAATGTACATATAATTTAATAAATAAATATGATACTTTTTAAAATGATTTGGTGCCCATATATACATATTGTAGGTATTACTTTATGAAGGCTATCCATAAAACCTCAGAGAACCTTATCAATTCTTTAATAATGTTCATTAATGTAAAGGCAAAACTTGACAATATATTGAAATTTTAGTAACCAGATGTCTTTCTTTTCCTTTCTTTTTTTCTCTCTTTTTTTTCATTTTTTATATGTTCTTTGGCATTATTATTATTTAGGGTGAAGGGGTGAGAGAGGTAAGGGATATATAATACCGTATTACTGATTTGAGACGTATGAGGGATATTTTCTGTATCTGGATATTAATGCATGTTTAGAAATTTAAATAAAATATTTTAAAAAGGAATGGAATAAAGAGCAGGAATGTGTTGAGGCTTTATAAATCCCTGGTGAGACCTCACTTGGAGTATTGTGAATAGTTTTGGTTTCCTCATTTAAGAAAGTATGTGCTGATGTTGAGAGGTTTCAGAGGAGGTACTCAAGAATGATTCAGGGAATGAAAGGGTTATCATATGAGGAGTTCTTGATAGCTCTTGGCATGTACTTGTTGGATTTTAGGAGAATGGGGGAGGGGAGGATCTCATTGAAACATTTTGTGCGTTGAAAGGTGTGGACAGAGAAGATGTAGAAAGGTTGTTTCCCATGGTGGGAGAAGGCACGACTTCATGATTGAAGGGCATAGTTACAGAATAATTTCTTTGGCCAGAGCATGGTAAATCGATGGCATTTGTTGCACAGCCATATTGTAGGTATTACTTTATTGGGTGTTTTTAAGACATGATTGATAGATTCTTGATTAACCAGGGTATCAAAGGTTATGGGGAGAAGGCTGGGCAGAGAGGCTGAGTGGGAAAATGGATCAGTTCATGATTAAATGACGGGGCAGGCTTGATAGGCCGAATAGCCTATTTCTGTTCCTATGTCTTATGGTCTTATATAGACAGGATGTATAGTTGTGCAGAAAAGTCACAGAGGTGTTCAATGCAGTTAAGTGTGAAGTGTTGCATTTTGCATTTTGGAGGATCAAACTTGAAGGAATAGTACATAGTTAATGGCAAGATTCTTAACAGTGTGGAAAAACAGAGGACCTTCAGGTCTAAATCCATAGATCCACATAGGTTGATAGGGTAGTTAAAAAGAATTAATGTATGCTGGCCTTCATTAGCCGGATGATTGTATGGTAATCTTGAAGCTCTATAAAACTGGTTAGACCACACATGGAATATTGTGTTCAGTTCTGGTCGCCTCATTACAGGAAGGATGTAGAAGCTATGGAGAGGGTGCAAAGGAGATTTACCAGGATGTTATCTGGATTGGAGAATATGTCTTATGAGGAAAGGATAACAGAGCTAGGGCTTTTCTCCTTGGAGTGAAGAAGGATAAGCAGTGACTGAATAGAGGTCCACAAGATTATGAGAGACATAAATAGCTCATAAACAGCTAGCTTCTTTTTCCTCAGATCGAAAGTAGCAAATACCAGAGAACAAGGTGAGAAGAAAAAAAGTCAGGAGTAATTTTTTAACACAGAGAGCTGGAATGCATTGCCAGGGGTGGTGATGGAGGCTGGTACAATAGGGGCATTTAAAAGAATCTGAGACAGGCACATGGATTGAAGAAAAATAGAGGGTTATGGATTTGATGTAGGGAAGGGTTAGTTTGTTGAGTGGGTTTATATAGGTCAGCACAGCATTGTGGGACAAGGTCCTGTACTGTGCTGTTATGTTTATGTTTTATGTGAGATAGTATCTCTTGGCAGGAAAAACAAGGAGATGCCATTCTGCTTTGCAAGTAGTGTCTAAAAGGGTTTGCAAAAGCAGAGGGTTCTGGTGCTGCTGAACCATCATTTAAAATGGACATGTTGATTAATCTTCCACTTCTTCTGAGGCCATCCCATAGGATTGTTAATGACTTGATTCCACTCCAGTTTTGTGGGTTTTGAGATAAATGATGAGGCCAACTTAGGAAATGTAGACCCACAGGTGGTTAGTGCAATACTGTTACAATGCCAGTGATTGGGACTGGGATTTGAAACCCACTCTGTCTGTAAGAAGTTTGTACGATCTCCTTGGGTGTGTGTGGGTTTTTTCCAGAACCTCTGGTTTCCTCCCACTGTTTGAAATGTACCCGGGCTGTAGGTTAATTGGGTGCAATTGGGTGGAATGGGCCAAAATGACCTTTTACCATGCTCTATGTCTAAATTTAATTTTTTTTTTAAATTATATTTATAATTGTAAAAATAAAGATGTGGTCAGAGGAACTTGATGTGTTGAGCTTATGGGTAGATTCTTCAAAGCTTATTTCGCTGTTTATGCAGACCTTATTTTTTGATCCAAATGTCGGTTCTCAATGCCATTCAAAATGGTCCTTCTCCTCTGAGCAATCATGGTTCAAAAATTCCCAGTAATCTTTGAATCTATCCTTTTATCTTTTCCACTGCTGCCTTTAACAGAACAGAACAGACTTTCAATTTCAGGAGTTTAGATTTGGGCATCTAAATGCATGGCCAATCCCATGGAGTGAAGTTGTTAGGGGTGGCCAACCTTTTAATTTTTAATTTAAACATACTGCATGGTAACAGGCCATTTTGGCCCTCAAGTCCGTGCTGCCCAATTAACCTACACCCCGGTATATACTTATGGGCCAAACTGACCTGTTACCATTTTTAAATTAAAAATTAAAAGGTTGGCCACCCCTACTAGACAATTGTTTTTGAGAACGTTGGACAGAACAAGAAAACTTAGTTATTTCACCTTCCAGTGAAATAGGAACATTTTGATGATTTAGCTCCAGCAAGATCTTTCCAGTGCTTTGAGGAGTCTATTGTAATCAAAAGAATAAACAAAATTCTGGCATTCATTTCTAATGCAATAGAATTGAAGTTTGTTAAAGTTTAGTTAAAAAACACTTAGGTCAAACACATTTTCTCCACTACTGTGACATTGGAGGAAGTCCAAAAAAAAGGATTTACCAGGAAAATCTGAGAAAATAAAATGATTAGAAATGTATGAACTGTGTATATTTTCTCTGAAAAGCACATTTTTGAAGGATGACATGATAAAGGTCCCTAAACTGGACATTGAGATAATATTTATGCTCCTGAGGCCAAAATGGGAATCAAACATATTAGATAGTCATGGGCAGGATAACATCCTATTATCAGTAGCACCAAATGCACAAAACATATAAGAGTTTGTTCATTGCATTTGTTCCAACATTCAGTACCAGTGAAGGTACAAATACCATTGAGATTCTAGGATGAGTTTTGAGATAGGTGAACACAATGTTCACTCTGTTCACAGTGAAATGTTACAGAGAATTAATGAGTAAAATAAATATTTGTAGCGTCTGCTTCGGCAGTGCTATGGAATCAAGAGACGTCCACACGGTGTGATGGTGAGCTAGTAACTGATTTTATTGTTTGAATTCCTCGCGCTGCGCACAGGGAAACACCCACTTCTGGTGACGTGTGCTCTGACTTCCACAACTGACCTCAGTGTGTCATGGCCTCAATCCCTGACCGGTGGTGCGCCACCCATAATTGATGATGTCCCCTGGGCAACACATGTCGTTAACCACGAGCTTCTCCTTGGGAGTGAAGGGGGATCCACGCCATTTTGAGTTGGATGACTGGGATGGCAATTCAGCCTGTCTAACCACCCATCTAACTGACTATGTAACCTGCTAAATACTCTGAAATCAAAATTAATTTGGTTGATTCAAGATGCACAACACATCCTGGATTACAACCATATTTTCAATTTTTTTTTAAAATTTAGACATATACCACGGTAACAGGCTCTTCTGTCCCACAAAAAGCCTGTGTCACCCAAATACCCCAATTAACCTACAACTCCTATATATTTTCAAAGGTGGGAGGAAACTGGAGCACCCAGAAGAAACCGTAGCAGACAAAGGGAGAACATACCAACTCCTTACAGATAGCATCAAATTTGAACCCGGGTTGCTGGGGCTGTAATAGTGTTGTGCTAACTGCTATTCTAGCCAGTGAATATTTATTCAACTGTGGTGTCATTGCCACTCACATAATGAGGTTTCAGGAACAAGGTAAATCATTACTTTTATTAGGTAGCATGATCTGGCAATAAATATCCCACTGCAATCCAGTGGAGACCAGAAGGATGCTCTACTGTCAAAAGTACCATCTTTTTTTATGAGACATTGGGCCTTGCAGCAGATGAATGCCCCATGATCCCCCTAGGCTGCAGGCCTTTAAGGACAGGATAATGTAAAATGGCCATCTCCTGAAACAGACTGACTATGAACAATAGATAGCTCTCAGGTGGCAGAACGTGAGACCCCATCATCTGACGTACTGTCCTGACAAAAACATTCAAATTATTTTTAAATGTCTAACAATTAGATACATGTTCAGGTGGCATGGTTAGTGTAGCAGTTAGCACAACACTATTATATCACTACTGATCAAATCTGTAAGACTTTGCACATTCTCCCCGTGCATGCCTGGGTTTTCCCTGGGTGCCCCACCATTCAAAAGATACAAGGTTTGTAGGTTAATTGGTGTGTGGTGCATTAGGAAGGACTTGTTACCATGCTCTATGTTACCATTCATAACCTGCACTATTAAGTATTGCTTAACTTGCCTGGATAGTGTAAAAAAACAAAGATTTTTACTGCGTCTCAGTAATGTGACAACAAACAATTTAATTCAATAACCTCTTAAATTTACATATTTGTTATCTTCAGCTTGATCATGTACCTCAATCCCATTCTTCATCACAGCACTGATCCTCTCTCCAATCCCTTCAGTCATTTGCTCTCTCTTCTATCAGCCAATCACTAATCCTTTGTCCAACTACCTCCTGCCTCCTGTGCTTCCCTCCCATTCATACCGCCGAATGAATACCAGTGACCTGAAATATTGTCCAATGTTCTTTATCTTCCACATAATTCTACAAATGTCTTGTTTATCTACTTTCTACCTTATTTTTTTCTTAAATTTAGACATATAGCATGGTAACAAGCATTTTGGCCCACAAGTCCATATTGCCAAATTTACACCCCATTAACCCCAGTATGATTTGAAAAGTGGGAGGAAACTGGAGCCCCTGAAGAAAACCCACGCAGACATGGGGAGAACGTACAAACTCCTTACAGAGAGCGTGGGATTCCAATCCTGGTCCGCTCCTGATCAGCGGCGATGTGAAGGCATTGTTCTAACTGCTACGCCAACCTTCTTTTAATTAATTCAACTTTGGCATTATCATCATGAGTCCATCGCCATGAACTTCACCATTGCACAGAAACTCAACTGGACCATATGTGCAGACACTATGACTGCAAAAACAAGCATGACATTAATCAGGACAAGTTATCCTCCTTAATTAATATCCCATCACCCAACCAAAATGTTAATTCCCTACTTTGTCAGGGCACTGCGGTTGCAATATATAGCAACTTAAAAGTGCTCTATAGTTGCTAACCCTGGCCACTCAAACAGTACTTCCTGAGTGTAGGACGTTCACCATCAAGAAGAAAAAGGTTTCAAGAGCATGGAAAAGCACCATTTTCACGTTGCCCTCCAAATTGTAAATCATCACGTCATGGAAATATACTGCCATTCCTTTATCATCTTTGAGTCTAAATCAGAGCACTTCCCCCGCCCCCCCCCCCCCCCCACCCCACCACCTTCCCCGCCCCAACATGGCATCAGGAAATTAACTTCACTGGAATAAATGCAGCCATTCAAATAGGCCACTACCTGAAGAACAGTTTGGGTGGACAATAAAGTCTGGTCTTGCAGCAATACTCAGATCCTGAAAATTGAATAGAATAATTAAATGTAATTTTTTTTAACAAATGTAAAAATAATTCAATTTTTTTCCCTTCCATTAGTTCTTCCTTTCACTATGTTTACAATACAAGCAAACTGCCACCTGATAATGTTATCTCATTCATTTGGCTCTTTTTAAATGTCAACAATGGGCACATATGCTGATCAAGTTTGGATTAAGCAGTTTTTGACTGCTGTGGTGTTTATAAATTAAAGTTCCACTGGATTGCTAAGCAGCTTGGTATGGAGACTCTTAAATATGGGGATAGTTTCTTCAGACTTTTCACTGACCAAATATGGAAAACTAAACCAATGTTCTTCATTTCCCAAATGAAAGAAATATCAGCTGTTCTAAGACAAAACAAAACAGAAATAAATGGTAAAGTCAAGCAATTCCTCAAAATCTAATTTAAACATTGAGCACTTTACTTGGAGTAAGTTCCATGATTAGGAAATTGCTACAATAAACAAAACTGTGTGGGAATGTCTGCAAGAGAAGGCAGCAAGCATTCTCTATTAGTAAAATCACAGAGATGTACAAGATGTACCCTCTAGGAGTGGGCACCACTTCACAGGGGAAGTCAAAAAATTAAGGTCAGGTGATTATTCATTACTCATACTGTAATTGTTCCTTTCACTTCTTTTTCAGCTTGAGAAAGAACACAAATCAGGGAACATCTCTGCCACATTGCAAACTGTGAGCACAAGGGGGCAGCAAGTACAATGTTTCGCATTAGCTAATGAATAAAGTTGTCAGTTGAGAAATCAAGACAAAAACTTGCATTTAGTTTATTCTCTTCAGTCTGAACATGTACAATACATATACAGATGAAACAGAATAAAGATTTAAACATTTATTTCAATGTGGGACAGTACAGTTAGCATAGTGGTTAGTGCAATGCTGTCGCAGCACCAGCGATCAGAACTGTGGTTCGAATCCCGTGCTGTCTGTAAAGAGTTTGTATGTTCTCCCTGTGGCTGTGAGGGTTTTCTATGGGGACTTCAGTTTCCTTCCACGATTTAAGACACACTGGGGGTTGTCAATCAATTGGGTGTAATTGGGCAGCACAGACTCTTGGGCCAAAAGGGCCTGTTACCATGCTGTATATCTGAAAAAATCTGTTAAATAAGGTAATTTTCTGGAGTTTGGCAACAAAGATATTCAATTTAATTGCTTTATGAGAATTTGTATACATACTAGTATGGATGCTAATATAAATGCATATGTATGTATGTTTAAGCATGTATGCACAGGCACCCACACAAACATACACACCCACACACATATGAACACACACACATAAAACCTTCTCAACTTGCAATCATGCAATTAGGCAATCATTTAAGTTGGGCAAATAGTTTTAAACACTATTATGCAATCCTTCCAATTACAAATATACTGTTTCAAGCACATTGAAAGACTTGGCAACTTCAGGTAATGTTTTAGTGATCCCATCAATAATATGCAAAAACCTATTACATCTACCTAATCATCTCAGACTGGAGCCTTCTTTTGATATTCACTTATTGGATATATATTCATTTATGCAATATATTTAGAATCACAGAGATATGGAGCAGTAGAGCACAGACATGGGCCCTTTTGCCCACCAAGTCCACATCAACATCTACCACCCATTCCACAGTAACCCTGTTTTTTTATTCTCTCCACACTCTAATCAAATCTCTTCAGATTGTACCAATCACTTATACCTACACACTAGTCAATTTAAAGTGGCTAATTAACCTCCTAATGCTCACATTTTTGGGATGTGGGCGCAAGCTGGTGCACCTGGATCAACCCATGCAAGTCACTTGGAGAAAGTGAAAACTCCACACAGGGAACGCCCAACGTCATGATTGAACTGGGGTCTCTGGTGCTGCGAGGCAGAAACCCCATCAGCTGGACCATTGTGCTGCCCCTTGTGAGCAATTCCCTCTTACCCTTTCCCTGGTCTTTTCCTGTAATCCTGAAAATTATTCTCTCAGAAGTGCCAGTCCAGCTCCCATTTGAAGGGAATGATTGATTCTGTTTCCACCATCCTTTCAGACAGAAATTGCCGATCCTATGCTCTATATATAAAAGATTATCTTCACTTCCCCTTGTATCTTTTTCCCAAAATCCAAATTGCTGAAAACCGGCTGGAGGAAATTCCCCTTCAGTGGATTTATTACATGAAATGCAGACATTAATTGGGGCCATACATGAACTTTAAAGCAATAGAACATGCAAATGGATTACATTTGTTGACATTGTCAGATCTACCTGAAAAGTACTGTGTGGAGCTTTCTTCATAAACTATTCTATCTGAAAAAAATCAAACATGGTTTTGTGCTATCTTCTGTAAGGAAATCAATTGCTAACATGCACACAATTTGGTACTGGTCAGAGACAGCATCAAGACTGCCTCCAGTTTCTTCCACATCAGGTGAAATCTGAAGTTATATATGGGTGTCTGGAGAGCAACTGGCCTACTGAATTTCCATAGCTTTGTGTTGTTACTTCAACCATAGTGTCTGCAGATTTTTGTGTTTTACTTCTACCTCACTGACCACCTTATCCATCACAACACCAATGGCATATGTAATGTTTCTTTTTATTGTAAAAAAGAAACATGGGTTCTTTTAAAACAACTTCAGATATACTTTATTAGCTATAGTTTCAAGACTGTGTGGAGGAATCCATCATGAATCCAACACAAGATGCCACAAACTAGTCTCCAACGCTCTCTGGTGGTCAGGAGCATCATTAGCACTCTATTATTACATCCCCTTTCCTTGAGATATTGAATCTAACAACATGACGCATGAATACAGTATTCATTTCAATTTAAAGTTCAACACAAACATCGGCTGCACAAACTTTTTAAGTGTGCAGTTCTTTTTCTTTTGGAGATTCAGCTTGTCCAGTGCTTTGATAACATGTATAGATATTCTTAGCACAGGTGCTTGTGTCAGCTCTGCTGGCCAACTATTGTCTAGCACTGGTGGTGTTACCTCTGTTGCTGTGCAGGCTGGATCTTCTGCATTTTCCTCTTCCTGCAGTATCTCTTGCATTTTCTTCAGGGTCTTTCAATTCCTTATGAGTATTTGATCATCCTCTTTTCTGACAGATCCTGCATTTACTTCCTCCAAAACAATAGCCTTTGTGTCCCAAGTGTGGGAATCTCTGAGTCTCACTGTGTCATGTTGTGCCAGTGGCCCTAAGCTTCTTGCTGATTTGCTTTTTGTCTCCATTGCAAATACTTTTGTTTCCATTGGACATCTGTTCTTTTCTAAGACTGCAGAATAGGGAAGTGTTGTGTGTATTCTACCTCCCATCAGAAGTTCAGCGGGTGACATGCCATGTTCAAGTTGTGAGGCTCTGTAACTCAATAGAGCTAGATATGGATCTGAGCCACTGTCTAGTGCTTTCTAGAGCAATTGTTTAACTATGTGAACTTCTTTCTATGCTTTACCATTTGACTATAGATGCAGAGGACTTGAAATCACATGTTGAAAATCATACTCTTCTGCAAAGCTGTAATTCTCATGGTTCATTGTCACTGTAGACAATTTGAAGAATTCTATATCTTGCAAAAATCAATTTCATATATTTGATCACACAAACAGCAGACATTAGGAAGCAACATAATCTCTGGATAGTTCGATAGATAGTCAATAAACACTAAGTAATTATTTCTATCCATGTGGAACAGATTAACCCCAACTTTCTGCCATGATTCCGCTGATAAGTCAGTTATGATCATGGGTTCCTTTGCCTGCTTTGCATGGTTTCAAATAGGTCTAACAGCGTGAAACCATCCTGTCAACGTCAGCATTTTCCTCTGGCCAATAAAAAGCAGTTCTGGCCCTCCTCTTGTATTTTTCCATTACAAGGTGCCCCTCATGCACCTTTTCAGTATCTCTTGTTGCAGTGATTGAGGAATGATAATTCTGGTCTATCTGAGTAGAAGCCCATTGACAACACTCAGCTCAGCTCTAATCCTGTAGTATGGCTGATATTCACCTCTAGATTATCCTTCATTCAGATTTTTGATGATCTTCTGTACAACTGTGTCCTTTTCTGGTTCAGCTATGATCTGCTTGGATTTCATGTCAGATACAGGAAGAGATTCAGTAATCAGGTTCATGTGGAGATTCACATCTGTCTCTTTGGAACTCTCATTGTGCACTTCACTCTGCCTTGTTTCCCTGGAAAACACATGAGCTAACACAATAAATTTCGCTGGTGAGTACGCCAGTTCAAAGTCATAAAGCTGTATCTTCATCAACAGTCTTTGGATTCTCGATAATTTTTCTGGATTATTGCTATTAATGGCTTGTGGTCTGTCTCTGCCACAAATGTTGGCAGACAATACATTCCATACTGAGGAATTTCTTGAGTCCATAGACCAGACCTAGACACTCTTTTTCGGTCTGTGCATTTCAACATTCAGATGTTGTTGTCGTCCTTGATGTGTATGCTACTGGCCTCAAATCTTCTCCCACAGCCTGAAGTAGTACCTCACCTACTGCATACTTTGAAGTATCTATTCATCCTTCTGGATGCATCAAAGAACATCAAGAGTACTGGTTCCGTAGTTAGAATGGTTTTCAGTCATACCTATTCTTCCTCGTGGTTGGCTGTCCATCTGAATTCACATTTCTCCTGTAACAACGTCCTTAGGTACATTGTTTTAGAAGAGGGGTTTGGTATGAATTTACCAATGAAATTGATCATTACCAGGACTTTCAATATATCTTTTTTTGTCAGTGGATCTGGGCATCTCTAAAATTGCTTTCACCTTGCTCTTGGCTGGCTCCAACATCTGCCTCTGACAGTTTATCTCCCAGAAAGGTGATTTCCTTCACACAAAACTGACATTTTTGTCTATTTAATTTTAATTCATATTCCTGAATGTGTTGTAGCACTTTGATGAGCCTTTTGTTATGTTGTTCTTGTGTGGATCCCATAGGATCATGTCATCCATGTACACGCGCACCCCATTTATGCCTTCTATGATGTGCTCCATTTTCCTGTGGAACACTTCAGCAACTGGAGAAATTCCAAAAGGCATCTCCAGACAGGAGACTTGGCTAAATACTATATTAAATGTACAGTATTTTGTGCTATCTTTGTCCAGTTTTATTTAGCAGAAGTCCTACGATGCATCCAATTTAGTGAAAAACTTTGCACCGACCATCTCACTTGTAATTTCATCCCTGGTCAGAATCTGATAATATCCTCTCTTTATATTGGCATTCAAGTCTTTTGGGTCCATGCACACACATGGGCCACTGTTCTTCTGTTTGAATTCACCATTCTGTGGGCTCCTCCGCTTTATTTATGACCCCTAGTGATGTCATTCAATCGAGATCCTGCTTGAGCTTTTCTTTTAGTCGTGCTGGAATCTGCCTTGGGGCATGCACTACTGGCTGTGTGTCCTCTTTTAACTGTATCTTATAGGTAAATGGTAGAACTCCAAACCCCTTGAACATGTCTGTAAATTGATCCAGTATTTCCTCTATGCTGTTTTGTGAATTGTTGTGTTAATATGGTACACCCTCTTGACTAGGCTTAAGTTTTCACATCCTTTGTCACCAAGCAGTGATTCATGTCCATCTGGGACTATGGCAAACCTGATGTGATGCTCTTTACCTTTAATTTTCACCTTGAGTTTACATGTCCCTTTCGTGTCAATGCTCTGTCCATCGTTGGCTTTGACCTGTACAGGATGTATGTCTTTATCTTAATTGCACTGATCAAATTCACATTTGCCCCTGTGTCCAGCTTGAAAGGAATATTTGTTCTATTTGTATGCAATGACAGTCCAGAAATACTCCTCAATTCTGTTCATGCTTGACTGTTCAGTGTCTGTTGTTTTATAGTCTTTCTACACTACAATGCCTGCAGAAAGTATATCACTGAGGGCAGTTTCTTCTGTAGTGTGTACAGTGTGCACGTTTTTACTATTTTTTGTTTCCCTTTGGAAAACATTGCTTTGAATAATGATTCTGCCCTTTGCACTTACTACAGACTTTTCCACAGGCTGGGCATTGTTTTGATACATATTGAGTGCCACATTCTTTGCACTTGAATATCTCTCCATCTTTTTGTTGTTTCCTGTATCTCATTTTTTGTTTATGTGTGTGGACACACACTATGGCTATGGCTTTGCCTTTGTTTTCACTGGCTTTTGCACTCTCACCAAACTTTTTCACGCACTGCAGGGCTAATTCACTGGCATGGCATACCTTCACAGCTCCAGCTAAGGTAGGCTCTGTCTCTCACACCAATACTCTCTCAGAAACAAATATGTTGAAAACCTCTAGTGCTTGAGGTCCAGCCATGGTAAGTAGCAGTGTGATCTTCTGTGCATCTGGTTTACTATTGGCTTACAGGTACAGGTACATTATAACCATATGACCATATAACCATTTACGGAACGGAAACAGGCCATGTCGGCCTTTCGAGTCCGCACCGGTTCACTAGAACAACTCCACTAACTCAAACCTCCCGCTCACCGCCAATAACTCTCCAACCCCCTCACCTCCATGTACACATCCAACCTTCTCTAAAATGACAGAAGGGTCCCTGCCGCAACTATCTCATTCGTAAGTTCATTCCATTCTGCCACCACTCGCTGAGTGAAAAAGCCACCTCTAATATTTCTCCTAAAGTGTTGCCCCCTTATCCTTAACTCATGGCCTCTTGTTCCAACCTCCCCTGCCCTCAGGGGGAAGAGTCTGTTTATGTTTAGTCTATCTATTCCCTTCATAATTTTAAATACCTCTATCAAGTTCCATCTATACTTTACTTGCTATATACTCAAGACCGTGTGGAGGCATCCATCTTGAATCCAACCCAAGGTGCCACAAACTAGTCTCTGACTCCTTCTAGTAGTCAGAAGGATCTATCATTTCAGCACAATCCTTAAACAAGGGTTATTCCATCACTTACCAATTCACTCCTCTCTTTGAAGCTTAACTCTTGTCACCTAAGTAACTTGTGTATCTGGTCTTGGCAAAAGTTTCCCAAGGGTTAAGAAATGCCCAGAATTTTTGCATCACCTTATTTCACTAAGGGTATATATTTCTGTTTGAGGAACAAGGATGCTCCATCTTTGTGAAAAATATGGAACAGAATTAGTGGAAATTATAAAAATGAGCTGTCCAGAGAAATTTGAGTGCCTTCAACATGTTGCAGTTCAGTAATGTTAGACCAAATGTGCACCAGTGGCCTGAACTCTGGCACTGAGATGCATTAATCAGAATGATAATAATGAATTTATTGTTTGACACAAAAGTATAATGCCCTGAAATTCTTAAATGTTACAGCAAAATAAACAACTACAATAGCTTACGTTAAATTACGCCTGTAAAAGAGATAATAAATGCCAAAGATAGATAAACATGTGTTCACAGTTACAGTTAGTACAAGAAAAAAAAGAGGTATTTCTATATGCCAGCAACACTTTTTGTGAGCCCGGAATAGTTTATGGTAAGGGTAGAAAGGGAGGGTTCAAGAGCCTGATAGCTGTTGGAAAAATAAACTGCTCTTGAATCCAGAGTGCTCAACTTTTGTATCTTCTTCAAGAAGGTAGCAGCAAGAAGAGGTTGTGAACAGGGGAATGGGATGATGTTGGCTGCCTTCTTAAGGCATTGCCTCAAGTAGATGTCTTCAAAATGGGAACAACAGTACATGCAATTTGGGCATGTGAGAAAGTGGAAAAGTTTTGGGAAGATCCAAATCAGGTATTAAATAAAATCACAAAAAGCAACATACCAAAAAATCTAGAGATCTTTCATCTAAGTAATATAAGAAGTAAAGAACTTGGCCTCCATTTGGATGAAGCACAAAAAAGATTTACTATGAAAGCCTTAGCTGTAGCAAAAAAATGTATAATGTCAACCTGGAAATCAGAAGAGAGCCTGAGAGTACAGCAATGGTACATAGAAATGAATAAATGTATTCCATTGGAAAAAATAACATATAATTTAAAAAATAACATTACAGTATTCGAACAAATTTGGGAACCGTACATGGAACACAACAGAGAGGGCCTACCGCGGACCTCCACCCCCTAAAATGACAGAATGAGAAGAAGACGAAATGAACTGACCCAGTGTGTAAAAGTAGATGATACAATTTTCTTGTTTATTTTCATTGTGTGATGACATTGTTTAATGGGTTTATTGTATTGTATATGTTGAACGTTTAGTGAGTAGGGAGGGGGGTGGGAAGGAGGGAGGGAAGGGAGGGGGAAAAAGGGGAGAAAATGACACTGTGTAATTCAAGAGGGAAATGTTTCTGTGTATTTTGGTTATATGGTTCATAATGTGAAAAATAAAAAAAAATTAAAAGTAGATGTCTTCAAACGATAGTTGGTCAGAGCTTATGATGGACAAAGCGAGGTTTGTTATTTTGTGCATCACACTGTGCTCCTAGGCACTCAAGTTACCATACTAAGATGAGATGCAACCAGTCAGTAGATTTTCCTCAGAGCCCTTGCAAAAGTTTGGGTGTGAATTTTGATAGATCAGCAAACTCCAAGATGTGGGCCTTAATACCCCATTGTGTAATTGGATCCTGGATTTCCTCACCTCAAGACTACTATCAGTGAGGATTGGCAAGAACATCTCCTCCACAATCTCCAATGTACCAGAGCACACTCAGGGCTGCGTTTTTAGTCCTCTACGCTATTCGCTATTCACCGACGACTGTGTGGCTCGGTTCGACAATACCACCATCTGCAAATTTGCCAATGATACCATGGTAGTGGGTTTATATAAAATAGGGTGATGAGGGTAATGAGGCAGCATGCAGGAGGGAGATCAAAAACTTGGCTGACAACAACCGTGCACTCAATGTCAAGGACCTGATTATGGACTTCAGAAAGGAAAAAATCAGAAGTATATGATTTAGTGATCATTGATGGATGAGAGGTGGAGAGGGTGAGCAAATTTAACTTACTGGGAGTCACTATTTTGGAGGACCTATTGTGGAACCCAACACACTAATGTCATGGTAAAAAAAAAAGCACATCATTGCCTCTACTTTCTCAGAAGTTTGCTGAGGTTTGGTACGACATCAAATGCCTTGGCAAACTTCTACAGATGTGTAGTGGAAAGTGTGCTGTCTGGCTGCATCATGTCCTGCTTTGGGGGCAAGCATACCTCTGAGAAGTAAGCCCTGAAAAAGGTAATGGATACAGCTGAGAACATCACAGGCAAAACTCTCCCTGCCATTGAGAAAATTTCGATGGAACACTGCTGTCAGAGAGCAGGAGCAATCATCAAGGATCCATCCATGTTATGCTCTTATCTCACTTATGCCATCAGGAAAGAGATATAGGTGCCATAAGCTTCAGGAACATCTGCTATCCCTCCACCATCAGACTCCTCAACAACAAACTCAATCAGGGACTTAATTAAGGACTCTTGTTGCATTTTGGGTTTTTTTAAATTTTCTTTGTATTGCACAGACATCTTATTTACATTCATTCTCTGTTTACAGTTCTTCATTAGTTTACATGTGTACATTGTATACAATCATTTTTAGACCAATAACTGATAATTCTGCTACGCCTGCAGAAAAAAATAATCTCAGGGTTGCATGTGATGTCACGTATGTTCTCTGACAATAAATCTGAAACCTGAATCTGATATGCTGACTCCAAGAGAGGTCTTCTGGTATGCAGATTCCAGGAGCTTGAAGGTTCTCTCCACCTTCTTCCCAGGAAAGCAATCTTGATTGTTGTACAAGCCACACTTTTGAAATAACTAAGCATAAACAATTTGAGATTTTTTTGGGGGTCTACATTTCTAAAAAAGATTTTTAATAAACAGGTATGTGATTTAACAAACAATAATTTTGCCAAAAATTCTTTAAGTATTGTCAATGTACCAAACATGGCAGACGATTTGCACACAACAAAAGAAAGACTGATGATGGGCCACAAGTGAATTGTAGGCCAACAATGGGTGAACCTGCTTTGTTGTTTTTCAAAGTGTAGTGATAAAATTGTTGATGGCCACCAAATTGGGAAAGGAACACTTAGTTTAATGTTGTTAAGCAAGAAAGTCTGCGGAAGGAAGGGAATGGGGTGGGGAGCTGAGGCAATGGAGTCAGGAATATAGGGTAAAAGAGGGATTGGGGGAAGGGGTTAACAGAAAGTGGAGATTAATATTGATGCAATCTGGTTGGAGACTGTTGAAATGGAAAATAAGGTATTGTCCTTCAATTCGCAGGTGCCCTCGATTTCACATTACATGAAGTAGTGTGGCAACGCTATGTAGAATTAAAATGGTTTGCCTCTGGGAGGTCCTTGTTGTTGCAGCAGACAGCACAGAGGTGCTCAACGAAATGATCTTCCAGTCTGCATCCAGTTTAATGTTTCATCCACAATCGGGCAACTCTTTGACGGTGTAACCTTTCCCATAGTTCTGCACTGAAATGCTGGTCTAGACTCTGCTCTAATGACTACTATCATTCCACAATCTTCTGAGACAATTCAGTGTTATTTGGCAAAATTATTGGTGGCCTTGTGGCCCAGAGAGGTCCCAGATATCAGATTGAACCTAATCCAATTTCATTTTATTTATTTTTCATCTGAGAAGAGATTGCCATTTCAAAAAGTGGAAGCAGATTTTGAACCCAGATTCCAGGGAAGGAAAAAGCATATTAGAATTAATAGTTGCACGACTCCTTGGTATGTGGAGGTCAGTTTGATCCTTGTCAAATGCACTTGTGTTATGTATTGGGCATGAATACCCAGGGTCTCAGGCAACTGAGTTTCTGCTCCCTTCCTGAGCAGACTTTAACTGTGTTTGTCTTGAATCACTGCATTGATATAATTAATGAGTGAGCAATTTTGCTTAAAAAAACTCCAAATCTGTAGGTCTTTAAATAATTTTTACTTAAGGAATCCTAAATGAATGATTTACTTTAATTTAAATGGCTACGTTGTTGTTTTGCACCTTCTTCCTGTTTGAGAAATGCTTGATTTTTTGAGCTGGTTTCATATCTTTTACATCAGTAAAAGACTTCTAGGAAATAAGTTCTAAGAGAACATTTCAGAAGAAATCCCTTTGCTCAATGCTCATCAAGATTTCTTCCACAAGCTTTTCCCCTCAGAACTCTCCGTCCCTCATGATTTCTTTCATTTTTTTTTCTGAAAGTGAATTTATGATTCAAAGGGCTTATCAAAAGCAATTCTTACAGGAAAAATTGTGGAGAATCTTGCATATCTTTCTTACTTTGTTTTTATATTTTCCATTGTAGATGGTGTAAATGACATTGTGCCTATTATTAATAGTGAATATATTTTTAATGCAGCTGGTATGGCAGACTGGAATTATGCTGTATGACAATTTTATTTCAAAAGATTTGCTTCCAGAAAAATAAAATGGGAATTATGATAAACAACTTCAAGCTGAACACAAAGATTTACTATATCACAGGAAGTTGGAGAAATATTAAATTAACTTTTACTGAATTTAGCATGTTTAATCACATAATGCTGCAATAGTTTAGATGACCAAAAATGTTTTGATGCTGATTTTACTTTGTACTCAGCACCTGATGCCTTTCCTGTCAATGTCCAATAATAATTGACCAGCATTGATGGATTCCAGTTGCCCAGATACTGTTTTTCCATGGTCACAATGTCCTGGTTATATTTTGTGCAGAGTTTGAGGGGATTTGGTATGTCACTGAAAACTCTCAAAAACTTCTACAGGTGTAGCATGGAGACCATTCTGTCTGGTTTCATCACTGGCAGGTACAGATGGGCCAACACTCTGAGCAAGAAAAAAATCCAGAGGGTTGTTAAGTCAGCCTGCAACATCACGTGCACCAGTCTTTATTCCATCACGGACATCTACAAGAGGCTGTGTCTTAAGAAAGCAGCCTCTATCCTTAATGACACCCACCACCCAGGCTATGCCCTCTTCACTCTGCTACTATTAGGGAAAAAGTACAGGAGCCTTAAGATGAGCACTGAGTGGCACAAGACAGCTTCTTTCCCTCTGCCATCAAATTCCTGAATATGCTACCTTGCTATATGTGGATTGTGGAGGAACACATGGTCTCCCTGTCTGGAACATCGTGGATTGCTGAAGACCATGTGACCTCCCTGTATGAAACCTGTTTGGGAGTTGCGTCACCTGCTAATCAAAGTTGGACTTCAGCCACCCATTAGTGCACACCTTACTATTGGCCACTTAAATGATTCAGAGTCATAATTAGCCAGACACCCAGCTTAGAACTGTATAAACATCGATACATGCCACATTTTTCTCTCTCTGCCTCTTGGTCCAAGTCCTGGACATTGCTCCACACCAGGTTGCTACTGTGAACATCACTGGAGGAGTCTCAGGTCAGGTGTGCACTACACTGAGTTGGGCCGAGGTACTTCAATAGATCAATGCTTACAGAGAGCTGCACCCCCATTGTTACAGGGAATCAGGAGTATACTTGAAAGTCCCTGTCTGTGAAGTGTGCAGCCACTGGTAATGGAGTCCCTTATGCCTGATGTGCCTGCTTATATCATTATAGTTTTTGCGTCATACCATGTAGAAGATAGGCACCCACTGGTATCGGAGTCCAACCTGTGTCTGAATGTGAATGTCTATATAGTTATTTAGTAGTAGAGTAATTAAGTATTATTTGCCTCCTGTATGTTCAATGAAGTTAGCTTTGATTGTAACACTTGTATCCCAACTCATCTCTCTGTAAACTCACCGAACCTGATACTTCCTAAACATAACAATTGGCACTCTGAGCAGGGTTCAGCTGAATACACATAGAGTACTAACTGTGTGGGAGATGGTGCTGATGAGAGAGAGAGAGAGAGAGAGAGAGAGAGAGAGAGAGAGAGAGAGAGAGAGAGAGAGTGTGTGTGTGTGTGTGTGTGTGTGTGTGTGTCGTGTGTGTGTGTGTGTGTGTGTGTGTGTGTGTGTGTATGTGTGTGTGTGTGTGTCCTGTCGGGTGCATGCAGTATTGTGTACCTGTTCACCAATGGGAACAGCAGGAGGGACCCACAACTAGTAAAGGAGCCCTGGAGTCAGAGTGCATTGACAATCACTAGGGATTCAGCCATTTGGTAGTCGACTGGATCTACTGATTGTACATCCACAGAGAAAAAATAAGGCACCACGTGGCAACTCTCCTTGAGAAAGTGGGATTTCCAGAAAATGAAGGAGCATGGAGGGGCCCTTTGGTTTATGGTGTCTCTCCTGAGACACTGGCATGAAATTGGAGGAGAATTAGGGCAACAGGGTGCAAGATAGAATCCCTGCAGGATCACTGTTGTGCACTACAGGAGGCAGTGCAGACTGTCCAAGTACAAGTGACCAACCTCGAAATGAAATTAATGGAGGCAGCTTCTAAGCTGATTGAAACGCAGCTTCTCTAGTGGGCGACGGGATCAACACATGGATGGGGGATAGGCATGTTTGGATAGACAGTGATTCTGTCTATCCAAACATGCCTATCCCCCATCCATTGAGTCTTACGACATACATGCCCATGTTTTTGCAAGCATGTCCAATGACTTGAGGACACCCCACCAACCCTCCAAAATGGTGAGGTAGCCGAAGATGTGAGAATCTCAGGTGGGAATGTATGTGATTAATGTGAAATTAAGGAGCCCTGGGGCTACTCAGCCAAGGAGCTAAGCAAGCAAGTGGACTGATACCACCAGTGGCCATGCGAACAGCTAGCCATGCCATTGCTCCTCTCTCATTGGGAAGTGAGCGCCCTGGGCAATCTGTCTGAACAACAGGCAATTAGCAATGCTTGTCAGGCTCTGCCAGAAGTAGTTGATGATGGCATTATCCAATGCAACAGATGGAGACTGCATTCCGGGCAAAATTCTCTGTCCTTCTAGAATGGGGCCTGCATGGCCGGCTACAGTGGCATGCTGTTGATGAGGGGATGGGTTGTTAGGGAGTGGGCACTGATCATAGGTATCTATAAGGGAAACTATATGCACCTCTTCCTAGAGAGCATGAAGGTAACTGGTGACTTGGCAGGCTATTTAGTCACCACCACATGCCCCAATACAGAGATGGTCTTGACTCTTATGGGACTGCTGACCAGGAAAACCATCTGGGAAGCTGTTACTCTCCTGGAGGGATCAGAGTACACGGAGGAGGGAGCAGCCACTCAAGTTTGCAGGGCTGAGGCAAACTTCAGCAACGGCACCCTTCCGTTGACTCACAGAGATATGTATGCTCTCAGGATAGAATATTGCAGGTGGAAAACCTGGTGGGGGTGGGGCTTCCCATCCGATCCCCATTGACCTGGACCAGCCTCCCTTCTGGTCCTCCCCCACCAGAGGTGGCCCCCTGACTAATCAATCTTGTGAGATCTTCGGAAACTACCCCCACAGAAGAAGATTATACTTCAAGCTTTTCCACTTCTCGGTCTATGAAACGCTCATCAAAACAGAATGCAACAATTCCCTCACTGATTCCAGCCATCAGCACCAGCACATTTTAGCAGCAAGAACTGTTGTCATGAACTATGCAGAAAAGTTTCAGCAGAGGGCTAGAGCTGTTACCATGGACACTCCCTTACAGGAAATTCCAGCTTAATAATGGCCACAACCTTTGTCATGCATTTTTTCATTACAGCCTTTGTAATCGACCTTTTTAATTGAACACTGAGCTGTGATTTTTACTCTTCACTAATGTCTTTCAGCATACTCTCTGCAAATTGTAGTTTCAGCTTTAAATTACAATGTTACATATCACCCACTTGCAGGAAATATATTTTGTAACTACTCGTAAAAGAGAGCATCTTTCCAGTCCTCCCCATAATAGAAATTAATTCCTCATGGGGTGGATGCTTCAGGAGGTTTTATTTAAAAGCTACTAATGTAGCCAACTTTTAGTTCTCTTTACAGGGAACCAACACAGGCATATGTGGCACCCGTTTAAAGGGAACGTGAGCAGGAATGGAATCCTGATGTCAGACGACAGCCCAGAAAAATGGGATGCTTCCACGAGAATATAGGTACACCCTGGATGCATGCCTGCCAGTCTGTCCTCTGCCTCACAAGCTAGCTCTGCGATAAGGTTCCACATGGAAGGTTGGTAAGGAAGGATCAGACGGGTTCAACGGTGGCTAGAAGATAGATGCCAAAGAGTCATGGTGAATGACTGTCTGTCAGAATAGAGGCCAATGACGAGCGGTGTTGGGTCCCTTGTTGTTTGTAATTTACATTAATGATTTGGATGATGGAGTGATAAATTGGGTTAGTAAATATGCAGATGATACAAAAATAGGGGAAGTTGTGGATAGTGAAGATGGTTTTCAGACACTGCAGAAGGATTTGGACAGCTAAGGAGAGTAGGCTGAAAGATGGCAGATGGAGATTAATGCAGATGTGTGAAGTCCTTCATTTTGTCAAGAATAATCAAAACAGGACCAATGCAGTGAAGGGGAGGGCATTGAGGAATGCAGAGGAACAGAGAGATCTTGGACTAACGGTTCATCATTCTTTGAAAGTGGATTCTCATGTGGGTGGATTGGAAATGAAGGCCTTTATAAATCATAGCATAGATGATAGGAGCTGGGAGATGATGTTGAGACTGTTCAAGGCATTGGTAAGGCCAAATTTGGAATATCGTGTACAATTCTGGTCCCCAAATTATAGGAAGGATATCAATAAGATAGAGAGGGTGCAGAGAAGATTTACTAAAATGTTGCCTGGATTGCAGTATCTAGAATACAAAGAAACACTGAGTAGACTGGGTCTTTATTCATTGGAGCATAGAAGGTTGAGGGGGGATTTGATAGAGGTATTTAAAATTATGAGGGGGATAGATAGAGTAGATGTGAAAAGGCTCTTCCTCCTGAGGATAGGTGAGATTGGATCGAGGGGTAATGTTAAGGATCAGGGGGCAAAAGTTTAGAAGTAACTTGAGAGGGAGCTTCTTCACTCAGAGAGTGGTGGCTGAGTGTAATGACCTTCTGGAAGAGGTGGTTGCAGCAGGGTCAATTTTGTTATTTAAGAGAAGGTCTGGAAAGCTGGCGGCAAAACTCTGCATGCCAAACTGCATGTGTTTTTCAAGCTCTGCTGGGACAAAGGAAAGCTGCCTCAGGACCTTTGTGATGCCATCATCATCACCCTGTACAAAAACAAAGGCGAGAAATCAGACTGCTCAAACTACAGGGGAATCACGCTGCTCTCCATTGCAGGCAAAATCTTCACTAGGATTCTCCTAAATAGAATAATACCTAGTGTCGCCGAGAATGTTCTCCCAGAATCACAGTGCGGCTTTCGCGCAAACAGAAGAACTACTGACATGGTCCTTGCCCTCAGACAGCTCCAAGAAAAGTGCAGAGAACAAAACAAAGGACTCTACATCACCTTTATTGATCTCACCAAAGCTTTCGACACCGTGAGCAGGAAAGGGCTTTGGCAAATACTAGAGTGCCTCGAATGCCCCCCAAAGTTCCTCAACATGGTTATCCAACTGCACGAAAACCAACAAGGTTGGGTCAGATACAGCAATGAGCTCTCTGAACCTTTCTCCATTAACAATGGCGTGAAACAAGGCTGCGTTCTCGCACCAACCCTCTTTTCAATCTTCTTCAGCATGATGCTGAACCAAGCCATAAAAGACCTCAACAATGAAGACGCTGTTTACATCCGGTACCGCACGGATGGCAGTCTCTTCAATCTGAGGCGCCTGCAAGCTCACACCAAGACACAAGAGCAACTTGTCCGTGAACTACTCTTTGCAGACGATGCTGCTTTAGTTGCCCATTCATAGCCAGCTCTTCAGCGCTTGACGTCCTGCTTTGCGGAAACTGCCAAAATGTTTGGCCTGGAAGTCAGCCTGAAGAAAACGGAGGTCCTCCATCAGCCAGCTCCCCACCATGACTACCAGCCCCCCCACATCTCCATCGGGCACACAAAACTCAAAACGGTCAACAGTTTACCTATCTCGGCTGCACCATTTCATCAGATGCAAGGATCAACAACGAGATAGACAACAGACTCGCCAAGGCAAATAGCGCCTTTGGAAGACTATGCAAAAGAGTCTGGAAAAACAACCAACTGAAAAACCTCACAAAGATTAGCGTATACAGAGCCGTTGTCATACCCACACTCCTGTTTGGCTCCGAATCATGGGTCCTCTACCGGCATCACCTACGGATCCTAGAACGCTTCCACCAGCGTTGTCTCCACTCCATCCTCATCATTCATTGGAGCGACTTCATCCCTAACATCGAAGTACTCGAGATGGCAGAGGCCGACAGCATCGAGTCCATGCTGCTGGAGATCCAACTGCGCTGGGTAGGTCACGTCTCCAGAATGGAGAACCATCGCCTTCCCAAGATTGTGTTATATGGCGAGCTCTCCACTGGCCACCATGATAGAGGTGCACCAAAGGAGAGGTACAAAGACTGCCTAAAGAAATCTCTTGGTGCCTGCCACATTGACCACCGCCAGTGGGCTGATATCGCCTCAAACCGTGCATCTTTGTGCCTCACAGTTCAGCGGGCAGCAACCTCCTTTGAAGAAGACTGCAGAGCCCACCTCACTGACAAAAGACAAAGGAGGAAAAACCCAACACCCAACCCCAACCAACCAATTTTCCCCTGCAACCGCTGCAACCGTGTCTGCCTGTCCCGCATCGGACTTGTCAGCCACAAACGAGCCTGCAGCTGACGTGGACATTTACCCCTCCATAAATCTTCATCTACGAAGCCAAGCCAAATAAGAAAGAAGAAGGATAAGTAGATGGATGTGAGAAGATTGCAGGGCTATGGACAGGGAGCAGGTAAGTTGGACTAGAGGAGATCACTGAAATCGATGAGGACTAGAGGGGCCAAGATGGCCTGTTATATGGTTATATGGTTACAGTAACTGTTATATGGTCATATGGTTATAATAGTTATCTGGGTTCTGTGCCAAAGGAGCATCCTAATGTGAAGCTAAGGAAGAGATGGCTTTGGCACCTTATGGATGACCTTGTACTGCCTACTTGCAGACGTTTGATTTAAAAGTGCACAAATGTGCCAGCTAAGCCTGAACAACCAGGCATGCAAGTCAAGAAATAGACAGTTTTCTTTCTCTTCCCTCCCCTTTTACACTGGGTAGCAGTTCCCACAGCATGCTGTTCCATCAAGAACACATCGATCCTGTTTTGTCGGTGGTGCAGGGGGTGATGGTAGGGGAGCTGGTGAGGTTAATAAGGATAATGCAGATATCGATCCACTTGATATGCAGTGTTTTAGACTAGTTTTTACAGTTATAACATGCTACTTAGATTTTATAGTTTAGAAACCATTGTGTTTGTAGTGATTGGCAAGTGATGTGACTTCCGAGGGGTAAAACATTATATGTGGATTGTGGAGGAACACATGGCCTCGCTGACTGGAATACTATGGATTGTGGATGGTCACGTGATCTCCATGTCTGAAACTTATTCAGAAGTCACATCACCTGGTGAACTCTGGTCATCCATTAGTGCACACCTTACCATTGGTCACTTAAATGATTCAGTGTCATCACTGGCCAGACATCCATGTCAGAACAATATAAAACATTAAAGCATACCACATTTCTCCCTCTCTTCCTCTTGGTTCAAGTCCTGGACATCGCTCTATGCCAGGACGCTACTGTAGACATTGCTGGAGGAGATGTGAGTAAGGTTTGCATGACACTGAATTGAGCCGCAGTACTGCAGTAGATCAGTGCTTGCAGAGTGCTGTACCCCTGTTGGTATAGGGAACTGGGAATGTGTTTGAAAGTCCCTGTCTGTGAAGTATGTGCATGTGTAGAAGATAAGCGGCCACTGGTATCGGAATCCAACTTGGCTCTGATGTGAATGCATATATAGTTGTTTAGCAGTAGAGTAATTAAGTATCCTTTGACATCTTCCCCTCTTTATTTCCCATGTGTTCAATAAAGTTACCCTTGTGTCCAGACTTGTCTCTCTGTGAACTCACTGAACCTGATACTTCCCAAACACAATAGGCAGACACTGCCTTATTTGACATTTTCTTAAAATATTTTTTTATTTATTTTGTAAGGTGGTTTAATATCAATGTTTGCACTGTGTGATGCTGTCACAATACAATGAATTCTGTGATATGTTCATGACAATAAATATTGATTCTGATTCTTAGAACAGAATTTACTTGCAATTGGAAAAGTATTAGTGTTAGTTTGCATGGCCTTATGCAGGGAGGTTTGTCTCACAAATTTCATTGGGTTTCTTGATGAAACAAGAAAGATGATTGATGAGGATACAACAGTGGATGTTGTGCACATGGACTTTAAAAAAGCATCTGCAACATCTCTGATGACAGGCTAATCCAGAAAGTTATGTCACCTGCAATCTACAGTGAGTTGCTAAATTGGATCCAAAATTTGCTTAATTATATAAAATGGAGGGTGTATTGCAGAGGGATTATTTTTCTTTTTGGTGGTTTGTGACCAGTGATATTCTCCAAGGAACAATGCTGGGACCTCTGCCGTTTGTAAATAATAATAATAATATAATAATATAATAATAATTTATTATTTTAATAATAATAAATAATTTGGATGAAAGCGTAGGTGGTCTGACTGATAAATTCGTAGATTACATGAAATTTGGTGGAATTGTGAGAGTGAGAAAAGCTATCAAAGAATTCATGAGGTCATAGATCCATTGGAAATTTGGGTAAGGAAATCCCAATACAAGTGACAATACAAGTGGCTGGCGAGTTAAACAATGCATTCAGCAGATTTGCCTTCATAGATTGGGGAAATAAGTATAAAAATTCAGAAGTCATGTGGAAACTCTATAAGTGATTGGTTAAGGAATATTTAGTGTCCTGGGGTGTTCTGGTCATCACATTATAGGATGGATGATGAGGCTTTGAAAAGGGTACCAAAATTCACCAGGTTTTTGCCTGGACTGGAGTGTACAGGTATTAGCATGAAGGATAAATTTGAACTGTTTCTTTTTCTGGAGTGTCGATGACTGACGATCAATTTTATAGAAGTATATAAAATGATGGGAGGTATAAATATGGTAGATGGAGCCTTTTTCCCAGGGCAGAAATGTCAAATACCAGAGGGCATTGTTTTAAAGAGGGTAAACGTTTAAAGGAGAGGCAAGTCTTTTACACAAGAAGGGTGGGTTCCTGAAACATGCTGCCAGGGAAGGTGGTAAAGCATTTATAATAGCCATTAAAGGCATTTAGACAGACAGAGAACAGAGAGACATGAACCATGGGTTAAATGTGGGCCAATGGACCTGTTCTTGTGCTGTACATTTTACATTTTGTGTGAGATTCTTGAATAAAAGGGGAGTTCATGGGTTTGGGGACCAGGCAGGTAAATGGAGCTTTAACCACAGCCAGATCAGCCATGATCTTAGTGAATGATGGAGCAGGCCTGACAGGCTAAATGGCCTACTCCTGCTCCTATTTCTTACATTCTTATGCTCATCTCCCACTTTTGCATTTTGCAGATATTATTCTGTCAGCCTGGATTTTATAGAGGACTTAAAAATTGCACTGAATTGAGAATCATGAATAAACATGACTACTGCTAACCTGATGATGGTGGGGAGGTCATTAATGAAACTGCTGAGGGTATTTAGTCTAGGATTGCTGTCTGTGATAGTCATGCGTTAAAGTCTTGTGCTTGTCATTACCAGCTCCTTGAGAGACACATTCATTCCCCTGTTTTCCCACTGGACATCACTGACAATTTGTAGTGCCACATTCAGACCAGATCCTGCCAATTTGTCAGGATGGTAGCCTTCACCTCTTAGTTTTTTTTGAATACTTTATTTAAAAATGTAAACCACATTACATTCAAATATAATAATTCATAATCAAAAAACAATGTGGTATATACCAAATCCCTCCTCCCCCTATCCACCCCAATACTCCTCCCTCCAACCCCTCCCTCTACCTACTACCCCAAACTCCAGAGATAGAAGAAAGAAATAAAGGAGATACACCCATCAATAACATAATTAAATGCCACGGACTAGGGTAACACCACTACAACGTGCCAAAGAAAGTTCAAAATTTTAAGCCCATATAATCCAAATAAGGGCTCCACATTTTCCGATAAAAAAGATAATTATTAGGTAAATTATATGCTATCTTTTCCAATGAAATGCACGATCTCAATTCCATATGCCATCATCACAAACTTAAATCAATCTAATTTTTCCATGCGCTCGCTATACATTTCCTCGCTACAGCCATTAATCTCAAAAACAAAATTTGATACCTACTTAATCTCAATTTCAAACCCCTTCACCTCTTAGTTGACATCTGGATCAAGATCATGACAAATTATAAAGTAGTTCTGGTGCAATATGAAATGTGGATAAAGAAAAAATGGTGGCGCTGCCAGAGCCACTGTAACAGCAGTGCTGCCACTGGTGCAGACCCATGGAGAGCAGGAAGAAAAGACACAGTGCTCCCATAGGTTCCAACTGCCCAGCCCGACTGCTGTCAGCTCCATGCAGGCTCTGAATGGCCCGTTAAAGGAGACAACGTTATTTTTATTTAAAATCCCGTGACCGCAGAGGGGGGGGGGTGGTCTGCACCCAAGATGATGGCTCCTATGGTCGGCAGCAGCCATGAAGGGTTGCAGACTCTGGTTAAGTAGAAAACTGGTGCAGGGCACTGGAAAATAGGAAAACGAACAGCACCAACCCCGACCCCCCATCGAAGAAGGAGAAGCAGAAGAGATGACCAATGGGACAGTGACCATGGCAATGGATCAGTGAGGGGTTCTGTGGCTAAAGGACCCACACAGGCAGTGGACAGGCTGTTGGTGATTCAAGGAAAGGAACCCATGCAGGTTGTGGACTGCTGGTCAAGAGACTCACATCAGGTGACGGACTGCTGGAGACTGGCTCGAAACTGGCTGAAAGGGTACCATGCATTCTGTGCTTTCTTCCACAACCAGTGTGGTGGTCACTCTTCTGGTGAAAGATTTCATCCCATCATATTTCCTTCAATGGAATTGAATGGAAATTAAGCAGAATTAAGTTGTCTTCCATTTCTGTAAGAGAGTTTAGCATCACAGTTTCTTTTCTTCTTTGGCTTGGCTTCGCGGACGAAGATTTATGGAGGGGGTAAAAGTCCACGTCAGCTGCAGGCTCGATTGTGGCTGGCAAGTCCGATGCGGGACAGGCAGACACGGTTGCAGCGGTTGCAGGGGAAAATTGGTTGGTTGGGGTTGGGTGTTGGGTTTTTCCTCCTTTGTCTTTTGTCAGTGAGGTGGGCTCTGCGGTCTTCTTCAAAGGAGGTTGCTGCCCGCCGAACTGTGAGGCGCCAAGATGCACGGTTTGAGGCGATATCAGCCCACTGGCGGTGGTCAATGTGGCAGGCACCAAGAGATTTCTTTAGGCAGTCATTGTACCTCTTCTTTGGTGCACCTCTGTCACGGTGGCCAGTGGAGAGCTCGCCATAGAACACGATCTTGGGAAGGCGATGGTCCTCCATTCTGGAGACGTGACCCATCCAGCGCAGCTGGATCTTCATCAGCGTGGACTCGATGCTGCCGGCCTCTGCCATCTCGAGTACTTCAATGTTAGGGATGAAGTCGCTCCAATCAATTTTGAGGATGGAGCGGAGACAATGCTGGTGGAAGCGTTCTAGGAGCCGTAGGTGATGCCGGTAGAGGACCCATGATTCGGAGCCGAACAGGAGTGTGGGTATGACAACGGCTCTGTATACGCTAATCTTTGTGAGGTTTTTCAGTTGGTTGTTTTTCCAGACTCTTTTGTGTAGTCTTCCAAAGGCGCTATTTGCCTTGGAGAGTCTGTTGTCTATCTCGTTGTCGATCCTTGCATCTGATGAAATGGTGCAGCCGAGATAGGTAAACTGTTGACCGTTTTGAGTTTTGTGTGCCCGATGGAGATGTGGGGGGGCTGGTAGTCATGGTGGGAAGCTGGCTGATGGAGGACCTCCGTTTTCTTTAGGCTGACTTCCAGGCCAAACATTTTGGCAGTTTCCGCAAAACAGGACGTCAAGCGCTGAAGAGCTGGCTCAGAATGGGCAACTAAAGCGGCATCGTCTGCAAAGAGTAGTTCATGGACAAGTTTCTCTTGTGTCTTGGTGTGAGCTTGCAGGTGCCTCAGATTGAAGAGACTGCCATCCGTGCGGTACCGGATGTAAACACCGTGAGCAGGAAAGGGCTTTGGCAAATATTAGAGCGCATCGGATGCCCCCCAAAGTTCCTCAACATGATTATCCAACTGCACGAAAACCAACAAGGTCGGGTCAGATACAGCAATGAGCTCTCTGAACCCTTCTCCATTAACAATGGCGTGAAGCAAGGCTGTGTTCTCGCACCAACCCTCTTTTCAATCTTCTTCAGCGTGATGCTGAACCAAGCCATCACAGTTTAGGCACTTGTATATAAACCTCATCTGTGTTTAAAAAAAATCTCTTGACTAACTTTCTGTTCTTCAAGTAATAATCTCAATTTTTGTTGCTGTTTCACTATCTTTATGATAGTGAATTGATTTTCCACTCTTTATCCTCCCCAGATATTTCCAGAATGTTGGAAATATCCTTCAAGACATTATGGCAGTTGTTTTTGTTTCTGAATCAGTTTTTTTTGTTTCTGACTGTTACTTCAAGCTCTTCTTCATAGGCCTGAGTGTGTTTAAACGTGCTAAGAAAGAATGACACGATAGATGTTGAGATGTTTTCACTGACAGGAGACTCACCAAACAAAGAGAGATAACTACAAGATAAGGATTCAGCCATATAAAACCAAGGAATGCAGGTTTCTTCCATAGAAGGTGGAAGAAATTCCTAGAATTTTCTGCCAGGCATATAGTGCAAAATGGATTATTCAAACAATTTAAAGTGAATCAATTGAAAGAGTAGATAAAGTTGATAGATTAAAGAAAAGAGGGATGTGAAGAAATAGTGCAGAAGAGGAATGGAGGGCATGACCATGATAAATGGCATTCTAGGCTTGACGAGCCTATGGCCACTCCTATTCCTTTTTTCTGATTTCTTGGGTAACCTTGGTTGACAGATTCAGTGTGGTAGTGAGGGGCTGCCAATATTTAGATGAGACTTCAGCCAAGATACTGCCTTGGAACTGAATGTAAAGATGAAATGCTACTACAGTATGTTTCCAATTATCCAAAAAGGTTTGGACTGGACATTTTTCAGTTAACCGGATTTTTCGGATAACCGAGAAGTGGCTTTAAGCAGGCCAGAAGCGTCAGCAGAATACTTGCATCAGCGGTTAAACAACAACAAAAAACAAGCATAAAATACTGTTTAATTCTTACTAAAAAAAGAGTGATCTCTGCTTACAAATAAGATAAATGCAGCAACAAACAACTCATGTCATGTTGACGCCAAAAATTTTTTTCGGACAACTGATGTTTTCACTTTACTGATTTTTGGATAATCAGAAACATATTATATTTTAAAGAAATAAAGGAGAAATCTTTGAGAGTCAGAGACATTAACTGCCTGTTCCTTTCAATGGATGCTGTGTGACCTGCTGAGTTCCTTTTGTGTATTGTTCCAATTCTGTAGCATCTGCAGTCTCCTTGTTTACCATTTTTCCCTGGAGTTTTGACCAATTTTATGGCTCACCATTCAAAACTAAAATGGATAAACGAGGTTTAATACAGCATATTTATTATGATCCAGCTGTACACTACACAGCTTGTCTAATTTCCAACATTTCAACAGTGACTCCACTTGAAAACTATTTGCAAACTGAATAGTGTTTTGTGCCATCCTGTGTTGTGAAAGATGCTGTATAAACAGAAATCTTTCCTGCTTCCTTAAACTTTATTTTCCTAGCAAAAAAAGCTTAACATTTATCTAACTCTACATCATCATGAAACTGAAGTGTTCTGCTTGGTAAAAGGATCCACTTGAGCCTTTCTCACTTGTTCTTGAGATTTTGGCTGTTCTGAGACCAAATCACCATCTTTTCCCTTTATCCTTTAATACTTATAGTTAGCAACAAAAAAAGCCAATGTAACTTTATACTGACTGACAAAGCAACAAGTGTTTATGTGTTTCAAATTACTACGGTGACTATGTTTCTGGAAAAACCTGTCTAATATTTAGGCTTCAATCAATACGTTCTTTCACCTCCTCAAGTCAACAATTTATAGACCTAATTTGAATTTTTATGGAGGTGGAACAGCGACCTGCTAGAAACACATAAAATCATGCGACACAAACATAATGTAGTTAGTCAAATAACTAGCCCATCTAGGGGTAGGCTAGTGAACGGGAATGTCAAGTATTGGAGAGCATAGCTTTAAGATGCGATAGAGGAAGCTTAAAGGAGAATTACAAGGCAAGATTTTTGCACTGAAAGTGGAAAAAGCCTGGAACTCATTTCCAGAAAAATGGTAGAAGCAGATACAATGGCATTTAGACAAATGTATGACAGACAAGGAATGGAGACCATGTGCGTGCATGTATGCAGTTTAACTTGGCATCATAGTCAGCACTGACTTTATGGGCCAAAAGGGCCTATTCCTGTACAGGCCTGCTCCTCCATCTTTTAATTTAATCCATTGACTCAGGTATCATTTTGGCAATTTTTTCTCTGCTCCTATTTACACAATCAGTATATTCTTCTTAAGGTCAGCTGAGCAGAATTGAGCATCCTCACCCAGGTATGAGCAACTTGTATTTGGCGGATTGCAGGCAATGGGAAAAGAGAGAGCATTTTCTGCTTCTCTACAAATAGTGCCCTGGGATTTTTTTCTCCACATTCACATGAAACAGGACATTCAAAAAAATGAGGTTCCACACATCAGAACTAGAATCAGAAGAGTCAGAATTTATTGTCATGAACATGTCACGAAAGGTATTGCAGCACCATTACAGGTTCAAAATGGCTATACAGCATTTTCCTGATGGAGGCAGTGAGAAAAGGTGGTGAAGGTCCTTGACGATAGAAGCTGCTTTCTTAAGACATTTCAACTTACAACGGTCCTTAATGGAGCGAAGACTAATTCCCATGATGCTATATTGCCCGAGTTTACAACCCTCCGAGGCTATTTCTGTCCTGTGCATTGGCATCTCCATACCAGTCAGAATAATCTTCAGGGTACACCTGTAGAAATTTGCAAGAGTCTTTGGTGGCAGTGGTATATCTAAGATATGGCAGGTAGGTCACATGCCCTGGGCACCACTTGAAAGGGGGGGGTGGCGCCACTGTGCAATTTCTATTAAAGTCAGACCAGCCTTGTTCTTTTGAGGAATTACAAAGGAAATTTGGTATTAGTGGAAATTCTGTATTTGTATATTATCAGTTAAGATCATTTGCAAAATGGGTATGTGGCCGACATATGATTTTATTGCCTGAAACTAGTTTTGAGAAATATGTACTTTCCATACCAAAAAAGGGGTATATATCTGATTTGTATTGTATTTTACAAGAAAATGAAAACAAGACAGATTGGGATAAAGATAAGTTGAAATGGGAAAAAGATTTAGGTTCTATAATAGCTGAAGAAGCTTGGATGGAAATTTGTCAGAATAGTATTCGGAAATTGATTAATGCTAGATTAGCGATGATTAATTATAATTTTATACATCAATTATATTTAACACCAGAGAAATTAAAAGTTTGGTCTTAGTAAGGTAGATTGTTGTTTTCGTTGTGATCAGACGGCTAATACTTTTTTACATTCAGTTTGGTTTTGTGATCGATTGCAACAGTTTTGGAAAGGTATTCAATCTATATTTAATAGTTTATATAATATCTATGTTGTATTAGATCCTGATATATTTTTATTAGGGAATATGCAATCATTAATTGATTTAGGCTTAAATGATTATCAGATTTCTTTTATCTATTTAGCCTTAGCAGTGGCTAAGAAATGTATAGCGCTTACTTGGAAAGATAGAAATATACTGACCTTAGATAGGTGGTATTTAGAGATGAAGTCTTGTTTAATTATGGAGAAGATATCTTTTTCAATTCAAGATAAGATGTCTTTTTATAAGCTGAAGTGGACTCCATTTGTTAAGTAGATTTAAATACGTTTTATGTGTGATATTTTAGATTTGATAACTTTTATTTATTAATATTTTTACTTGTTATTTTCTTTTGTTTGTGAGTGTTTTTTTATATATATTGGCAATATATATATATATATATATATATATATATAGTTCTTTTTTAAGTGGCCGTATATATTGGGGGGGGGTTTAGATTGACTTAAGTTAGGTTATTAATGTTGTGTTGCAATAATTACTTTATTTTTATTTTTCTTTAAATGTAATTTCTTTGTTTTATTCATGTAATAAAATCTTTAAATAAAGTTTCCAAAAAAAGTCAGACCAGCCTTCCTCAGATAGTGAAAAAAATCATTTTCTTCACCCAGGCCTCTGGCGGACTCCTTCACCACCCTGGGCCCCCAGCGATCCCTGCACTTTCCCGATGACTAGAAGTGGCAAATGGAAGGAGGCACAATTAGCATAAACAAAAGCCTGATTCACCTAGGTGGAGCCAATTCCCCACCCCACCGCACCACCGCTACCCCATCCACCCCCCCAGTCACCACCATCCCTTCACCCAACATACAAAAAAAGAAAATCACACTTCTTTCTTCTCCACTCCATCCACCCTTCCTCGCATTTCCACCCGCTCTCAACTTGGTAAAAGGCTGAAGCCAAATACAACATGGTGGCCACCAAGGCCAGCTCCGTTGGTGTTGATTTTGACGCATGGAATGTAAACTTTTGGCCACCTCTGCCATAGGCACTATTTGCCATAGTGGCGTACCGAATCTCCTCAAACCTCTAACGAAACATAGCCATTGGTGAGCCTTCTTCTCGACATAAAGGCCCCAGCATAGATCTTCTTTATGGATTGAGAACAACAAAAAGAAGCTGAGCTGTTTTATTTTCCTTCTTTGATCACAGCATTTAGCATTACCGTTGCAACCAGCTTCCTATATTTCCCCTGAAAGGGAACACGCTACCGCGTCCTTTCAGTACGCCAATTTTTTGTGCGTTTGGCATCACCTTTAGGCCTGGCCAGATATGCATTGCTGAGTTCTGGTCCTAAGGAGCAGAATTAATCTATTAGGGTTTTTTTTAAAACAACTTTCATTTCCATATGCAATCATATCATATGAACATACAAACAAAATACATAGATCACATAAAAAATGTATTCTATCTTATTTGAGTTCTGTTCATAGAAGCATCACAGATTTGAGCACCCAATTAACCTTATTCCAATCAATATACAGTCACGTATATATTTAATCATACACTTCTTCATAAGCCCATTGTGATATGTTCAAGCTTAAATAGGAGAGGGTCAGGGTACATCTTATTGAATTTATCACTGTGTCATCACTATATATGCCCTTGTATACAATCACAATCTCATCTGTATACATTACTCCAATTACCCATCTCTGAGATTACAGAGGTTATATCCTTAATCAATCTCAGTAATTGTAGTTTTACCAGTGACCACTTGATGTTGAAATCATCAGTCCTTAGTTGGAGTTTAGCTGTTATGCTTTCCATCAAATGGGCACTTTTTAATCTTTCCCTCCATTGTTAATTTTACATTTCACCTTCTTTCCAGTCATCAGTAACTCCTCAAGTAAATGTGAACCAGATTTCGACAGGGACTTTACCTGAAGGCTGCACCTGGCCAATTGACGTCGGGTGACACAGGCCATTAAAGTTGAAAAGCTCAGATCAGCAGGAAACTGATTGGGCAATAGAGATCAAGTGACCCAGGGTGATATTAATTCACTTCAACTCAGCAGTTTGGGGAGATGGGGCTTCCATGCAGTACTATACAGCAGTGAGTAGGAAATTTGCAGCTAATTATTATTTTTTTCTATGCATGCCTGGTTTTGAGTATCTATTATCCACTGGAGTTGCTCCCAATTTAAAATATGCTGGTTCCAAAGGTAGGTCCATTCCCATGAGTTGCTTAATTTCCACCTGAATATCTCTCCAACATTGATATAGTTTGGCACTGTCTCCAAAAAAATGAGTCAATCTTCTTGTATTCTCTCCAGCAAACTCTCGGGTGTGACTGTATCTTGCCAACACCTGAGGAGTCTTAAATACTCTCATTTTATTGTTCCATTCAAACTCCCTCCAGGTGGGGCTACTTGTTAATGTGACCATCAAGGCATTTTTTTTTTACATTTACAATACAAATATTAATTTTTAATTCTCATTTCTGTTTTATTTCCATAGTGTTTCCTGCTAATGTTATCTATGAGTGAGTTTTCTTCATCACACCCTCCATAGTCAGCATGAAAATCCTTTCTAGTGCAGATAATTTTTTACATATCTGCTCCCAATCTGCATATGTCTGTAAGTAGTGCTGAACTTGAAGGACTTTAAAAAAAAAAAAATCTATTCTAACAAATCAAATTCTTTCTGAAGATATTCATATGATTTCAAGGTTTCCCCACAAAAAAAAGCTGATTCACAATAGTTAGCCCTTTATCTACCCATTTTCTGAAGTTGTTATCTATTTTTCCAAGTAGATATTCTGGGATAGCTTCTACAGGTATATTTAATGCTTTGAATATAGAGTTAAAGGTTGAATTGTTTCCTAATAGCCAACCAAGTTTTCATTGTGAATTTAATCCATTCATTGTCTATTTTTAATTTCTTCCAGTTTGCTTGGCTTAAGAATGGGAGCCTTTCCAGAAAAATACTAGGGTACGAATTTTGTTCTATACTCACCCAACCTGTTTCCATATAATTTGTTATCCATGTTATCAGGGTCCTCAGCTGTAGTAATATTTAACTTTTGGCAAATTAAGGCCCCTTTCTGACAATAATGAAGTCTTGAGTCTAACACTTTTTTTATTTTGACATACAAATCTTGATATTTATCAAGAGCTTTATATGCTATCATAGGAATTCCTAGTGGAAAAGATTAGAATAAGAAAAGCAGTTTGGGCAAAACATTCATTTGGACAGTTTCAATTCTTCCATTTAATAAGGGGGAGAATCTCTCTCCTGGCTTTATCTCCTTCAATAACTTTGAAATTAGCTTCATTCAGTTTTAAGATGGAGGGAGTGATAATAATGTCTAGGTATCTGAAGCCCTCTCAAGATCAATGAAATCTGACTTAGTTATTTAATTCTGATGGCCACATACCTGACAGCATCATTGCTTTTGATTTTGAGAACACCATTAAAGTCTCCACCAACAATGATCATTTTTAGTGTAATTTGCAAAAACTATATATTCACAATTTCCTCAAAGAAAGGAATCTTTTTCTGATGGGGCATAAATATTCAGAATTGCTATATCTTTCCTACTTATTGCACCAGTTATGACATATCTCCCCTGCGTGTCTTGGATAACTTTTTGCAGAGAAAACAACCCTCCTATTGAATAAGATGGCCACCCCTCTCCTTTTCCCATAGGAGGCACTGAAATCCAGGACTACCCACTTTCTCCTGAGGTTTTTATGCTCAATGTCCATCAAGAGTTTCCTGTATCATTGCTACTCCTCACCTAATGTTTTTAAGTTGGCTTAAGAATTTTTCTCCTCTTTATTGGGTCCATGAACCTTATTGCTTACTATCTCTAAATTAGTCATTTTCCAACATTTTATATTTCAAATTAACTCTATGCCATTTGTTTCTTGTTTTGGTTGGCCTGTATATGACTATCTCATGCAAAATTTATAAGACTGCGTTGCTGTTGTACTGCTCCATGTATAAGAAAATATTTGCAAAACTAATGCAAGGAAAGAAAAAAAAAAGAGAAAAAAGTGTACTTCCTATCTAACCAACACAACTGGACACCCAGAACAAACTGGTGTGTCACCTCCTTGTACAGAGATGTGACCCGATCTCTCCTGGGTGAGCCCAGTTTTTGTGCGGTTGTAACTAAATGAGGTTGCTCAAAATCCCTCTTTGGGAATCCTAACAATTATAAAGTAAATATCAAGTATAATTCCCCTGCTCTGAGAAAACCCTCTACATTCCCTCTCTTAGATTGAAGTAAAATACAAAAATAAAATGCAAAACCGGACTCTGTATGTATTGTTTTATTTGTGTATATATACTCACAAGGTTTCATTTTCTATTTCACCCTCATTTCTGTATTTGTTTCCAACCTGTCTACAGTCCTTCTTCTGCAGTGCCAAGGAAAATGTGAAGATCTTCCTCTAATGGAGTTAACAGTCCTATCTTCCCCTAGTTCCTCTGCTGAAGATCCTGTAAGTAGTTCTCTATTCAGCTTCTCTCTGGGATTTGTTCTGATGAAGATCCCTATCTTCTCCAGTGTGAGCACTGCCTCAGTTGACGTCTTGAAAACCTTGACTCCAGAGTCTTGAAAAATTCTGATTTGTGCTGGGAATGGAGATGTGGCTTTGATGTTTTTCACTTGCTACTGTTTAATCACCTGTTGTACCTTATGCTTTCTCTGAATTTCTGGAGAGTAATTTGGGTCAAAATACACTCTGTCCCCCTCGTATGTTGTCTGACGCTCTTTCCAAGCCTGCTACAACATGACATTTTTTGTGTAATGGTCTAAAAATCTGATTATGCTAGATCATAGTGGGGCTTGCTCCAAGATATGTACTCTCTCTATACAGATACTTTTGGCAGTTTTAGCGATTTCTTTGAGTTCAGTTACATTCTATCCCTCTCTAACTCCATAAATCTGCAGGTTCTTGCATCTCTACATATTTTCCAGTTCTAAACATTTCTCCACTAGATTTACCTCTGTGCAACTTGATAACTCTCATGTTGCATTCCTCTATCTTCTGTTGAGGTTTTACTGTCCTCCATTTCCTTTAGTTTCGCCTCCAGCTTTTCAATTTGAGCAGTTAAATCTTTCATATTATCCTCTACTCTCACAAGCCTCTGCTTAATATCTTCTGTGGTCACTTTGTGTTCTTAGTTTGCGGATCTCTGAGAGAATTAATGATTCTTCCTGATCAAACTCACTGCCATCATGTGGGGGATGGTGGGGTGCCTTCTCCATTTTCCCTACTTCATCACTCCCTCCCTTTCCTCTGTGCTCATTAACCCTAAATTGGCTCATCACACTTAATTAATCATTAATAATTGAATTGTAGCATGTGCCTCAGTATTTATTTTGTATATGGCTGGTTTAAAGAGGGTTTCTCAATGAGCAGATTGACTGCACAGCTTCCACTTTCATGGTGTCACCAGAAGTCTAGGGTATTTTTTTTTCAGCCAATGTATGGAGGTCTCATTGGTTACAATTTGAACAAGAATTACTGAATAAGTAGGCCAAACTTGGATTACTTCTCTATTAACATTCTACAATACTAACTTCAGAAGATGAAAAGAATCAATCTACCTTTTTTCAGCTACATAGTTCATGTACTCCTGGAGTATTGCAGTTTGCCTTGCAGAAGGAGACCAATCAACCCAGTGGCACATGTTGATTCACATTAATCTCATTCCCTGACTTATTTCCCAATAGCCCTGCAATGTATTTTCTCTCACCTATTAACTCGCATTTGATTCTTTCTTATCAATAAACTCAACTGCAGGTAACTTCCAGCAGCTAATTAACTTACTAGCATATCTTTGGGAAGGCACTGAAGGATTTGGAAGAAATATACTTGGTCACGAGAGAACATGCAACTTTGGCACACGGCACTGAGGTCGGGATCAAATTCATTTTCTAGAGTTGAGTACAGCTTTAACTGTGTTCGTACATAGACCCAGAGATGATAAAGGAATTGAGATACATTGATTTATTAGTGCAGTGGTTGGGATAACTTGGTCGATTCTTTCATTTTGATAAAATGTTTACTTTTGATTTAAAAGTATCTTAGTTAAAGGAATAAACTTTCCTTTAATGTTCCCTCAGCTAAATTACTGACTGATCACAAATCAATACTGAAGATCAACTCCTCTTTATGCCTTTGTTCATGAGCTACTTGGTTCCTTTCACCTGAGGCTACTTTCCCATTATGTCCTTTTATAAATGGCAAGATAGAAATTCCAAGTGGCAAAACCAGTGAGATGACTAAGATCAAACAGTTTTGCTGATAGGCTTACTGCCTCACCACTTTTCCTGCCAGTGATTGATTTCATTTGGTTTAAGGGGAGGTTTCCTCTTGGGCAAAACTGCCAGTGTCAATTTTGCTAAACAATGCAACAAACTCAACTTGCTTAGACCATGCTATTTCATATGTTTCCAGCATTTTTTTTGTGTGTGCAATGTTTTAATCTGTTTCTTTTGAATCATTTCTTTAGCTGGTACAGAATCCACAGGACTGCCATGGCATTCAGTTTCAGTTCAGTTAATACTAATCCCACCTGGCATTTTTTTTTTTAAAACAGGACTTATTATTGCAATGTGCAATGGAGAGAATACAAATTGTTCAGTGGATCTCCTATAGCAATTAATTTAAACTTTAATCCAGGTTTCAGAGGCTGAGAAATACATAACATGTATTTGAGAAAAATACATTTCCATCACAAATTTGCCATTCACAGTAAATTACATTTTCTGAGCACAGCTAAGATTTATAGCATTCTTTAGGATGCAAATGTGCTATAATCTTAAAATATTGAATAACCTTGGCTCCTTGGACTGTTTTTGTGGTGAGTGATGACTAAAGTAGTAAAGCAATGGATTAGTAACCCCCCCCCAAAATTGTAAATTCAGATTGAATTGAGAATTTGTAACTAGTTTTCCATAGTCCCTCAGAGAAGGCAACCTGTTACTTTCTTCCCCAGTTTTGGTCTCCAAATGACTCCCATTCCACTTCTTGCCCTGCTTGATGGCATACAATCACTGACATTGTCTTAGTTCTACAGTCTTCCAATTTTTATTTCTGATGTCTGGTGATTGATGCAGTACTGCTCATTGTGTACAATTCCAGTGTGACAAAATCACCCACCATGTTCTTGCGTGCTAATATATCCCAAATGAGCTTTTAAATCACTCAGATTTTAATAGCAATTGCTACAGGAAAACTATTTCCATCCCCATAACACTTCTACAGGGGAGCTCGGGTGGGCATTGAATGCTGTATTGCCCACAAATTGAAAATAATGAATATGTACTGCATAATTTATTACATAAATTGAGAATAGGTCTTTGACAATACAGAGGCTGTAATCATCAACACCCTCCATTCCCATTAAACTAATTTGCCAAGGATGGCATCTTATGAACCTTAACTGAATGTCATCAGTTGTAAATGGAATGAAATCTCTATTATACTGGGAAATTGACTTGACAAGCTAATATGGCTGAAGGTCCAGCAGTGTAGTAATGTAAATTCATTTGCTCCCACTGTTAAAGAAGATTATACTCCATTTATGACTATAAATACTTATTTCAATAAAAGGTAGAAATTGTAGTCAAAACACTAAGTAAAAATTCGAGTGAGATGAAGCAATGATGTAAAAGCACATGCTTTTTCCTCTCCTCTTGGATTTCATGCATTAACACTCAGCAGTCCTGTTCGAAGATGCTTTACAAGAAACTCATTGGACAGAATTTGACCTTGCACTACAGAAAGAGAGATGAGGACAGGCCAGGAGCTTATAAGTCAATGTAGGCTTTGATATTTGAAGTTAATGGCCAAGATTCAATCAACAGGTTGTTCAAACTGACTCTGAGTAACAATGAAAACTGGAAAGCAAAAGTTTAATTGATGATAAATTATAGATAGGATGCTCAGTTCAGCAGTACTGGGCTTCAGAATACATCAAAATACATTGCGTTTTCCTCTCTGCCTGGATATTGTGGAGTAATGAAGTTGATAACCTTAGAACTTCTATGTTTGATATGTGGTCAAAGAAATCTAGAAGCTATACTGGCATTAAAAACACGATCAAACGCTGGGGCTAATTCAACAAACTCATTAAAAAATTCTGCATCAGATTTTGGAACACACTAGAGTGTATTCTTTTGTTGAGTTGATGGAAATGAACATTTGTGAGAAACTCAGAGTTCATTACAGGCTTCAGTTGGATTATTGTTTTGAATTTTACCAAGTAATTTAAAAATAATTGAAAGTTTTTAAGTTAAATTCCTTTACATTTATAAAGTTGTTTAAAGGTGCTTTTATTCTTTTTACTTTTTCAGGTGCCCAAGTTGTAGATAATTTTTGCATGTTTCAGAAACTTTCTGAAGATTAGACTGAAAATAGTTACATTCTTGTAGGTCTTTTACAAACTTTATGGGGATGGTTTCAGCCAGCTCATATGAAGCCACTTTTTCTGCCCCAAGATGAAATGTGAAAGGTGTGGCACAGAAAATATTCCCAGTATTTTCTGCCAATCTCTGCTGAGAAGTTGATGGAAATATATGGTGGTGTTTTCCTGTGAAATCGATGATTTTTCACTTGTTCCACTTCTGAAGGTGTTGACTGCTGGCTGTGGCTCCAGGGATGTCCACCAGAACTCTTCTAAAAAGCAATACTTTGTGCTTAAATCTAGATGCCAAATATTGTCTGACAAGGGAGGACAATACAAACAGTCTCAATCCTGCTATAGAATCATGCAGTGCTTTTGGCTTGTTTATGTACTGACCATTAGGCACTCATTTATTCTCCTTGTATTGCTATCAACCCTTCAAAGATTTTGACTTGCGAACACATTATGGGCCATTTACAGAGGCCAATCAACCTACTTTCCTGCTCATTTTGGGATGTGGGAGGGAAAAAGGAGAACCCAGAAGAACCTATGGACCAATCTGCAAACAATGCAGATGACAAGGTCGGTCAGGATTGGACCTAGGTCACTGGAGATGTGAGGCAGTAGTTTTGCCAGCTGTGTACTGTTGTCCGTGCACGAATCGCTCACGGGCGGTGCACGAATCGCTCACGGGCGGTGCACGAATCGCTCACGGGCGGTGCACGAATCGCTCACGGGCGGTGCACGAATCGCTCACGGGCGGTGCACGAATCGCTCACGGGCGGTGCACGAATCGCTCACGGGCGGTGCACGAATCGCTCACGGGCGGTGCACGAATCGCTCACGGGCGGTGCACGAATCGCTCACGGGCGGTGCACGAATCGCTCACGGGCGGTGCACGAATCGCTCACGGGCGGTGCACGAATCGCTCACGGGCGGTGCACGAATCGCTCACGGGCGGTGCACGAATCGCTCACGGGCCTGCAATGAAGAATTTGTTTCACTCTGACTATGTACACTGTTGAAAACACTTGCTGGATCATGGTTAGAATACTGCAAGCATTGTTTTTTTCTGTTATAGAAAGGAAATTAAGGCTTTTGATATGACAGAGAATATTTACAAAGATGAAAATAGAAATGTAAGGGAATACATAAATCAGTAGATTTATTTGTAAATTCATTAACCATGTCCACAAACAAGATACTGTAATAAACTTTATTTTGCAGGCCATTCAAAGGCTAGCAGAGAGTAGCCATGTGCTGGCACCATCTTGCAAAAAAAAGTCCCTTTATTAATAGAAAGCAGTCAAAGATTACATCATCTCCTCTAAAGGATTAGCTTTCACTTACCTTGAATCCAGCTGCCCACTCCCCATCACACTCCTCGGCACCTTGGTCCTGATTCCCCAGAGCTGATCAAAGCCCATGGCCTTGCTTTCCATTGCACCTCTCGACAGCTAGTCCTGATTCCTGAAGTTCTACAGTCGCCTGTGGACTGACAGGAGGCCTTAATCTGAGGCTTCAGGCACCAAGCTCGAAGGAATCACACCTCACCCAGTGCCCTTTGCTCTGCCATCTGCTCTCCATATACCTTGGCAGGACTGACAAACAGCAACACTGGCAGCCATAAGGCTCCACCATTCAACTAGTGCTTGATGTCTTTTTTTCCTTTCAATCCCATTCTCCTGCCTTCTCCCCATTACCTTTGATGCACTCTCTAATCAAGAACCTATCAACTTCTGCAGAATTTGTACCTGCTCTGGCTGAAGAAGCACATTATCAGGAAAGAATGCTGCTTTTTGTGCTTGAGAAGACAAGGCTGTGGAATGACCTCATCTTTAAATTGGTGTGAAAGTCTTTTAAAAAAAAGTGGATGCACACAGAATATTTCCAGCTGTCGGGAAGTGAGTGACTAGAACACTGGTTCCACTCATATACTTTAAGTAATCCTTATGCCATAAGTGCCTTGTAATGAGTAAGGGATTGCTTAACGAGGTGTGCGAATGGGAAGGTTAAGTATCACTGCTCTAGACCCAATCGTTACTGAAATATTTTACTTGAGAAAAATTGTCATTGGTCCCATTCCTTTGGAGCTATGAAACTGCACAAAACAATTCAATTAGGTATGATTAAAAGGGATTTTCAAACTTTTTCTTTCCACTCAGAGACCACCTTAACCAATCCCTTACTAATTACAGAGCACCTATGGCATAGAGATTACTTAAAGTGATCTGTGAGTGGAAAGAAAGAGGTTGAGAACCTCTGGATTAGAAGCTGTCAATATAATGACTGGGAAAAAAATTGAGAAATTTTGTGAATGTATCTTTACACAACTCAACATGAGAAGGTAGAACTTGCTACCACTGCAAGTGGATGACCTAAATAATATAAATCATTTAAGGGGAAGCGTGACAGGGATATGGGGAAGCACAGGATAGAAGGGTATACCAACAGACCAGATGAGAGGGATGTAAATGACTGCACAGCCTGAATGGGCTGAATGGCCTGCTTCTGAGATCACAAACCTGTTAACTCGCTTCATCCTGCCCTAGTTGAGCTTTTCTAATAACAGTCAGATTTTGCAACCCTATATGGCTCAGCTGTGTGCTGTTTCAACCAGTAACTGAGTTAGATTTCAATTTTCAGCTCTAAAGTCACATATTCAAATCTAACCAAATGGAGTTAGATTTGTAATTTGTTCAATGAATCTGTCTTTTTTTTAAAATATCATATTTTTAATTGTTTCAGGCTGTAATTTTGAAGTATCATAGGAATTTATAGCACTGTTCAGCATGCACTGGTGAAAGAACAAAAGAACCATCCAACATGATTCTACTTCCCAGGATTTAGACCAGACCCTCGTATCTTACGCACATCCAAGTATTTTTTGAATGCATGAAGTGTTTCTGCCTTTTTGCCAACCGACTGTAGATCCTCACTACCCTATAGGTGAAAAAAAATCCTTGATCACTTGATAACTTTTATACCAATGACCTTAAATTTATATCCCCCCCAGTTGTTTAATCTTCTGCAATGGGGAGCTGTCTGCACTTTTACTGATGGTATTAGAATCATGGCCATAAAATCTGGTATCGGGATTTCTGTTAAACAAGAAAGACTGTGGATGCTGGGATTAAGTGCAATACACAAAACTCAGCAGGTCACACAGTATCTCGAGGAAATGAAGAGTAACCAGCATTTTGGGCTTGAGCACTTCAAGGTAGAAGTAAAAAAACAAACAGGTATCTGAATAAAAATGTGTATGGAGGGGTGGGTGGGAGAGGAGGGAGGAAGAAGCAAGGGGAGGAGCACAGGTTAACAGATCATCAGTGGAAACAAGTAGAAAAGGAAAAAAGGTGGAAAACTGTTGGGGAGGTTAACTCTGATAGGGAAAGGAAGGGAGTGTAGAGTTGTAGAGAAGAACAGAAATTGGAGATGTTGATGCTAATGCCATGTGGTTGGGAAATGACCATACAGAATATAAGGTGTCCTTCAATTTATCCAGACTATTCAACTCACTGTTCCATGCTGACCAGTGGGCATCATTCTACATTAATCCCACCTTCCATAAGAAGATGAAGAAGCCCATGGACTTCTATGCTTAATAATTTAAGTAGTTCTCTGCACATCTCTTAATTGATGTCTGCTTTCACTACTCTCTCCCAAGGTGTGTACCAAGCATTTTCTGTGTGAAAATGGTGGTTCTTGGGCATCCCTCAGTGTCCTTGGTCACCTCTTAAACAGATTATGCTGGATAGAACCTTCTCTGCCTTTATCTTCAATTTCCACTCACAATAAAATAATAGAAAAATGTGTCAAAATAAATTAACAAAGGATAACTGAAGGGATGAAATGTAAATAAATTCTCAAGTCCAATGGCAAATTGTAAATTTGAAATTGAAATATAATTTACTGACATGGACAACTCTTATTGATTTTTATGTACATGTAAAAATCTTTCACTTTTGATGTCAGAGCATAAGGGTTAATGTTCTTGAGGAAACTGAGGTGAGGATGGAAGGGTGAGCACAGATGTGAACAGGTATCCAGCTGTAAAAACAGCGGAGATGTGGCAAGTGTTCTGGTCAGCATCAATCCTCTGCTATAAGGGAAAACCATTGTTTCAAAATTAAATTTATTGCAATTATAGTGGTGAACAGGCACACCTGTAGTGCTAACATCTCAGTGGATTCTTTTTAATTGTAAAATTGGAACATCATTGCTTTAAGAAATCATTATTGTGGTTTACTCTTTTTTCAAAAAAAAATCTTTGCTGACAATTAAAATCAATTAACTTTCAGCATGATGTTGAACTGTAATTTAACATTGAAGATTATAAACTGTATCCCGATAATCCATTTTCTATCAAGTCCTTGTTAAAGATGTTGTCATATACAGCAAACACAGCAAAACTGTTAGAGTGGAGCATGAGAGGAAGTGTCCAGTTGAATTTCCCCAACAGGACTTTAAACAGGAAATGGTTGCAAACTCTAAAATGTGCTTCATTTCTGAGTTATACATAACAATTGGGTGCATGAATTTAGTCTAACCTAATTTCATGGTCCTGACCTATGGACCCCAGGAATAAATTTAGAAACATTGGAATGGATCAAATGATGTTTCTCTCTCCAGTGGAATGCACTTTACATTGTGATGGACAGAAAAGTTGTGAGCCTCTGGAAAACTCCAGTTGTTTTGCCTGGTCAAAGACACACCTCTAATCCTGTACCCAAGGAGCCTGGCAATAGGATTAGACCTGAATGATGGCTGTTGACTGTGGTTCTTATTTTAAAACTCCAAAGAATGGATATGACTCAACTGTGGTTTAGGAGAATGACAATGTAAACAAATGCCATCTGCAAGCTATTGGCTCAGAGCTTTGCATGACACAAGCCGACCATTATTCTTGTGCTAAAATTGTTTTCATCAGTGCTCCAAGAGGAATGATCAGACACACTTTTATAAATTAGTTCTAGTTTCTATGGTCCTTGATAATTTTGCCAATATCAACAGCAGAGATCATCCAGAATGTACTGAACTAACATACAAAGTTTACTCTTTTGGATTCCAGCAGCCTCCCTGTGTTTCTTTGCAAGGAATGGAAACATATTTACAACTGCTGTCAAAAGCTGCTGACCTGCTATATTTGTAGGCTACAGATCTCTGTTTTGAAATTAGTTTGCATAGCAAACTGTTGGATTACTGAGTAATCCAACTTCATTGAAAACTAAAGTGGAGGAATAATGGAACTACACATGATTAATGTCAAATATGCTGTTTTTGTTTTCAGTAATCTGACATAAAAGGCAGAGGGAACTCCCAAAATGTATTGGTGTCCCACCATTTATACTTCCAAAGGAGCTTGTGTACTGCTAGATCCAGACTGATCCCTGGATATTGAGCAACAAAAAGGGCAGGATAAAACAACAAAAGGCTACAATCTACATCAGTGGTACTCAACCTTTTTCTTTACACTCACATACCTCTTTAAGTAATCCCTATGCCATTGGCACTCTGAATAGTAAGGGATTGCTTAAGGTGGTATGAGAGTGGGAAGGTTGAGAATCACTGCTCAAGACCCAATTGTAACTGAAATATTTTGCATGAGAAAAATTGTTATTGTCCTATTTCCTTTGGAGTTATGAAACTGTGCACATAACGAGTCAATTAGGTACAATTAAAACACTGGTTTTCAAACTTTTTCTTTCAACCCACATACCACCTTAAGCAATCCCTTACTAATCACAGAGCACCTATTGGCATAGGGGATATTTAATGTGGTCTGTGAGTAGAAAGAAAAAGGTTGTGAATCACTGATCTACATGTTCTAGGGTTGAGAACCACTGATCTACATGCTCTTAGGTTGAGAACCACTGATCTACATGCTCTTAGGTTGAGAACCACTGATCTACATGCTCTTAGGTTGAGAACATGTAGATCAGTGGTTCTCAACCTTTTTCTTTTGACTCACAGACCACATTAAGTATTCCCTATGCCAATAGGTGATCTGTGATTAGTAAGGGATTGCTTAAGGTGGTATGTGGGTTGAAAGAAAAAGTTTGAAAACCAGTGTTTTAATTGTACCTAATTGACTCGTAATGTACACAGTTTCATAAATCCACATGCTCTTGACATTATACATATACAATCTTCACCATTTGTGTCTAGACAATTCCCATTGTGAAGCCGCTCACTGTTGATGAGCTCTGACAACCCCTCCACCTTTTGAGCATCAAACCTCCTGAGTAATCCAACTTCATTCCTGGTTCCACAGGGGAGTGGGCTGATTCAAATCAAATCCTGGGAAATGAACATATCATGAAATGGGAGAGAAGAAAATGGAACTGGGGCAAAAGCAAAGAAACACCAGGCAGACAAAATTGAGAAAATGATTTCAAAATATAAAGATCTTAAGAAATACATAAATGTTATTTTCTACAAATTATTCCATCCCACTGTTCCCATTCTCAGTGAATTAATACAGCATTTGAACATGCCTATTTCCTTGGTAATGGAAGGAAAATCATTTTCAGTTATTGCCATATAGGTTGGTATGAGTTACTGTTGGGTGTCAACTTCCCCATTCAATATTGAGTGGCACAGTTGGTGTAGCAGTTAGTGCAATGCCTTTACAGCATCAGCAATTGGGACAGAGGTTTGAATCCCACACTGTATGGAGTTTGTACGTTCTCCACGTGTCTGTGTGGGTTTTCCCCAGGGGCTTTGGTTTCTTTCCACCTTTCAAAACGTACCCGTAGTATAGGTTAATTGGGTGTAAAATTGGGCAGTACAGACTTGTGGGCTGAAATGGCCTGGTATCATGCTGTGTGTCTCAATTTAATTTAAAATTTAAAATATTGTTTTAAAAAACCATCGCTTTTGTGATCATCTGTACTAGATCATTGGCATGTGACTCACATGTTCTCACTGGGTGAATATTTTACAACTCCGGTATTGTGCAGTTCATGATTCAGGTTGAAGTCCTCAAATTTTGCCATAACGGCTGACATTTTGGTACTTCATAAATGACACTGCATTGAGTTTTAAACTCTGCTGAAGTTGAGGAAATCCTGAAGACTTGTATTTGCAAGTAATGTCACAGTGGGTTTTATTCCATATTTAATAAACATTAATGGGTGTACCATCTTTCTTTCTTCTTCCTTCTTTGGCTTGGCTTCGCGGACGAAGATTTATGGAAGGGGTAAATGTCCACGTCAGCTGTAGGCTCGTTTGTGGCTGACAAGTCCGATGCGGGACAGGCAGACACGGTTGCAGGGGAAAATTGGTTGGTTGGGGTTGGGTGTTGGGTTTTTCCTCCTTTGCCTTTTGTCAGTGAGGTAGGCTCTGAGAATTAAAGTAAACTTGAATAAACATGCAGATCTATTTTTCCAAAATATTCAATATCAACATTCCAACTTAATACAGAGTGGCTTAATGCAAAATACAGTGAAAATGCTGTTAACTGATGTAGGTACAATCAGGATTTATTCTATATTTATTCACAATGCAATTATTAACAAAATGGTTGCTATCATTGTAAAATACTGGGTATTGACTCCATACTGCCTTTTTTAATCTTGAAAATTAACAGGGAGGAATTAGCTTGTGATAGCAGACTGTAGAGACCAGGCCTGCATTCCTTTGAGAACAGAAGTTTATGATATGGGTAGGTGGATACAAACTATTTTCTCTAGTGGAGAAGCAGAGCAAGGGGCATCTGTGTTGATCTTGCCTGTCTGAGAATGACATCCACAGAGAGTGATAGAATTGTGAAACTCTCCTGACCAAATGGATGATCTGAAATCAGTGGACAATTCAAAATTGAGTCTGAAAGAATGGCCGGTGTGTTTAGTGCCACTGACGTGGGTGTGAATCCAGCACTATCTGTAAGGTGTTTTACATTCTCTCCATGTCTGCGTGGATTTTCCCCAGGTGCTCTGGTTTCCTCCCACCTTCCAAAACATACGGGGCATAAGCTAATTTGAGTGTCATTTGTAGGCATGGGTGGAATTGGCATCTACTGTGATGTGAACAAAATATCATTCATGCAAGTCGATATTGAACCAAGGATGGCAGGTGAAGTTAAGATGCAAATGAGCAATCATTGAACTGAATGGTGGATCAGGATTGAGGGACTAAATGGCCATATTCTGTTCTGGATCCCATCCTCTCATCCCAGTCACTTGTCTACTTACAGTATTAGGCATGGGATTATCCCCAGCAATGCTACATAGAGCTAGGGAAAAGAATTAAATTAATCATTAGCTCCTCATACAGTGGCTAATATGTTTAGTCACAGCATCATTTTGAAATTCTGTAGCCTTGTAATTGTAAGTTGCACTGTTCTTTCTTCAACTCTCTGCGGAGAACTTCAGTTTTTTTAAATTTCGTCCTTCAGAAAACCTTGCAAATGTAGCCTTAGGCCTTAAGCTTTACCAGAGGCTAATTGTTTTTTAATCTATTTAATTGATAGTGAACAATATAGATGGGAATTAACGCAAGAATCGGGGCTGGATGTGACCTACACTGCTGAGCACACAATCTTTTCCTTCGAAGCATCACGTTGAATTAAGTCCCATGGCTTTTGATGCCATCACATCAAGTTATTCACCTTTTTTTTGTAACTTTCTAATTTTGTGGTTTTCACAATATTTTTAATTATGATTAATTTCTTCCTATCTGAATTCTCTGTACTAGAATTTAGATGTTACACATTTTTCATATCTCTTTTTGTTTCTTCCATGTATTTTTCTTGTTTCAAATGCTAGCTAATTATTTCTGTATCTTCCTGTCTAAAATCCAAACCTGCTTCCTGGGTGGGGACTTTCCACTTGGCTTTAATGATGCATCGATTTCTAGCACCTAATAGCCTGAATACACATGGGATTGTCTGATCTCAGAAGCTAAGCTGGCTCAGGACTGGTCAGTACTTGGAGAGGAGACTGTCAAGGAAGACCAGGTGCTGTAGGTTTCTGTGAAGGGTGCTGGACAAAGTGGTGACTCTCTGTCTGCATTAGGGTAGAAAAAAGTTAAAGAAATTCATGGGTGTTACATTCTAAATGTAGTATTACATGACAATAATGAGAACCTTTACCCTGATGGTTGATATATATTTAGAAAAGAAAATGACTCCAAATGCAGGATTCCTAAAATAGAAAGGGTAAAAACTGAAAATATTCAGTCGGTCAGGCAGCTATGAGAGGGAAACAGCAAATTTTTTTTTTAAATGCAGATGTTGGACATCTGAAAACAAAATCAAAAAATGTCAGTCTTTCAGATGATACCTGAGGAAAGAGAAAGAATTGATCTTCTAGGTCTCTAATCCCTTGTCAGAAACAGTTGGCAAATCAGAATTATTATCTTTCATCGGAGGCATCTATCTCAAACAAGGTGGTGTCAATTTCTATGCTCAAGGGACTGCCAGCTTGATTGATATAATTCATCTGATCTTCCAGTACTCCTGATGGACCTGTATGAGTTTAACTGCCTGTAGAATAAGGCCAGTGATGCTTTTTTTAAACATTAAATATTCATGCAGTACAGTGCCCAAGATAGCTTCATCAAAGTTTGGCAGCTGAGACAAGGGTTACAGGCTACAGGAAAGCAGTGGACTGATGCAGGCACCAGAGCAGGAGAACATCCAATCCATACCTGCCCCCTCTAAGAAGGAGAACCCAGGGAGAGGACCCCACAAAGAAGGAGTCCACAGCAGCAGATCAATGTGGAGCTTGGTGGTCAAAGGCCTCATTCCAGGCCACAAGCTGGTGTCGACAGACTTCTGGGAACCAGGTATCAGGACCAGGATTCATGAGAGTATCAATGGCAAGCAGGTTTCTTGAAAAGTCTCGGGTACTAATAGCTTCCTGGCTACTTTGAGGGTTCAGAACCAGAGATTGCGAAGAGTGACTTTCATGCCTTGAGCTTGGATTCGCTGCTGGACTAAACAGGATACTGTGCAATTATGGGGGTGATGGGAATGCAACATTGCAGGAGGTATTGGGATCCACAGATAGTCGGTGACTCAGAAGGGACTCTCTTTTGCTTTCACTTTCTCGTCTTGATGGTGGTGCTCGACTAGTTATAGCTCTTGGCGTGCAATTACAGGGTAAGCAAAGGAAAACAAATGACAGTATAGGAATCATGTATCTTGAATTTAATACCTTTAATAGGGATCAATACTAATCTATTTTCAAAATTCAAATAAGTCAATGGCAAAAGATCATTAACCCAAAATGATTAGACTCTTTCTCCTTTCACAGATCTTGCCTAACTGGGCGCTTTCGACATTTTCTGTGCATTGTACAACATTAGATTTACACAGGAGCATTCAGTAAGGATTCTGAAACTATTACAATACTTGGATGCATGATTTCTGGCTTTGAAATACAACTTTGTTATCCAAAGAGATCATAGATATTTGGTAGCAGCAACAAGCATCCTCACACCACTCTCAACACCCCCCCCCCCACCCCCCCGCATTTGGCCATTAGCCGAGATCATCTGGGCAAGACCTCATTCACATTCATTGATCTGATTCCTCATTGGCCTGCAGATTTGGAGAAGGAATGCTGACCTTGTTGGCCATGATTAACCTGGATATGACCTGCGAGGACCTGCATGATGCCAGGTCATCAAGTGATGAAATCCGATCATATGGCTGGACCACAACAAATCTCAATCTTGAAATTGCTGAGAAATGTTTGGTTTATGGCAAAGCCAAGTGGCCAGTTTTGCCATTTCTCAAAGCTGACATAATTGTTTCTGGCAGCAGAGGTTAATGGGAGTATTGACTCCCAGCTCTGGAGGGGGGGGGGGGTGGCGGAAATGATCTCTTTTCTGATGAAGATGATCAATCTCAATCATTAATTCTCTTCATGAATGCTGCCTGACTTGCTGTGTATTTCCAGCAAATTATTTTATTTATTTCCTTGCTAAGCAACAGCTACAGAATTCCTCTTAGGGTAAATGTTGGATTTAATGTTGCCATGAGTGCGTGAGGAACACCAAATTATTCCAGAATGCATTACTCTTTAATATGCTACTGGATAAAGCATCATAATTTAAGATTTAATTGTTCAGTTCAATTATACGTTTATCATTGTTTGTTACTGTACAATTGAAACCTGATCAGTGATTGTAAACAATCAAGCTGCTTTGAATTCTGGGTTGCAATTGGTGAAGCACTGATAGCATCTAACACTTTGTAGATCATTTAATGACTTTTCCAATATCTCCAATAATAAAAACAAAACTTCCACGTTCTGCTATTATTTCTAATCACAAAATTGGTCAGTTCGTAAGTCAAGCTCAGGTGGAAAGTGCATCCCATGTCCGAATGAATTAGTTTAATCTGATTATTCTATCCTTGTGTGACATAAAACTATATTGTTTTGTTTGAAGGGCTAATTAAAGATTATTTTCAATCTGAAGGAAGTGAAGAACTTTCCTCAAGCATTCTTCAATCATGCCTTTCACATCCTGTGCAATGGTATTGGCTCAGGAATATAAATCATATTCTTTCCCCCCCCCTCCACTAAATTCATTTCATTTGCCACAATTGTTGATTTTCATCAAAAGCCTTGTTGTTCTCTTGCTGAGGTTTGGATGATGTGCATGTTGTAAAATGCCTTTTAAAAATAGGAGGAACTGGAATTTTCTCTGGAATTCCATTAAAATCTTGGATGTAACAGAAAGATTTTTAAGTTTGATATTATTTACAAATGTATTCAAACTTCCTGGAGTAGGAGACATTTATGCAGTTTGAAAACAAAATGTATGAGTCTTTGAATGCTTCCCAACATCCAGATGATTGCCCCCATTAACTTTGGCTGCCAAAAAGAAACAATTTTCCTTTCAAATTTATTGGGTATTATTTCAAAGTGAGAAGGGAAACTTCTAGGAGTACATATATTAAAATAAATACTATTAATAAATAGTCATGGGGGTTGTTTTAGAAGCTCAACTGTCATTCAGCAGTCTCACTGCCTGTGGGAAGTAACTGTTGTAGGATGCCAAGAATTCTCCATGTCCCCCTAATGAACTAGCCCCTTGCATAGCTGTAGCTGGAGGTGAGAAGAATCCTTTTCAAGGTGAACCCATACAAAGTGGCAGGAGCAGACAACATACTTGGTCAGGTACTGAAAGACTGTGCACACCAATTGATAGAGGTCTTCACAGACATCTTTAATACCTCACTGCAGCAGTTCATAATTCATGCAGGGTTCAAGGCATCAATTCCCAAGATGGCAACAATAACAGACCTCAATGACTACTGCCCTGTAACACTGACCTTCTCCATAATGAAATGCTTTGAGCATCTGGTGATGGAATGCATCAAAACACAGTTCCTAGAGATGCTGGACCCATTTAAATTTGCCTTTAGAAGAAACTGTTTCACAGACGATACTATATCCTTGACGCCTCACTCTATCCTGACCCACCTGGAGAATGAGAGCTCTTGTGCCAGGCTGCTGTTCATTGACTTCACCTCAGTGTTTAATAACATTCCCCAGAGGCTGGTGGTGAAGCTGTCCTCAATGGGACTCACCACCCCTCTCTGTAATTAGATCCTGGACTTCCTAACGGAAAGACTGCAGTCTCTCTGGGTCGTTTGCTGAATATCGAGCACCATCATGCTGAACGTTAGTTCACCTCAGGCCTGTGTGGTCAGCCCATTCCTGTTCATGCTACTGACACACAACTGCATTGCCAGATCTCGCTCCAACAGTGTCATCAAATTTGCAGATGATACATTACTAGTTGGCCTCATCAGCAACAATGATGAGTTGCACTGCAGAGAAGAGGTAGAAAATCTCATGAAATGGTGAGAAACTGACAATATGAACAAGATGAAGGAGATGATTGTGGACTTCAGAAGAACCAGGAACAACCACCCTCCACTATACATCAACAACCCTGTAGCAGAGAAAGTGGAGAGCACCACATTCATTGGGGTTCACTTAACTAGTGACCTATCATGGACACTCAACATCTCCTCACTTGTGCAACAGTGACAAATGCACTTTCTGAGGAGACTGAAGCAGGCAAGGCGACTGGCCACCATTATGTCAACCTTCTATAGGAGTTCTATCGAGAGTGTCCTGGCTGGCTGCATCACAGTGTGGTATGGTTGCTGCAGAGAAATGGTAATTCACAGGACCATAAGAGTAGCAGAGAGGATCACCAGAGTCTCCCTCCCTTTCCCTCCATCATTGATGTGATTTTCTGGATATTTGTCTGAAGAGGGAGCACAAAATCATGGAGGGCCCTTTTCACCCTGCACACAGCATCTTTCAATTGCTCCTGTTGGGGAAGAGATACAGGAGTATCAGAGCCAGCACCACCAGGCTTCTTTCTATGGGTTGTATGCTGAAGGGCCAAAGGAACTGCTCACACTAACCATACGAGACTCTCATTTGTTCAAATCAATATTCATTTATTTGTATAGATAAAATACTTGTCCAGCATTTGTATTACTTGCCTGTATGTGTGTTGTGTCTAGTTGTGTGTCTGCCTGTTTTGCACCAAAGACCAGAGAATGCTGTTTTGTTGGGTGAGAATTGGACAATCAGATGGCAATAAACTTGATTTGTCTCCACTCAGTCCACTACTGAGCTATTAATGTATAGTAGAGGGTGATCATCCCTGGTCCACTTGAAGTCCATTCGTTCATATTTGAGACTCGGGTTGTTATTCTCGTACCATTTCCCAAATTTTTCCAACTCCTCTGTATGCCAACTCATTGTAGTTGTTGATGCCAACTACTGTCATGCCATCTGCAAACTTGAGGACTCTTTTGGAGCTAGATCTACCATTGTTGTCATGGGTCAGTAGCGTGAACAGGAGTAGGTTGAGTAAACAGCCCTGTGGAATACCAATGTTCAGCGTGATGGTACTTGACGTTCTGCCACCAACCCAGACAGACTGTGGTCTTTCCAATTGGAAACTCAGAATCCAGTTCAGAGAGGAATTTTGAGTCCCAGCAAGGACAGCTTCTCCACTAGCCTTGGGGGAATGATTGCATTAAATGCCAAGCTGAAGTCAATGAACAGCAGCCTGGTGGATGAGCCGTCATTCTCCAGGAGGGGCAGGATGGAGTGGACGGACAAGGCTATAGCATTATCAGTGAATGGTTCCATCTGTAAGTGAATTGAAATAGGTTCAGTATCTCTCGGAGGTGCACTTTGATACATTGTATCACCAGATGCTCGAAGTATTTCATAATGGTGGAGGTCAGAGCCATGGGGTGATGGGCATTGAGGCTTGCTACTGTCAGACTCTTTACTACTGGTATGACGGTGGCTATTTTAAAACTAGTGGCGATGATGGACTGCTGCAGTGAAGTGTTAAAAATCTCCATAAGATCCTCCATCAGTTGGTTTGAACAGTCCTTCAGTACCCAAGTGGGTATGTTGTCTGGTCCTGCTGCTGTGTGGGGGTTTACCCAGGATAGGATTTTCCTCACCTTGGCCATGGTTATGCAAGGGGCCTCTTCTTTAGTGTCCCTTTCTAAATCTTTCTTTAGTCTCAGCCTGTTCTCTTCATGATGAAATATTTGTGTAAGATGTTCAGTCTGTCCAGAAAGGAGGTGTCTTTGTCCTATTGTTCTTCCCTTTCCAGTCTCTCCCCAATCACATATGTTACAGATCTACTGCCCTCTACCTCTTTGATGGTTTCTGGAGGGTTTTTGTTCCAACCTTAATTATCTCACCTTCACTATGGCCTTGGAATTCCTCTACACTTCCATCCCACATGGTCCAAGGGCCTTCAATCTGTTCCTTGCTCCAATATGCTTCCACCATCTCTCTCCTTCACCTGTCTGCACTCAATCTTGCATTGAATGACTTATCCTTCAATTCAGTCACTTATTCCAAGTCAAAGGTAAGGTTTCACAAATGCCCAAAATATTTTGGCCTCTTTTTGAAAGAAGCAAGTGAAGGGATTGTTGGGACATTTGGAAAAATCTTTGCATCCTCACTGTGACAGGAGAGGTTCCAGAGAACTGGAGAGCGGTTAATATTGCACCTTGGTTCAAGAAGGAAAAAAATGGATAATCCAGGAAATTATAGGTCAGTCGGCCTCATATCAATGATGTAGAAACTATAGGAAAGGATACTTAAGGATAGTATTTGAAAATCCATGGTCAGATTAGAGAGTCAACATGGTTTTGTGAGGGGATGGTCATTTCTTACCAATTTGATTGAGTTTTTTGAGGAGGTGACAAAGATGGTTGATGAGAGGAAATCGATGCGTGTTGTATACATGAACTGAGGCAAGTCGTCTGACGAGGTCCCCTCATGGTATGCTGTCATGGGATGTAGATCTATGGGATCCATGGTGAGTTGATCGTTTGGATATGAAATTGGCTGGTTCTTTAAGGACAGATGGTAGTGGTGTCTGTAATTCAGGCTTGTGGCCTGAGTCCAATTGTGTTCCTCAGGGATCGATGTTGGGAACCCTGCTGTTTGTGATATATAAAAATGACGAATTCTATTGGCACCACACTGTGGGCTGAAGGGCTTGTTCTATGCTATAGATTTCTATGTTGTTATTATAATTTTCAAGTTCTCTGAAATCATTCCTGACTCGAGTGATTCTTGATAGATCACCACAAATGCCTCAACAATCTCTTTAGCTACCTCTTTTATAACCCTGGGTGGATTCCATCAAGTCCAGGTGGTTTATCCACCTTTAGTCCTTTAAGCTTTCCAAGCAGAGGACCTTGCCCTCAAAACACTGTCCAGGCCTTCGTGCGTATTTAATTACTATTGGAGGTTTCTACTAATAACACGTATTTGCCGGGGGTACTAAAGTTAAGCTGGAACTTTAGGCTGAAAAGACACAAATAGATTTCTTCCAAAAGATTTTGATTGAAATTGTATACCACATAGCTGATGATTATTATCCATGCAAGATAAAGAATTGATGTACAATCTTCATTAAATCAGAATTCGATTAAACACAGGTTGCTTAGTGTCACTATAATTTTGTGTTTACTTTAATCAAACTTTACCATGCTATTACTCCTAACTACATCCAAGAACACATCCAAAAGCAAATATCAAAGCAAAAATAAATAAGCATGTTGCCTGATTGCATGGTTCATGCCAACTTTTAAACAAACTGAACAGAAAAACAAACCACCAGAATATTTATTGGAACCAGTGGACTTCTGGACAGAATGTAAGCCTGAATAGTTGATTACATCCAATGAGGAAAATTCAGCTCATGAAGTTTAGACTTGCTCTGATTTTTTTTTCTATGTTCGAAGCTTATTTCACGGCACAGTTTGCTTCATAGTAAGAGATTTTGCAAGGCAATGGAGATGCCTATTTTCACTGAAGATGGTGGATATGTGGAATGAACTGCCAGAGAAAGCTCATTTTCCTAGTGTACTTGGGAGTAAAACAATAAGCATCTTGGATATAGAATCCAATTAATACATTCCAATAGTACTGAAGAATTGCTTGATTAATATCTTACTAACACCTATAAGATCATTTTATCCTTTTGCATTATGTCTCCTCTATATGCTATCCACAAATTGAGTGGAATGGCTAGTGACACTATTATTCAAGCAACCCATGTTCGAATCTGTAAGGAGTTTTATGTGCTTCCCTTGTATACATGGGTTTTCCCTAGGTGCTCTGGCTTCCATTCACCCTCCAAAACCTAAGGGGTTGTAGGTTAATTTGGGAGTAATTGGGCAATGTGTTCAAATGGCAGGAATTGGAGTCTACCGTGACGCAAATAAAATTTAGAATTTAAAATCTCCTACAAGTATTCACCAAGACTATTACCAAAGTTTTTTTCTGTGAATTCTACCACCAAAGAGGATAAGGGCCAAGTTGGATTGCAATGTTATCGGCAGATTCACGTCAAGTCAGATCCTATCCTTATATTTAAATATATAGTTGTTTTCTTCATTGTTGCTGGGTCTAATCTGGAGATCATTCTTATTGGCGCTATAGGAACTCGAGCACCTGAAGAAATGCAGCAGTTCAATAAAATTGCTCGCCAAGTGAAATGTTGATGAATATTGATGTTACCAATGATTACCTCAACTTCAAAAAACAAATAAAATATTTCAGGCCAAAACTGGGACTTTGAGCTTGCAATTTCCTCCTCAAGTATTCAACAATCACAAATGAGGGAGAATAATGTTATTAAATATGTTATGAAGAGTGCAATTTTTTAAAAAAGATTCCACTCTCCCGTGGGAATTGGGAGGGTCAATTGATCAGTTATTTTTAGTTTCCCACTCCAACCTCCATGTCTTGTGGTCATACAGTCTCAGTGACTGAAATAGGAAATGCTCTGACAAAAATGCACATGCTGACCTCAGTATAAACCAAACTTTGTTTAGACTGAGGACTCTCAACTTCACTCCAAAATACAAAATTTCCTAATCTTTAATTTTTAATCTTCTACTTCCTAATTTTCTTATATTAGTTTGCCTATTCCAATCTCTGCAAATTTTCAATTCCTTCAATAGATGCTTTTGATTACTAGATTTTTGTTTTCAATGGGCAAGTTTTAATTCATCATTAATTTTTAGGTTTCTAATTAATAAGTAATTATGAAGGGAATCAAGAGATGGTTAGTGCAGAAAAGATTTAATGATGTCAAAGAGAAACTATCATATTGAGTGTCTGCACACACAGGGGTCAAATGCTGGAGCAGGGAGGAAAAGGTTTCATAGTTTTTTCATAATAAGAGATTTTTCAAGGCAATGGAGTCATCTGTTTTCACACTGAAGGTGACAGATATGTGGAATGACCTGCCAGAAGAAGAGGTAGATGTAATGATAGTGATCGTGGTTGCATTGCATCTAGCAATGCCTTATCGTTTGATTATACTTGGCTAACAGCTGGGGGCTGACTCATAGAGCAGGAGATAACACAGTACATGCTATCTGTAATGGAGACTTGGCAGTCTCATGGCATGCCTCATGTGCTGTCTAAGAACTCACACATACGAATTACAAGATGAAACATAGTGTCAGAAGTAGGATGAAGGAAATACTTTAAAAGGTAAAATCTAAAGTCAGCAACTGATCAGTGAAAAGAAGCTAACAGTGAAAAATGGAAGGTTTACATTCACCAGCTAAACCTCAGCTGACAGGTAACGTGGCTGAAACTTGGAACATATTTAAACAGCATTTTGGATTGTATTAAATGGCAATTGGAGCTGATGAGAAAAGTGATAAAGTGACAGTGTCCTTTTTCTTGCATGTCATGGGTGATGAAGCCCTGGAGATGTGTAATAACTTCATATTTGCTGTTGAAGGAGACAAAATGAAATTGGAAAAAATAATGGAAGTTTGAGGCATACTGCATACCTAAGCATAATGGGACATTTGAGAGGCACAAATTTTTCACATGTATACAAAATAAAGAAGAAAGTATTGATTAGTATGTGACAGAATTGAGAAACAGAAGCAAAATGTGTGAATTTGGTGGACTGACCAACTCACTGATAAAAGACAGGCTGTGTGGTATTCCAGATAATAGTCTAAGGGAAAGACTGCTAAGAGAGCAAAATCTAGACCTGGAAAAAGCCATAGCACTCTGTAGAATTGCAGAAACTGTAAAAACACAGGCAAAAGAGCTGTTCAGTGAAACAAGCTGCAACATGGATGCAGTGAGCAAGAACAGACATAAACTGTTTAACAAAAAGTGTGCCAAAGTGGAAAGAGAGGCATGGCCAGAAAACAAAAATGAAAGTGACAATCGAAAGCCATGTCGTCGATGTAGTACACAACACCTACCAAAAAAGTATCCAGCATATGGTAAAACATGCTATATGTGCCACAAAAGCAATCATTATGCCCGTTGCTGTAGGAACCAAGTGCAACAAAGAAAGGTTCATGCAGGAGATGAAAGGGAGATAGAGAAATTCTATGTAGATGTTGTGACTGAAAACAAGAAAGAAAACAGAGACTGGATGTTGAGATTAAAATTCAATGACGTACATTTCAGTTAGATTGGATAATAGAGCACAAATTAATGTAATATCAGAGACTGATTTTAAGAAGTTTAGACCCAGACCAAAGGTGTATGGAACAAAAGTGAAGGTGACAGGATATTCAGGTACTGATATACCAGTGCAAGGAGAATGCATGGTCAAAGTGAAACACAAGAACAGAGAGCATATGCTAGCATTTATCACGGTACCAAAGGATGTACACACCATTCTAGGTTTAACAGCATGTGAGAAACTGAACCTGGTAAATAGAGTCCTCGTGGTGGTAAGTGAAGAAGAGACAATCTATTGTGAACTCATGAAAGAGTACAATGACCTATTTCAGAGTCTAGGCTGCCTTCCAGGAGAACATCCCATCAGAGTGAATAAACGTGTGCCTCCGATAAAACATCCATGCAGAAAAGTTCTATTTGCGGTTCAAAAGCAATTAAAAGCAGAGTTGGACAGGATGGAAAGCCTGAATATGATTCTGAAGATAGATGAGCCAATGGAGTGGGTAAGTTCACTTGTTGTTGTGGACATAAAGAATGGCAAGCTTAGAATTTGCCTGGATCCAAGAGATCTAAACAAAGCAATAAAGCGAGAACACTAAGCTTCTGATGCCTGAAGAAATCATGTCACAGTTTTCAAATGCAAAGTTTTTCAGCAAGAATAGTCCATTTGGCAGATATGGATTCCTGAGGTTACCATTTTGAATTGCCTCAGCTCCTAAAGTGTATCACAAAACTATCCATATGGTCTATGGACACCTGGACAGAGTTGATACCTCAATGGACGTCATCATGGTATGGGGAATCATGATGAGACTGAGGAAAGTCCTGGAAGCAACAAGGAAATCAAACCTGAAGCTCAATGGAGAGAAATGCCAGCTCGGTGTGACAGAACTAACATTTATAGGAGATATTATTGGCAGTGAGGGCATCAGACCAGATCCCAGAAAGGTCCACCATTGAGAATATGCAAGGCCACAATGAAAAAAGGACATACAGAGGTTTAATGGAATGGTCAACTATATGGGTAAATTCATATCCAACCTGTCAGAAAAGATGGCTCCATTGAGAAGACTAACCCAAAAGAACATTGAATGGGAGTAGGATCAAGAGCATGAAAAGTCATGGAGAGAACTAAAGAAACTGCTCACAGAGGAGCCAAATCTGAGGCTTAATGACCCAGTGAGACCCATCAAGATATCATCAGATGCATCACATAGTGGGCTTAGTGCAGTTCTTCTGCAAAAATATGACTGGCAACCCATTGGATGTGCATCACGCTCAATGACAGACGTGGAGACATGATCTGCTGAAATTGAAAAGTAGCTGCTCAGCATCATATTCACCTGTGAAAAATTTCATCAGTTTGTGTCAGGACAAGCAATCAGTGCAAAGACTGACCATAAGCCCTTGATTGCATTGTTCTAAAAACCATTAAATGAATGTCCACTGGGAATACAAAGAATTTGGCTGCAACAATATACACTATATGTGTTGTACACTCCGGGTAAGCTAATGTATACAGCAGACACGTTGTCTAGAGCTGTTGACACGAGAGAGCCCGCAAACACTAAAATGGATGAAGTCATAAAAGCCTTTCCGGACATGATCACAAGTGCACTGCCCATATCAGATGCAAAAGTGGAGCTCATAAAGTCAGAAACAAACAAAGAGGAAACACTGAGACAACTGAAAACACATTTTGGATGGATGGCCCAACATGAAGCAAGACTGCTCACCTGATGTTTCAGAGTACTGGAACTGCAGAGTGGGACTGTCAGTGGTTGAAGGCACCATCTACAAAGGAAGCAAAATCCTTATCCCAAAGAGTCTGAGAAAACAGATGTTAAAAAGGATCCATGGAGGACATCTCAGAATTGAAAAGAGCATGAGAATCAACAATGATATAACAAATGAAGTGTCAAACTGCACAATATGCCAGAAATATAAAGCAAGCAATCCTATAGAACCACTAAGGCCACACCCAGCACCATTTGGACCTTACCTGACTAGACGCTGACCTATTCAAATGTCAAGGGAAGGACTATTTTGTCATCACAGACTATTACTCCCTGTATCCAGGGGTGTGTAGATGGAACACCACACTGCAGATGCTATAATAACATGTATGAAAGCTATATTTTCCAGACATGGCGTGGCAAGCAAGGTTTTCATAGACAATGGAGCCCAATTTTGCAATTTAAAGTTCTGACAGTTTGACAAAGAGTTAGATTTGTACACACCATGTCAAGTCCTCATTTTCCAGACCAATGGTCTAGTGGAGAAATCAGTACAGTGAAAAGACTGATGAACAAGGCAAAAGACAGTAGAACAGAGCATGTTAGTATATCGCACAATGCAGCTTGAGTGTGCTATGTCACCAGCACAACACCTTATGGGACATAGGCTAAGATCAAACCTACCCATTCAGGAGAACCTCATAAAAACAAAAGAGGGGGAGAACGTGAGGAAATTCAAAGAGCAACAGAAAGAAAAGCAAAAGTATTATTTTGACAAAGGAACAAAAAACCTACCAGAACTCTACAATGGTGACCAAGTAAGGCTAAAAGACAAAACAAGCTTATGGACTCAGAAGGGAACTGTCCTTAGTGAAGTCCAGGCAACATCATACACCATTCAGACAGATGAAGATGCTGTTCTGCAAAGAAATCGTTGAGATCTTCAAATGGGACGAGCCACAGTAGATGTAAACTGTTGAACAACCTGACTACACATCTGAGAAGACATCATTTGAGGCAACAACTCAGATTCAAGGCAATCAATCAAGAGATCGTCAAGATATGTGAATCCTCCTAAGAGACTCATTGAGCAAATTTAAAGACTTAGTGCTACATTATTCACTCTTCAAGTTGTAGTGTATGTAAATGTGAACACACAAAACAAGGTTTAAAAAATGTTCACAATGTTGATAATAATAAAAATGCAAGTTCCTTTAACTTTAAGTTAAAGTTAAAATTGCAGTTATACAAAGAAAACATATTAGCTAAAAGTAAGCTACTTTTGTTTTAAGAAAGGGAGATGTAATGCTAGTGATCATGTTGGCAATGTAACTAGCAATGCCTTACCGTTTGATTAGACTTGGCTGCCAGCAGGGGGCTGACACACAGAACAGGAGACACAGTATGTGTTACCCGTAATGGAGGTTTGCAGCCTCATGGCATGCCAGGTGCTGCTTACATCAACTTTAAAGTAAAGAAACTTTTCCTTCATCCATGTGTTGTCTAAGAACTCACACATACAAATTCAAGGTGAAATGGTAGAAACTGCTAAAATTGTAGCATTTAAAAGACATTTAGACAGATGCATGGATAGGAAATGCTCAGAGGCATATGGGCTGAACACAGGCAAATGGGACTAGTTTAGATGGAAAACTTGGACACCATAAACATGTTGGGCCAATGCACTTCCATGATGTAAATATCTATTTATTCTAACATACTTCCACAGTATTTTGGAAACTCGACCTTGTTAAAAATTTCACTTGTTATTGTCCTGGAATTTCAGCCCACAAATTTATGCTAAAGTGTTTGATATTGAACTCAAAAACATTTGTTACTGAGCCAAGAAGTGAGGATGGGTAAAGGTAACTCAGATGCCAGCACATGAGTAGAAATTCAAAGCAACTGAACATTTGTTAGTAGTATTTCACGAGCACTTTGATGGATTCAATAAAATCACAGCCACTGAGAATTTTGCCAATGTTAAGGCAAAACCATTTAAGTTTTGAACAGGAAAAGACAATGAAATGGAATTGAAGCATCTATGTAAACAAAGTGGTTGTGAGATCATCTGAAACAAGGACAAAATATTTTTTAAAAATTTGTTGTGAATGAGAGTAATGCAGGTTGGTGAACAAGAGTGAATTTAGAACCTGCTTCAGGCTGACATCCTGTTAGAGGTTAGCTCAATGCTATTACAGCACCAGTGATCAAGACCAGACATTGGTCGAATCCCTCGCTGTCAATAAAAAAATTTGTATGTTCTCCCCATGTCTGTGGGTTTTCTCCAGGGGGCTAGTTTCCTCCCACCCTTCAAAAATGTACTGGAGTGTAGGTTAAAGGGGTGTAAATTGGGCACTTCATAGACTTGTAGGGCCAAATTAGTCTGTTACAGTGCTGTATGTCTAAATTTAATTTAATACACCCAACAGCAACATTTAAGGAAGTGTTGCCAAAAGACATCAATAACTTGGAAATGTGTTAGAATGGTGCCAATGTCGTCAGTTATTCTCCTTAGGGCAGTGAGGAAAAAGCATGATTCAATGCAGGAATTCAGGATAATGAAAGCTTTTGACAGAATAAATATGGAGAAACATTTTCCTGTGGCTAAGGAGTCACCAATCAAAAGATCCAGGTTAATTGGAAAATAAACGAATGAGCTAGAAGGAAATGTATTTTAACGTAGCCATCTGCTAAACTCTGGAATGCACTGCCTTGAAGACTGAGAGATAGTTTCGTAACAACTTTCAAAGCAGAGTCTGATATAAATAGAATCATGGATCTCAATGGGGCAAGACACCATTCAGCTCACCATTTACGCCAGCTTTCCACAGAACAATCAAACATATCATCCCCCCAGTCTTTTTCTGGAGTCCTGAAAGTTACATTCCCAAAGTAGGTGTCTAATTCCCTACACAAGCCCCAGTTGACTATTTTCTCTATCCCTGTAGACAATGAGTTCCAAATGATAGCCACTCTCTCTATATAAAAAAAAAATTATTTGCATTCCCCCTTACTACTTTTACCCATCACTTGGAACCTGTGTCCCTTTCTCTTTGACCCATCCACTAATTTGGAAAATTTTGACTTACCAATTTTGTTCTTGTCTCTGATTAAGGAAATTTATTCAATTTTAAGCACTAATTAATTAATCCTAGATTTATCCCATTAGGGTTAGGGTATCCCCACATTCTCATCAATTCTTCATAGATTTTACCACTCAACCAATTTACAATGGATAAGTAATCCATCCTCCTGCATATCTTTGATGTTGGAGGAAGCCAGAGTACAGTAAAGCCCATGGTATCTGGCAGCTATGGGAATTGATAGATGCTGGAAAAGCAAATTTTCCAGTTGCTTGAGATTGTGTGTTGCATGATTGGCGAAATAATGATGATGCGGGCCAATTTTAAACTTCTGTTTTTTTACCTACCGGTATTTATTTTTTGCACTTTTTTAGCTCGTTGCTTAAATTCCAATAATTTTTTTTTACTGTATTTGGGAGGAAATCCAAGTTGCCACAGGGAGAAGCTGCAAACTCCACACACGATTGAAACCAGGTGAAGCAGCAGCTCTACTAGCTTCATTACTGTGCCATGTCTAGTTGTTGATTAGTTCTATGGAACATTTGAAAGAGTTCACATTCAGAGATGTTCTCTGCTGATAAACTCATCCATGCAAAATTCTGAGTTATCTGGAATAAGTTCACCTTATTTTTTTTTCATATTTGGGCAATATTATCAACTAGACCTTACCCAGGCAGAGACCCACTGTAAATGAGGTGGGCACTCCTACTGAACTATTTTAATCAACTATTCACTGTTTGCTCTCCAACAAAAATAATCATTTCTTCACACTTTTCAAAGTGATTTTTTTTTTAAAAAGTAAATGATGTACATTCAACATTGCTTTTATTAAAGAAAAGTTTGTTATTGTACAAAAAGTGTATATACATTTTGATCATTGGATTTATTCCATATTTTGAAGGAATTGATTACAGGGTCCTGACTATATGTTGATCAAAATTAGTCAGCTTGGCGCTCTTATTCAAAACACAGTTTTAACATGTTATATATTTACAGAAAGGAATAGTTGTCCAATGTTTGAAATTTCTTTACATGAGATGCTTTATGCACTAAGAACGCACAACAAAGAACACATTTCAGTTCATATATATTGAAAAGACGTTTGCATATCTTTCACAATAATTCTCACACATAAAGAAACTATTTTCATTAAACCTGCATGTTAACTAGTATTGTACCAATAGCACTGCCATGTTACAAGCAAATTGCTGGAAAATGTCTTTAACAGAAAGGATGCCTTCACTATTCGAAAATAACATGACATAGTAAGGCACTTCTTGATGCTAATAATATGGGCAAATCCAGCTCTTCGGTGCCATATCATTTACAATGAACATTGTTCATAAACTACACTGGACAATGAAGATTTTGCTTCTGGACTATTTTTGGGTGTATTTTATGGATTTTGGGGTGCTGATTTCAAAAATCTTCCTATTGCATACCTTTTTATAGATATAACCTTTTTGTGTGTTTTTACTGGCATATTTCAAGTCTACTTCAGGCATACAAACCATGAAATGCAACACGTCATAGAAAATTCATTTTCTGCATTTGCACTTGAACGTCTTCCCTGCTTATCTTGGTGCAAACAGTGACGAACTTGGTAAAAGGTTTCACCAGGACATTGCGACTACGGAAAAGCAGAATCAGGTCAACTGGTATCCATCGATGCCGGCCAACTATTGTTGTACGCTGAGACAAGAGGGACCAGGAGAGGAGTGCAAACGAAAATTAGTGGCAAACCATTTTTTGGTCAGTTAAACTAATGCAATGTATCAGCATCATTATGCGATTAAACATAGTAAATTCAATAAAAGTTAATTGAATGTTTTTCCAGCTTCCTACATGATCAAGCAAATCTTAAATTATCTTAGTGTTTCCTTGATGTTGTCTATCATAATCCCCATTTCTTTTTTCAGGAAGCAAACCTTTGGGGGGGAAACAACTTATTGTCCAGTGGAGTCTGCATTGCCATGAGGTTTTGTAATGACAATTTGCCCAGATGCAGAGTACAGTACACTCCAATTATCTGAAATCGGATCATCTGAAATTTTTTGGACCTGGAAGTGATGTCTGTTCGGCTCCAAAAAAATTTTCAGATCCTCATTTATCCAAAATATTTCAGATAATGAGGATATCCAAAACAATCAGAAATCCTCAGTTATCTGAATTTGTTTTGGAGCCAAACTGATGTCACAGATTGAAAAAATTTTGGAAAAACCTCTGAATAGAATTTTGATTTTTGGTGTTGGATTTATCTTTTGTTTTTTTTTGGTGAGAATTAAACCATATTTAAAAGCCTTCCCTTGTTGCTTGCTGTTGTTTAAATGCTGTTACAAGTGATTTACTTTTGCTACTGGGCTGTCTTTTAAAAAAAATATGGCCAGTTATCTGAAAATATCATCTATCCAAAATAGGCCTGGTCCCAACATTTTGGATAATCAGAGTTGTCCTCTATTAAGAACTAATCTCTGAGAAGGAAGTGATATACAATATGGCTTTGATGGCACTTGTCAATGTACCTATGTGTTCCTCAGGCAATCTAGAACAATTTTCAATGACATTGAATCAAGTGATGATCTGACATTGAATCAACTGAAGAGTTCATCTGCATGACATACAAGGAAGTACACATCTACTATTTACAAGGAAGAGATGGGCAATTTTTGGTTTGTGCCCTTGTCTGTTTGGTCTAGTGTACATTATCAGTGCTTTACAACATGATTGAAACAAGCCAAGAGTCCCAGTTCAAATAACACACTTCTTGATGTAACATATCAGTTCACTGGTTATTTCTTCAAAACACAGCAGAAAGTCCCTATTCACAAATATATAAGCCTTTGTAAAATGTCCAGATTCCCTTGCAGCGCATAAATTGCAGAATAAAAGTTTCTTTTTATACATTAAAATACAAAGTTCATTAAAAAAAATTGCTTTCCTTAGGAATGTTAATGTTTCAAAGAACCTGTTTTAGGCATTTTGCTTTAAAGTTAACCGGAATTGGAAACTGGACAATGTTACTGTTCTTGAACATTTAAGACATCATATTAAGAAATTTATTTTCCTCGGCCAAGGTAGTCAACATAGAGCTCATGTCTCCAATTGCCATATTAGTCAATCCGGCTGGAATAGGCTGCAGAGTCAGAGAATTCCGGGGAGTGGTGAGACGGGAAGAACTTTGAGAGAGATTTTGTAGAAGACTGGGGCTTAGCGTACCTGACATCAAGCTGGAGTGGTCACCATCGTCCATGATAGCATCGAAATCTATCTGTGCTTGATCTAGACAATGGGAGTTCACAGTACTTGATACCTGGTTGGCGCCTGGTGAAGACATTGTTGTAGCTTTGACACTTGACATATGTTTTTGCTGCTGAATAGCACAGTCCATTTGTCCACTGAAGTTGCTATTTTGTTCATACATATGGATTTGACCAGAATAAAACATCAAGTTGCTGTTTGGACCATCATTGTTGCAATATTGAGACTGCATTGACAGTTGATTACTAGGTTGACTTTGGCTTACTTCAGAGTGTCCACGACTGGGGCCCATCCCATTCAACTGAAGTGGTCTTTGCAAATAACTTTGTTGTTGCATGTTGAAAGAATTCATCAAACCATGCTGTCTCGCTGATGGATTTGAACTCTGTGGTGGATGGGGCTGCATTATTCCATGACTTAGGTTGTGCCCAACAGAATTCACACCACTTTGTCCTTGTTGGCTGAAGTTTGGCTGACTTGGCCTGATGTGGGAATTAGTTTGGCTTAAAACACCATGGGCAGCAAAGGTGGAACATTCTGGATTTCTACCAGACTGGATATGACACCCATAGTTCTGCTGGCTTGCAAGGTGCAAGCCTTGGCCTGATTCCCCTCTCCCATGACACCCGTTCATCGTCACCTCATTTGCGGCTGCCATCTGCGGATGAATTGGTGCACGGACCTGTTCAGCAGGAACATAGCTTTTGAGGGCTGGGTCCTTGTTTTGAGTCATTGTCATTTGCTTAAAGTCTTGTGCACCTGCTGGCGCAGGTGAACCCATGAGATTGCTCACAGGCAAATTTGCGCAAGATGTTTGGGTCAGGGTCCTGTTAGCAATGCTGGGACTAAGCACTTGGCCAGACTGGTTGTAGATTTGATGCAGGCTGAGAGGCAGATTTGCATTCTGACACAAGTTCATCTGCTGATGCAACGGCGGGTAGTTCACCTTTTGCCCATTCATGCTATTGCTTCTCTGCATTACACCTTGTGCCACCAGAGTCATTTCATTCTGATTCATTGCCACAACTGGCTGAGCAGGGTTGAGATTCTGGTACTGGTCAAACATCTGTTTTTGCTGAACAACTGCCAGGTTTGACCGAGAGAACTGTTGCTTTGACTGATCAGGAATGACATCAACTGTACCTGAGCTTACTTCATTCCACTGAACCGGCATGCTGTTTTTGTTCACGTTCGATGATCCCTGATATGGTTGACTCCCTGGACTCATCTGGCACTGAGTCATCATAGAATTGGATTGATTCATATTACCGTCTACCATTGCCGTGCCTCGATGTGCATACACATTCTGATTTGGCATGCTCATGTTTTCCTGGAAACCCTGCATTTGGCTGGCAAAGCTTAATGAATTGTTATCATGGGCCAATCGATTTTCCTGAGAGTTGATGTACTGCACTACGTCGTCAGGCAGCATGATGTCATCCTCGGCAGCTTGTGCGTCAATGTCAGCTCCGATTGTTTCCATGGTAACATTTTCGCTGATGCTTGGCGGCCGAGGAGAGTAGGTGCACCTGTGGAGACTCCCATCCGAGCGGGCGCCATTCGGAAGATTGAAGTGCCTTCTGTCCATGGACGGAGGCAATGGTAGTGGGTTCATGTTGTTCATGCTGTTGAAGCGCTGGACCCGGGGGAGGGAGAGTGGGTCCACCGTCGCCCTCCTCACGGGGTCACTTGCCCGACGGGTAGCAATGCCGGTCACTTCATGCGGCCTGAGCGCCGTAGCACCATAGCCGTGAGGGACACCGTCGCTGCACCGTCTCTGAGCGGCGGGAGGGAGGAAGGGGGGCAGCATCGAACTGGGGCCTTCCCCTAGGAGAGAGGTCCTTGCCTTTGCTCGCTCCATATTCGGCAGTGGTGTCGGCGGTGGCCCACCAGTCGCGGCGGCATACTTGGCCTTCAGCCGGTACTGCTCCGCTGGTGTGAGATTGAGCAAGCCTCCGCAGTAACTCACCTCACTCGACCTCCGCGATAAATCGGTGGAGATGGGATCATAGGAGTCAGCAGAGCTGACGTTATTTGGACGGCCCCCAAACTGAGAAGCCTCACTGGAACGACGACTGGAAAAGTAAGGGGAGATGCCAGAGGATCTTCGACTGACTGTGTATGCTGAACTGATGGTGCTTGTTGTGCTATCCCGGCGGTCATTGAGTTGATTCAGCATGGTGATCTCACTGTTGCACAGTTCCATTATTCTGGGGTTAGGCAATACAGCAGTAGAACCACCAGTACTTGAATTCTCCAGTGAAGTTCCTGAAAATCAACAAGAGGCACCTTAAGTTTCTGCTCGACACACCTGAATCTAGATACATTCTTGAGGGAATGAGATAAGATTTGAACAGTGGCTCTGCTGTAATGGCAGGGCTACTGCACGGGCAGAGAGTGAAGACACAGCACAGCCTAGTCCGACTGCCGGCGGCTCCATACAGGGTTTAAATGGCCTGTTAATGGAGCTGATGGTGGTTTATTTTAAAATCCGTGGGGTCTCGGTCCAAAACGTTAGTGCCTGTGTTCGGCAGCAGCCTCAAGGGATTGCAGACTCCAGGGAAGTAGAGGGCTGGCACAGGGCACCATAATATGGGGAGACCAGCCCCTGTTTGAGAAGGTGAAGCAGAGGACACAACCCTTTGGGACGGTGATCACAGCAGCTGACCAGTGAGGGGCTCTAAGGCTGAAGGCACAGGCTGTGGGTGACTCAAGGCAAGGGCCACTGGTGACTAGGGTTAAGGGGCTCGCACCAGGCTGTGGACTGCTGAAGACTGGCTAAAAAGGCTATCAGGTAATGGAAACAAGATGTGAGAAAGTGCCAAGGGTACTGAAGGTTTCCTGATCGTGCTCGGGTTGCCATTGTTTTGAATTGGAGGATGTGTGGCTATGGGAGCGCCGGAGGCAAATCCACAAACACTCAGTGACTCTGGGGAACTCTCTTTTGCTTCTTTTTCTCTGATTGTAAAGGGCGCCAGGTAATTTCTGCTGATGGTGAATTTTTGTCTGCCTAACGATAGACTAAAGGAAATTTTGAATAATGTAGAATTGGAGTTCATGTGTGAGTGGAGATAAAAGAGTAATTCTGCAGTTCAACAAAATGTTATGTTCTTATTTAAACAAAATATTACAGTTTTATTTAAAGTGCTCAATTTTATTTGATCTCAACTTACCATTCAAGGGGATGAGAGGAAGCCTGCTGTTTTTGACTGGAGGCACTGGGTTTGCCCATGAAGGAATATCTCTAACCTGCTTCAATTTTTCTTTCTTTAGTTGCTCAAGTCTTTGGGATGCTGTCATGTTCTTTCTCAACTGAAGGCCGATGGCTGAAGTTCCAGATGAAACAGTGGAGTCTACAATTGGGGAATCATCTAATGCGGTCAAATCACCCAGACTTCCTCCACTGTTGATGTTCATTTCTACTCCACTGTCATTGTTGTTGGTGCTGCCAAGTGGCGATGGTTCACTGCTACATGAAGATTGGCCACCAGGACTGGACTGATACATCTGAAGTGGGGGGAATAAAGGTTCCAATCAACATCCATGAGAAAAAAGTGCAAAGGTCATATTATTGTTTGCAGTGTTAATGTAACGTTTAACAACCTTAGATTGACCTTCCAACAAAACCTCACACTCACTGTCACCAAAACTAAGTTACTGACTTCAGGAGGTGAAAACCAGAGGTATACAATCCAGTGATCATTGGGGGAGCAGAGGTGAAAAGGATGAGCAAATTTGGGAGTCATCATCTCAAAGGATCTTTCCGGGAACCAACACACTAATGGCATCATGAAGAAAGCATGTCAGCGTCTCTACTTCCTCAGGAGTTTGTGGGAGTTTGGTATGATATCGGAAACCCTGGCAAATTTATACATGTGTGGTGGAAAATTTGCTGACTGGCTGCAATCAAGGTCTGATATGGGAACACAAATACCCCTGTGCGTAAAGCCCTGCAAAATGTAGTGGACACAGCCCAGCATAACATAGAAAAAACTCTTCCCACCATCGAAAACATCTACAGGGAATCCTTCTGTCAGAGACAAGCAGCAAACATCAAGGATCTAAATCACCCAGCACACTCTGTTCTCATTGCTACCATCAGGAAAGAGGTAGAGGTACCACAAGACTCACACCACCAAGTTCAGGAGCACCAGACTCCTCAACAACGAACTCAAACACGGACTCATTTAAGGACTCTTTCTTTTGCGCTTTATTGATGTTTTATAAAAATTCTCCTAATCAAGAACCTCTGACTGCGGCAACAAACTCCATGGATTCACCACCATCTGGGTAAATAAGTTGCTCCTCACCTCTGTTCTAAAGGGACTTTTTTTGTATTCTGAGGCTATGCACTCTCGTCCCAGACTCCCCCCACCATCCTTCAACCAGCTTTTCAATATTCAATAGGGTTTAATGAGATTTCCCTCCCCACCTCCCCCCAAGACTTGCATTCTTCTGAACTCCAGCCAGTACAGTCCCAAAGCCATCAAACGCTCATATGATAACACTTTCATTCTGGGAATTATTCAGTGAAGGATATTATGGATTCTCTCCAATGCCAACATATCCTTCTTAGATAAGGCAACCAAAACTGCTCACAATTCTCCATTGGGAATCTGGCCAATGCCTTGAAAAGCCTTAACATTATATCCCTGCTTTTATGTTCAATCCTTCTTGAAGTAAATGCTTGCACTGGATTTGCCTTCCTTACCACCGCTTCTACCTTTATGTTAACCCTTATAGAATCTTGCACAAGGACTTCCAAATCTCTCTGCACCTCTGATATCTGAACTTGTTGCCCATTTAGAAAATAGTCCATGCCTTTATTCCCTCCCCCAAAGTGCATGATCATACACTTCTCTACATGGGAAACCATTCACTCATTGAGGCTATATTTGCTTTCAGAACATTCCCATCTGTTTTCCTGTAACATGTTAACTCTTATCTGCCCATCAATGGCTACCCTGAACTTTCCGATAACCACCTACACTAACCAATTAACCTATCAGCTAGTAGGCCTTTGGGATATGGAAGGAACCCCTCACGGATATAGGGAAAGCAGGCAAACTTCACACAGATAGTATCAGAGATCAAAGACAAGTTTATGGAGAAAGATTAAAAATCTACCTATTCTCAATCGGTTTTTGGCTCTGGCTCCCTTAGGACTCTGCTCAAAGTTTATGGGCCCCTCCCCTATCAAGCTGTCAAGTTTTAGTTTCCTCCATTTCTCTCCTACCAACTACATAAAAGAAAATTTTAAAAAAAAATGTTTGTGTTGCTCTAGGTATAAAGAAAACAAGGATTTTACTTAAAGTGTTGCGGCCTCCAGCCCCCATTGAGAATGGCTGCAGTAGACGATGATATTAAAATCAAAGAAAGAATTTGATGATTTTTACATTAAAATCAAAATAATAATGAAAGTTGAAATGAGAAACAACAGTTCCAAATGTAACTCACTAGGTGAGATTAGCAAGATCAACATTAAGGTTATCATTGCTGTAATTTCCTTATTTATAAGGTGGAGCCATTGCATCTAAAATGGCTCTATTGTTTGATGTCTCGCATATATAATACTGAAGCAAGTTGCTGCATTTCTGCATCCAGATTAAAGAAATAGATAGGACAAATCAGATATAAGAGTTACTATTTAATGCTTGCCACTGCACTCGTCTTACCTTCTCCTTTACCAGGCCCTTGGGATTGAGAATAAATTGTTTTGTGGGCCATGTGGTGGGTGGTGAAGTGATGGGTGGTGATGTGGTTACTGCAGATTTTCACCAGGTGGGGCAGGGGGTAGCTGAGGAGATGGACAAGTGGCCAGTCTGTGATATTCCTTTTGTCAACTCTACAGGGTTTCTGTGGGCCTCCAGAGAAAGGCCTTGAGGTTCTCAATACCTTTCCAAATGCTCCGTTTCCGTGGAGCAGTTTTGGGCCAGAGGGAATAAGAGGGATGGTGCACTTCAAGGAAGATTTAAACACATTCTTGAATCTTTTCCTCCATCTCCTTCCAATTCAGTGTTCAGAACAGAGTATCTGTTTCAGGAATCTGGGATCAGGCATGCTTAGGGTGGCACGGTTACTGTAGTGGTTAGTATAACACTGTTACAGTGCGGGTGGCCAAGACCAGGGTTCGAATCCTGCACTGTCTGTAACGAGTTTGTACATTCTCCCTGTGTCTGCATGGGATTCCTCCAGGTGCTTCAATTTCCTCCCACCATTCAAAATGTATTGAGGGTTGTAGGTCAATTGGCTGTAATTGGATGGCATAGGCTTGTGGGTCGAAAGATCCTGTTATCACGCTGTATGTCGAAATGTTAACAATACTTACACACGTTTTCCAACATTGTATTTTATTTGCTACCTCTTTGTCCATTCCTGTGATCTAAATCTCTCTGCAGCCTCGATTTCCTTCTTAGTACTACCCTTCAGTCTATCTTTGTATCATCTGCAAACTTTGCACAAAGCCATTTATTCCACAATCCAAATCATTAACACACCATAAAAAGTGTTCCCAACATCAACCCATGCAGAGTACCACTGGTAACCGGTAGCCAACTAGAGAAAGATCCCTTTATTATCAATCTTCACTGTAATTCCATCAGCTCTCATTTTGTTAAGCAGCCTCGTGTGTGGCACCTTATCTAAGGCCTTTTGAAAATCCAAATATATAACACTGCATCTCCTTTGTCATATAGTCCCGGCATAGATTGGACCAGTTTTAGTCACCAATACATAGTTTAAGTCTGATTCCCATTCCAACCCTCACATGTTGTGGCCATGAATAAATTGCTGAGCCTCCTGCACTCTTCCTACCCAGCTGTGGGTTTTTTGCTGGACTCCTGCCTTCAGGTACGAGTAGATCTGCTTCTCTGCTCTTGAATAAAGATGAATTTTCTACTCCTACATTTGTCATTGATCATGTCTCATCAAGCCCCAGTCCTGGTCATTCTTGGAAGGGATGTCAAGATTCTCTTCACAGGTGCTGGTCAAGGAGAGTCCATAAAACTGTGGCCACTCTATGGCACTGTAAACTGGAGGTGACGGGCTATTTGTGAGGCAAAGCCCATACAAGCATAATGGAAGAAGTTTGACTCATTGTGTAAGGCCTGTTCTCCAAAGAATGTCAGCTGAAGAAAAGGTTTGAATAGTTGTGTCACAAAGACACACTCATTTACTCAGTGAGTATTAAAATTCTTTTTCAATGGGTTTCATTATCAAGTATGGGACAAAAAACCTAAGTACATCCTAAAGTGGAATGCAACAGTTTAGTGACTTATTAAGGAAACCTTATGCTATTCATTAATATTGTCAACAGTGTGTCAAAGTGTTGGAACTTTTGTTAGAGGTCAACCTCCGGTATGTGGGATTGCGTATTTTTACATTGCTGACCATAGCTCTTTGACCCCAGGTTTAATCTCAGGGGCTTGTAGGAACAAGATTGAAGAGGGAAGGTCAGCGAATTATAGTTCCTGAGAGAGGCCCCTGCACTGAAAACCCAAGTTTGTTCATTAAATGGTACTCCAAAGAGGAAGGTTTAAAGAGAACAAGTGTTACCCAATAGTACAATCATGAAAATAAGAGTGAATGAAATGTTGTGTTTCAGCTCTGACATTTTGCCATAAATGATGTGAGGTTAATTCTTCTTGAGGTAAAAAATGCCAATAGTCCAAACAAAACTGTGATACATTAATACTCCACAACAGCAACCTCCCACTTCTCTTCATCTTTATGGTTGCTTCATTATCGGAAGGATGTGCAAGCTTTAGAAAGAGAGCAGAGGATATTTACTGGGATGCTGCTTAGATTGGTGAAGATGTGGTGACTTGATAAAGTAGAACATTATGAGAGGCATAGACAGGGTGGACAGCCAGCACCTCTTTCCAGGACAGATATAGCCAATACCTTTTAAGATGACCTCCATTTAAGGTGAGCAGAGAAAAGTTTGGGGAGACGGCAGAGGTTCTTTTTATATATACAGAGAGTGGTGGATGCCTGGAATGCACTACTGCAGATGGCACTGGAGGCTGGTAAAATTGGGACTTTTAAAGACCCTTAGATAGGCCCATGGATATAAAAAAAATGAAAGGCTATGGGCTGTGAGGGAAGAAAGGGTTAGATCGATTGTGGAGTAGGTTTAAATAAGTCAGCACAATGCTGTGGGCCAAAGGGCCTGTACTATGCTGACAGTTCTAGGCTCATCTATCCTTTCCCCAGCTTCCAAAATCTTATTCTCTTCCAGTTCTCCCTCCTATGTTTATCTAATTACATACTCTGTGATGGGTCTCAACCAATCCAGGGGAGACAAAATTCTACGTTCCAGCCATTCTTATGTCAGGGCATTTCTCTTAAATGCTGATTCCCATTCCAACCCTCACATTTAAATATTTTCATGAACTGTGAGATTGGAATGATTAACTTTAATGCCGCTAAGTATTCTGATCTTTATTTAGCGTGATGGCACGACACTGTGCCCAAAGACTGCAGGAGCTGCGGGCAAGTCATTAAGGTGGAATGTTGCAGTTTAACTGAAATTTGCAAATTCACCAAAGGTAAAGATCTTAATCTTAGGTGAGTCCCAGCAAGATGCCTTATGCACCTCCCTGAAATGGGAAATTACTATAATTCTTTACAAAATAAATGGACCCTGTTTCAGATCATCAAGTTTGCGCCAGCAGACAGAGCAACCTATTTCTCCACATGGGTAGATTTTTACATTATAGGGGAATTGAGGGATATGGGAAAAAGGAAGGTAAGTGGACATGAGCCAATCATCAGATCAACCATGATCTCATAGAATGGTGGGAAAGGCTCGACAGGTCGAATGGCTGACTCCTGCTTCTGTTTCTTATGTTCTACTTTTCCCTTTAACCCATTTTCCTTATTCTCATCAAACTGCAAACTCTGCTACTCTCCTTTAGGCTGCTGGCATTTTACACATGGCCAAGTAACCTACCGACCCGCGAGTTCTTGGGACATGGGAGGAAACTAGAGCACCTAGAATAAATAGGCACAGTCACAAAGAGAACATGCAAACTGAACACAGCGTAGTGGGGCAGGGTCGATCCCAAGATCTTGGAACTCCGAGGCACCAGCTTTGCTAACAACAACATTGTACTGCCCAGGCCAAATTGCCTCAGGCAGTTTTGTGTACTTGCAGACAGCAAGGTAATGGGTAACATTAGCAGACAGCAAACAAAGTTATGAATCAAAAGGGAATAAGTAGTTCATAAAATGGGACAATTAATCAGGATTATGAACTCTTCAGTACATGTATCATGGATCAAATTCCCTCATTCCTACAGTATTCCCTACTGTTTACTCTTATAATGGCAAAATTTTATGTTGGCAATTTTTAAATGAAGCACTAAAGAAGGGAAGCACTTATGATAGGGTATCTGATTATCATGGACATGTTATATAGTTTATACAGTTATAAAGCAAGACACATAACAAAAGCTTGAGTAGCTTTTACTTAGCTCACCTTAGTACCGACTGTCCTTAGGAAGGCACAGAGAGAATGAAAGAAGATGAGAGGCAGCAGACAAGTGAAGGCAGTGAAAGAAGAGGAGGAGACACTATTAATAGGTTAGTAAAGACTCTCCATGCGTTAGGTTTTCATTCCTGTTCATGTAAGAAACATGCTTGTTAGGAGACACACCATTCATTATGATTAAAAATTACTCTTGAGGCTTTTCAGGAACATAAGACTGTCAGAAATTTTGTTTGTTTGATCAACCAAGTATTTCCTGCATTTTCTGATCTTATTTCAGAAATATCGCCTTCTTTTCCTTAAAGGCCTGAGGGGCACATTTCCCAGATTTCTCTGAAACAGACAAAACAGTGGGAAGGCAAAAATGCTGGAGGAACTCAGAAGATCTCTCAGCATCTATTGGAGGTAAAGATATATCACCATCGTTTTGGGTCTGAATCCTTCATAGTTGTAAGATGGCTCAATACCCATGTCTATCACTGAGGGTCTTTCCCTGTGCCTCTGTCTACCTTAGCTGCAGGCTAATCACAGTAATTTAAGTGTTACAAGATATTTTTAGTTCCTCTATCACCTCATTGGTCTTTTCATTTGATCCTGGCACTTTCATATGAATGTCCTGAATCTTAGTGCCTCTTCAATGAAAGAGCAGGAAATGCCAGGGAGAAAGCCCATTTCAGGAACTGGCCTAGTCTTCCAAGCTCTATGACTGATATCCTCAGAAGGATTTACCCGACATTCAGACACTAGACCCCGCTAGACTTGAGCATGTTAATGGGGCTTCCTACCACGACCCAGCACAAGATTGTACATCCAAACAGAGTTGGGTCTGAATAGCAACAGGGCATACATGGAAACCCAACTCCTTATGTTCTAGATTTTGTCCTCTTTAGCTGATAGTTCCAGAGAGAACTAATATATATAGCATTCTGTTGACCTGAATGTCCATTCATTGCAACATGGACAGTTTGGGAAGAAGTTGGTACATCTGACTTCTCTGTCCACTGCTTGAGTTCTGTCATCTTGAGTTGAGGTGCTGGATACATTTCTCATCCACCCCTTGAGCTTTACAATTCAAACATTTCCAATCTTATCTGGCATTGGTTTCAGTGTTAGAGATATAGCTTGAAGGGGCAAATATTGGGAGCAGAATGCAGCAAACAACAATCCAATTGTAGCTGCCAATCTCGTGAGACCCAATGCAATGAACAGCAAGTAATTGCCCTTTTTGCGATATCTATTACTTCAATGCAATATCTTTACTGGGTGTATTTTATTTTTGGATTATAAGTAATTAACATTTGCAGGGTGGCAGGGCCAATAGTCTCTTTCTGCAATAGCTTTACCGTAATAATATATTCATTGCCAAATGCAATCAGATGTGATCTTGTGGTTGAGTTACTTCTGTTTATTTGTCATTCACTAGTGTCTTCGTGCTCTTACCACAGAGTTTTCAGTTTTGATGGTTTTCACTTGAAGACTGTCTTCCAAGACTCCGCTGGTGCTGTTGGCTTCGGCCTTTTCCTCGGACACTCTGTTACTGTGGCCAATGGCCAAATCATGGTCAGTGGTCTCTTTGGGTGGTGGGGGCCTGGGATGCACATCATTGCGATGTTTTTTTGTCACGTGAGCATCTGGTCCATGCACAGTCTTGACGTGCTTCCTAAGGGAGCTCGGGTCTGTGTACCTCTTGGTGCATCCAGGAATTTTGCAAACATAAGGTTTCTGTAAAAGGAAATAAGTGGCATCAGACAAACACAAGCATATATATCACAAATATAAAATGATCACCTCTATTTGGGTCAGATGAAATGTATTTACTCTATTGGTGGTGAAAAGGTGGAACTTGCTACCACAAGAAATTGTTGAGGCAAATATCACTGAGAAAGCCAAATGAGAGGGAACTTGACCATTTGGACTCCGGCCATTTTTAATCTTTCATAATGTATACTACAGACTGGGTCCAAACACCAGTAAGAACCAGCTGGTGGTTGGGTATAAAACCAGTCCCAGAAAATGGGGATATGGAGTATATGTGTTTGTTGGTAGACCCTGAAAACAGGAGCATAAAGTCCAACAGATTAAAAGACATTAAGATTGAATGAGATGGAAGTGGTGTGGTTAAGTTACTCGACTAACAGTTGGAGTCTAACCATTGATCCAGAGATGCAAGTTTGACTCCCAATACAATGATCGTGGAATGAAAATACTAGTAATTAATGAAGCCTGGAATTGGAAAACAAAACATCAAGTCTCAGTAATGATGATCATGGAACTGTGGGGTTCTTTGAAATTCTGCCATCATTACCCAGTCTGGCCTAGATTTGATTCCAGACCCATCAATGTGGTTGAATTTTAACTGTTTTCTCAGTTCATGAGGCAGGAAGGTCAGACAACAAATTCTGGTATTGCTAGAAATGCCAAAATCCTGCAAATGACTAAATACATTTTAAAACTCTGTATAAACCTGGGTTGAATGGTCTATTTCTTGGCTCTGTAATTCTACACACCTTCCCCCTGGTATACATAAAGCTACAGGAAAACAAATATTTGCCTAGTTTAACAACCCATCATGCTTTATGATCCCTCCATTTTAGTCTTTGGAATAAATCAAGTTGTCTTTTGAATTACTTTAAAAAAAAATTGTTTTCAGTTTCCTTGTTTACAGCTTATTTCACACATCCTTCATTCTTCTGGGAAATGACACAAAACTCACGGGTCCTGGACAGGGTTGGGATGAGAAAAATACTGTTTGCTGAAGCTTTTAAAAAGAATGAATAACTGTTGAAAGCAAGAATTGAGAGCTTGTGAGAGATTTGCAAATCTATTTAATATGAGAGTTGGAGAATGAGGTTGTTGATCCTACTTAAATGAGAGAGTGGGGAGTAGAGTTGGGTCATAACTAAGTGTTTAGCATCAAAGGGCAGGGTGATGCCATTCAATGGGACAGAATAAATCCCTTTTCTTCTGATGGATGGTATTCTAGGTCAAATCCACTCTAGAGACCTGAAGACAAAAAATTAGGCTGCTGTCAAGTGCAATGAACAAGCACTGTGATTTTCTAAGTTATTCTGGCCAATATCTTTTCTTGACATAGATTATTAACTCATTGCAACATTGTGTACCCTGCTAAGAATCAACTGACTGTTGTGCTTCCTCCAACAGGGAGTAGACATTACTTGCTTGTAATGTGCTTGGGAAAACCTCAAAATGCATTTGGAAAGAATTAACATCAAAAACATTTATTCTTACATTTTTTTTATCTGTTAGAAAACAGGATACAAGCATCAATTGTCAGCAAGTCCAAATACAATGGTATGCCATGTTGAATGATGGTTCTGGCAGATACGGAGTCATCGAAATGTCATGTTAAATAAAACTTAAGGTTAGGCTTGATGGATTGACTGTAAGTTACGTTTGATTTAATGTAAATACTTTTTTTTTCCTCAAAAGAAAACAAACTATGTTCTTTTCTCATGTTTTATTATGTTTTCAGATCACTGATCAGGCATGTTTTGTGGAGTCAGTGCATGAATGGTCTATGCAATAGAAGCCCATCCAACATGAACAGCTCATATCTGTTGCAGTCAGATAACATGGCAGGGTTTCACAGCGAGACCAAAATATTTAATGTACTAATAGACCAATTTTGAAGAATTAAGAATGGGTCTAGAATGCATGGATACACGAGGTCAGTGGAGGACCTGCAAAGATGAAATTTTGAAAAAACAGAGTTTGTATGTTCCTGTCAGGATTAAAGGCAATGTTAGCAGACATAGGGAACCTTGGTTTTCGAGGGATATTGGGGATCTGATTTAGAAGAAGGGAGAAGTGTATAGCAGATATAGGCAAGGAGTAAATGAGGTACTTGAGGAATATTTAAAAAAAACAAGAAAAAACCTGAAGGAAGAAATCAGGAAGGATAAAAGAAGACATGGGATTGCTTTGTGAAGAAAAATCCTAAGGGTTTCCACGGATATATTAAGAGGGAAAGGATAATAAGGGACAAAATTGGTCCCCTTGAAGATCAGAGTGGTCAGCTTTGTATGAAACCAAAAGAGATGGGGGAGATTTTAAATATTTTGCTTCATCAGTATTCACTCAGGAAATGGGCACAGAATCATGGGAAGTAAGGAAAACAAGCAGTAAGGAAATGGAACCTTAAGATTAAAGAGGAGGAAGTGCTTGCTGTCTTAAAGCAAATAAGGGTGGATAAATTCCATGGGTGACAAGATATTCTCTTGGACCATGAGGCAGGCTAGTGGAGAAATTTCAGGGGCTCTGGCAGAAATATTTAAAATGTCCTTAGGCATGGGTGTGGTGCTGGAGGACTGGAGGGGTGCTCACCTTGTTCTGTTGTTTTAAAAAGGCTCCAAAGTAACCCTAGAAAATATCGGCCAGTGAGCCTGATGTCAGTAGTAGGTAAATTAATGGAAGATCTTCTAAGAGATTGGATATGCAATTATTTGGATCCCCAATCAGTCTAGGGACTGATTAGGGATAGTCAACATGGTTTTGTATGTGGTAGGTCGTGTTTAACCAATCTTGTGGAATATTTTCAGAGGTTACCAGTAAAATGGATGAAGAAAGGCTGAGGATATTGTCTACATGATCTTTACTAAGGCCTTTGACAAGGTCCCACATGGAAAGTTAATCAGTAAGGTTCAGATACTCAGTATTCATGGTGAAGTAGTTGTCTGGATTTAACTATGGCTGGACAGGAGAAGGCAGAGAGTAGTGGTGGATGATTGCTTCTCTGACTGGAGGCTTGTGACTAATGGTGTGCCTCAGGGACTGGTGCTGGGACTGTAAAGGTTAAAACCATGTGTTTTTGATTTGTAGTTAATTTTGTACCTATCCCTTGAATAAATTATTGTTTGTAGTGTTGTCATAGTGACTATGACATCACATGTCACAACATCCAAGCGGAGGGAGAGCTTGGATCTCATTCTTTGAAGAATCATGACAGACATGTGAGCTTGAGATACTTTTTTAAATTCATCTTAATTTTGTTTATTTCTTATATCTGTTTAAAGTTGAATATCGTTATATCATTATACAGAGTGCTTTGTTTATTCATCATTATGAAAATCTCAATGCCAAGTTATGCAAATTGCTTATTTGTTTTATCAATGAATTAAAGCTACTTAAAGCTTCATCTTCAAAGTTTGGTTTATTGGATTAATAAGACAGTAATTCAAAATATTGTCTCTTATGTCTCTTTGAAGATGACGTTTTGAAATTGGGAAATACTAGAATTTGGAAAGTGTCATCTATAGGGAACTTTGTTGCTTGTCATCTATATCTATACGTGGGAAATTGGATCAGCAAGTTTGCAAATTACATTAAGATTGGAGGCATTGTGGACAGCGAGTATGGTTTTCAAAGCTTGCAGAGGGATCTGGAATAGCTGGAAAAATGGCAGATGGAATTTAATGCAGACAAGAGTGAGGTGTTGCATTTTGGAAGGACAAATCAAGAAATAATATATACGGTAAATGGGAGGGCACTAAGGAGAGTGGTAGAACAGAGGAATCTCAGAATACAGATACATAATTGGATAGAGTTGTAAAGAGCTTTTGCCATATTGGCCTTCATAAATCAAAGTATTGAGAAAGGGAGTTGAGATGTCATGGTAAAGTTGTATAACACATTGGTGAGGCACAATTTGGAGGATTATGTATAGTTCTGGTCACTTAACTACAGGTAAGATATCAACAAGATAGAAAGAGTGCAGAGAAGATTTACTAGGATGTTGCCTGGAACATTCAGGAACTGAGTTACAGAGAAAGGTTAAACAGGTTAGGACTTTATTCTCTGGAGTGTAGAAGAATGAGGGGAGATTTGATAGTTATTTAAAATTACGAGGGGATAGCCAGATTAAATATAGATAGGCTTTATTTTCCACTGAGGGTATGCAAAATAAAAACCAGATCATGGGTTAAGAGTGAAAGGGAAAAAAAAGTTAAGGGGAAATTTCTTCACACAGATAGTGGTGGGAGTGTGGAATGAGCTGCCAGCTGAAGTGGTGAATGTGAGCTCAATTTTAACATTTGAGAAGAATTTGGACAGGTACATGGGTGGGAGAAGTATGAAGGGCTATGGACTGGGTGCAGGTCAGTGGGTCGAGGCAAAAAATATGGTTCAGCGCAGACTAGAAGGGCCTGTTTCTGTGCTGTTATGTTCTATGGTTCTATAAACATCATTTATAAACTTCTGTTGAACCAGATTTCTAAATTTCAAAGAGAAAGAAAATGTAGAAATGAGTACCTTTAGATTACTGAAGTCATAACTGAGTTTCCCCCTGCATAGGTGACAACCCCAGCCCCAATCAGAAGGTTATTAGTTCAAGTCCTGCTTCAGACATCTGGCTACGGAACCCTGGCTGATATTTCTGTCATGGTACTAATTGATATTGCACCCTCTCGAACACTGATTTTTCAAGTGTGAGACCTCATGCTGTCTCACATAGATGCAAACAATCTTGCCTCACTATTTTGAAGCAGGGATGATGAATTATTTTTCATTCTTGTCAACATGTCTCCAGTCTGATGATTAACCAAAATAGATTATTAGTACTGCACAGTTGGTGTAGCAGTTAGTGCAACGCCTTATACAGCGCCAGTGATCGGGACCGGTGTTCGAATCCCGTGCTGTCTGTCAGGAATTTGTAATTTCTCCCATGTCTGCGTGGGTTTTCCCCAGGGAGTCGAGTTTCCTCCCACCATTCAAAATGTACCGGGGGTGTAGGTTAATTGGATGTAAATTGGGCACCATGGACTCATCAGTCAAAATGGCCTGTTAAATTTAAATTTAGCGCAGTTTCTGGAATTTATGTTATGCATGAATTTGCTGCCACATTAATATTATAACAGTGACTGGCTTCAGAGTATTTCACAGTTGGGGAAGATGCTGTACTTTCCTCCCATTGCTTTGAGATTTGGGAATTCATCCATTTTTGATGCATTGTGCCCTAACACCCCTTTCCTGGTTAAGGGGGCCTGCAAATAAATATTATGATTTTGGTCAAATTTATTTTTAAAGCAATCATGTGTGATTTTCTATTTTTCAGTATTCTGAAATATGGGCCGTGTGATTTCTAATGTCAGCGACCTGTAGAATTTGTCATCAGTATTTTATTGCTGTTGTGAAAGAGGGTTCCCAACTTTACAAAATGCTGCCAAAGACATAGGTAAATGCAAGGGATGGAAGGCGTGTTTTCATTGGCCACTTCTCTTGCGATCTCACCCATGTATTCATTCCCTTGTTCCAGGTGACCCCAAGAGACTGTGATTTCTAATGTCAGCGACCTGTAGAATTTGTCATCAGTATTTTATTGCTGTTGTGAAAGAAGGTTCCCAACTTTACAAAATGCTGCCAAAGACATAGGTAAATGCAAGGGATGGAAGGCGTGTTTTCATTGGCCACTTCTCTTGCGATCTCACCTATGTATTCATTCCCTTGTTCCAGGTGACCCCAAGAGACATTTTCATTATTATCAACGTTATTATCAACACAGACAGACAGCAGAGAAACAATCTCTGCAATTAAAAAATCTGTTGCAGGAGATTTCATTGATCAACCCAAAATGTTAATAGTTTCTATTTCCCCAGATGTTGCCTTATCTGCTGAGTCATTTTTTTTTAAAAAAAATCACAAAGCTAATCTGTTGCAAAGGTAACTTAATTAATCTTAAAGAGGAATAAAATATTGAAATCCCAGTGAGGCAATTATTTCCCACTTGGTATGGGGTTTGCTCCTTGTTCTAAGTGATAATTGCAGGTCATAGATTTCACACTTTTGCACTAATTTCATTTGTTAATGATGAAATGAAACAAAGTTGATGAAGTCAGATTTGTTTCATCTGTGTGGATGAAGGGAAAGGTTCATTAAAGTTGATTGAACAGTACATAAAGCATGCTATAAGGCTGCAAGCCTCCATTACAGATTCAGCATACTGTGTCAGCCTCTGGTGGCAGCCAAGTCTAATCAAACAGTAAGGCATTGCTAGCTGCATTGCAAACATGATCACTATCATCTCCCTTAAAACAAAATTAGCTTACTTTTAAATAACATGTTTTCTTTGTATAATTCTGCAATTTTAACTTTAACATCAGGAACTTACATTTTCATTATTATCAACATTGTTAACATTTTTAAAACTTGTTTTGTGTGTTCACATTTTCATACACTAAAACTTGAAGAGTGAATAAGGTAGGACTAATTCATTCTAACAGGAGTCTTGATGATCTCCTGATTGATTGCCTTGAATCTGAGTTGTTGCTTCAGATTTGTATTCAGGTTGTTCAACAGGATCTGTCTTTCCATCTACTGTGGCTGGTCCCATTTGAAGATCTCGACGATTTCTTCACAGAACAGCACATTCATCTGTCTGAATGGTGTATGATCTTGGCTGATTTCACAAAGGACAGTTACCTTCTGAGTCCATAAGTTTGTTTTGTCTTTTAGCCTTACTTGGTCACAAGTGTTGAGTTCTGGTAGGTATTTTGTTCCTCTGTCAAAGTAATCTTTTGCTCTTTGAATTTCCTCACTTTCTCCCCTTTTTTTGTTTTTAGGAAATTCTCTGAATGGGTAGGTTTGATCTTAACCATAAGGAGTTGTGCTGGTGACATGCCACACTTGAGTGGTATTGTGCAGTATACTAGCATGCTTTGGTAGAAGTTTGTTTCACTGTCTGTACCGATTTTTCCACAAGACCATTGGACTGTGGAAAATGAGGACTTGACATGGTATATACAAAGTTCCACTCTTTGTCAAATTGTCGGAACTTTAAATTGCGAAACTGGGGTCCATTGTCTGTGAAGATCTCACTTGCCATGTCTGGAGAATATAGCTTTCATTACCTGTTATTACAGCATCTGCAGTGGTGGTGTTCAGTCTACACGATAGTCCTTTCCTTGACATTCAAATAGGTCAGCGTCTACCTTCTGGTAAGGTCTGTGTAGTGCTGGGTGTGGCTTTACTGGTTCTGCAGGATTGCTTGCTTGATATTTCTGGCATATTGTACAGTTTTACAATTCATTTGTTATATCATTGTTGATTCTTGGCCAGTACACCACCTGTCATACTCTTTTCTTACATTTTTCGATTCTGAGATGTCCTCAGTGGATCCTTTATAGCATCTCTTTTCTCAGACTCTTTAGAATAAGGATTTACCTTTGTAGATGATGTCTTCAACCACTGATAGTTCCACCCTAAAGTTCCAGTACTCTGAAATGCCAAAGTCCTGCTTTATGTTGGGCCATCCATCCAAGATGTTTTTTCTCAGTTGTCACAGTGCACTTGTGATCATATCCACGAAGGCGTTCATGTCTTCATCCATTTTGGTCAACAGCTCTAGACAATGCATCATTCAGTGTATAGTGTTGCAGTCTAATCATCATTCTTTATATTCTCAATGGACATTCATTAAATAGCTTTCAAGGGCTCATGGTCAGTCTCTACACTGATTTCTTGTCCTGACACAAACTGATGGAATCTTTTACAGGCTTATGTGATGCTGAGCAGCTCCTTTTCAAATTGAGCATGATGCATACACAGTGGGTTGCCAGTCATCATATTTTTTCAGAAGAACTGCACCCTACAGAGTGCTACAGCTTTTTCCAGGTCTAGATTTTGCCCTCTTAACAGTCTTTCCCTTAGACTATCATCTGGAATACCACACACAAGTCTCTTTTATCAGCAAGTCGGTCAGTCCACTAAATTCACATGTTTTGCTTCTGTTTCTCAATTCAGTCACATACTGAACAATACTTTCTTCTATTTTCTGTACACGCGAAAAATGAGTGCCTCTCAAACTGTTCCATTATTTTTTCCAGTTTCATTTTGTCTTCTTCAGCAGCAAATGTCAAGTTATTATATACCTCCAGGGCTTCATCACCCATGACATGTAAGAAAACTGACACTTTATCACTTTTCTCTTCAACTCTGACTGCCACTAAATACAATCCAAAATACTGTTTAAAATCTGTTCCAATTTTCAGCCACATTATCTGTCAGCTGAAGTTTTGCTGGTAGGTGTAATCCTTGCATTTTTCTCTTTGTTAGCTTCTCTAAAGTTGCTGACTTTAGATTTTACCTTTTAAAGTATTTCCTTCATCTTGTATTTGTATGTGTGAATTCTTAAGACAACACATGGATGAAGGAAAAGGTTCTTTATTTTAAAGTTGATATGAATAGCACGAGGCTGCAAGTCTCCATTACATATCCAGAATACTGTGTCTAATCAAACAGTAAGGCATTGTTAATTGCTTGCAACTATCATTACAAGATTTATTGTCAGAATACATACATGACATCACATACAACTCACATTCCTGTGGACGCAGCAGAATTACTATTAATTGGTTGGGCAAAAATTAACTGCACACAGCGTGAACAGGTAAACAGGTAATGAATGCAAACAAACTGTGCAATACAGGAAGAGCAAAGACAATCAATAAAGTGCACAAGTAAGAGTCCTTAAATGAGTCCCTGATTGAGTATGTTGTTGAGGATTCTGATGGTGGAGGAGTAGCAACTATTCCTGAACCTGGTGGTGTGAGCCTTGTGGCACCTATACTTCTTTCCTGGTAGTAGCAGCGAGAACAGAGTGTGCTGGGTGGTCTGTGTCTTTGATAATTGATGTTGCTCTCTGCCAGCAGAACTCCCTGTTAATGTACTCAGTAGTGGGGAGGGTTTGCCTGTAATGTCCTGGACTGTGTCCACTACTTTTGTAGGGCTTTACAGTCAGGGGTATTGGTGTCCCCATGCCAGACCGTGACGGTTAGAACACTTTCCATCACACATCTGTAGAAATTTGCCAGGGTTTCTGATGTTATATCAGAATGTGTTCACCCTTTTCCACCTCTGATCCCTCAACAGTCACTGGATTGTATCCCTCTGGCTTTCCTTTCCTGAAATCAACAATCAGCTCCTTAGTTTTGGTGACATTGTTTTACATTAAGCCAAGTTTTACATATTGATCCTGTATGCAGACTCATCCCCATCCTTTATTTAACCAACTACCATGGTATAATCAGCAAATGTGTAGATGGTGTTATCGTCACACAGGCTACAGTTGTAGGTATAAAGTGAGTGGAGCAGGGGTCTAAGAACACAGCCCTGTGGTGCCCCTGTACTGATCTATAGCTCTATGTGCAAATCACCCAGACAGAAGTGAATTGTGCCCAGTGTCAGGTCCAATTTCCTATAGGGTGGGACATCAACCTGAAAATAAAATATGCAAAACTATTTGTGCAGAAAAAAAACAGAAGCTAGTGGGGTTTAATATCTTTGGATCTCCAGCCTACCACTTTCATTCTCTTTGTTCCCTCCATTCCTCCTCTTCTCTACAACTTAAAACATGTTTGATTTACAAATGTTCTTCATTCTGATTAAGTATCTTTGGCCCATAAAGATGCTGGCTTTCTTCCTGAATATTTCCAGCAGTGTTTACTTTTATTTTTGATTTACATCTGCAGCTTTTTATTTGCTTCCCAGCATCTATGCTCATTTAGATTCCAATCCAAGTAGCCAAATAAGTTATTTTTCATCGAGCTTCTGACAACATCTGTTATCGTGGTATGGCTACACTGTGTGCACAACCTTATGGGCTCTTAATGGTCTTTGTTAGAAGAAGAAACAGCTTACAAATGTCTCGTCAGTTTTACAGTACTCAAATCAAAGTCAATCAGTACTCTGAAAATACTAAGAGCAAGTCAGACTGCCAGAAAGAAAAGGGAAATACATTTTATTGCTTCGTTTGGTCTTATAAAGCTTAGCTACTTTGTGGGATCTTTGGAAACAAATACTTCTTATCCAAGCATTTTTTTTTTAAAAACTAACCTTGTCATGACGATAGACATGTTTGGTTTGTAGCTCAGTGCATGGATAGCAGACGGCAAAACTGAAAGCCACAAGCAACCAACAGAAGTCTAGAATTTAAGCCAAAGCAAAAATGTGCCACTTCAATTCCTATGTAAATGGCTTGTCTTTCAGAACTTATAAATGGATGTTCTCCTGCTTTTCCATTTCTCTGATCAGATCAGATTTCAGTCATTGAGCATTGAAAGAAAATTAGGGGTTTTGATTTCTAAGGAAAATCATAATTTTGTCTGATATATTTACATAAGCTGCTTTTAGGGAAATAGATGACTGGGTTTCCATATCAGCACCAATCCTACTTTACTGCTGAACCCATTTGCTTAAACTGAATTAAAAAAAATCTCATACTGAAAACTGTTTCCTTCTGACAATGCTTCACTGCCTTTGGGTGACGGTTTACACTGCGATGGCTGACAACTATGTTAAGTAAAATTGAATTATTATGGAGATGTTATTGTCAATTTTTAAAATTTAACTGTGTAGAATCAATTATTCAGCAATTAGAGTTTTCAAAGTATTCTAGGTTTGGGTGAGGTACGCCAGTATATTTAGAGCACTGCATGAAAACACTTCATATTATGATGAATTAACTATGAAGCATTTAAGGTTCTGAAAAGTACTAAACAAAGACAAGCCTTTCTTTTATTGATTCATAGTCGATCCAGAAACCAGTAATGTAATGACATAATTGTTCATTGTTGCAGGTGATGCTACTAAACAGTCCACCCTACCATTGTCTCTCCTTCAGCTCACCAATGGATCATTGGAATGTCCCCTATCACACAGTTTAACTCTGCACAGCTAATGACAATTTCAAAAAGCAACCTGAGTAATATAAATCCAGTATCAATATCTTCAATGTTATTTAAACCAACAATTCTTTCTATACAGGTTGTGTCCTTAAAACACAATGAATCAGTCATCAAATTTGGGGATTTTTAAATTTTATTACATTTAAATTTTACATTTACACATACAGCATGGTCACAGGCCCTTTCGGCCCACGATCCTGTGCCGCCCAATTGACCTACAACCCTGGTACGTTTTGAAGGGGGGTGGGAAGAAATCGGAGCCCCTGGGAAAACTCACAGTGACATGGGGAGAACATACAAACTCCTTACAAACAGTGCAGAATTCGAACCCCGGTCCTGATCGGTGGTGCTGTAACAGTGTTGTGCTAACCGCTACACTAACTGTGCTTCCCCTAAATCTTGAAACAAATGGTCTCTGCGTTGAACATGCTGCCAACCCAGGGAATTATATCATCTGTTTTCATCACCTCTGGGGAAAACAATGAATTCAACAACTTTAGAGCATAAACACTGCTTCTATTTGCCTGATAGCAAGTGCTGTTAATGATTCTGTGTTAGACTCACCCTAACCTAGGCCCAGTTATTATTTTAATCACACCACTTTACACTAACTTACTCCATATTGCCTTCTGTCACTGACCACAGCTCAAATCACAGATATTCCATTGGTTCTTCTCAACTTACCTCTCAGTCTCCAATTCACCTACCCCATCCTTTTTCTCTGTTCTTGCTTAGCGTGCATTAGAATTTCTATGTCCAACTCTTTCTCTCTCAGGATAATTCCTGATGCACTGAATGGCTTCAGGTTTCATCACCCCTTTCTCTATCGAGAGAGCCACATGTGCAACAATTATTTTTGTTGACGTTAAGGTCATCCCTATCATTCCCAGGACCAAATCAATACCGAGGGCACTGAACTGAGCTTAGGAGTATTTAGAACAAGTCCTCTTTGGTGTACACGGGACCCTGATTACCGTTGTAGATACCACTAGGTGGAGCGGGCACTGTACACATCCTGCACAATTACAGCTGACAATCCAAATGAAGTGGGGCCCAAATGGTAAGTTATAATTTATTTGCATAAGGCATGGAGGAGCAGGAATGCTTTGCAGTCTCCACAGGAACAATCTTGAGCCATTGCAGCTTGATAGTGCAATCTTCAAAGGACATTATCCTTATGAATTACTGTCAGGCAGACGTTCTTTTGATTTGCAAGTACACACACAATAGCAGATGTCAATATGTAACTAATTTCATTGCAATTCAAATAACTCTGCCCCTTCTCAAATAGCAAAGGAAAATGCCTCAAGTAAATTTGGTTTTAAAAGACTCCCCTGATAATTGGCCGTAATTTGCAAAATGAAGAATGTGATCATATTATGAAAAATATCTCTGCTCGGTATCTAATATCTATTCTACGGCCACAAAGCTAATCCTTTGGCAACTTAATACAGAAAAATCCATCTCACTGAAGCAAAATACATAGGTTGTATGAGAATAATAGACAACAGCTCTTGGGCAGAGAACAGTATATTGGATGGGAAGTAATCAAAGTACCTTCTACTTTCTTTGGAAGAGAATTGCTTTAGTTATGTTAATTCACTAATTTCTCTGCCTTCTTGACACTATCCAAGTCTAATCTTGCCTTTAGAACTTAGGACAGTACAGGCCCTTCAGCCCACAATGTTATGCTGACTTACCTCACACCATTAACCCCTATTTTTCTTTTGAATGTCCCCATTGAACCAGGCTCTACCACCGGCCCTTGCAATGGATTCCAGGCACCCACCACTCTCTGGGTAAAAACAAAATACCTCTGACATTTCCCCTAAACTTTCCTTCCTCACTTTAAACAGATACATAGCACATTACCAGACAGTACAGGCCTTCGACTCTCAATATTGTGCTGACCTATGGATGTCACCCCAGGGTAAAGGTGCTGGCTGTCCATCTTATCTAAGCCCCTCATAAACTTATATACTTATTATTAAGTCACCTCACATCCTTTGTCACTCCAAATAAAAAAAGTCACGAGTTCTGCCAACCTTGCTTCTCAAGACATGTTCTCCAATTCGGGTAATATCCTGGTAAATCTACTTTGCATCTACATCCATACTGTGGTGAACAGGACACCTGCTAATATGTGTCATTTTTTTTTTAGGAAAATGGGCATGAAGTATAGCCTGTAAATTTTTTCACATCTCACTTCTTCTGCACTTACATGTACACACTGAAAAAAATTGGAAACCTAGAATTTGGCCATGTGCATACTTTTGCATCTTCTACAAGGTTTGGCAAAGGAAGGTAAAGCAGAAAAAAAACCTAACACTTCAAACTTAATTTTATAGGAAAGCCACTGAAAGTTCTGTCCATTTCCTAGATGAGATGATTACTATGTTTCCACTTACCAAAATAAAGCTGCAGTTTTACAATAAATTCCAGCAAAATTAGTAATCCTGTGCATTCATTATGGTCTGTTGATGCAATCATTTCTTGATTCAAGTGCAGATTAATTTAGCAAATATCAACAGACCATCACACTTAATGTCTTTGGAGCTATAATGGGAGCCCATTCTTCCTAAGTGTTCTTTATCTTGAGGGAGATTTGAAAGAAAATACAATTGAACATTATTAACTATTGGAAGCAATTACTCAGGAGGGTCTCAGATTTGATTTCGGGGCTGTTCTAATTTTTGCTGGGGTGACAGCAGTTCTACCATTAATTGCCTCATTTCCATTGGAGAAAAGAAAAAAAAAACACTTGCCTCCCTGTGCCCAATTCCTGCAACGTTAACCCAGCTGTAAAGGTGCACATGAAGATGATGCAGGCTTAACAATAAAGGGTCCTGATCTGAAACACTGACTATTTCTACCCTTGGATGCTGCCTGACTGCTGAGTAGTTCCAGCTTCTCTTTGTTTGCTTAACTGTGAAGCATCCTTCTTTATCTCAGCCAAACTCCCTGCAACAGGGGAATGAAAGTGCATAGGACAAAAAAACTCTCCCCTGTCAATTTTCTCCAAGGCAGCTGGAGGATGTTTCAGCTGAAATTCATCAATTGTGTCATCGAGCTGGTAAATAAGATAGCTTCCCTCTTACAATTAAAAATTCAGATTATTTGAAGAATGGTTTAACATCAGCAACGCATGCAAGATCAGAGAATCATTCCTATTCTTAGTTGAATTTCCAATGATAACACTGGGCAATGAAGATTTTGCTTCCTGAATACTTTGGGGTGTATTTTATGAGTTTGAACTGCTGATCGCGAAAATCACCTTAAAATTTTCCAATCACGTATTTTTCTTTTAAGATATCACTTTCTTTTGTGACTTCCTGTCATATTTTAAGTCTACTTCAAGCTGACAAAACCAGGAAGTGCAATGTGACTTTAAAAACACATTTTCTAATCTTGCACTTAGACTCCCTCCCTGCTGATCTTGTTGTAGTGAACAACAGGTAAAAGGTTTCAACAGGACATTGCGACCATGGAAAAGCACTGTCAGGGTAACTGGAATCCATCAGTTGTTGGATTCTAACGCAAGAGGCATCCAATACCGAATACAAATGAAAATCAGCGCCAAAATATTTTAGGTCAGTTGAACTAACACAATGTGTTAGCATCATTATGCGATTAAGGATGCTAAATTCAATAAAAGTTCTCCAACTTCCTACATGATACAACAAATCGGAAATAATCTTTGTGTTCAACTTGATGTTGTCTATCATAATCCCAATTTTTTTTCAGGAAGCAAACATTTTGAAAAAAATTGTCCACTGTAATTGATCTTGGTAGTTCAGGGGCCCCTTCAGTAGGCCAGCTCAGTCCACCCACCACCAGTGCTTGTGCAGCTCATAGACCTATGCAACAAGAATAACAGATGATCTTATTTCCAGTTACCTTGATTCAAACAGTTTGCAGCATCTATTGGAACTCCTGCACAACATGGGCAGATTGACTTCTAGTTTCCTCAACCTTTCTCAGGAACACTACCCATCAGCTAGAATTGCCATGATTGTCCATGAGAAAATCATGGACATGGCCCTGATCATGGAAGATCCTATCTTACTTGCCTGGGCAAGGTATTCTTTCACAGGCTGTGGAAATTACTAGCCATGCTAATATTTAGTTTCCATTTATAATTATTCTTGAGCCATTTCAGAACATAAGTAAAGGTCAACCACACATAGACCAGATGAGCGCGGATGGCAGATTTCCCAGTATGAAGGATATGAGTGCACTGTGTGTTTTTACAGAAGTCTGGATATTTCATATTCACCATTATGATGCTAAGTTTTCATTGCAGATTTATTATAAAAAATGCACGTCTGGTAATTTCATTTCTTTTATTCTGTACCTAAAGCATCCAGGACCAAAAATGTGGAAATTATTGAGAAAAATATATACTTCAATGAAGCTACTGTGTTTGATGGAAATTACTTTTTGGAGAGATTTTGCTCTCAGACTAGATTCAACTTGAAGCAAGTATTTCACTATATAAGGCTATGTTAATACTATGGATACACAGACTGTTATTGTCTGGAGAGTGGTTTAGAATTGCTCTAAATTTACCATAAGTTTGGGATGTCTACATACAAATTGCACATTAGCACTAAACCAGATATAACTCAGATGTTGAAAAACTACAACTTAGTGGTTTTCAACAATACACAATTATGGTATCCCAGACAAAAAAAAACACCAGAGAAACAAGTAAGAAACACTCCACTCCAAAAATGACTCAATCATTGTCTTATACTAACTAGAATCCTACTTTTACCATAAACTATCATTTTAACTCCTTGTAAATTCTAACCCCAGAACCGGCCCATTTAATTTCTTTGATTGGGATTTAAGAAGGAACAATCCCAAAATTAGTGCCCTCAGCTGGATTCTGTTCCTTGTCCTTTCTCTGGGTTATTGATCAAAACTTCATTGAGGTGGTCGGGGAAAGTGGAAATGATGGAGAGCAAGTACACTTCTAAAAATACTGCTCAAGCTTTTTATTCCTTTACAGGATGTGGGTGTCAGTGGAAAGGCAAGAATTTGAGAGGATGAAGGTGAGCTATCTTCTTGAACCTCTGGAAAATATTTCCACAATGTTGTTGGGAGGAACAACCCTAAGCCCGACTAAGAAACAGGAACAGTGATATATTTCAAAGACAGGATAAAGGGTACACATAAGTGACGGCATTCCCATGCGCCTGTTGCCCTCGACTTAACAGATGGGAGAAGTTGCAGGTTTGGTAAGTGCTGTGAAAGGTCAATGGTAATCCAAAGGTTGTTGATGGAGGGGGACACACAATGTTAGTACCTTTTGAACATCACCCACAACCAATTCGAGCACCATTCTACATAATAACCTCCAATGCGTTGTGTATCTCATGTATTAGGAATTGAAGGGCATTCTTCACAAAAACAAGGTAAATTGCCTTATGATGAAAATAGCATTAATAAACACTTTGTGGAGCATTTGTTTATTTTAGTTTTCTTGCAATTAATTTATTATTCTGCTGGAATCTTATGCTGATGTGAAGAACAGCTTTTGTTTCTCTCAAACAACATATTGCAAATAATACAGGAAAAAAAATGTAAATTGTCAGCAGGTCAGCAAATATCAGAAGCATTTCTGGGGAGGGGCTTTATCAACATTCTCTCATTGCTATTTCACTTTTTTTTAAAAACACAGAAAGTTGTGGGTGTCTGGAATGCCTTGCCAGGGATGGTGGTGGAAGCTGAAACATCAATGGCATTTAAGAGACCCTTAAGCGCATGGAAGAAAGAAAAATAGAGGGCTACGAGATGGGAAGGGTTTAGTTTTTTTTTGTAGGAATATGTAGGTAGGCACAACATCAAGAGCCTGTACAGTGCTATAGTGTTGTATGTTTGATGTTAAAAATTTGTCATTTCATCCAAGTTGAGAAAATTCAATGCATCTATTTCCAGTTCCTTCCAATCCACTAAAATGCAGTTACATTTATTAATCTGATGGCACAGGATTGTGTCAGAGTAAAGATTTTCTGGATTATCAGATACTAATTTATTAATGTTCCAACACTTATTTTCTTTTTTATGTTGCCCAATAATGATAATAATCATTTTTCCAGTGAACCCAGTCGGTTTAAAATAAATCATGGAAAATAAGGCCAGTAAGTTTAAAGGAAGCACAGAAAAAGAACCAAACAGGTTTCCAAGGAAGGCCAGCCAATAGAACCAGTGAAGACCACATGGGAACTGAGGTGCTGGCAAGTGAACGAGAAGCACAATAGACCAACACTAAACAAGCCAGATGTTCAACCACTGGATTTATGAATAATCAGATAGGAGATTATCAGAATTCTACCATAACTGTAAAAAGAGTATACCTCTTACATTGACAAGTTTATCACCATAGGTGCGCAACTTTTGTATTGATCTGGCAAAGACCCAGTATAGGCCAAACCAGGTTCTGCTCTTGTACAAAAGTCATTTGTTTCACTCACTTAAAGTCCGCAAATGACCCAAAGCACTTTGCGAAGGTGTGCATGTTATGCATGAGATATTGTCGTAAATGACGACAATTAATCTCTTTCAAGGATATTTCTGGCAATCTTTTGCCACCAGGTGTTGACATTATTGTAGCTACCAGCTGCAGGGCAGAGCACAGAAAAATTGCCATATGCGCTTTGTAATTCTTATGCTTTTCTGCAAAGTGCAAAAGCTCATTTCTGTCCAACTATTTGTCCTTAATTAAATATCATGAGAATTAAGGCATAATTTAATCAGTTTGTCATTTCCTGTGCCTTGTTTATTCTGCTCCAACAGATTCTAACCTGAAAACCATAATTTTGTGATGAACAGATGCTCCTGTTATTTCCAAAGTAGGCAATAGTTGGGAGGAAGGAAATGCAGCTTAAACCCTATTTGTGGGGGATGTGAAACATGTGAGAATGTTGCCAGAAACTGGTTACTAGAAAGGACGCTCTGTGTGCTAAATATAAGTTGTTTGGAATCTGATGCATTCCTTGAAAGGAAATATCCAGAAGTAGTACATTTAATTCATGTCTGCAACTTGAATTTCTTTTCCTGGATCAGGCAGTTCACAAATTGCTCTCCACTGAAAAAGAGAATGGAGAGAGATTGGCTGTATTTGTGTCGGACAACATGTATAGTGGCTCCACTGGGAATAATAGAGTAAGGCCTTTGCTGTATCACTCAGGTTCCTGAAGAACAAAGACCAAATTAAAACCTCAACAAAATGCTATCCGAGTCACAAGCCTGACTCACAAAACTGGATAACTATAGTTGTGTTTCTTGTTTGTTGGGGTTGTCAGTCTCACAACTGTCAAGTTCTTTCTACACTACAAACTTGAAAATAAAGTCTCAGTGTTCAGAGAAAAATGTTAGCCCAGCAGTGGAAACACCAACGCAAGGAAGTGGGCAAATATAAATTCTGGGGGAAGAAATTTATCTTTCGTCATTGGGCATTTGCTCTTTTCTGCTCGACAGAGGTGGTTCTGTTGGCATCAGCAGAACCAAATGCCGAGGTGAGAGCAACCTGCAGCCGATAATCTGGCACGTGTTTAACACTGCTGAACAAAGACAAATTTCTTCTCTGAAGGGTATGGGCAAGTTATGAAAATAGGACTTAATGTGGTTCAATAAGTACAACAAGCACAAGAAAGCAGAAAAATGGCCTTTAGTTTACTAGATTAACAATTCAGAATTTCATTTAATTTTTACATTTGGAAATGCAGTACTGTTACGGGTCCTTCTGGCCCACAACTCCTCTCTGCTCAAAGACACCCTTATGACCGATTAACCTACTAACCCCATACATCTCTGGAACATGGGAGAAAACAGGACCACCCAGAGGAAACCCATGCAGACATGGAGAGAATGTACAATGTCTTTAAGGTCAGTGCCAAATTTGAACCTGGGTCACTGGCGATGTAATAATTTTGTGCTAAATATGCAGCCCTTTTAATCCCACTTCTCTGGATTTGGAACAATGCTGAAATATATCTGCAATATCCGCCCAGCAGATTATCAGCACCCAACTCCCCACCATTGACAACATCTATCAGGGACGCTGCCTGGGCAGGGCGAAAAGCATTATCAAGGATTCATCTCACCCTAACTATGGACTTTTTATTCTCCTTCCAACTGGTAAGTGCTACAGGACCCTCTGCTTCCAAACCAACAGGCTCAGGAAGAGCTTCTTTTCTGAGGCTGTGACCCTGCTGAAGCTTACATTGTAGCATTGAGCAGTGTTGCACCCATACTGTACTGTCAGTACTTTTATACTTGTCTTTTTTTGCTGGAGCGCTTGCTTTTGTTTTCAGTTACTTGTATATGGCACTATTCTTTGTACTTCTGGTTAGAAGCTAATTACATTTCATTTGGCTTTGTTTCTATACTTGGCACAATGACAATAAAGTTGAATCTAATAATTGCCAAAGCTACACTAAACTTTAGGAATTACCTTTAAGGAGAAAAATGAAAGTTATTGTTTTGGGTTCATATCCTTCACTTCTTATCCTGTCTCCCATTTACAAATAATGTTTGACCTTTCACATATATCCAATAATTTCTGTGCTAATTGTGATCATCTGGTGTTTACTTGGCATATGGTCACTAAACATGAAAGTAAACACAGTGGGAGCAGGGGGAAATCAATATGAAAATACATTAAAACTTACAAATCATAAAATAAATTCTCAGTTTCTTACTTTGCAGATACTTCCTGTTAGAAGGCAAGACCTGAGGCTACTTTGTGAAATCTTGCCTTAAGGCCAAGAGGAAATGACATCATGTCTTAAAACACCTTTTGCTGATGGTTCACACCGGTTGGTTTTTATGGGTTACCTTCTCCATTGCTGGAGTGCAGGGGCCCAAGTTAAAGGATTGAGTGTACTTTGCATGTACATCATGCTTGTATTCATGTGAATGAGATCAAAAAGGTAAGTGCAAATGAGTATTTGATTTTATTTTCCCTAATTTTATCTAATGCTTTCAATTAATGCAGACAAACAGAACCAACATGGATAAACAACTTGTTTGGCATAGAGATGTTGGGCTGAAGGGCCTCTTTTTGTTCTGTAAAACTGCGATTCTATGAATTTAAGCACATTAAGGTTTTTTAAATAAAGTTATTACTTTTCATTATGATTAAAAATATATCTTTAAATCCTTTTGAAGTTTTGGCAGTGGGCTGACATAAAGTTATCAGGTTTTCCTAAGGTTCAGGACTTATCACCTGATCTTAAATGTTGCTACTGCCCCATTCCACTGCATGATCAGTTAGACCCATGCAGACACAGAACCCTGGCGACAGGATTAGAGTGAGCGTCGAGAAGGGCCAACAAGGCAGATCGAGCAAAATCGGGCACAATTTCTTTGTCTCGGTGGAATTTCCATGCTAACGTCAGTGAGAATAGAGAACAATTGGCTTGCCATACCTCGTTGGAATGAGTCCGATTCTGATGCTTGGCTCGGTCTGATGCATTGGAGAATGCTTTGTTGCAGCCTTCATGTTCACAGACGTATGGCTTCTCCCCAGTGTGCGACCGAAGATGAGTCTTCAAGTTCTCGAGACGCGAGTAAGCTTTGTTGCAACCTTCAAACTGGAGAAAGAGAGGCAAGCATCGTGATTAAGAGACCAGGTTGAGGTTGTACAATGCACAGAAGTGTAAACTTACAGAGTAAATGGCTGACAAGATTTGTCACAGTGAGCAGATCATTTTACATTATTGGCCCCTGATGGCCTGAAAGATTTAAAAAAAATTGCCCAAGTGTTTCTGAGCCAGGGACTAAGGTACCCCTGATGATGTTCTCTGGCCAGCTGCTCACTGGACCAAGATAGCAGCTAACAATAGCTCTGTGATCTTCATGTCCCCTTCCGCATTGCCCTTTCTCAATGCAACACCACTGAGAACAAGACAATACCAACATCAAACAGTGTAACTTTACTCCATTGTGCACAATACCTTCTTCTCCCAGTTCTGACTACTGTTAACTCATTGTTGACAGGCAGGATTCACCAGCCAGTATACATCTTTTTAAATGAGATAAAATGCAAGCTCTGTTGCCAGAATAAAATAACCTTGAGAGAAAAAAATTCTTCACTTGATGCAACTAGAGTTTGCACAGGATTTTAAAAAAAGGTGAATTTGTTTTCGATGCAGTTGATTTGCTGGGCCAGAGGCTAACTAAATGACTTATGCGAGGCTGCCAGCATTAGCATCTGACACCAATTATTTGTGGAGAACCAGGCCGTGACCAAATCCATCATTAGACAGCGGTTAGCTGACAGTGAGCATGAACTACAGGGAGGGATTACTTTGCGAATGGAAGGGCCTGTTTCTGGGCATGCTTGAAAAGTTCCGTAGTTAATGGACCAAATGTCAAAAAAAAAATCCATTCCCTTTGTTGTTGAAGTTAAGTTAAATGAATGCTGCTGGAAGAACGGCTTTTCTCTAAGATTTCATGATTGTTCAAGGACAGCAGAATGAGATAATTATTTCATAGAATAGTACAATTATTGTGATGCAAGAGGCCATTCACTTCATTGAGTTGATGCTGGTTCCCGGTAGACCAGCCATTCAGTCCCTTTCCTCTGTTCTTCATTTATAAGTTAAAAAATAATTACAACACAGTGGAAGGTGATTCCAGCCATTGAGACCCATGCCACCCAACTAACCCTGTACATTTAAGGGTGGGAGGAATCTCATATGCAGGTCAAACTCCTTAAAGACAGTGCCAGGTTCAAACCTGCACCACTCGCACTGCAACAGTGTTGTGCTAAGTAGGCCACCCAAAGCCTTGGCAATTTTCATCTCTCCAGAGCCTCACTAATTTGGTCCTCTCTTGACTCATTTGCCATACTTTTAAAAAAGATGTGAGTTTTGGCTCCCATTCAAGAAAAATAAAACTGATTTTCCTTTCCAGCCCCTATTATCTTCAGACCAAAATTGTAAATCTACATTACGGACCCCAAGGAGACAGGTTTTATCCTAATCGCAAATGCTGCCTTTGCGGAGTTTGCACATTCACCGAGTGACCACGTGGCTTTCCACACCATGCTATGGTTTCCTCCCACATCCTAAATATGCAGCTAGATTCTTGGGCCACTCCAAATTACATCTCACAATGCAGGGAAGTGTTTAATAAAATAAGGGAGTTGATAATAAAAAAAAAGAGGCAATAGACCTACTTCTGGGTAATCTCCTGGTCCTTTGGGAACAGCTTCACTCCATTTAACTTTACTAAACAAGGCATGACCTTGTACAACTATGTCAAATCCCCTTTCAACAACCTCACCTTTTCCAGTGCACGGCAAAGCTAAAGTCTCTCATTCTCTCACATAGCACTTCATTAGAGCAATGAAGAAAATTTAAGATGCGACGTGGCATTGACATAACAGCCCTCATATTTTTATAGCCAGTTGCACTGTTCAAGATAAACTCTGCTGTGATGTTATATCATTAAACAGACACTTGGCACTTGGCTGTTCAATAAAGAAAACTATAAACACGAGTAAGAAAACTGTAAATCTTGGAATTCTGAAATAAATATTGGGCTGGTAATATCGAGTGACTCGGTCAACATCGGTTACAGGAAGTACTGGATCATATTTTGAAAGAGCAATCCTTCTATAAAGTGAGAAAAGGCTTCTCTTTCAATTTTTAATGACCTGCTTTGTATAACAAAATTAACATTTGGGAAAGTAAATATCCTGCAAGGTTAGTGTAGGATAAGCAATGATTAGAAAATATTGTCAGATTAACAAATGAAAAATTAGAGGCTGTCCATATGAGTGGGTTATATTTAGATATTCAGTTGCTCCTGTTAAAAAAAACTTAAATTTTTTGACGATGCTGCCAAATATAATAACTTCATGATTTGAATCAGTTTTCATTTTGTACTTTTGAGTCAGCAATTTTCTAATCCTTTCTTGCCCTATGAATTGCAGAAGTCTTCTCCACGAGATTACGTGATCACTTGAAGATGTGGAAGAGAGCTGGGGATGGGAAAGGGGGGAGTTTGTTATGCCAGAGTTTGGCTTCATGGTGCTTACAAAATAGATCAGGTGGAATGGGACCGACTCAGCAGGCTAATTTGGCATTTCCCATTGCTTTTGATATCTTCATATTCGACAATAAAGATTCAGGCAAGACCCTGGACAATGTGGATCATTTCTCAAATCTCAGAAGCCATCTCTCAGTGAAGGTAGACATTGAGGATAGAATCAACCATAACCTTCAAGGCAAAAATTTTGCCATCTGAGGAAAAGGGGTACAAAGATCAGAAGCTCAGACTTGACACAAAATATAGTCCACTGGTCAGCAATGACCAATTTCTGAAATCCGTACTACCTTCTGCAGGCAGCAAAAATATACCATGAATTATGACTATATAACAGTCTCCAAGTTTACTGAAATGATAATCAAACCAATGACTGCATCCTCTTCTGTGCCAATATCCTCAGCACTGAGGCTCTGCTTTTTTTTATTCAATCAGTTTTGTTGGTTAGACCAGTTTATTTACATGTCCTACACCAGATTCCTATTCCAAGCTCTGTCATAGTAGAGATTACTGGGTGGACAGAAGAAAGGATTCAAGGATGTACTAAACGCTACATTTAAACATTAGAGTATCCCCACTGATTCATGGGAATCTTCAATGCACCACCTTTCATTTGGATGGTAGTGAGAAACTCAAACCTATGTATTGGGAGCACAGAGCAGTCCAACAGAAATGAAAGTCAGAATTAAGGAATAAATACGGAATAACTCGGAATACTTTTTTTTGTTATCTTCAACTGAGAGGATGTCTGTGGGAAAAGTTAGGTCTAACAATATTTTTACCGGCTTGTAGTGAGCTGGAAATGCTTAATCAGAGGTAATGCTCAGAAATTTACTTCTGCAATGTACCTTTTATTAAAAACAGGAACTATTAAACAGGGAGTCCATAAATCTAGACAGAAATGGGAGGTAGATCTAAATATCACAATTGATGAGAAAAGATGGTAAATATTTGTTGAGATTGTATGATAAATATTATAAATGTAAGGTATAGATTAATTCAATATAACTATTTGGATCAATTATATTTAATGCCACAAAAATTGAATAGAATGAAATCATTTATCAGATAAATATTTTAGATGTGGTGAACAGGAACTTTTTTTACATTCTACATTCTAAAGTAAGGCTTTTTTGGATGGACTGAGGGAATGTTTTAGAACAAATTACAGGTACCTTATTTCCACAAACCCAGACTTATTTTTATTGGGAAATATAGAAAGAACAACACCAAATCTGAGGCAAATTTGACTGCCTTGCAGCAGGCAAAAAGGAATTTCATGTAATAGTAATAAAACAGTGTTCTATGATAATAAATTGAATCTTAAAATTATCAATGTACCAAACAAAATTTGTCAAAATAGCATGAAAGTGTATTGCAGTGACTTGGAAATCAGACACATATTTAGGTAAGGCGAGATGAAATGCAGAAATTCAAAGTTGTATTCCTTTGGAAAAAATTACATACAATTTAAGAAATAAATATGCTAACTTTTTGCAAATTTTGAGGTCGTATATGCAAAGTTTAGGGGGGGGTAAATATATAAAAATGTACTTCCAGCCTCTTGAGACCTGCATTAATCTTCTTTCCTAAAATATTAAAATGACCATTCAAACACAATGGGATCCCAGTGTGCGAACCGAACCTTCGAGCAATCCAGGAAACTATTTTCTTCTTTCTTTTCCATACTTCTTATAACTATATATCTCATTTTTATTTTTTTTTGTATAATTTTTGTACAGGGGGTAATAGAGAGGGAAGGATGAGAGGGTAAGTAGGGGGGGGATAAATCCATCATGTAACCAATGTAATTTTATAAACTTATTCATTACTGTTTAATTTAAATGTTTATTAATTAAATATATGGAAAATTTTAAAATATTCAAAAAAATGTAAGTCAGTGCACCCCACATAGCAAATGACCCGACACCCATTCTGTCAGGCACCTCGCACTCCTGCTAAAGGTGATTCTACAGTTCTTTCATCAACCACTTTACAACCCATAAAGCAAGAGTGGAAGCAAATCATCCTTAATCTTAAGGAAATGCCTAATAAAGTTTCACTCATTTTTAATAGTTAAAATTTTAAGCCACATTACATTCATATCTAAACAACAATGCAGATTATTGGTGCAAGCTCAATAGGACTTCATGGATATGTCAGTTTTGACTTTTGCACGTGGACAGTTTTTTATAAAGCTTCCAAAATGTTATTTCTTGGACATAGGTTAAATTACAAAATGTGATTTTACAAATTCATGAATGCTACAGTTCCAGGACTCATAATTTTTGTGTGCTGTTATTTACGAAAGAGTCAGAAATAAAGCACGAGAGGAGAACAGCTAGATTCCAACTTTCCAAAGTCAGTATCATTTCATTCATGGATTATTTGCTTTCTATGGACAATTATATCCCCTAACAGTGTTATCCCCTAACAGTTATAAATAATGCAATTCTGAAAAAAACAGTCCATCATAATCGTCTATCATGCTTTGATCCAGAAGAAAATATGCAACTTTACATCCTTGTCAACTTCCTATTGAATTCCAATGGGTTTTTGGAAAACTTCCCAAATGATCTTTGCAAACAAATGTTAATGCTTGTCGGATTCCGGATAAACAGATAACTTTGAAAAATCAAAATAAAGTTACTGTAAAACTATTGTACTCCAATTTTCTAACACAGGGCTACAAATTCACCATATTCTCATACTTGTGACATTGAGTTTATTAGGAACATTCTTTAAGAGGTTGCAATTACTTTTCATTTAACAATGTGTCTCTCATCATAAAATGCACAATAATTTCACTCAAAGCCCAAAATCCACAAATGTAGGGAATAATGTGGGCTGTATTTTTGTGCCCCAAAATAGTTCGGGAGCATGGACCAGAAAACCGCCTAGGTTAATTAGGCCCTGCACCTTGCCAGTGTAGAGCCTGGAGTAGATGCTCCAAGTCAGGGCTGTGTACATTACTACTGGGATTGAGAGGGGGTGAAAGTACCAAAAATTACAGTGGGTGCATGAGGTATTAATAACATTGATACAATTCAATCAGAAGATTCACAAACTAAATAAAAATATATTTGGCATCAGAGGGTGGCCAGCTATTATTCCCCCAGCTCCTCATGGCACATGATACCATCAAGGGGTGATGATGGGATTAAAGAGCGTGAAGTTGAACCAATGGAGAGTCTATTCAGAAAGGTCAGAAGTGTTTGGACCAGTTGACATCTCTCTGAGGAAACTGGTCCGGGATGTTGCTTTGACTGCAGAGGTGCACGTCATCAGAGTTCAAGGAGAAAAAAATTAGCCGTTCTTTACATAGCTAAATGCTATGTTTTGAAAATCGGAAGAGTAATGAAGATGGGCCCAAACGAATCATAAGTAAAATTTCACAATTTTTTTTCTGCAGTAAACATTAATTATTTAACTAGTGCATTTACTTCAAAAAAAAATCAGCGACCTATTGAGACAGACAATGACATAGCCATCTAATATTCCACAGATTAACTGTGGGGTGCAGAAGATCAAATTGCACCCCTTGGTGGTCTGGAGGCGATGTGTATCCAAGTCCCAACAGATTGAGAGAAGGATCTTTTCTCTCTCACTGACTGTCCCTTAATTTCACACCAACTAAGCCAAAATAAATAAATTGATTCATTAAAGAGAACCCTTTGATGTAAAATAATTGAACACTTCTGCCAAAGGAGTTATCATTGTCTATAATTCCATGCAAGCTGATTTGTCCAAATATTCATTCCTAAAATGTTCCAACATTGAAGATGTCTTTCGCCTGTACTCAACAGAACTGACAAACACAATGTGATGTGATTGATTTAAAGATACCTTAACACAAATGTTATGGGCTAAAAGAGCAAAAAAAAACCTCGGGAAATGGGATATTTGTGCCCAAGCAGAGTGTGGTAACCTGTCTAAATGACGACTAGTCGTACTCACAGCCACAGTGATGAAGTGTTTTGAGAGGCTGGTGTTGAAGCATATCAGGTCCTGTCTAAACTATGAAAGAGTTCCATTCCAATTTGCCTACCACAGCAGCAGGTCTATGGCAGATGCCATTCTCACTGGCTCTAAACAAAGCCCTGAAACATCTGGACAGCAAAGATGCTCTTTATCGAATATAGTTCAGCATTCAACATTGTCTTCTCAAAATTGATCAGCGAACTCCAAGACCTTGGTCTCAATACCCAACAGTGAATCCTGGATTTCCTCCCCTCCAGACCCGAATCATCTCCTCCACAATCTACATCAGCACTGAAGCACCACAGGGATGTGTACTGTCCCCTGCTCTACTCAATTTATACCTATGACTGTGTGGCTCAGTACAACAGCAGCTTTTACAAATTTGCTGACAATACCACAGTAGCTGGCTGTATAAAAAGGGGTGATGAGTCAGCATACAGAAGGGAGAATAAAAACGTGGGTGAATGGTTGAAAACAACAACATCACACCCAATGTCTCCAAAACCAAGGAGCCGATTGTGAACTTTAGGAAGGGAAAACCAGAGTTGTGTGATCCAGTGATCATTGGGGTATCAGAGGAGGAGAGGGTGAGCAAATTTAAATTACTGGGAATCCATCTTGGAGGATGTTTCCTGGACCCAACATATTAATGTCATCATGAAGAAAGCACGTCAACGCCTCTACTTCCTTGGGAGTTTGAGGAGGTTTGGCATAATATCGGAAACCTTTTCAAACTTTTACAGATATGTTATGGAATATATGCTGTCTGGCTGCATCATGGCCTGGTATGGGGGCACCAATACTTCACAATGGAAAGGTAGTGGACACAGCTCAGTATCTCACAGGCAACAGTCTCCCCACCATCAAGAAAATCTACATGGAACGCTGCCATTGGAGAGCAGCAGCAATCATCAAGGAATCACACCACACAGTGCTCGCTTCGGCAGCACATATACTTTAAAAAAAGGATTCACACCACCCAGACATGCTCTGTTCTTGCTGCTGCCATCAGGAAAGAGGTATAGACACCACAAGACTCCCACCACCAGGTTCAGGAACAGTTGCTGCCCCTGACCATCAGACTCCCAAACAAAAATCTCAATCAGAGACTCATTTAAGGACTCATACTTTGCATGTTATTTATTACTGAATATTTAAATGTTTTTGTATTGCAGTTTGTTCAAATTTCTTTCTTTACATCTTTCTCTTTGGTATACATGTTTTTCTTGAGTGTAGTTTGCACTACCAATAATTAGAAATTTTGCCTGGCCTGCAAGAAAATTAATCTCAGGGTTGCATGGGATGCCATGCATGTACTCTGACAATGAACTTTGAGCGGACTGGTATTTAGACATCACATGAAGTGAAACAAGAAAGTCTGCAGACACTGTGATTGTAGCTAATTCACAAAAATGGCTGCGCTGCTGTAACAGCAGCATTTCCGCTCGTGCAGACCTAGGAGAGTGGAGCACAGCTCTGAATGGTTCAACTGCCTGGTCCTAATGCCATTGGCTCCATATGGGCTTTAAATTGTCTAGTAAAGAGGTAAATAGTATTTTATTTTAAAATCCTCGACCCATGGGGTCTGTTCCCAAGATGGTGGTACCTATGCTTGGCACTGACCATGAGGGGTTGCAGACTCTGAGGGAGCAGCAAGGCACCAGAAATGGGGCGAAATTCCCCTCATTGAGAAGGAGAAGCAGAGGTGGTGACAGCAGACCTGTGAAGGGCTCAGCAGCTGAAGGACCACACAGGACGATGACCAAGACTGCGAACCAGTGAGGGGATAAGCAGCTGAGGGATGCACAAAGGCTGCGGGTAACTTGCAGGCGGGGAACCCGCAAGGGCTGAGGCTGCTGGAAACTGTCTCATGGGAACCAATTATGGAAACCAGGATTCGAGAGGGTACTGAGGCCAAGAAGGTCACCGAAGGGCTTTGGGGGCTGAAGGCTTCCTGATTGTGTCGGAGGTTTGGATCTGGAGTTCGGGATGCTGATGGATCAAACAGGAATGAGTGCAACTGCAGAGGCTGTGAGAGCACTGAAGGTGAAGGGATTCTTTTGCTTCTCTCTCTCTCTTACTGCATGGCGTGCTGGGCAACATTAATAGTGACTTGTCTGCTTACGGCAGGGAAAAGGCAAATTTTGTGCAATATTACTTGTTCTGAACTATTAAATGACAATAAAGGAATCTTGAAAAGTGCTTTTGAAATTCAGCAGGTTATGCAGCATTGATAGGAAGTAAAGGATAACCAATGTTTCTGGCCAGAGCTCTTCATCAAAGTACAAGCAAAAATCAGGCAGGCACCAGAATATAAAGGTGGGGGCTGGAGGGAAGAAAGAGCAGAGGGAGGAGCACAGGAGGCCACAGGTGGACATGGATAAGAGGGCAGGAGGGAAAAGCTGCAAATTAATCAGGGGAAGGTGGGGTGGGGGGGGGGTAGCTGCGAATGCAGATCTGGAGGAAAGGAGGCAGAGGGATAGAGAAAGAGGGAGAGCTGGAGGACAGGAGACATAGGATAAGAAAAAGGAGACGGGGGGGGGGAGGGGGATGGGGGTGGGGAGCTAACAAAAACCAGAGAAGTTGATGCTAATGCCATCTGGTAAGAAAGGAGCTCCGGCCCAAAATGTTGGTTATAAATCTTGACCTCCTGTCGACACTGCTGACTTTCTCTGGTACTTTTGAGTATTAACTTTTAATATCATATGTTCCGATTTCTTTAATGTGCCCCTTCAAATCCTATAATTCTTTAAAACAAATTTGCAAGGTGCGAAGCACTCTTGCTGTTAAATAAAACACCAACTGTTCTCCCTTCTGAATCAAAATTTCATGAAATGGTAATTAAAGCACAATAGCTTTTCATCCTTTCAACTATATCTTCTTGTCAATTTATTAATCATGTTTCTTTTTAAAAGTGTAGATGTCAGAGCAAAGAAACAGGTTTTTTATGACCTAAGGGTGTATTTTCAACAGGCACAATACATTCAGGAGACATCAGAGTGAGTCGAATATACAGTGATGTGCTGGAAAAGTAAACTAGAAACATCGTTCATTTCCAAGATGAAGAGCATTCTCCCTTGTGTGGAATCATCAGTTCCCTCTGTGGTATCAACAGGACATTGACAACTGACTGGAAGAAGCTTCAGCCATATGTGGTGCCTGGTGAAGCCAGCTGGAAAATGCCTACGTACCAAGTCACAAAGCATGCAAACAGGCTTGTTGCCCCACTGAATCTTTAAAACATTAAATCACTCACTGATGCTAATCCTGCACTAATACCATTTTATTCTGCCCACATATCTAACAAAGCTTCTCAAATTCAGTTCTGATCGCCTCATTATAGGAAAGATGTGGAAGCTATGGGGAGGGTGCAGAGGAGATTTACCAGGACGTTGCCTGGGTTGGAAAATAATTCTTATGAGGCAAGGTTAACAGAGCTGGGATTTCTCTCCTAGGAGCAGAGAAGAGGTCTACAGGATTCTGAGAGACATAGATAAAGTGGACAGCCAGCGCCTTTTCCCAGGGCAGGAATAGCAAACACCTGAGGATATCTCTACAAAATGAAGGGAGGAACGTTTGTAAATTTGGGTGCCTGGAATGCCTTGCCAGGCGGGGAGGTTGAGGCTGAACATGAGGGGCATTTAGAGACTCTTAGGCAGGCACATGGGTGAAATCAAAATAGAGGGTTATGAGGTAGGGAAGCTTTAGTTTGCTTTTTGGTTGGAATATAAAGGTTGGCATACCATCAAGGGCTGAAGAACACTGCAGCAGCAGGTCTTATGTCCATGTCTGACTGTACATGAAGGGCAACTTACAGTGGCCAATTGAATTAGTGGCTTTCATGACTTTGGAATGTGGGAGGAAATCAAATCACCCAGGGGAATCTTGTGTGTTCATGGGGATAACTTGCAAACTCCACAAAGACAGCCCCAGAAGTCGAGATTGAGTGCAGCCCTTTCAACATTGTGGCAGTAGCTTTAGTAACTGCATCGCTGTGTCGCCCCAAGATGTGGGAAACAATCTTTCTTTCAAAATGCAAAACTAATCCTGTAACAATATTTGATTGATGCTAAATGTCTAAATTTCTGCTAAAAGCAACACTTTGCATCTTTAATGTGGTAAAACTGATCATTGCCAGATAAAAAACACTGAGTCAAGAGGATGTGCTTTAAGGAGGAAGAAAGTTAGGATGCTGCGAAGACCATGAGCAAGGTTATTCCAGAGCTTGGCAATAATGCAGTTGAAGGCGCCATTGTCAATGGATATGAGGGATGTGCAAGAAGGCAGTGTTGAGAGAATGCAGAAACCCTGGTAGGAAGAAATTGTTGAGAGATTGGATTGTAGTCATAGAGTGATTTGAACAAAATAATAAAGCCCTAAAGTGTGAAATAAAATGGAATCATAAATTTGTGAATTTTAGCAAGTATAGAAATGACAGCCAAATGCAATAGGGAAAGTTTGGTTTCAATCAGTAGAAGGTTCAGAAAGGAGGACTGGAACATATATAATGCCCATTGTAATCTTAGGACTTCTTGTGTCTGATATTCCCAATGTTCTTCACCAAATTTACAACATGAGTACAGTTCTACATATTGACTAGGACTCCAATACTGTAAAAAGGGCTGGATGGCTTGAGTTTCTCATATGTGTACAGGAAAGTTTTATAAATCAATATATAGAGGTATCAATGAGGGAGGATGCAATACTTATCTTCTATTAGTAAACCAGACAGGTCAGATGATAGAAGTATGTGTAGGGGAACATTTTGAGTCTAGTGACCATAATGCCATTAGATTCAAGTTCATTATGAATAAGAACAGGTCTGGTCCTCCAGTTGAGATTCTAAATTGGAGAAAGGCTAACTTTATGGAAATGGGAAAGGATTTAGGAAAAGTGGTTTGGGAAAAGTTGTTTTCTGGCAAGGATGTGCTCAGTCAGAGGATGGTCTTCAAAAGTGAAATTTTGAGTCTGCAAAGTTTGCATGTTTCCGTCAGAATTAAAAGCAAAGTTAACGGGCACAGGGAACTTTGATTTTCAAGGGATATTGCCGATCTGGTTAAGAAGAAGAAAGAGGTGTATAACAGGTATAGGCAACAAGGCGCAAATGAGGTACTAGAAAAGTATAGCAAATTTAAGAAAAATACTCAAGAAGGAAATCAGGAAGGCAAAAAGACATGAGGTGGCTTTGGCAGATAATGTTAAGGTAAACTTGAAGGTTTTCTACAAGTATATTAGGAGTAAAAGAATAATAAGGAACAAAATTGGCCCCTTAGATGTAAATCAGTATGGTCATCTATGTTTGGAGCTTCATGAGATGGGGAGACCTTAAACAGTTTTGTTTTGCATCAGTACTTACTCAACAAACTGGCATAGTGTATAAGGAAGGAATGGAAACAAGCAGTAGTGTCATGGAACATATAGAGATTAAAGTGGAGGAGGTGCTTGCTGCCTTACAGTGAATAAAGGTAGATAAATCCCCCAGGCCTGACATGATATTCCCTTGGACCTTGAGAGAGACTAGTGTAGAAATTGCAGGGGCCCTGGCAGAAATATTTAAAATGTCCTTAACCAGAGATGAGGTGCCAGAGGATTGAAGGATAGCTCATATTGTTCCATTGTTTAAAAAAGGCTCAAAAAGAAAACCAGGAAATTATAGGCTGGTGTTCTGAGAGATTAGATATAAAAGTACTTGGACAGCCAAGGTCTGATTAAGGATATTCAGCATGGCTTTGTGCATGATAGGTCATGTTTTTAGAGGAGGTCACCAAGAAAGTAGATGAGATGTTGTCTAAATGTACTTTATTAAAGCCTGACAAGGTCCCACATGGGAGATTAGTTCAGAAGGTTCAGACACTAGGTTTCCATGGAGAGGTTGTAAACTGGATTCTAAATTGGCTGAATGGGAGAAGACAGAGAGTAGTAGTGGATGATTGCTTTTCAAACTGGAGGCCTCAGGAATCGGTGCTAGGACCATTGTTGTTTGTTGCCTATATCAATGATCTGGATGATAATATGGGAAATTGGATCAACATGTTTGCTGATGACATTACGATTGGAGGCATTGTGGACAACAAAGAAGGCTTTCAAAGCTTGCAGAGGTATCTGGACCATCTAGAAAAATGGGCCAGATGGCAGATGGAATTTAATGCAGACAAGTGTGAGGTGTTGCATTTTGGAAGGACAATCAAGGTTGGACATACTTAGTAAATGGTAGGGCACCGAGGAGTGTGGAGGAACAAAGGGATCGGAGGAAACAGATACAGATTTCCCTGAAAGTGGCATCACAGGTAGACAGGGTTGTAAAGAAAGCTTCCAACATCTTGGCCTTTGTAAATCAAAGTATTGAGCATAGGAGTTGGGATGATATAGTGAGGTGGTATAAGACAGTGGTGTGGCCAAATTTAGAATATTGTGCACGGTTCTGGTCACCAAACTACAGGAAGGATATCAGTAAGATTGAAAGAGTGCAGAGAAGATTTACTAGGATGTTGCTGGGTTTTCAGGAGTTGAGTTATAGGGAAAGATTAAACAGGTTAGGAATTTATTCCTTGGAGCGTGGAAGAATGAGGGGAATTTTGATAGAGGTTTAAAAAAATCATGAGAAGTAAATACAGGGTAAATACGAGTAGGCACTTTCCACTTGGATTAGGAGAGAAAAATACAAGAGGACATGGCTTTAGGGTGAAAGGGGAAAGGTTTAGGGGTAACTTCTTCACTCAGAGACTGATGGGAGTGCAGAATGAGCTGTCATCTGATGCAGGCTCACCCTTCAGTTCAAAATAAATTGGATAGATACATAGATGAGAGAGGTCTGGAGGGTTATGGATTGGGTGCAGGTCAATGTGACTAGTGGAATAATATTTTTGCAGACTAGAAGGGCTGAATGGCCTGTTTTCTCTGCTGCAGTATTCTATGGTTCAATGCCATCAGAGAGCAGCAGCAATTATGAAAGTCCCACACCACCCAGCACATGCTCTGTTCCCTCTGCTGCCATCAGCTAAGAGTTATAGGTCCCAAAAGGCTCACATCATCAGGTTCAGGAAGAGTTGTTACCCCTCCATCAGATTCCTCAATTACAAACTCTTACTTGTGCACTTTACATGTGGTCCTCTACTTATGACCATCCGTTCATACGACCAAAAAAAACAAAATTATTTCTTAAAAATATTTAAATATAAAAATTATGTGCCAGGTCCCAGGGATCCAGGGGCTGTTTAATTTGATAGACCAACATGGCAACGACCATGGGCCAGAAGGCGCTGAGACTCCGCTGTTGCTGAATGTGTTCTATTTTTGGGACACAAAGGCAGTGGCGGACCCAATGTTCAAGGTGGGGGAGGTAAGCGCAAGCCAGATGGTAGTAGACAATTCCAGTGCTGGGCCATGGACGAAGTGCCGTAGCTCCAGTTTAAGAATGAGTTGGCCCAGAGTAACATGTGTCCATTTCAAGATCCAACCAGTCGGTCAGAACAGAGCTCAGACATACAGTAGGTCGTTTACATGCGTATGCTGTGTTGGTTTTTTTTCACTACCAATTAGTGGTCATTCTGCCGCGCCTGCAGGAGAAAGAATCTTATGGTTGTACATGATGTCATGTATGTACTCTGACATAACATCTGAAATCTGAATCTGAAAATAGCAGCTGACAGTTGCACAGCACAAGAGTCAATACCATGGTAATGTTAACAACGAGAAGAGCATTTTAACCCATCTGCCATAACTTCTTAACAGGGAACATTCAGACCTATGGATCAGCAGTAACATGGAAAAGACAAATATTCCTGATATAATGAACAAGTAATACACAAATCGGGATTGTAAATTTGATGTCAGAGGAGCAAAAAATTCTCAAAAAATGTTCCCACCAAAACAAAATTCTGCGGTGGTCTGGGAAGGGACAAGCTCGCAGACCACACTCCCCACTGGTGGTCTGTGAGTTTGATATTGGTGGTCTGCAGTCAACAAAGGAATTATTAAAAACATCTGTGGATGAAGAAAGGTGGAGAACGACTGACTTAGATCATTTAAGTATTAATTCCCTACTCCTTTATCCACATCTAAATATCTATCAGTTCCTAAGAAACTCCTGTTTTTGCCTCAAATGGTGATAAGTTGTTCTATTTTCCAACATTCATTTTCATCGTATCCTGTCTGAGCTGCCTTCTTAATTATCTGATCATTTTAATGTTCAATAGATTGCCACTTATTGGAAACTTTGGAAAAACCGCGCAAGGTAAAGAGAAAAGCTGTTCTAAGATTTATCCCATTTATCATGTTTCACTACAAGATAAAAAATATTCCCAAAATGTTAACTGTCCTTGTTTTTTTTCCCCCCAAAAGACTGCAATGTATTTCAATGTTTCTATTTATTGTTTCTTGTTCATCAAAGAAATGCTCAATGCTAGCAAAGCAGATTTGTTGCACCTGTTCTATTATGTCAACTGCAACATGGCAGTGGGGGAATTAAAGGAAGCAGTATGATGGAACTTATTCTCATGGTTTCAGTTGAATTTGACTTTGATAGAAATGCTACCCTGCATTTCACAAAGGCCATAAGCAGCTTCAGGTCCTTACTAAGACTACCATATATACTCATGTAAATGTCGATACCATGTAATACTAGGCCCCCTATTTTTGGCCAAAAAAATCTGGAATTTTACATACATCTCGTATAAAGGCTGACCCTAGTCTCTCACCTTGCCCGACACCTCAGTCGTGAACTCATGCCTCGGCCCTGGTCACTCGCCCACCAGAGCTCCTGACGCCTCCGATGCGGACTCGCGCCTTGACCCTGGCTGCCCGCCAATGGGAACTCTCGACACTTCTGACAAAACAGATATTTACCGCAGTCCCTCTCCCCACCCTCCGTGGTAGGATGTATGTTTTGATGTGCAGACTGTAGTTCATTGGGTTTTTGTTCTTTATTCATTAGAGATCATTTGGATTTCTGCTACTTGTATGGTATTTTGGACTCTAATGTGAATTTCTACCTCTCAAAAGTAGTAACCCTGAAATACTTGACCTTATAAATTTAACATTAAAATAATAGTCTACAAAGTTCGACTTTTACACAAGTATATATGGTAACTGCTGAATTTCTTTTTTGCTTTAAACCAATTGCTTTCCCATCTGCTACACAAAAAACTATGACAGCAGAAGAGAAAATAGATGGAACCAAGTCAGTTTCACAAGAAACATGTAAGTGGTAATTCCCTTGGGGTGCAAGACTAATATGATGGCATCTATCTAGTCCAAATATCCTGAACTGGTAATTATCAGTGAACAATCACTAAATAACAGGATGACAAAAGACAGACAGAAAGAAAATCAGGAGTGCTAGCCTGCTGGGAACGTTAGTGCATGAAGTATCCCTCTGCTCGTAAACATCAGGGGTGACCAAACATTCTGAAAATGCATCAAATCTCTCCACTGAAAATAAAACAGGTTACGTGGTTTGATCATTTAGTGTTTTATGGGTTCAAATGGATAGGACTTTGGTATAGATTGATCGTTTCAATTGTCCACATTTTTTGTTCATAAAGTGTAGCAAGGAGTTCAAGCAGGAGGTGAAAGGTTATTCTTCTGCAATGAATTCTTGTGATTATTATTGCTTCACACTGCCCTGAAGTATTAATGGAAGTTCTTGAAATGCTACTATCAAGTTACCTAGAGGACTTGGTGGAGATTGACTAATGAATCTACTTTTATTTTCAAGTTTCTATTTTTAGTCACTTTTCTGTTTAGTAAAAAAGGTACAGAGCCTTGAATTCACATCATGCAAGTGTGCAGTCCTTCTGCACAACTGAATCAGAAATAAGATCTCTGTCTTTCATACCACTGATTGATCATTCCAAACCATCCTGAAACCTCAGAGCAATGAACAGAATTTTTAAAAACACTACTTTGAGAAAGGAGATATTTCCTTGTGCCTGGAGTTGCTTGGACCACTGGTGACAGGATTGAAGGTCGTCTCAGTGTAGGGTCACCATTCTCTCAGTCTGCCACTTCGTTGCAATAAAGAGCTCATTGCTTCACAGGTTTCTTTTCCTATTTGTTTGAATTTAAACCCAAAATTTCCCCGAACTGATCTTTCGTACATCTTTGACCAGAGCAAGATGGCACCAATCTACACAATGGGGACAAGAAAGTGAGAAGCTTTCTCATTTCCTTCTGGCCTAGGAGGAGGGCATTTGGCCCATCAAGTTGTGTCAGTTCAAAGAGCAACCCTATCAGTTGGATTGCTGCACATATTTTGCTGTAATCTATTCTCTCTCACTTGCCCAATAATCTCTAATTTCCTTTCAACTCTGGTGGCAATTTTTATAGCTCATTAATCTATTAGTCAGCATGTTTGGGATGTGGAAAAAAACTGGAGCTCCTGGTGAAGCCCAAATAGTAGTGACAAATGGGTCAAGCTTGCTTGATCTGGCCCATTACCCACAATGACCTTCTAAATTATTCCTACGGCTCTCTATGCCATTTCTAGATCTGTGAATTTGATCAGCCTGGAGGTCTAAATTTTTACAGCCTTCACATAAGGCAGAGAGAGGGCTACGAATGGCAGCCAGAGATCAGAAAGGATCCTGAGGTCCTTTCTAAAGATTTGTGGTAGGAGAATTCGGAGTAGTTAAGGGAACAACTTCAGGATTGAAGGGTGTCCGCTTAGAACAGAAATGTGTGGAAATTTCTTCAGCTAGAGGGTGGTAACTAAGAGGAATCTGTGTCGCAGGTGGCTGTGGATGCCAGGTCATTTGGTGTAGTTAAGACAGATTATTAGATTCTTGATTAGCCAGGGCATCAAAGGTTATGGGGAGAAGACTGGACTGTGGAGCTGAGTGGGAAACTGGATCATCTCGTCATTTAATGGCAGGGCAGACTCAATGGGCTGAATCACTTATTTCTGCTCCTACGTCCTGCTCCTATGTTTTTAATGAGCACGTGAAAGAGAATAAGTTGAGGGAAATGTGTGACAATGATTGATGTGATGGTCTGAGACAGCACAAATTCAATGGGCCAAATGGCCTCCCCCATGTCACCTCACTCCAATCAAAGCCCTTTGAATTATTTTTAAATGTAACCACTAATCACGGGTATTCAAAACCATTACATAAATGATCGCACAGATTAGTGAAAACCCACAAATGCAATCTTAAAAAGCTTAAATGTACCAGAAATAAAATCAGAAAACACTCAGCATGGCATGCAGCATCTGGGGAAAGAGAAACAGAGTTAATAATCAGATAAAGCATCTTTGATCTGAGATATTAACTCTGTTCCTCTTTCCCGAGATGCTGCCCAATAACCTGGGTTGTTTGCAGCATATTCTGCTTTTAATTTCAGATTTCTTGCATCTGTAGATTTTTTTTTGGTTTACAGTAAATGCACCAGAAGTTAGTTGAAAATATTACAGAGGACAATTAAAGAAGAAAAAATACCCTTATTTACCTGAAGTAAAAACACAATGGTGGAGAAACTCAGCAGGTCAGTGTACACTATATCATAAGGATATAAAACTAACATTTCAGGCTTGAGCCCTTCATCAAGGTAGGAACAAAATGTATGTAGGTGCCCAAACAAAATGGTGGGTGGGGAAAGAGCCCAGTGCCAGTTGTGGGACTGCACTCCTCCCCTTGCCCCTCTCCCCCACCATTTTGTTCAGGTGCCTGCCTACATTGTGCTCATACCTTGATGAAGAGCTCAAGCCTGAAACTTTGGTTTTGTATCTTTTCCTTCTCTCCATAAAGTACACTGTTTGACCTGCTGAGTTTCTCCAGCATTGTGTTTTTACTTCAATCGTGGTATCTGCAGACTTTTGTGTTGTACTCCTTATTTACCTTTATGCTCATGGTCGATTTAACATTAAGTTTAAATCTATTTCTCATTAAATACTTTGTACAGTGTGTTTGGTTCATCTTTTTGCATCCTTAGTGTAATATTGAGAAATCCAAAAATATGTAGTTCACTGGCTTGGCACGTCACTACTGAATTAAATCTGGATGCCGATGGCAAGATGGGAGATCTGGGGATTTAGCATAGGACCTCTGAATTCTCATTGGAACTACCAGCCAGATGTACTTTGTTCATCTTCAGTTTATCAGTATCATTTGCCCATCCAACCTCCTTTACTTCCTGTAAAACTTTTGAATTGTTAAAGTTTCCCTCTGGTTGAGGTTATTGATGGGGCCCTCAGGTTCCCCCCCTCCCTAATTCTGACCATTCCAATTGATCAAGCTGATAACTTACAGTGCACTTGTGTGGTTTCTCCCCCGTGTGTCGTCTCATGTGCACCACCAGCATGTACTGTGCCTTAAAAGGCTTCTGTTCACGAGAGCAGTCCCGCCACCGGCAAACAAATTCCTTCTTCTCCCCATGGATGTGCTCATTGTTGATGTGCTGTAAAAGAAAATGTGCAGAAAATTCAGCAAGAAGAGCAACTTCTCCTTTTTCATGTACAGATAAAAGTGGACTATAAGACAGGAGCAGAATTAGGACCTTGGGCCATTGAGTTTGCTCTGTCATTTGATTATTCTTCCTTTCAATCTCATTTTCGCTGCCTTCTGATAACCCTTGAAACCCCTACAAACAAGAGCCTATCAACCTATGCTTTAAATCTACACAATGACTTGGTCTCCACAGCCCTCTGTGGCCAAGGATTCCACAGCATCTCCATCCTCTGGCTGAAGAAATGTCTCCTCATTTCTGTCCTAAAGGGGTTTCCTTTTATTCTGAGGCTGCGCTCTCTGGACCTAGACTTTCCCTGAAAACATCTTCACTTCATCCACTCTGTCCAGCCTTTTCAATATTCAGTATGCCTCAATGAAATTCCCCTCATCCTTCTAAACTCTAGAGGGTATCAGCTCAGAATCATCAAGCAACTCCCTGTACATTAACCCTCTCCTCCCCAGGATTCTTTATTAATTCTATTATTAAAATGTTCAGTTTAATTGATGTGCTGCAATGAAGTTAGTGTGGTAGTTTAATACAATCCATTCAGCAATTAAAATGAGAATTAACATTCAGCTCAACTACTTTAAATCTACCTGTGTAGAGTTTAGTTGGAGAATGGACCATGATCAGGTTTGGCCATGGCTTCATATATGGTCAAGAAAATGCATAGTTTCAAAATGGAGCTAGATCCATACTTGAAGGAGAAACAGTTGCAGGGAAGAGCAGGGGAATAGGAATAACTTGGAGGAACCCTGAATAGGATGGATGGACTAAATGGCTACGATGCTGTGAGAATTCTATAACCTAGGTCATGTATATCTCACAAACAGCAGCACCAAATCCTGCAGTACACCATTGGTCAAGACTTGCAATCAGAAAAGTAACGTTCCATCACCCCTCATCGATCACCAAGCCATTCTGGATTCAAGAAGGATTCTAATGCTTGCAATCAGTTATGGGTGGAGATATGGATCTAAGTGGCTCAACTACTTATGAAGACCAGAAAATCTAAAATGAATTTTCATTCTCATTCAGGGAACAAGTTCACCACTTGATACATTTTGTTTTGTCATGGAATTTGGGTGTTGCTGACTTGGTCCAGTGCTATTTGCCTATCCTAAACAGAGAGTGGACAACAGCCAATCATAATTACCCTACATCAAGTAAAGTGGCAGATTTCCTTCCCAGATGGACTTCAGAAAATGTATTTTTTTTTAAATCATGGTCCAGAGGTTTAGTTGTACAAGTACTGATATCAACTATTTAACTCAAGATTTTTAAAATTACTTCAATGCAAGTTCTCACACTGTCATGGTTGAACACCATGTCTGTTTGAGTCCTCTGAATACTCTACAGTAACATAACCACTTGACTGCTGTATATCCAGTATGTCCCTCCAATAGCCAGCATAATTGTTTTACCCTTTAGTTCCTTAACCTGACATTACCTCCAGCTGAGTTATGAAAATTATTGGGACAAAAACTGAAGCAATAAATCAACTCAAATTCAAATTTTAAAAACTGCACATTCTGGAAACATTCAGAACTTCTTCAGCTTGTTTGTCTTTCCTCAGGTGTTGCCTGAGCTATCGACTGGTCCCAGTATTTTTTGTTTTTATTACCTGGAATGCAGGACTGCCAGGGCCAATCCAAGGCATATCTGTATCAGCTTGATTAATCTTGATGAACAAGCAGTGTTGTTCCAGGAGAAGGTGGGGGTGGGGGTGGGAGTAAATCTCGCATCAGTGGATTTTCTGCACTGAAGGAGTGTGGTCCTGGCAAAAGCTTGAAAGTCTCTGCAGGCAAATGCTTCACATCTCAGCAGACTGACACACAAGTCGGTAATGGGAAACACATGCTGCTTTGCTTTGCTTCACTACATCTGCGGTATTCAAGCAGACGCTGGTCTTTAGAAAACAACTAGGCTGAATGAAGGCATGTCATCTATTAGCTGAACTCCACAATAAAATGCACCTGCTGTCAACAGCTTAAGCCTTTGGCAGAAAAAAAAGGGGCTCATGATGAATATGGTTCCTGGGAATGATGGTCATTAATTACAGATCATAATTTTTTTCTGCTGCTCTTACATCACGAGCAGATAAATCTCTCATTCCCACCCACACAAACCTTAACTTTTCCTCAAATACCCCCCATTACTTTTTGCTTTACATCTGTCTCCACTTTCTGTCTAAACAATATGTATACAATTGACTTACTCCAAACAGATGCAATTTAGATTAATTTGCCTTTAATTAGTAGCAATTGAATCCTAGATTGGGATTAATCATCTCGAGGATAAGAATCGGATTTGGAGAATGCATCCAAGCCAGCTCAAGCATGTCATAGCTGATGGTCTTCTGATTCCATATGTTAGAAAAATGTGTATTATTGTCATGTAATTCATAAACTCAGCCCCATTAGCCATCCTCTGGTTGCCCACATGCATCAGCCATGGGTCACATGATTGAATTTGAATCCCCATCCTTGGATCAATTTCAATAATTCTAGTTAGTTGAGTAAATTGACTTCCAGTAGTAATTTGTGGACATCACTAGTTTTGTTGTAATGTTTGAATTACTCAAAGCATGTTGACTAACTAGTGTATTGACATGTTACTTTACAACAGTGACTTCACTTCTTTACATATTCATTAGCTTTGGGGTGTTCTATGATTTCAAAACTGCTGTATAAATGAAAGATAATCTTTTAAATAACTTCAAATCAAATGATTTAACATAGCAGCCAATTTACAGAGAAAAAAAAATGACAACCAGATATAACAGACACAGAAAATGCTGGAAATATTTAGCAAGCCAGGCAATATCGGTACAAACAGAAAAAAGTTAACCTGTCAGGTCATAACTGGGAAAGACAGAAGAAAACATATTTTTCCATGGCAGAAAAGGTGAGGAAGGAATTAGTTAAACAAAGGGAACATCTCTAATAAGGTGAGTTCAAATAGTTAACTTTGCAGCTAGGGTCACACTATGTTTCTTTGTCTCTCTTGTATGTTGCTAACAGCAGGGTTGTGGGACATGGCCAGCAGGCCACATTATACTGAATGATGCCCATCCAGACTGCTTTAGGATTAGAGGCCCGGCATAGTAAAATGAAGGGAACTGTGAACCAAAGGTTTTTTTCACCCTGATTAGAAAATACTTCGCCTTGCAGGAGGAAAACAGTGTGTGAAAGCCCATGCTTTGCATTGCTCCTGCATTTTTTGGATTTTGCATACTTTCAGGTCAGGTCAGCTTATCATTTATGTTGCTGGTCGAGGGGAGGGTGCCACGTCATTGAAGTTAAACTGACATGATATTGTTTCCCTACCACAGAAAAAGCCATAAGCAATATTCTTATATTAGAGTCACAGTGTACGATGTAATTTTCCAGCAGAGTGCTACTGTAGTTCCATGGATTAATTTCTTACTGGGACAACTCGTGTTGCACAGGTGAAAAAGTTCAGCAATAATTTGCACAGGTTATTGAGTGCAAATTTTGGCAAAATGTTGGACATTTTATGTAATAATATACATAGCAAAGCTTCTAAGTTAATGCTGATGTGATTATTCAAGAAAATAAGCAATAAATTAAACAAGTTCTAAAGACCTGACTGCCCAACAGCTTGTTCACATCATGCCAAGGGTAGCTTTGGAGATTTAATTTCTTGACTGTACCTGATTTCATGATGGCAAGAGGTCGGGACCACCACACAAAATTTAATACACAGCACTGTCAAGAAAGTAAAATACTGATATTTGACTAGGAAATTGGTTTATTTTTATAGTACATTAATACATATATATATATATATATAAAATCCTCATGTATATATGTGATCATTATGTGCTGTGTACGTGTGAGAGAAACGCTGTATCAACTTGTTGTATATGTACAGTCAGATGATAATTGACTTGAAAATATAGCAATTTAAAATTTTTTTTAATCGGTTATTTTACAGACTGAAAGATGAATGCAGATGGAGACAATACCCTGCATTATATAAAAGAGAGGACAACAAAACAGAGAGAGGTTAACATTGAATGGGGAACTCCCGAACTTAAATACAATATAATCATGTCTCCAATAAGGCTCATCTCTCAGAGAATTTTGACAGTATAAAATGAATGCCATGTGGATATTTCAGGAAAATAATAAATGCCAGAAAAGGAATTAAAATAAAGACAGGTATATTATGTTAAGGTAGGACAAAGTAAGGTGATAGGAGCCTTATGTGGTGTTGACATTAGCTAGATTTGATGCACTGAATTGCAGTAGACCTCAATATTGTCCTGAATCCTACTTAGAAATACCTAAATAGGACTAAAAAACACATGCCAAGTGGGCAAATACTTATGTGTTACTCAATGCATGCCTGACATAATGTTGAATGTTTTCTTAGGGGTTGTGTGGTCCACATATGGAACAGAAAATCATGCATTTTAAGTACTGTTAAAATTAATGCATAATACTAGCAAGAGTGAGGGGCAATGTCACAAATTAATTCTCTGATAATGTAATGAGTGTTTAGGATCAAATGGTTTTTCGATATGTTTATTGCACAGAAATAGGTCATTTATACTTACTGGTCAAATGCTCTGTTTTATGATACCATAATCTCTTTTCCTTGCTGTCATGGTGGGCTAATTAATCTTGGGGATGAAAACATTATGAAGGAAAGCAAAACAATCTGTGTCTGGTCCCTGTTGGTGCAGTGGAGCCTGTGGCGGTTCATTGTAAGTTGGAAGGCGAGGGTTTCTTCCTGCTCCCTTATGGTTGGGCGTGGGGAGAAGAGGTGGAAAGAAGAAGACATCTGCTCTTGGACCTATTCTCAAGTGTGATCACAGTGTTATAGAAACAGATGTTTGCTCTTCTTGAATTCTGGAATTTTACTGGCAAAAGTCTCATCACAGCTGATTACTTCATCCAGAACAAAATAAAAGAGAATTCTCTTGGATCCAATATAGGATTGAGATCAGGCAAACTGCCATCAAAGGTAGTAGGGAACTCATGCAAGAAGTTGATCTTGTCTCGCAGGCAGCACTCTTGTCTCTGAAGTGGAAGATTTTAGATTCAAAACATCACTCCAGGACTTGGCTGACACATCATTGTAATACTGGGGCTACCCTCAGGTGCTATTGTGATGTGAAATTATGGTCCCACTTGCCATCATATGTTCAACATTGCTATAATCAAATAAAAGCAATGAAAGAGCTCAGGCCAATGTTTATTCCTCAAACATTAGGAACATAAGAGTATCTGGTTCATTTATCTTATTGCCATTTAGAGTGATCTAGCTTTACAGAAACTGGCAGCTCTCTTTTACTGCACATTACAGCCATTATTATATTTCCAAGATAACAAAGCACATGCAAAAGAGCTTTGGGATGCTCCAAAATTGTGAGGTGCGCTTTATGAATGCAGAAATGTTCTCCTTCATTCATGAGCAATTTCGGACAATACAATTATTGGTGGCATAGTTGACGCAGTGGTTATAACAATGCCAGTGATCCAGGTTTCAATCCGCCACTTTTTGTAAGGAGTTTGTCCCTTCTCTCCATGATCATGTGGGTTTCCTCTGGGTGCTCCAGTGTCCTCTCTTGTTCCAAAAATGTAGTAGGTTAATTGGCCACATGGGTGCAATTGAGTGGCGCAGGGTTGTGGGCTAGAAGGCTGTGTTACTCTGCTCCAAATTAAAAATTAAATTAAAAATTAAAATGTGCTGGATTCACACTGCAACAATTAATTTCGATATAACTGAAAATAGAGACAGCCTACATCATATTCTTTTAACATCAACAAAAGTTTCTGTGTCTTGCATTAAAAATAAGGGTGATGACATGAAACCTCACAGCTATCACTAAAGCATCCCGACTGATATCCAGGTATTCTGCTCTATATTCAATTCTGGTTTTACTCACATGCACTAGTTGTTCCTGCGTGTCATACTCCTTGCTGCAACCTTCCCAGTGACACACGGTCTCATAAATGACCTCCGGCTCCTGTTTGCAATCATCTTTATCCAAATCGTCTTTCACCTCAGTCATCCCTGCGATACGATCCTGAGCAATTACAGTGAAGAAATTGAGATCATTATGCTGAATTTAACAGTAATTGTAATAAACCTGCATTTTTCTGGTCTGCACAGGTTCTGAATAAAATAAATTCTTAGAATGAATTTCCTTTACAATCTTATTTATCCATAACATCATAAAAAGTTCTACAGGTGTACAGTGGAGAGCATTCTGGCTGGTTGCATCACTGTCTGGTACAGAGGTGCCAATGCTCAGGACAAGCAAGAGGAAACTCCAGAGGGTTGTTAACTCGACCTGCGACATCACAGGCACCAGACTTCATTCCATCGAGGCCACCTACAAGAGGCGATGTCTTAAGAAATTAACCTCTATCATCAAGGACCCCCACCACCCAGGCCATGCCCTCTTCACTCTTTACCATCAGGAAAGAGGTACAGGAGCCTGAAGATGAGCACTCGGCATGCACAAAGACAGCTTCTTCCCGCCCTGCCATCAGATTTCTGAATAATAAATCAACCAAAGACACTGCCTTATTTTCACTTTTCGTTCATTATTTTTATTGTTGTAAGGTGGTTTATATGAATGTTTGCACTGAGATGCTGCCACAAAACAACAAATTTGATGACTTGCTCATGACAATAAATTCTGATTCCGATTACACCCAACATCTTTTGTCAAGTATATTTTTTTAAGCGCTTTGCCAATGCCAATTCTCTTTCGATCCATTCTTTAGTCTATGCATCTTTCTCCATCAGAGAGGGCAGTAGGCTGAAATATTCTCTATGAGAAGCTATTAGGAGCTGTATGAGTGGTCAAAATCTAAGCAGCACCTGGGAGATTTCTTAACTCAGCACTTTAGCTGCTTCTCCTATTCATCTCCTCATTCCCTGTCAACCTAATGATAATTTTAGAGATACAGCACGATAACAGGTCCTTCCAGCCCACAAGCCCACACCACACAATTACATAATTTACCAATTAACCTATTAATCCCACATATTTTAGGAACGTGGGAGGAAACCCGTGTGGATATAGGAGAAGGTTCAATCTCCTTGCAGACAGCAGTGGATTCAAACCCAGGTCACTGATCCTGGAATGGCATTGCACTAACCTCTATGCTAACCATGACTCCCTGAAGGAATAGGGATACCCATTTTTAATATACATTCCAAATTACATGAATAAAAAAATTAGATCCATTTTTAGTTACAGCCTAGAACAAGACTACACATACAGTTCAGATTTTAATACAAGGAAGTGCTGGAATACTCTTCTCTTGCCCAGATGCGTCCCAATAATATTCAAGAAGCTTGATGATAACCCAGCTTAAACTCAATGATTATCAGTCCATTCACTACCCTGAATCTATCTTCCCATCACCACTTACACACAATGTCTGCCATCAGCACCATCCACAAAATGGTTACTCATAGAACGTAGACCAGTATAGCAGAGAAACAGACTCTTCAGTGCACCATATATATGCCAACCCTGATGCCAATCTAAAATAATCCCATCTGCCTCCACCTGATCCAAATCTCTCTCTTTCCTACTTACCTAAACTATTCTGAGACTACCTCCTGACTCGCAAGTAAAAGTGGAAATACATCATGGTAACATTATTTCTACAGAATTATATTGCTACTTCTTCATCGGCTATACCTTGGAGCTCACTTCTCAAAAGTGCTATTGTCTGGTATTCCTGAAATACTGGAAGCGAACAGATTCAGATTGGGTACTAACAGGATTAAGCGTTCAAGAATAACAAATGTGGTGTCTGCAATAGGGTCACCACAACCCAGGCATCGCCCTATAGGAGTCTGAAGTGCAATCACATTTAGCCAACAACAGACTAACTACTCTCCACTTCACAGGAACAAAGAGCCTTCTGAATAAAGTGAAAAGCCTTGAGCACACTTGCAATTTGTTTGAGCTAATGAAGGCATATTACCGATAAGATATTAATGCCTTTCAGATGCCAATTGTGTATTTTTTTTAAAAAATTGTCTCATTAGCGCCTGCCCACATCACAGCTGGAGATGCTTTTAGGTCATGTGCTTACTGCTGTCGACGTGCTCCAAACTTAAAACTCGTGAGATGTGGCTCCTGCCCCAAACGTGCTGACTACAGCATGTTTATCTTTCTCTGATATGCTATCTTCATCAATTTTCCTGGCCCCAGATGATTATAAACAGAGCTGTCCCCATGCATCATTCCACAGCCTGACTGGGGCTGCCTCTGGACGAAGGCAGAACAAGGAATTAGTCAAAGCTTGCGTTGTCCCACTGACAGCAAGGTATTGTATATTTCATTAAAATGTAGTGCAGGGACACTTCTTGTAGTTTAGAGTTACAATAAAAAATGGTTTGAAGAGAAAAGGAGATAAATTGCTCTCGCTGTTAATCCTCACTCATCAGAGTGGGAAGGAGACCAGGAACTAAAGGCTTCACTGTATCAAATTCTAGTATCTTTGACCACTGGTGGAGAGACTGCCGTGATGCACTTTATAACACTGAAGAAGTAACCCATTAATAACTCTCCGACGCATGGTGCCTAACTCGAAGCCTAGCAATAAGGAAAATGCCTCCGATTCAGATATAGACTGAAATTGGTAATCCCCGCTGCTGCATTTGTCCTTTTTATGAAGAATCCTGCTGCCATTAGAACACAGTATGAAAACACCCTGAAGCTGGGATCAGTGCTTGAATCTAAATTACAGAACAGGTGTATGAAAGCAAAATAAGGAGCGAAGATTTGGCATTATATTCAATTACTTGACTGCAGCAAGTGATTTTTGGAGAATTTTCGTGAATTGCGATCATCTTCGACTGGACATTTTTTGTTTCTTTTTGGAACTACTGTAAATCCCTTATTATCCAGAATTCAAGCCATCAGCAACCTCAACTGGCAAAAAAAAACATTAGCGGAAAATAAATAGGTAAAAAAATACAGAAGTTTAAAATTGGCCTGCTTTGCTGTTAGTTTGCCAATCACATAGCAAGCAATTTTAAACAACCGGAAAATTCATTTAACAATCCCCATAGGTACCAACTACCAGGGGTTTTTACTGTGTATTAAAATGGCCCTTTAGTTCCAGATAACTTTTTTTCCAGAACTGTCACAGGGTGACTAATAGGACTTTTTAATTATTTGGTGAGTAAAAATATATTACCCGAGAAATTGTTGAAAGCCTCATTGGATATATTGTTCCTGGTCTTTTTGTGGTGTCATGAGGCTCCAATCCCCACCAGAACATACTGATCTCTGGTCACCCACTTACATGTAACTCTGACTTCATTTATAATCTGACTTAAAACCTGCACTGAAAAATCTGATGCTGTTGCATCCAATTTATCACTGATGAGCAATGCTTCTTTAAAAATTTACCAAAGTTGAAGACAGAGAATGCAGTAGTGCACTAACAGACTAGTTATCCAGAGCTCCAGAGTATAAATACAATTTTGAGCTCAAGTCAGAATGAAAAACTATAAAAAGAGGTTCTAAGGACATAATTAGTTCACTTAGATTCTTTAGAAAAGAAAATCTGGACTCTTTGCCTAATCTGACCAAAATGTAATGAATGCCAAACCAGAGGAGTGTGATAGACCATTGATTGCTCTTTAAATGGCAATTCAGTTGTGCCATCAAATAAGCAGTACCGATAAAGCCACCCACATTAAACATTGCATCGGGATCAGTGAGAGAAAGGACAAAACCTAACAGTTTTAAAATGAAGGCATTGGATAGAGAAGGTTCACAATGGTGATACAAGAGATTAAACAAACTGCTAAACCAGGAAAAGTTGCATTGGCTGGGAAATCTTTTCGTTAGAATAAAGCAGAATGTATGAAAAGAGAGGTTATCTTAACTTTTGTGGGAAATCAGAATCAGGGACCACAATTACAAATTGTCACTGATTAGTCCTACAGGAAACTCTGGAGAAATGTATTTAATATGAGATATGGCACCAGAGGGATTATTTGCAATAAACAGGATATGTATATTCCCAAGGAAATTAGATAAAAAAAAAGAAACACTGGTTTTGGTTTGGATAAAGAGTTGTGGGAGAATGCCAGTGAACCTCATTGTAATCCATTTGAGTTGTATTTCTGTCCAATGCAGTAAACATAGCTTGATTGATCATATTACCCGGGTTTAGGTTGCAGTGGGTGCAGTAAAGGTGCATCTTAGCCAGGTTCTTATTAGCTCACCTCAATGATGGGAGAGACAGGTCTTAGTCCCTCCACCTCTGTTTTGACTTTGGTGCGTTTGTTGATCAATGGATCCACAGTGCTGCTGACAGCGGACTCACCACTCAGCTTGCTCTGCGGAATAAAAACCAGGCCCTGTTAAAAATTTCAACATTCATTCTTGGTTACGAGTGAAAAGAAATGTTACTTGCACATTGAATTCAACTTTTGAAATTCAGTATTACTGAAGCTAAAAATCGCAACTTGCACAAGGCCCATGCTGCCCAATTACACCCAAATGACCTGCAACCCCCTGTACCTTTTGAACAGTGGGAGGAAACCTGAGCCCCTGGGGGAAACCCATGAAGACAGGGGAGAATGTACAAACTCCTTACAGACAGTGTGGGATTCCAACGCTGGTGCTATAACAAGCTAACCCCTTCACTAAATGTGCCACCCCTGTGAGAGTCTCATAATTCCGTTTAATTTTTTTGCATAATCTCTTCTTCATTAGAAACTGATGGCTCAGAAAATAAGGACAGTTCATTGTCACTGGTGAAGGAAATGGGATGATGTGCTCTGCAAATGAAAGAATGCCTGTGCTGGATGATGGGACACTACTATTGTACACATGCAGGTAAATAAAGAACATCCAATCTTAGACTCCATAATCTTACTCAATGTTCAAAGATTACCCTGTCTGCTTTCAACTCCACAGAAGATCAACCTCACAGTATCTTGAATGATATGAACTTAGAGTCAAGCTCTTGAAGAGTTTTACACAATCATGAGCTGAGTAGGTACCCTCAATGGGGAAAAAAGACATTCATTAATTGGATGCAATACACAAATGTGCGAGAAAAACTCAGCACGTCACATAGGAAGTGAAGGGTAACCAACGTTTCAGACCTGAATCCCAAAATCAGTATTTATTGTCATGAACATATCACAAAATTCATCAGGTATAAGCAAAAACAGACAGACACCTAAATTAAAAGATGGGGTATGGGAGGAAGGGCAAACAGAGAGGAGTACAGGCTAATAGGTAAGATGTAATAGGTGGATACAAGTGTTGGAGTCCATTTCTTCTGAGGTACATGCAAAACATTAGACAACTTGCTGCTTACCTGTGAAACTTCAGAAGAGGCATTGTTAGCCTGAGTGGGTGGCAAAACTGCCGACGTGCTGGACATCTGCTGCCGTGCAGTGAACGTTGGTGATGGTTGTATGAGGGGCGGAGTGTGGCCAAATGCAGAGTTCAGGCTGCGTTGCTGGTTCAATATCTGTTGATGCATCTGGATAGTCACTGGGTTGATTGGGTGAGGAAAGCTGAAAGCTGGGCTGAAATCAGGTAAGAATTATTGGGGCATGCAGAGTGAACTGGTTTTGTGCAGATAAGAAGGAAAATTGAATCTTTCGTTCTTTTATTGCATTGGCAAAAGGAATACATCTCACCTCTCCTTTGTTAAAAACTAAGGTTTATATGTTATTTTTTAAATTGTGCTAAACAAACACTATCAGGAATTTTAATTATTTGCTAATCAAATGTTACATTAAAATTATTTTGGAAATATTCATCTTTTCCGGGACAAAAATGTATTGAACCTTAGTACATTTTTTTTTGGCAAAGATATAGCTGTGGTAAGTTCACTTTTACAGATATTAGTCTATTCCTCTTCAGCATCAACCCTAAAATTAAGAGTTTAATTGGTACAATGCATAGGGGACAGCAATTGAATATAATCTAAACACCGCAAAAGTGGTGCATGAACAATTTTAATTTGCATGATTACCCATATGCAAATTTTCCAGCTGCATTTGCAATTGTTCAGCATGCACAATCTGGCCTAATTGGGAAAGTACGTACATCTCTCTAAAATAGCATCTCTGAGTATATGTCATAGATCTTGCATATTTTTTCCGATTTTCCACCCATTTCTATGCTCTTCTATGATGATGCTATTGTTTGTGAAGTATAAACAAGTTTTCAAGCTAACCTGATCCAGAACAATTGTTCTGTGAGGAAAATATCATTCCACCACTTCTTGGGTAAGACTGGCCCCTCTCTTATCTGTGTCAGGAAACTTCATCTGTAGGGGGTATTAACTGAGCCCTGTAGCTGAGTGGGAAGTTAAACTCTGAGATTTATTGAGGCTGGAAAGGCTCCTTTTATACAGTTTGATTGGCTGACATCAGCTGCATGAATAACAATAGTGGGCGGAAACATTCTTGCATGTGAATACCCTTCTTCCCCAGTCTGTTATTGATCTGTTAGCTGGGCAACTTGGCCAGTGCCATTTTAGGGCTGCTGGTCTTGTACTGCTTTCAACCGTAGCGGTTCGCTGTGTTAAGGGACATGTTATAGTGCGTTATGCTGCTGTTTACTATTGCGTGCGCCGCACGATGTGCCAGCTCGATCTCCATGGTGGCGGGCCACCACATGACCCTCCACCAGAAGCAGCGCTACAGTCCCCAATGTCTTTGGTGGTCTGCCTCTGCATCGAGGAGCTTGCGTCTCCAAAGGTTGTGTTGGGTCCGTGTGCCGGCTTGAGCATGTCTATGGTGAAGACCTCTGGTTAGTCACCGATGTCCAGTTTGAAGGCGGCCCCGTTGTTCCGGATGACTCGGAAGGGGCCTTCGTAGCGGTGGACGGTGTGGCCCTCTGCGCACGAACATTCTTGGAGTTCTTTAGGGATGTTGAACTTGGCTTGCCCGAGTCTGGAGGGTGGGATCAGAGCCAGGTTACTGACCTTTTCCTGCACCCTGTCCAGGAAGGTGCTTGTATCCTCCTGTTAACCTCTGGCTGGTGGGACAAAATCCCCGTGGACCATGAGTGGAGTTCCGTAGACGAGCTCGGTGGAGGATGTGTGGAGATCTTCCTTTGGGGCTATATGAATCCCCTGCAGTGCCCATGGCAGTTCGTCCACCCAGTTGGGGCCCTTGAGGTTGTTGTGGAAGTGCTCAACCAGCCCATTAGACTTCAGGTGTATGCTGTCGTGTGGTGTAGCTGAGAGCCCCACAGGTTGGCCACATTGATCAACGGGCTGGAGGTAAATTGTGGGCTTCTGTCGGTGGTTATGTGGCATGGTAGCCCGAACCTTGCTACCCAGGATGAGATGAGTGCCTTGGCACAGGAAATGGTGGATGTGTCAGCCAGGTGGATTGCTTTTGTCCACCTGGTGAAACGATCGACCAGCGTGAACAGGTAGCAGAAACCCTGTGAGACTGGTAAGGGTCCCACTATGTCCACGTGAATGTGGTCAAACCTTCATTCCATTGGCTTGAAAGGCTGCAGGGGGACCTTGGTGAGCTGCTGTACCTTGGCTGTTTGGCATTGCATACATGTTTTGGCCCACCCACGGATTTGTTTCCAGCTGGTCACCAACTGGACTGTGGTCTTGATTGATGGATGTGCTAGCCCGTGGATGGAGTCAAAAACTCATTGCCTCCATGCCATTGGGATAATAAATCGAAACTACCCAGTGGCCACATCGCACAGGAGGGTAGTGTTACCTGTGCCGAACGGGATGCCTGAAGTTGTAGCCCTGTGACAGCACTCCTGTACTGAGGTATCTTGTTGTCCTGCTGCTGTGCCTCCACTAGTGCCACGAAATCCAGTCCATTGGCAAGAGAGTTGATGCTCTGCTTTGACTAAGTGACTACATTGCCTTTTCTTGAGATGTGCCTTACATTAGTGGTGTACTCTGAGATGTAAGACAAGTGTCTCTGCTGTTGGGCTGACCAGGGGTCAGAGATCTTGGCCATGGCGAATGCCAGTGGCTTGTGGTTCGTGAAAGCCGCGAAAGCCCTTCCATCTAGGAAGTACTGGATGGCTAAGTAGAGCGCCAGTAACTCTCCGTCGAAAGCACTGTACTTTAGCTCAGGGGGCCGCAGATGTTTGCTGAAGAAAGCTAGCGGATACCAACTTCCTTCTATCTGCTGCTCCAGAACTCCACCAATTGCCATTCCTGAGGCATCAACTGTGAGGGCTGTGGGTGTGTCTGACCTGGGGTGGGCCAGGAGTACAGCATTAGCCAGGGCTTCCCTCGCTTCAATGAATGCTCATGCAGAGTTGTCATCCCAGGTTAAGTCCTTCGCCTTGCTGGTCATCAGGGTGAAAAGTGAGAGCATGGTTCAAGCCGCTGCAGGAATGAAGCTGTGATAAAAGTTGACCATCCCCACGAACTCCTGCAGTCCTTTGGTCGTACTGAGTCTCGGGAAGTTCCGGATAGCCTCCACCTTTCTGGTTAGTGGTGTGGCTCACATTTGGTAATCCTGTGCCCAGGAAGTCAATCGTGCTCAGCCCGAACTGGCATTTAGCCAGGTTGATAGTAGAGCCAAACACACTTAGGCAACTGTAGAGGCTTCGGAGGTGTTGTAGATGTTCCGGCCGGGAACTGCTCGCCACCAGGATATTGTTTAAGTAGACGAAGGTGCCGTCCAGGTCCATCAGTTGCTTAAGGTCTGTGCCGCGTTCTTGAGTCCGAATGGTATCCTCAGGATCTTGAACAGCCTGAATGGGGTGATGATGGTCGTCTTGGGGATGTTGTCAGGGTGCAGCACAATTTGGTCGTACCCTCACACTAAGTCCACTTTGGAGAAGATTGTTGCTCCGTGCAGGTTTGCTGCAAAGTCCTCGATATGCAGCACAGGGTAATGATCTGGAATGGTGGCCTCGTTAAGCTGACGGTAGTCGCCACAGGGTCTCCCAGCCCCTAGATGCTTTAGGCAGCACTCTGTGCAGGGGAGACTGCCCGACCACCAAACGATGCCTAATTCCTCAAGCTTGTGGAGCTCCTCCTTAGCCAGTTGGAGCTTCTCCGGGGGAAATCATTTCCCCCTTGCATAGAGAGGTGGACCCTTGTTAAGGATGTGTTGCCTGATGCCACGTCAGGGCACCTCCACCATGAACTAAGGGGAAAAGATTGCCAGGAACTCAGCCAGCACCTTGGAGAACTCATCGTCTGCGCTGTGGACAGAGTCCAGATGCAGTGCTGGGAGCCCGGCACCCCTCAGTGCAAAGGTCTGGAATGTCTCCGCATGCACAAGTCTCTAGCCCTTGAGGTCTACTAAGGGGCTGTGGGCCTGCAGGAAGTTCTCTCTGAGGAGTGGCTGTTCCATCGTGGCCAGCGTGAATTCACACGAGAAGTGACTGCCTCCGAACTGCAGCTCTGCTCTAAGCGTGCCATAGGTCCATATGTTGCTGTTGTTGGCAGCCCTCAACACGGGGCCTGCTTGCCTGCATCTAGTTTCCAAACCTGTCGAGGGAATCACGCTGACCTCCGCTCCTGTATCCACCAAGAATTTTCTATTGGAAAGGTGATCCCATATGTACAGGAGACTTTCTCGATTGCCAGCTGCCGTGGCCATCAGCGACGGCTGACCTTGTCGTTTCCCTGGAACTCGCAGGTTGACCGGCATTGGCGGGCCTTGGAGCCCCATCTTTGGTGGTAGAAGCACCATCTCTCCTTGGACTTGTCCCTGCCGCTCCTTTCCAGGACCTGCCTTGGTCTGGTTGTGAGACTTTGTGACGAGCCCCACAGTAGCCGAGCACTTCTGTTTCTGCTTCCACAGAATATCTACCCATGCTGTGACTTTTCAGGGGTTGCTGAAATCTGCGTCAGCCAGGAACAGTTGGATATCCTTGGGCAGCTGCAGCAAGAACGCCTCAAACATGATGCCGGGCCCATGGTCTCCCAGGAGGGCTAGCATCTCGTTCATGAGTGCTAATGGAGTTCTGTCCCCTAAACCATCCAGGTGGAGCAGCTGTGTCCCTCTCTCTCTTCGCAAGAGTCCGAAAGTCTTAGTTAATAGATCTTTGAAGGCAGTGTATGTGCTTTCCGATGGTGGCCTATGGATGAAGTTGGTCACTCCGTCTGCAGTCTCTGGATGCAGGGCACTGACCATGTAGTAGTACCATGTGGACTCAGATGTGATGCCCCAAATCTGGAACTGAGCATCAGCTTGGTCAAACCACTCCCAGGTCAAACTATCCAGAAACTCAGGAGCTTGAGGCCAACTGCACTGATCGCTACTTCGCTATCCATCGCTGGGTTTAGATGCCATCTAAACTGTCGGGGTTACCAATTGTTGCCAACGGCTACAAAGAAATACACACACTCGCAGTGTGGGAGGTAATGCCCTGAGCTTTATTGAGGCTGGAAAGGCTCCTTTTATTGGAGTTCCGGCCGTTTGTTTGATTGGCTGACATCAGCTGCATGAATAACAATAGTGGGCGGGAATATTCTTGCATGCGAATACCCTTCTTCCCCAGCCTGTTATTGATCTGTTAGCTGGGCAGCTTGGCCAGTGCCATTTTAGGGCTGCTGGTCTTGTACTGCTCCAGCTTTCAACCGTGCTGGCTTGATTTGTTAAGGGTCATGTTACAGTGTGTTTGCTGCTGTTTACTACCATGTGTGCTGCACGATTTGCCGGTTTGATCTCCTCTGTGGCAGGCTGCCACAGCCCAGGGTTTAAAGCTGGCACCCAGTGCCCAAACCTTTGAAAAGCAATATTTGTTGATTCTGAATTTGCCTATGTAAACAGATCACTATGAATTAAATTCACATTGACAATTCATTTTGTTACAGACCATTCTTAATTTTCTTTTTGAAGTGGTGGCTGGTATTTTCATCTGATTGACAACTGTTTGACCTGCTAAACTTCTCCAGCATTTTGTGTTTTACTTCAACCATGGTGTCTACAGAATTTTGTGATTTACTTACGATTGACAGGGAGCAAACTTCCACTCCTTGCAATTTGATTAGACTTTTTTTTAAAACGAGAAGAGATCAGGATTTAAACATCCCAGTATCACCTGGTTTGCTATGGTAAGCAATTGCCTCATAAGGTACGTAACTTCAAAATGTCAAACTTCTGGGAATAAGTGCCTTGAATCTTTAGGTGCCCCAAATTCTAATTTACCCTCTTTGTCACATATCTGAGAAAGTTGAGTTCTATTTGGAAAGGCCTGCATTATGAACTTGTGACCCTTGTAAACAGCACTGGTTAGTTATCTGGCCAATACTTGGAGGTAAATAAAAGGAGTTATTGTTGATAGATGTGTCTGACTGAGATGCAGTCAGCATGACAATCACTCTTCATGACTTGAAGATGATGTGCTAATTACTCGATTACAAACCATACAGCCATACAATTGGTCATTACCACAAGACTGATCAACCTGGGGGAAAGTGAAGGGTTATTCAGTTCTAAAGGGCTCACCTGATTGCACCTGCTGACAGATGCCCATATGACCCACTAGCTGCCGAACTACTTCGGGAGTTGTTGATGTAAGCCACCAGCGAGTTGGGGGATGTTCTGATCATAGTCTGAAGATCAATGCTGGCATCAGACAGAGGGGAGATTGACAAGGCTCTCTTCCTGCTCATTCTTGGTGCTGGACGAGGACTGGAGAACCTCGACACTGAGGAATGGAATTTGAAAAACTTTAGGAGAGGAAACAAAAATCAGAAATTCTTCCACCAGACTTTGTATTTAGTGGTGAACTGGAAGAGCATTTGAAAAATCAGCACAATATTTTTCAATACAAGAAGTGTTTTTACTTCATTTACTGTGTCTGGAGACATTCTTGTTTTTCTATGCAGTTTAAAGCCTTGGAACAGAGAAACCGCACAATTTCCATCAAATCTTTCAATCTCATACAAGCCGAGTTTACAAGAAATCAACCATTTAATTAAAGTGAAATGGCACCTCATAAAAAATCTTTCCCTCGTTGATCTTTGCATCTTTTATATGCAGTGCTTTTTATGCATGGATTATTTTATTTATTCTTATGTGATAACATGTAGACAAAGGCAAGACAAAAGTGAGCAATTGCTGACATATTGCAAGCCGAGAGAAGATTTGTAATCAATATGATTAAACACTCTGATGAGAGATATACTCAGCATCTTGAGTCTCTAGATTCCTTGCTTTTGTTGGGCACTTCCTTAGTGATTTAAACATACCACCTATAAAATTGCCCCTTGGTTCTTAAGTATTTAACTTGAATATGTGATGTAATGTGAGAACAGTAATTTTTCAAAGTAAATGATTGCACTTAAGGATAAGTAATGCTATTTCAGTGATGTTTCCATCATGCCTGTGGCAATATAAAACACCAAGTAAACTTCACTGATTCACCAAATACATCAACAAGATCAACTTCTAACTAAAGCCTTTTCACAACTGTTCCATTTTTGTAGCACAGAGCAAATCATATCAATAAAATGAAATTAAAATGGACGCCCATAAAATGGAGCAGGTCTCGCAGCATCCATAGGAGGTAAAGATATATCACTGATGTTTCGGGCCTGACCCTTTCTTCAAGTTATGAGTAAAAAGCAGGCAGGTGCCCAAATTACAGAACAAATTATGTTAATTACATTGAAATTAAAATGGATGTCCATAGCCTGCCTGCTTTTTACTCATGCCTTGAAGAAGGGCTCAGGCCTGAAATGTCAGTAATATTGTGACAGATAATGTTATATTATGTAATTATATGATTTTGGAAGATAGATTGCGGGGTTTTAGTTAGTTCACAAAGAGATACAAACACTTCAGAACAGATCTAATCTTAAAATGCAAATTATACATAAGGTGGTGCCTACAAGTCTGCAAAGACAATGAACTCCTGTGCTGGAGATGTTCACTACGAGGTGAAGATGGAAGCACCCAGTTCAGGAAACTGATAAGATCTCTCATGAAATGATTTTGGGAGTCAGCAAACTGTTTTAGTGGAGTGTGCTGTTTTAGGAAGATCATGTGGTTTTGCAAGCAGAGAGAGTCAAACAGGTTATTTTCCAAGTGTGACACAGAGGAAGAGAGAGAGACTAATGGTCTTCTGTAGTGGCTTTTGGAAGCTTGTTTTAAAACTCCATTTTGAAGACGGGTTGTGAGTTCTACCTGTTCAAACCCCCCTTATAGTCCATACAAGAGCTGAAGGCTGGGTGTATAATGTTTTGCCTGAGATAAGGGAAACAGAAAAAGGAACTCTGTAGTGACCTGAAAGAAAGAGGTTATCTGGAAAATCCTGATGGGTCAAGTTTCTTTGGCAAGACACTGAAGTGGCTGATCAGAAGGAATCAGTTGTTGGTGTCCAACAAGCAACAAATCTCTCTCTGAAAAGTGACAAGAACCTTCCTGAATGGTAACCATTTACCTCTCAAGCACCAAAGCCTGGTGAAGATTGACAGTATAAGAATTGCCTGATACCGATGAACATGGAGGAGCGAGAAGTGAGATCGGATTGTGAATCAAATAAATTTTCTAAAATTACACATCAATTACATGCATGTGCATTTAGGATTGGGAGGGGGTTAAGTTAGGTTAAGTTAAGTTAATAGTAATAAGTTAAAGTTTGATCCTGTTTTTAGGTTTAAAGAAAATGAAAAGTAACTTTTGTTTAAGTGACCATTTGTCTTGGTGAATTACTGATGCTGCTGGGTTTTGGGGTCCTCTGGGCCTGTCACATTATATCTTTACCTCCTATAGACGCTGCGAGACTTCCCGAGTTCCTACAGCACTTCTGTGTTTTTACGAAAATTGGTGGTGTTATTGGTGCATAGCAAAGGTTGCCGTGCTGCAGAAAGAGATATATCAGATGAAAAGTTTGGTGGACCATTATGAGACAGAATTTATTACTGGCAAGTGTGAGGTTATGCATTTTTGGAATTCAAATAGGGTGTTAGGGTGAGGGTTATATACAGTAAATGACACTAAGAAATGTTGATGAACAGAGGGATCTTTGGGCTCATCCAAAGTTGCCTGAAAGTTGTAACATTGCGAGATGGGATGATGAAAAAGGCATATGGCAAGCTTGCCTTAATAGGTTGGCCATAGTTACTTTGCAACTTTACAAAAGATTGATGAAGCAATACTTGAAATATAATGTACAATTATGTTTGCCAAGTACTGCATAGGAAGCATACAGTGACTCTGGTAAGAATAGGAAGAGATTCACCAGGATGTTGTCTGAACCAAAGGACCATAGTTATGGAGAGATTGGATAGGTTGAACTTGCTTTTCCTTCACAAGATCACAAGATATAGGAGCAGAAGTAGGTCAAATGGCCCATCAAGTCTGCTCCACTATACTAATCATGAGCTTATCCATCCTCCCACTCAGCCCCACTCCCCAGCCTTCTCCCCATAACGGTTGATGCCCTGACTAATCAAATACCTGTCAATCTCTGCCTTAAATCCAGCCTGCAACCTCACTTCCACAGCTGCTTGTGGCAACAAGTTCCACAGACTCATGACCCTCTAACTAAAGAAATTTTTCCAGATCTCTGTTTTAGATTGACACTTTTTTATACTGAAGTTATGCCCCTCTGTCCTGGAATCCTTTTGAATGTAGGAGGCTGAGAAGTGACCTAATGAATGCATACAAAATTCTAAGAGATACGGAAGATAATCAAGAAGTTTGTTTTTAATAATGACAAGAAGAAATGGGGTTAGGTAAGCAAAACATATTAAGGAATTTGTGGGAATTTTTTTTGCACAGAGAGTGGTTGATATATGAAACTTCTGCTACAAGAGGTGGTGGAACTTTACAATCACTACGTTTAAGAGACATTTAGACAGGCTATTGAATAGGCAAGGCTTGTAAGGATATGACCACGTGAGCAAATGAGAGTAGTGTAAATTGGTAAAAAAAAGTGGCTGATGAGTTTCTGGGCTGTACAAATCTATGATCTGCATCCTAACAAACAGTGTCAAAATTAATTGATTTTTACTCAGTTTCTTTGGTAAAAGTAACTTCTTTGGTTTGCAAGCTTTAAGTTGGCTCTACAATATTTTTGCACAGTTCTTCATGCGATCTGGTGTTAGAGAATTGCAATTAATATGGTTATGCACACTGACTGGTGAGCTTCTGACACCCTTCAGCACTAGTGTTCTCAGCTCTGATATGACAGTTGCCATTACATCTATTATCAAGTAGGACAATTTCCAGCACTGTCTGACATACTGTCAATCCCAGATTGCCTGTGATCAAAGGGCAGTTAAGTGTCAACCACATTGGTAAAACCAGAACCAAGCTAGGTGAGGATGGGATATTCCCTTTCCTGAAGAACATCAGATGGGGTTTTCATGACAATAAATATTTCATTGTCATCACAAATTACCGTTTAAAAAAAATGTTCAATGTATTTAATTTTCTGAACTTAATTTATCCAGTTGCCACGGAAGAATTCAAACTCATGCTTCTGGACCAATGATCCAGGGCTCTGGACTAAGTTCAAGAAATTAGCCTCTTCATAGAATATTACAGGACAGTACAAGCTCTTCAGCCCACAATGACCCATATATACCTACTAACAAAAAAACGGAACCCTCCCTATCTTATAACCCTCCAATATTTCTTTCATTCCATGTGCCTGTCTAAGAGTCTCTTAAATGCTCCTGGCAATGCATTCCAGGCACCCACAAATCTCTGTGTAAAAAAAAACTTACCCCTGGTGTTTCCCCTAAACATTCCTCTCTTCATTTTGTATAGATGTCCTTTGGGGTTTGCTATTCCCACCCTGGGAAAAAGGTGCTGACTGTCTACAATATCCCAAGGATGTAGGTTAAATGGGTATAAATTGAGCAGCATGGATTTGTGGGCCAAAATGGCCTGTTACCCCATGCTGAATGTCTGAAAAAAAAGATACAAGATCATTCTATGCTCACTTTAACCTTGGAGAGTACAAATGAAAATTCCAACCAACAATGCAAGTTTGGCAGTAATATTTCTATTACTCCAAGTATGCTAGTGTCTTATGGTAGATGCTTAAATAAACACAACAGTAACTCTTTGTTTAACAAGGAGCTGTAAACATGTTACATTAATTCATTTAAATGCTCTGCAAATCCTTTGAGTGAATAAAGAGAAGTCATCTTGCAACATCTGTGGAAAGAAATGGTTAGTCATGTGAGGACCATTCATCGAGACTAAAGTGGGAACAGAATAGAGCATAAAAAAGGGGGTACAAAAGAGTAGGGTCAAGAGGTGATGAGGTACCGGATGGACACTTCAGTTATTGGGATTGCTGTTATCTCGTTCATATGTTCAGACAAACTATAAGGTATTGTAGCAACCTCAATTTGTAAAAAAAAATAACCCACACAGACTAGACCCGAGATATTAGGGATTATAAATCAGTGCATCATCTCAATCACAATCCAATTATAACTTTTCATTACTAACATTTAAAGGAATACAGAAGGAAAGAATGATGTACAAATTCATATACAAGTGACACCATGGTGCATTTTGAAGCCTTCTCTGGTTAAACAACTTCAAATATATTCAGTCATGTTGTGGCATCTCACAGAACATAAGGAACTCCATGTACCTATCAGGACTAAAGAATCACTAAATGAATTATGGTCTAGAAATTTATTCTTGATCAGTCTCATTAAAATGTTAATTTACTCCACGCTTTGTGCACTGCCTCACAAATTTGCCCCACCCAAGTCAATGAAATGAATATCAGAGAGGCTGATTCCAGAGCTTTGATACTTTATGGCCCCAAACGATAGGGCAAATTTCTAAGACCACCCAATTAAGACCCCTCCTCTGCTCCTTCCAACAAGCTCTGCAAATACTCTCTTTTGAAAGTTCGTTTCAAATCTGTTCTAATCTGACACACAATTTCAACAACTCATTGCATTATAAAACACTCTATCTCATTCATTCTTTCAGCAATCGATAGAAATTTACATTTAACCAGACAGCCAATCTAAATTGCTAAAGAGCCGACTGCAGTGATTGTGGGATGACTGAATGAACACTGTTTGCAAGTTAAAAAAAAAGGAAATCTGTTTTAAAAAAAACCCCACAAGACATATATTCTCTCAATTTGCATTCCCACAGTCCTCTGCTTTGTATGGCCTCAGAGACACAAGTTGGATTTGGCAGTCATATTTATCTCTGTTACCCCTCTCCTCGAGGGAGCTGTGTTTATTAATGTGCCACTTCCCATGATAAATTACTAAATAGAAAGAAAAGCCTTGTACTCATTTCTCCCCCCATTTCCCATGATTTATGTCCATGATGACTGCACAGACATTGGCCCCCATTAATTTGCAAGCAGCGTTGTGACGTCCTCTACCAGCTCGAGTTTATTGGTGTATCTACTGGTCGGCTGAGCAAATGTAAACCTAATCTGTAAAGCTCTGTTGGTGAATGTCAGGTTCAGTCGACCAGTCTGGGATCTTTTCGATACATAACCAGTAACCAGCATTTGATTTGTGTCTCTTCTAATTTGGGTCTTCAGGAACCTTTGACAATCTTGGGCCACTGCAAATATTCAGAAAGGAGCAAGGGTTTACAAGAGATGGAAAGGAAAGCTGTGATAGGTGGAACTGAAATTATTGCAAGAGCCCTGGAAATGTTCTGTGAGGAAGTTAGGTTAACACCTAGGGTGGAATCTTTTGATGACAATAACACCAGCACTCAAATTTATTTCATTAAATATATTCAATATTAGGATCTCAAACCTGCCCTGTCATTCATTGTTAGAACCATAGAATACTACAGAAACAGGCTGCTCAGCCCATCTAGTTTCTGCCAAACTATTATTCTGTCTAGTTAGATTGTCCTGCACCTGGACTATTGGCCTCTATACCACTCTCATCCATGTACCTATCTGAATTTTTATTAAATGTAAAAATTGAGGCTGCTTTCACCACTTCAATTGGCAGCTCCTTCCACACTCTCTCTGCATGAAGTTCCCCCTAAATTTCCCTTTAAACATTTGACCTTTCACCCTTAACCCACACCCTCTCATTCTTGTCTCCCTAACCTCAGTGGAAAAAACCTACTTTCTTGCATTGACTCCATTATTATTCCCTCATGTTATCAGGGTTCATCTGCTCCAGGCCACAGACCTTTCCAAAAATTAATCTACTATTTTTTTTAAATGTAAACAATAATCTAGTCTCCAAATGTAATAGGACAGTGAATCCCAGAGATTTGTAGACCTATATGCCATTACAATTGAAGTACTGGTCTAGAAAGTTGAATGTTGTGAGACGATCTGGTTCCACCACTTAACTAGTGAGTTCGAAATTGCAAATATCAATTGGGAGAAAATAATTGATCTTAGATCCCTTCTAATCCCCTAAATTTATATTCTCTAGTTTTTGATACTTCTATGATGGGGTAATGGTTCCTACTCTCTACCTTATTTATACCTCTCATAATTTTGTGTACTCCCATCAGCCACCTCTTCAGCTGCCTCTGGATCAAGGATAGCAAACCCAACCAATCCGGTCTCTCCTCATAACTGAAATCTCCATCCCAGGCAACATCTTGATAAATCTCATCTGTATTTTCTCCAGTGCAATCATGTCCTTCCAACTGTGTCACATCAGTAATTCTACTTCTTCAACCAACATTTTGTAAAGCTGCAACATAACTTCCCTGCTCTATTATTCTATACCTTGGGAAATGAGGGCAACTATCCCTTATGTGTTCTTCACTACCTTGTCTGTGTTGCCACTTTCAGGGATCCTTCAATGTGGACTGAGGTCCTCTGATCCCCAGTACTTCCTGAGGCTTTACCATTCACTGTGTATGCCTTAGCATTATTAATCCTTTCAGCTATCACTCAAGGATTAAATTACATCTGCCATTGCTCCATTCCATACCCTACACTTTTGTGTTGTCTGCAAACTTACTAATCATATCTCCTATATTCACATGCAAACCCTCCAAGTGTAAACTGTTTCTATCCTTCAGAATATTTCTCCAAAAAACTTCTCTCCCACTGATGTGAGACTCACAGGCCTGTAATTACTTGGTTTGCACCTGCTGCCCTATTTGAATACTGGTCCACCTCCACTCACCTACGCAGCAGAGTGTCAAAGATCGAGAGATGACTTAATAGAGATATACAAAATCACGAGGGGCTTAGATAAATTGGGCAGCAGGCACCTTTATTCTAGAGCCATAGTAGCAAATACCAGAGAGCACCAGTTAATGGTGAGTGGAAGAAAATTTAAGGGAGATGTCAGAGTTTTTTGTTCAGAGAATGACAGAATGCATTGCCAGGGGAGCTGGTGGAGATTGGTACAATAGGGACATTCAAGAGACTCTTAGATAGGCACATGGATGTAAAGAAAATAGAGGGCTATGGGTATGAGGTAGGGAAACATTACATTGTTATAGAGTAGGTTTACATGGGTTGGCAAAAGATTGTGGGCCGAAGCCCCTATATTGTGCTCTTATGTTCCATCTCCTCTTCTACACTCTAGTGAATACACATCTAGTCTATCTCTCCTCATTCATCATTCATCAGAAAATGGTCTGGTGAAGCTTTGCTGCAATCCCTCCATACCAAGTACCGTATATAGATAAGAAGACCAAATCTCTCAAAGTGGTGTCACCAAGGTCCTTACTCGTTCGTTCATTAGGAAGGGAACAACTGCACCAAAGTATTCACAATTCACTCAGAAGTCCATATCTGAAGGATCTGGGGCTTTGCCTTTGACTGGATCAAAACATTGACTTGTTCTTTCAAAAAAATCATAGTAGAATTGACCAGTGGGCCTATCAAAACAAGAGAAGCACAGCTAAAACATTTGCGCAAACAGCTCATGGTCATTTGCAAATGATTAGCAGTTGCCTCTGCTCCTTAACTTCATTTCGCCATTCACTGTGACTATGGGTGATCTATATTGGGCTCAATTCAGTTTGTACCAGTACTCCATAACTCTCCTCAATCTTTCAAATATTTAATTCATCCCCATCTAATGGTCATCGCCTTTAGGGCAGAAAATTCTGGAGAAGTACTGCCTCTGAGAGAAGGCATTTTGATTCATCTCAGTTTTAAATGACCAGCCCTTTATTTTGTAGCTATTTCCCACTGTTTATGATTCCCTCATTACTGGAAACGTATCAGCATCTACTCCATTAAGCCCCCTTAAGATCTGATATGGTTGATTAAGGTCAACTCCTCATTTTCAACTCTAAGGAACAGAAACCCAGATGTTTTACCTTCTCATCCCAGGAATTAGCCTGGTGAATCTCCCAGGAGAGCAAGTTTGTGTAAAACAGGCCACTCCTTCTCTGATATAGGTCAACTCAATGCCTAATCTGGAAACAGAATTCCACCCAGCTCCCTCAGATAGCAGCACTCGTGATGAACCAAAACTGCCACCTGTAACATTCAAGTCCAATATGCTCAGATTATTCAGACAAATTCATGTTCCTATCAGCCATCTAAACCTTATTACTTTTTAATATAAACTGTTGGCTGTTTATTTTAGAGCTTTAAAGAATTATTCCCAATATTTTTATAGTTCAGGACATTCCCAGAACATATGAATTAGAGAGGCCTCAAAAATTTTACATTTGTCACATAGCGGATCAACAGCAGGATAAAAATAAAGATAATCTAACTTTGGACGTAGGTGTTCTATGTCCAACTTAAATTGTATTAAACAATGTCGTGCACAGAATGAAATATTATTAATCAGATCAAGTGTGTTATCCCAATTTTCATCTGAAATTGATGCATTCAAATCTCGGGGAATCTTGACGATGATTTATATTCAGGGAATTTCTGATTTGACCTGCACCGTCTGGGTACTGAAATGTTTTGAGCAGATTGGTTTCAGACAAGTTGGACTGCAACTAGGAAAAGAGTCTGACTGCTTGTGTGGATAGAGTCACTTTGGGAGCTTGTCAAATAGCAGTCAGAATGTAGTAAGAGGCCAAAACACACAGATGTGAAAATGCCATGGTAAACTGAAAAGTCAAGGCACTTGTTTACCCAAATCATTGACTTTTGCCTGCACTTTATTGACAATAGAGTAAAAATTAGCACATAGTTTTTGATCACTTTTAAGTTTTGGTGACAAGGATGGCCTCATTTCAGTGCTTGTCTTAATAACCACCATTAATACTGCAAAAGGAATCAGCCCCTAGAATATTTAATATAATGCACCAATTGCCAGCTTTCAAGCACTCAGGATGTGTATGATCCGAGAAGAACAATAAAATGCAATAGGCAGGGTGCTCCTTGCTTGAGCTTTACTATTTTATTCCAGGGTTATCTGATAGAGGTGAGAGACATGAGAGACATTTATAAGGTGAATAGTCAAATCTTTTTACCTGGGACAAAAGCATCACACACTAGAGACTGCCAGGAGAAGTGGTGGAAGCAGACAAAAATAATGTTTTTAAGAGCCTTCTAGATAGACCCATGAATATTAATGGGATGAAGGCTTATCTACCAGATACAAGCAGCAGAATTTTAGCTTGATTGGGGCACATGCTCAGCATAGACACCTGGACCAAAAGGTATGTTCCTGTGCAGTAATTCTATGTCCATTCCAAGAGATGGCTTGACCAAAGCAAAAAATATCCAAATCAGGATTCTTTATACCACATGTATAATTATGAGGAGTATTTGCTAGAGGCAAATCCATGGACACTCAGTGACTCTGGGGAGACTCTTTTGCTTTTCTTTCTCCAGCTGCTTTCAGTGATCCCAGGAATCAAATGCCAATTGGCCTTTAAAGGGGCAAGTGTGAAACCAAAATCTGCTCAACACCAGCATCAGATGTCATCTCATGCTGGGGATTGCTGGCCTCAACCCCTAGTACAATCTCCAGTGTTCTGCAGGCGCCAGCATTGAGATCAGGGAAGTGTGAAATGGGCAATTGCATTGCAGGCACTTCCTATTAAAAGGTTCAGTGCCCCAGTTAGGAGTGGTCTAGTGTGAAAGGCCAAAACCCCATTCCTATCCCGGGACATTGAACGGCCAATTTACTGGGAAGCGAGTGATTATAAGGGGTGCTAGGCAACTTCTGTTGATGGCAAATCTTTGTTTTATGGAAAAGAAAAGTCAAACTTGTGTACTATTACACCTGTTTTATAACATGACAATGGAGGAATCTTAAAACTTATGTTAAGTTGTGGCGGCTCACCATAAGGCAGACGAACCGGCCCTGCTTGTAAGCCACGTAGCTGGGCAGCCGGCCAAAATGGCGCCGTTGGGGGTTTCCCTTCCTTCCAGCTCGGAGCTCAGAAACCCGCACTTGTGGACCACATGACGTCCGGGTGACGTCAGCGCCCTCCAGCACAGTTCTCAGCCAGGTCCGGGCTGGGACTATAAGTGCAGCCCAGCAGTCTGCAATAAATTAGTCTGCTCACTGAGCTCAACCCGTCTGGTTGTGTGTGTTATTGCAGGAGCAGTGTAGCCGCCACTACAGTTGGTGACCACGACTGGTTCAAATGTCTATGAACCCACCATGAGTGAGCCTGGGATCACCGCTATAGCCGTGAAACTGCCTGAATTCTGGGTTCAGGAGCCGGACACCTGGTTCTGCCACACGGAGGCCCAGTTTCACCTCTGCCAGATTTTGTCCGACACGACCAAATTCTTCGATGTGGTCGCTGCACTGGACCAGGCCACTGACAGATGTGTGCTGCACCTTGTTCAGGACAAGTATGAGATCATCAAGGGAGTGCTTACCGGGTCCCTCAGACTATCCAGACACCAGCATGCCACTCGGGTGCTGCACCTCAACACCCTGGGGGACATGACCCCGATGGAACTGATGAACGAGATCCTCGCACTCATGGGTGAGTACACCAACTGCCCACTTTTCGAGCGCATCTTCCTCGAACATATGCCTGGGGACATCCGGCCGCTGCTGGTTCAGGAGAGCTTCATTGACCCAAGGAAGGTCGCCCAGAATCCCAAGAGCTATGGCTCTCACAATTCTTGGAAGGCTCAGTGGTCCAGCAGGTCACAAGGCACGGGCACAGGCACGACCATGCCAAGCCCGCCCCAAGTGCTGCGGTAGAGAACCCGGCCCCTGCAGGAGCCCCCAAGAGCATAACCAAGGACACAGCATCTGCTTCAGACCTCTGCTTCTACCACCAGCGCTGGGGAGCCAAGGCTCGGAAGTGTTGTCAGCCCTGCTCATTCCAGGGAAACGACCAGGCTGGCCGCTGTTAATGGGTGCGGCGGCTGGCCAGAGACACAGCCTTCTCTACCCACGGGACTCAGTCAGTGGCTGGGGATTCCTCGTTGTCACTGGAGCCCAGATCAGCGTCATCCCGGCCACGGCCATTGAATCCAGGAACGAACCTCGTGGACCTCCCCTCCGTGCAGCCAACTCAACGGCAATCCAGATGTATGGAGACAAGACAGTCCACTTTCAGATCAGCCAACGGAATTTCGCGTGGAGGTTCACCGTCTCGTCCCTCCCGACTACATCCTGGGTGCAGACTTCCTCCTCGCTCACGGGCTTCTGGTGGACATTCGAGGTAGGTGCCTGGAGAACACCCATACCTTCCAGGCTGTTCGCCTCAACGCCTCCCACTCGGAGCAACCACAGATGGCCATGATCAGCAGGCCCAGAGATGAGTTCCAGCAGATCCTGGATTAGTTCCCAACACTCCTCAAGCCACAGTTCTCCATTGCATCGCCACGCCATGGGGTGTTCCACCACATCCTCATCCAGGGCCTCCCAGTTCACGCCAAGGCACCCCGGTTCTCGCCTGACAAGCTCCAGGTAGCGAAGGAGGAGTTTTCGCACCTTTTGGAGCTGGGGATCATTCAGCGGTCCGACAGCCCATGGGCCTTGCCGGTCCACCTGGTCCCGAAAGCCTCCAGTGACTTGCGTCCCTGCGGAGACAATCAACGGGTCAATGAGGCAACTGTTCCTGACCGTTACCCCATCCCTCACATCCAGGACTTTATGGCCAACCTGCACGGCGCAAGGGTCTTCTCCAAGGTTGACCTGGTGTGTGAATATCACCAGATCCCGGTGCACCCTGAGGACATACTCAAGACAGCCATCATCACCCCCTTTGGCCTGTTCAAATTCCTGCACATGCCGTTCGGGCTCAAGAATGCCGCTCAGACCTTCCAGTGCCTCATGGACAGGGACTTGGATTTCATCTTTATTTATTTGGGCAACATCCTTGTCACCAGCTAGGACTGGGCGCAACACAAGGCCCACCTAAGTGGCCTTTTCTCCCGGCTGGCCGACTTTGGCCTTACCATCAACCCGGACAAGTGCCAGTTCGGGAAAGAGTCCATGCAGTTCCTGGGCCATACCATCATGGCCAAAGGAGCCACGGCCGCCGCTGCAAAGATTGCCGTTATCAGGGAGTTCCCATGACCGAACAGCCTCAAGGGGTTGCAGGAGTTCGCGGGTATGGTCAACCTTTACAACTGCTTCATCCCGGGAGCTGCGCACATTATGCAGCCGCTGTTCGCCCTCATCACAGCCAAGCACAAGACACTTGCTTGGAACCCAGAAGCCTGCACCACATTTGAGGCCTTGTGAAGGCCGCCATGCTCGCCCACCCACATACCAACCTGCATATGGCACTCTCTGTCGATGCCTCTGCCACAGCTGTTGCTGCTGTCCTGGAGCAGGAGGTGAATGGGCATTGGAAGCCGCTGGCATTCTTCAGCCGCCTGGTCCCCCCGCCGGAACGCAAGTATAGTGCCTTCGACCGTGAGTTACTGGGCATGTACCTGGTGGTGAGACATTTCTGCTATTTTTTGGAGGGGAGGACTTTTACCATCTTCACCAACCACAAACCCCTCACCCAGGTGCTCGCGTTGGCAAATGATCCCTGGTCGGCCCGCCAGCAGCGTCACTTCTCCTTTGTGTTGGAATTTACCACCGACATTCGGCACAAGGCGGGGAAGAACAATGTGGTTGCTGATGCACTCTCGTGTCCAGCCATCTGCGTGTTGACGCCAGGCCTCGACTTCGACCAGCTCTCCCGGGACCAGGAAGCTGATGAGGAGACGAGGACTTTCGAGACCGCCATCACCGGCCTGCGGTTCCAAGACCTCCCGACTCCGAGCGGCGAAGGCACCATCCTGTGCGATATCTCCTTGGGCACCCCGCAGCCAGTGGTTCTGCAGCAGTGGCGCAGGCAGGTCTTCCATCACATCCATGACCTTTCACATCCATCCATCCATCAGGTCCACGGTCCGGATGGTGGGAGAACGGTTCATATGGCATGCGCTGCGGAAGCAGATTGCGGGCTAGGCCAGAACATGCACCCGATGCCAGACGTCCAAGGTGCACAGGCACACCAGGGCGCCCGTACAGGAGTTCGAGCACATCTGGGAGCGGTTCAGCCACATTCACGTGGACATCGTCGGGCCCTTACCTGTTTCCCGGGTCAACCGTTACCTGTTTACAGTGGTGGACCGCACCACTCGCTGGCCCGAGGCGATCCCGATGCCAGATGCCTCCACAGACTCCTGCTCCTGAGCCCTGTGGCATGGTTGGGTCGCCCGGTTCGGCTTCCCGGCTCATTTCACCAGCAATTGGGGTGCCCAGTTCACATCTGCGCTCTGGGCACAGCTCGCCAACAGGTTGGGGATACAGCTACACCACACCATGGCCTACCACCAGCAGGCCAATGGACTGGTCGAACGTCTGCACCGTCACTTTAAGTCGGCGCTCATGGCCTGCCTCACCAGTCCTGACTGGATGGGTGAACTGTCTTGGGTGCTTCTGGGCATCCGCTCAACTCCCAAGGAAAATCTGCAGGCGTCCTCAGCTGAGCTGGTCTACGGTGTGCCGCTGGCTCAACCTGGTGAGTTCGTCAACGCACCTCACAATCCCCAGCGGTCGCCACATGAACTACTTCCTCACCTCAGGGCACACTTGGACTCCTTCGAACACCCAACGCTGCCCAGGCATGGCACCCACCCGTCTCACATTCCTGGCGAGCTGCTTTCCGCAGAGTTTGTTTTCGTTTGGCGGGGCCCAACTGCGGCACCTCTGCAGCGACCATACAAGGGGCCGTACAGGGTTATACAGCGTTCTGGCTCGACATTCATGCTGGACTTGGGCGGCAGGCATGAGCTGTTTACCATGGACAGGCTGAAGCCAGCGCACCTCGATCCCACCGAGCCTGTGGTCATTGCCCAGCCTAAGAAGCGAGGTCGCCCGGCAAAAAAATTAAATTGGCGCCAGTTCTGGGGGGAGGGGGGGGCTGTATGGCAGCTCACCACAAGGCAGGTGAACTGGTCCCGCTTGAAAGCCACGCGGCGGGGCAGATGGCCAAAATGGCGCCTTCGGGGGGTTTCCCTTCCTTCCAGCTTGGGGCTCAGAAACCCGCGCTTGGGGACCACGTGACATCCTGGTGACGTCAGCGCCCTCCAGCGCGGTTCTCAGCCAGGTCCGGGCTGGGAGTATAAGTGCAGCCCAGCAGCCTGAAATAAATTAGTCTGCTCACTGAGCTCAACCTGTCTGGTTGCGTGTGTTATTGCAGGAGCAGAGTAGCCACCGCTACAAAGTAACTATTTAAAACGAGAGTTAGTGAATAGAATGATTAATATATTTACAAGACATTAATGTATTCAAGTTCTTCATAAACAACTGTGCACAATGATGAAGTGGCTAAAAATTAAGGTCTGGTTAAAATCATTGCTTTCAAATCATTAACAGGGATATTTTAACTTCCTCTTGGTGGCTTATGTTGCTTTGCAGTACTTTTCAGGATGCTAATACACCTACTCCTTGTAGTTGTGTGTTTGTTTATACTTGCTATCAACATGCCACTGTACCCACATTGTAAGATTAGGGACGGAGGTATTAATTCAGTGGGCTTTATTGGGAAATGATTACCAATTCACTCAAATCACAGTTCAATTTGATAAGATTCACACCTGATGGCAATGATTAAGAATGGAGGCTCTATGATTGATTACACTTCAGATTTTTTTTGTTAGTTATCTCCAGCTGAAAATAAAGAAAGTCGTACATTGATTTCCAAGCCTAGCTCTCTGCTCTACAATTCCTTTTTCACGGATGCTCTGCACTAAGCATCCAGCTGAGCAGACTTTACATTAACATTTAATTTTTCCACAGTTCATCAAGGAGAGATGTGTTCACAAAGATGTGTGTGGAGGCAGACGTAGTCCAGCAAAACATTCAGAGATCTGCTGGACTTGAATGACCTCACATTTGTCTTGCCTTAGGGATAGTTTCTTAAACACATTAAGAGGAATTGATAAAATGAAAAACAGTAAACATTGAAAACCCAACATAAATTTTTTAAACACACAGATTTGTCAGTGCTTGAACAGATAGGTTAGCATTTTGGATAACTTCCAATGAAGTGGCTTATCCAGACCTTAAACTATTTCTGCTTTTTTATGTCAATCGAGTTCTTGCACTTTACAACTTCATTTCATCAAGCAGTTTCATCAGATTTGATTAGATACATTTAAACTCACTGGAGAACAAATCCACATAACAAAAGAGGTTCTGGTTTTGTGTGTGAAAATCATATCTCATAAATTTAATTGAGTTTCTTTTGAAGAGGTGACCAAGAAGACAGATGAAGGCAGGGTGGTTGACATTGTCTGCTTGGAATTTAGCAAGGCTTTTGGCAAGGTACCACACGGTACACTGCTCTGGAAGGTTAGATAGCATAGGATCCCAGGTGAGCCAGCCAATTGCCAGCTTTGCTGAGCACCTTGACTGCCGCAACAGTGTGGATCTCCCAGTAGCCACGCATTTCAATTCCCTGGCTGACATGTGTGTCTATGGTCTCATGCACTGCCAGACTGAGACCACCAGCAGATTGGAGGAATGACACCTCATCTTCCATCTGGGCATCCTCCAACCAGATAGAATTAACATTAGCCATCCTAGTTGCCACCCCCCGCTCCATTTTTCCTGTAACGCTCTCTCTCTTGCTTCCCTTTTCTCTCTTCTCCTTTATCTCAGCTCTGCATTCACAAAGCCATCCCCCCCTCCCACCCCATTAATTCTCACCTTTCCTCTTTCCTGGCCTCTTCTCCAATTATCACCTTTTGTCTGTTGGTCTTTATTCCTCCCCATCATTTCTTTTAGTCAGACATTGCCTACTTTTTCTCATACCTCAAAGAAGGTCTCAGGCCCCAAAAGTGAACTAGATATCTTTACCTCCAATGGATGTTGCAAGACCTGCTGAGTTCCTCGAGCATTTCTGCCTTTTTACTACAATCACAGCATCTGCAGACTTCTATGTTTCACTCAGTTGCCGTACTGAGCCCACACCGACTTGTCTGTCCATGGTCTCATACACTGCCAGAATGAGACCACCCAGAAATTTGAGGAGCAATGCCTCACCTTCCGTCTGTGACCCTCCAAGCAGATGGCATTAACATTGACTTCTCTGGTTTCTGTTTGTGCACTGCACCTCCCCCCCCCCCCCCACCCCCCAACTCCACCGTCTCTCCCCTACTCCTATCTCTATGTCTTATTTCCTCCAGGTCTGCATTCACATAACCAACCCCCCCCCCTGATCAATTCTCACCCTTCCTCTCCTATCCAAGTCCAATTATGGGCTTTTTCATGTTAGCCTGTGCTTCTCCCCTGGCTTTTCTTCCTTCCTCCCCCCAGCCTTTTTAATTCAGGCACTAGCCTGCTTTTGTGCTCATACGTTGAAGAAGGGCTTAGCCCCGAAACTTTGGTTTTATATCTTTACCTTCTATGTTTGCTGCTTGACCTGCTGAGTTTCCCCTGCATTTTTGTGTTTTTACTATAATCATAGCATCTGACTTTGTTTCACTGAATACAAAATTGGCTTGGTGGTAGGAGTCCGAAAGTGGGAGTGAAGGTTTTCCCTCCAGAATGAAGGCCTGTGACCAGTGGTGTTGGGTCCATTGTTGCTTGTCCATTAATGTTTTGGAGAAGAATTTAGTTGGCATATTAAGATTGTATTTGACACCAAAACAGGTGGTATAATGGACAGTCAATAAGGTAATCGCAGATTGCAACAGGACCTAGATGAACTGGTAAAGTGGTCCAAGAAACAGCAGATGAATTTAATTCAGACAAGTACTCAGTGATGCATTTTGCGAAGTTAAACCAACATAGGAATTGCACAGTTAATGGTAGGGCTCTGGAGACTATTGTCAAAGAGAGAGACCTGGGGGTATAAGTGCGTAGTTCTCTGAAAGAGGCAACTTAAATAGACAGGATGGTGAAGAAGTTGTTTGGCTCTCTTGCCTTCATTGGTCAGGATTTTGAGTACAAGAGCTGGAATTTCACGTTGTAACTGTACAAATTGTCGTTACACTTGGAAGCGTGTGCAGTCTGTCACCTCCCAATAGAAACAGTGAAATTATGCTGGAAACTGTACAGAAATGAGAACCAGGATTGGTGGGCTTGAGTTATTAGGAGAGATTGGATGTGTTAGAGGTTCTTTCCAGGAGTGTGGGGGTATGAGGGATGACCTTGTAGAGGTATATAAGATCATGAGGCGTAAAGATAAGGTTAGGGTCCTTTTCCCAGGGGGAGGCGAGTCTGAAACTAAAGGTACCAGGGTAACAATTTAATAGAGGACTCCAAGGGGATTTTTTTTTCTCCACACAGATGGTAAGGGAAAAGTGGAACAACCTGACATTTACAACTTTTAAATTATATTTTTTCCAGGTACAAGGATAGAAAGGGTTGAGAGGCATATGTGCTAAACACAGATTAGGCTGAAGGGCCTGTTTCTGTGTTGAAAAACTCCATAACTCAACAGTCTCAAAGTATTGACTGTGCTTAAAGAATTCACTTCAATTAATCTCAATGAAAAAATGTGAAAGTGTTAAATGGGTGCATCTTTAGGGTAAATAAGCAAAACTCAGGATGTCCTTAAAGACTTTTTACTTAATCCCAGATCTGTGTAGTTAAGCCATTTAATTTCCTTGATAATGCTGTTGATACCTTCATACCCAGAAATAGTTATTAAATCCTGTGATTCAAAGCATGTTTTGATGTCAAAAGTCAGTTTATAGAAAGCCTAGATCCAAACGGTGTGAGAGAATTAAATAGTTTGTATAAGTATTTGTTCATGGGCCAAGTAGCTGATAACAGGAACAATATTGTTGCAAGGATTTCTATTCTACAAAAAGACCAAAGCATTGGACTCATTTACAATGTTATCTTGGTGTTATTAGGAACTTGACAAGTACACTTTTAAAAAAAAACACTCATTGTATTGTTTGTGAACCATAACTACTTTGTATTTCTTTGTCTTGTGCCACACACTGTTCCCAGCAGACAGAACAGATGCCATTTCACTTCAGAACCTCCTTGCAGAGCCAGCCTACAATTAATATCTTGGATTTGTGGCTTATGTCGTATCTTTCACTGAAATACCGGGTTGAGACAGGGAACTCATTATTTCGTAAGTTCCACAGCACTGCAAGCAGGAGATCCGTGGGGACCGGAGATTTCAAGCAAACAAGACACAACTGCCTTCTCCTTTCAGTTGTGAAAGTCTAAAAAAACAAAAAGCAACAAATACGAAGCAGGTGGATGACCTGATAAAAATAATGCTCAACACCCACTTGTTGTTCATGTGCACTGATGAGAGCAAAGGGAAGAAGCCGATAATTCAACACGCTGTGATGAAGTTCAGTTCAGACTGGACCAATGCCTGGAAGAAACAGCTGACTAAAGGCTGATGTAATCCAGATGCCTTAATCACAAGAAGAGCAAAGAGCACGAGTAAATCACGAAAATCTGTAGACAACTGTGGTTGAAGTAAAAACACGATTGCTGGAGAAGCTCAGCAGGTCAAACAGTCTCCTTCATGCAGCAAAGAGCACATATTGTTTTAAAGAGACAAGTGCTTTTTAAATAAAAAACTCCTTGGAATATTTTAATGCTTGTGAAACACCCAAGGAGCAAATTTAGATTCAGAGAAAATTTCCCCTCCCACAGCATTTGGAAGAGCAGAAACATTAGCAACTTGACATGTGGGGGAGAGAAGGAGAAGAGGGAAAGAGAGTGAACCCCATGCGAATAGAGTACATTCAAAGCATTCAACATGCACACTTTAATGGGATGGATTAAGGTCCAATAGGGGCAATAGTTCAACATCTGCACAGCGGAAATACGCTGGAGGTCTGTTGCCAGTGCTGATTCACCACAGAGTCCACTGTGGTTTTAGATTGTACTTAGCTGAGGGTCAGGATGATTTTGCATCTGGCTCCTTACACTCATCCCATAAAAGCACCTCACAACACCACCCCTTTGAAGTTGCTGACCTTTCATTCAAAAAAAATGTTCAGCTTCTAAAAACATAATGCTGGAGAAACTCAGCAGGTCAAACAGTGTACTTTAAGTAGCAAAGAAAAAGATACATGACCAAGGTTTCGGGCTTGAGCACGTCAGCACACTTTGATGAAGGGCTCAAGCCTGAAACGCTGGTTATGTATCTTCATCTTTGTTATATAAAGTACATTGTTTGTCCTGACAAGTTTTTCCAGCGTTGTTTTTACTTCATTCGTGTCTGCAGACTTTCATGTTTTACTAATGTTCAAATTCTATTGTTCCTTTTTAAAAATGTCATTTTATATTTTATTTTTCTTAACTGACTTTGTTTTATGAATGATTATATAAAAACGCTCATGCTTATAAATCTAGCCAAACTATTTTTAAATGTCTCTGACTGCAGTGACATTTAAAAGGGCAATTCTGGGGTCAAGGCCCCAGCTTCTACCTCATGAGGCCTGCTTGCCAGATGCAGGTTATTTTATCTTTGTGTGAGTGCCTGTCTTCAGCACTACCCACTCTGCAGGTGTTATTAGGGGAAAAAGATCCCATGGGATTGGCATGAGGTCCAGTTGAGAGTGGGCAGTGAGAAAGCCACTCCATGTCATATCCTTCCTGTAGAGTCCCACCATATATTGTCTCAAAATGAAAGATTCTCACTGGAAACATCATACTGGCTAATTCTCCTCTGTGCTCTCAGTCTGATGAAGGGTTCCCACCCAAAATGTCGACCATTCTCCCACTGATATTGTTCGACCCACTGAGTTCTTCCAGCAGCTTGTTTGTTTGCTCAGATTGCAAATTCTGCAATCTCCTGTGCATCTCCTCATATTGCCATGTACTGACTGTATTTCTTGTAGTTAAGCCCCTGGTATCCAGAGTTCAGGCAACCAGCAGCCTCAAGTAATCAGTAAAAAAAATCAAGGAAAATCAAGGGCGGCACAATTGGTGTAGCAGTTAGCACAATGCCTTTACAGCACCAGCTATTGGGTCTGGACCGGGCTGTCTGTAAGTAGTTTGTACATTCTCCCTGTATCTGTGTGGGTTTTTTCTGGGACTCTGGTTTCATCCCACCATTCAAAACGTACTGGGGGTGTAAGTTAATGGGTTTTAAATTGGGCGGCACAGACTTGTGAACTGAAATGGCCTGTTACCGTGCTGAATGTCTATTTTTTTGGGGTCGCCCCAGCGGGCCCTGGGGGGGATGCAGGGGTCGCCCCAATGGGCCCTGGGGGAATGCAGGGGTCGTCCCAGTGGGACCTGGGGGGATGCAGGGGCCGGCCCTGAGGGGTGCAGGGGTTGCCCCAGCGGGCCCTGGGGGGGTGCAGGGGTCACCCCAGCGGGCCCTGGGGGGTGCAGGGGTCACCCCAGCGGGCCCTGAGGGGTGCAGGGGTCACCCCAGTGGGCCCTGGGGGGTGCAGGGGTCACCCCAGCGGGCCCTGGGGGTGCAGGGGTCACCCCAGTGGGCCCTGGGTGGGATGCAGGGGTCGCCCCAGCTAATACAAAGTGCCCAGCACCAGAAAGTGGGCACGTTTCTCCAGGATCCTGATTGCAATCAAGTGATTTGCTGGTGTTGCAGGCGGCAGCTGGATGCGAACTGCCTCATGGCCATTAATCCTTATTGAAAGCCACCGTGCTGCATGTCTGAATTTAAAATAATTTTTTTTTAATCCGTAAAAAAAAATATGCAAGTTTAAAATTGTAAAAGTAAATGTTCTCTGAAGTAACAAATAAACCTTTGGTGAAGATGGGAGCAAATATTCAGCCAGCGGAGTGCATTGCTCATTCTTTGCTCACAGCAGCTGTTTGAAAATGTTGTGTGAAACAGCAAAGTCGTTGTCCAGGATGAAGAGCTGGTTGATGCTACTCACCATTGGGTGACTCTGTTAAATTGTCTCCTTAACTCTGCTTAGTAAGTCCAGAGGCTTTATCTGTAAACTTTGGAGTGGGGGGGGGGGGGGGTGGAAATAATTATCTATAATGTTATTGTTCATCTTTTGTTCAGCTCCGTCGTGGGGAGAAAACTGCAGATGCAGCGACAATTAACTGTTTTCAAAGAATGTGACTGAAAATAAAGTAAAATGCATGAAAGTGAAATTTGTTCAGTGTAAGTACAGTATAGTATTTTGTCTTTTGTTCTTTAAATTGTTTATTCAATGCGGGTATATTAATCAGGCATGGTATGCCTTAAGCAACCAGAAAATAGACTTATCCGATCCCGATAGGTGCCATATACCAGGAATTATGCTGCATATAGTTTGATAAGTTATACATTTTATTTTTTTTTAAACATATTGAGCATGATCTGCTCAATAGACTAAGACTCCTTCCCAAACTGCCCAACATGAATTTAACTCCAGGGTGATTTATAATGCAATCCAATTGCCTCAACCAAGAATTCCCAAGCAAAGTCCATCTTGGCTAGTTCAGAAGTGCCTCCTGCCCTTTGCAAGGTGATTAAGAAGGAAAGGAACCTGAACAGGATAATTTAAAATATCATTCTTCTCAATAGACGTCTCTGACTTGTTTTCTTGTTCTGCCTTGACACTGGGAAGGCAATCGGGTTGGGAAAGTTCTGAAACTTTTATGTTCACATTTTAATTTCAGATCAGCTGATGTCTTAAGTTAGCGTGATAGCACAGATTCTATCACCAGTGTGTATATGTACAGATTGTAGTGTAGGATGACTGTGATTTGCTGAGAGTGTAGCCACGCCTACTGGCAGGTCTTAAAGGATTGCTGCTAGCCAGACCATGTCATTCTGGACTGGTCGACCTATTTGTGATATGCTCCAGTCTTTTAGTTAATAAAAGCCTTGGTTTGGATCAACAAGTCTTTGGTTCTTTCGACACGCTCTACAGAAAGGAACAGTGAAACACTATACAGGTCATAAAGTCTGCAGGGTGATCCCACTTTCAGTGTTGCTTTTAGCCAAGAAAGGTGGATAGCCCCATCATTTCTCATTGATTATTACCCAGTAAAACTACTCGAATATGTCTCTATGTGTGAATCTTATAGTCACATAGAATAGTATAGGCCCTTCAGCCCATGATATTGTGCCAACCTATGTAAACTTATTCCATATCAATCTAAACCTTCCCTCTCTCACACCCCAGAACATCCATGTGCCTATCCAAGAGTTTTTAAAAATGTCTCTATTGAATCAGCCTCTACCATCACCCCCAACAATATGTTCCAGGCCACCACTCTCTATATAAAAATACATATTGTAGTGGCCCACTGAGCAGGACGTGACCCGGTATAGAAAATGGCCAAAGAACGCGACAACGACATAGACCCCACAGGTGGCCAATGACCTTTGTCCCAGGTGACCACCCACATGGCGGGAAATAGCGAGCAACAGCAGGAATGCCACCCAGTCAGAGATCAGCACTGCCGTGATGTCACTCCCGACGTCAGCAGGGAGGAGTGAATATAAGCAGAGGTGCCAGTTAGTCTTCAGTTCAACTCCTTGAATGTGTGTCTCCTTTCCACACTTCACGATAGTGTTCACGCTACATTATATAATTTCAACCAGCTTGACTCATTTACTTAAAAGCAATCTTCTAACCCAATATCTTGCTGAATGTCTTGGCCTCCACAACCATGTTGAAAGTCCATTTGTTTCATCCTCATGTTTTACTGAATAGCTTTGCCATTCACTCAAGTGAACGTAATATGTTCTTCAGCCTCTTCTACAACTTCAGAGCATCCCAGATGTGGGATGGTTCTAAATCCAAATTGTCAGTCAGGTGAGAAAAAAATGACATCACTGATAATATCAGAATTAATTGCGATTCTCTAATTGAACTTGAATTTAGGAGGCTCTTAAGAGTTTAGAATAAAATACAAAGCAGATCAACTATGAACAGTTTCCTAAAGGACATTACTGAGCCGATAAGATTGTAAAAGCAGTTTCACTATTATGGGCATTAATTGTTTAAATTTGTTTAGCCAGTAGCTTCTGAAGGGAGGGGGTTGACAATAAATATAGTGTCACTAGGTCAGTAATCAGTACACCACTATACTTTAAGCACTGAACAAAAAATTAGCCCAGTCGTTGACTCAGTAGGAAGTTCTAAGAAGTTAGATGAGAGCAGAATAAAATGGTTAGTTCAAAGACCAAGTTCATGAACATAGAACATTACAGCACAGCCCATGTCATGCTGACCTATGTAAACCTACTCCACAACAATCTAATTCTAAACCATCCCTCTCTCACACCCATAACTGGCTGATTTTCTTGCATCTCTTCTTCTTTCTTTGGCTTGGCTTCGCGGACGAAGAATTATGGAGGGGGTAAAGGTCCACGTCAGCTGCAGGCTCGTTTTCTTGCATCTATGTGCCTGCTAAAGAGTCTTTTGAATATTCCTACTGTACCAGATTCCACCACCAACGAAGGCAATGCATTCCAATCACCCACCATTCAACAGAGTAAAAAACATATCTTTGGAATTTCCCCTAAACCCGCCTCCAGTCACCTTAAACAGATGTCCTCTGGTATTTGTTATTGTCACCCAGGAAAATGGTGCTGGCTGTTCTCTCTATCTGAGCCCCTCATAATCTTTTGTACCTCTACCAAGTCACCTATCATCCTTCATGCTTTATATGAACTTTTTAAAAATTAGACATACGGCATAGCAACAGGCCTTTTTGGCCCAAGAGCCTGTTCCTCCCAATTCCACCCAAATAACCTACAACCTCCTCAAGTTTTGAAGAGTGAGAGAAAACCGGAACATCCACGGAGGCATGGAGACAACATACAGACAGCGTCGGATTCAACCTGGGTCTCTGGTGCTGGAACAACATCACACTAGCCGCTACGCTAACCTTCTTTTAGCTTTTTTATTTTGTAATTCTAATTGTGTTATAAGTGGAAGAGGAGGAATATTATCATTGTGCTATTATTTTCTCCATCCGATTATTGTCAGTCATTTCCCAATTAAGTCTGGAAGGATAAGTCACTGCCTACACCCAGCTTTCTAGTAACATCCCTCTAAATCGGTGGTGCATAACTTTTTTTGTCATGAGGAGTGCCAATCAGAATACTTTCCAAAGGCAATTCATGCAAAGGTGGAAAGACCCAAACTCCCTGAAAGGTCCTTGCATCTGTCAATCTAACAGTTCTCCTGCAATTGGCAAGGCATCAACTTTCTGCAGTTTCCCAGCAATAATACTGGGAAATCTGGGCAATGAACCAAGGTCTTGTTAGAATTGGCACAGGTACAGCTACTTCATTCATTTCAATTGAGAAGAACAGCTTCAAGGAAGAAAGTTGCACTAATTTATATTTTTCTCTAATTAATTGAGACAATTTGAAATGCATATATTTGTTAACAAATGTGTTTCATTGTTTTCTAGAGCTTTAAGCTTTTTAATTTAAAAACAGGTTTGACTAATTTCGTAAGTTCTTGGAATATTTATCAATGTTTACGGTGTCAACAATATAAACAAGTATTCCGAATCCTTTTAGCAAGGGTAAATGCAATTTCAGGACAGGGCAAGCAATTTGCATTGTGTAAATATAACCTACAAGGCTTCTTAATAAAACAACTATTCTTGCATTTAGCAAAGAAATAATTGAAAGCTGTGGTGCTAGCAAATTCATTTATTCATTAAGGAAACCTTACCCCTTCTGTAGGAATCAACACTCCAGGATTCAGATTGTCCCTCCCTTGCCATTGTCAAAAGGTCGCATTGTCTCTCCCTTGCCATTGTCAAAAGGTCGCATTGTCTCTCCCTTGCCATTATCACCAGGTTTCATTCAGATCAACATTTACAGTGCCCCACATCAAACCTACTATTACATGGATCAAATACTTTATGCTCTAAGACATGTGGCTTAGAGATGCCTTTGCAGGTGTGGGTAGTGGAGCACAGAGTTTGGGCGACTTGTTGCTCAATGAAATGGGAATTGAATTGTCTGGTACCTGGGGGTATGTTCTGTGGCTCTAATGCAGATCTAAATTTGGACAAGGAGCTAAAATAAAAACAGTTTGGGTTTCTTGCCTTCCTTTGGCAATACCATCCTGCCTCAGAACATTGCAGTTGACTTCAGGGTATTAGGCTTCATTTTTATCTTTAATTTTTATAATTACTCCGCACCATTGTTTTTAAAGGATGAATTCCACTTCTGTCCATTGAATGCCACATGTTAGCTGCCTCTAACTCTGCCTTATTCTCCACTCAGAGCATACCTTTATATACTATCACACAAGCTAATGGTCACCCATGATAGAAAGCACAATACAGCAGGTGGTATTCAGTGTTGTCAATTACCTATTATGTACTGAATCAAAGATAACTGCAGTACATCCATATTTCCAACCGCAAGGCACAAGATTATATGGATTGTTGGAATTTTTAGAGATACAACACGGTAACAAGCCAATTCGGCCCAAGAGCCCATGCTGCCCAATTTACACCTAACCTACAGCATCCGGTACACTTTGAACATTGGGAAGAAACTGGAGTTCCCGGGGGAAACCCATGCGGACACAGGGAGAACGTACAAACTCCTTACAGACAGCACAGGATTTAAACCCTGGTCCCAATCGCTGGTGCTGGGCCAGTAGTGCACTAACCACTGTGTGAGCCGTGCCACCCCTGATCAACATAGAATTCTAGAAGTATCAGATGACATGATAGAAGTGAACACTTTGTCCTGATTTATACTTTCAAACTTACCGTGAACATGCATCTAAAATTGATTCGATCAATTCATATTAATGCTGTGATAAAATAAAGCTCTTCAACTTCTTGGTTGTCACCCTTCTTAATTATCGACCAGAAGCAGCATGTCTGATATATCCCATCTAAGACCCTAAACACACACTCCCTCCAAGATTGGCTCACAGGGGTTGCAGTGTGTACCATCTCCTAAAGCACACATGTCAAACTCTGGCCCGCAGGCCAAATTTGGCCCGTGATATAATTATATTTGGCCCGCAAGATCATTTCAAAAATGTATTAGAGGTGGCTCGCTGGCCGCCGCGCCAGTATAGCGCATGCACAGTAATACAACAAATCCCAGAATGCATTGGCGTCAGCCTGCTAATCGCCCCCACCTCCTCTATTTACGTTGCAGGGTCTCACCGTGGACTCTGGTTTTGGGGCCTGGCCGGTGTCAGGGGAAGCCAAGGCCGCTTCCCAGCGCCCGGAACCGGAGGCCTCGGGCCTGACCTTGCCAGGACCGTTGCCCACTCCCCCTCCCTGCCGCAGGCCGACCCGCGACTCACGGTGACGGGGCCGCTGATAACCCGAGATGCCGCCCTGCAGCGAGAGCCGATCCCCCCCTGCACTGTCGTTGTCCAACCCGATCGCCCGCAAACCCCCGCCCTCCCACACACAGGCCTGAGTAAGGATTATGATCTTTAATCTCAGGATAAAACGATCTTCCAATAGTTTCATGCCACAGTGATAAATATATTCCTGGTTAAAAATGATCCTGCACCTGGATACAAGCTCATTAGGCATAAAACTTGAAAAGTGTGTAAATCAAAGGATATCTGTACCAATGGAAAAAGGGCATGGCAAATAACCCTGCTAGAGTTCATGCCCACAATCAGTAACCCATTTGATTGTTTCAGGAATCATGTTATTCTCCCACATTCTCAATAGCCCTCAGATTTTACTAGTCGACAGCACACTAGCAACATTTGACAAATCCTCTATAGAGAAATATTATTTATTGAATATTTTATTTCTCATTTGTTAATGCTTCTGGAAAGAGTTTATCCAAAACTATTATTAAACATTTATTTTAATAAGAAAAAGTTTAACATTACATATGTTGAAAGAAGAGAAAACATGCAGATGTTGTTGAAAATTTTCAATAAATATTTAGTTCGGCCCTCGATTTAGTCCAAGTTTTTAATTTTGGCCCTCCATGAATTTGAGTTTGACACCCCTGTCCTAAAGGTTAACCTCCAGGTGGAGTTGGTGGTGAAGAAGGCAAATGTTCTTCGAGGATTAGCATAGAGAGCAGGAATGTGATGTCGAAATTTTTTCAAGCACCAGTGAGACCTCACTTAGAGTATTGTGCAGAGTTTTGGGCATCTTATTTAAGAAAAGACATGTTGGCATTGGAGAGGGCTCAGAGAAGATTTAGAAGAGATAGAATACCAGGAATGAAAGGATTAGCATATGAGGAATGATTGTCGGCTCTTGGACTGAACTCGTTGAGAATACAGAAGAATGAGGGGTAACTCATAGATGCATTTTGAATGCTGAAAGGACTGAACAGAGTACCATAGATGTGGCAAGGATGTTTCTTAAACAAGAGGGCTTAACTTCAGCATAAAAAGACATCAATTAAAAAGAGATGCAGAAAAAAATTTGAGTCAGTGGGTCATGAGTCTGTGTAACTTGTTGCCACAGACAGCTGAGGAAGTGAGGTGTTGGATGTTTTTAAGGCAGAAATGGACAAGTATTTGATTAGTCAGGACATCAAGGGTTATGGGGAGAAAGATGGGGAATGGGGCTGAGTGGGTGGGTGTATCAGCTCATGATTAAATTGGCAAAGCAGACTCGATAGACCAATAGGCCTACTTTTGCTCCTATATCTTGTGATCTATAAAGTGCACCAGCAATTTGTCAAAACTTCTTCAACTGAATATTCACAGTGTGAAATTCCATCACATTCACAGGCAGCTGAAGTTCCATCAGGATCTGGAGACACATTGCTGTCTTTTTATTGGGACCGTCTAATTAATGCAACCTCCCACCCAGCAATACTGTGGAAGTACCTTCACCAGATGGACTGCAGCGGGTGAAGGAGATGACTCAAACAACCTACCCAAGAGCAGTTAGAAGCTAATCTTGCTCTTGACGCTAAGATCCAGCATGCGAATAATAAAGCATGTTCGGAGGAATTCAGTTGGAAGGTACTCGTTGGCCTTATTGCTGGGAGTTCCTCTACTCTGCATTATCCAAAATTAATAGATGAGATCTTAACCCAGTTCGTAAGCATGCAATACGGATTTGGTTCCAGTCTTGTAATTTTTTGGGTTTATTAATTTTGTTTTATCTAATAAAATACATCTTAATTTTTTTTAAAGCATCATTGATTGATCAGACATTTTCAATATGGAAAACTAAAGGAGTAATAACATTTGCAGACCTATTTGCAGGAGACGGCTTAATGCCTTTCTATCAATTAGCAGACGAATATGATTTGAGCAAGGCATAATTTTTTATGTATTTGCAAATTAGGGACTTTCAGTTGGCTTTACTTCCATGTTATCCTTCTGCTTACCCATCTAATATGATAGACAACCTTTTTCAGGTGTATCCACATCAGAAAGGGTTAATAGCTACAATATAATTGGTTACTTAACTTGCGACCAATATACAACAGTAAAATTAAAGGTGCTTTGGAATTGGAATTCCAACAATTGCTTCTGGACAATAAATGGGATCATATTTTTTGAATAGTAAATACTTCATCAATTTGTGCCCATCATTCCTTGATTCAGTTAATGGAGGTACATTGGGCACACTTGTCTAAAGATAAGTTGGTCAGCATTTTTCCCATTATAAAGCCTACATGTGATAGGTGCTAAGGTGAGGGAGCCACTTTAACTCCTATGTTCTGGTCATGCTCACAACTAGATAATTTCTGGAAAGGTATCTTTGAAACGCCTAACAAATGTTTGAATCATACCAGTGGAGAAAGGGCATATGCCTGTTTCTGCACAGCGAATAGTTGCCTTTTCAACATTATTGGCTAGAAAAGCCATATTATTTAACTGGAAGGATCCTAACCCACCTACTCTACTTCACTGGCTCTCTGCTGTCATGTCATGTTTAAGTTTGGAGAAAATTAGAAGTCGGACATTTAATACATCCTTTAAATTTGAAGAAGTTGCCAACTTTATTCAGTATTTCCAAATATTTTAAGAATCATAATCTTACACTGAATTCTCTCCTAGCTCCTTATGGTGAACTTGGTTTTAACCAGGAAACCCTTTGCTTTCCTACTTTACTCTCAGCATGGACTGGCCAGTCACTCTCTTTTTTTTGGGATTAGAGTGGATTTTGTAATAAAAATTAACTTTTTTCTCTCTCTTTTTTCTTTTGGTTTTACAAGAGGAGAAGAAATTTATGGTTAATATATATGGTAAATATATAAAATGTTCTTTTGCTTATACACTTGTATATACATGAATGTAATGTAACTCTCCTCTTGTGTATATATTCGATACAACTCAATAAACAGATTGAAAAAGAAAGAAAAAATAGAGAATGTTCTTATATCCTTTGGTACAGTAAAACCTCTGGAATCTGGAACTCAAACAACTGGCTGCCTCAAGCAACCAGCAAAAAAATGAGGAAAATAAATTTAAAAATTAAAATAAATAAGAATAAAGTAATAGTTGAACAATTTGCATTTAAAATTGAAAAAGTAAATGTTCTCTGAAGTAACACATAAACCTTTGATGAAGATAGGAGCAAACACTCAGCCAGTGGCGTGACTTGGTCATGTTTTGCTTGTAGCAGCTGTTTGAATAAAGTTGTGTTTGAATAAAATAGCGTTGCCCAGGACGAAGAGCTGGTTGATGGCACTCGTCGTTGGGGTGACTCTTAAATTGTTTCTTTATTCCTGCTTAGTAAGAGTTGCCCTGGTCAGACATTTTATCTGTAAACTTAGGGGAGGGTGGGGTTAATTATTTATGATATTATCGTTCGTCCTTCCTCTGGCTCTATGGAAGGGGAGATGCAGCAAAAATTAAATATTTTCAAAAAGTGTGACTGAAAATAATGTAAAATGCTTTAAGGTTTATATTCGTATACAAGTGAAGTTAATTCAGTGAAAGTACAGTATACTATTTTTGTCTTTAGTCTGTTTTTTCTTAATGTATTAGTTAGGCATTTTAACTCTCAAGTAACTGGAAAATACAATTATCAGACATCTACCAATCCCCATAGGTGCCAGGGCTTTTACTGTTTATGGATTGCTTTTCATTACAGAGTGCTCATCTGTAATGGATCTGCATGTTCCTTGATATCCCCATTGAAAAACTGAAAAGAAAAATACAGAAAGGGACTTTCATATTGAGGATTGCATGAATTCTCAACTTAGTGAAACAAACAGTTATGCAAAGCAACCACAGACCCTCAACACATGACACTATAGTCCAACAAAGACAGAATGCTAGGATGATGGCAGCTATAAAATAGCTAACCTATTCGAGAGATCCTGTAAATTTATGACATAGAGATACTGCACATTATATACCAAACCTCCACTGACCGCAATGATGCATCAAGCCTTGGAACAATTGTATCAGGTTGTGGTCACTTTGATCTTCCTTAAGACATTTTAATTTTTATAAATGTTTAAATTTTATATTTAGACATACAGCATGATAGCGGCTCCTCCAGCCTATGAGCCCATGCTGCCCAATTATACTGGAAATCAGAGCATCTGGACTAAACCTACGCAGACACGGGGAGAACTTACAAACTCCTTACAGACAGCACCAGATTCAAACCCCGGTTTCTGGTGCTGTAACAGTGTCACCTTAGCCGTTACAATAAATGTGCCACCCATATTTGTAGGGGAGACACATGACCAAATACAAGGTCTGTTATTTCTCTTTGGAAGGGGGACGGAAGAGGCAAATCCCTGCTGTGGAACTCTGGGTTGTCGAAGGTTGAACATTAGAAGCAGTAAAATATTTCCAGTGAGATATAATCTGGGGGGATCATCCGCTCAGTGGGAGGTTTTTAAAGTCTTCAGCATTGTAATTTTTGCAACTCAAGGATAATGTGTTGCTGAATTAGCTGGGATACTAATCCTCAGCAATTTGATGACACTGCAGCCTCCTTAATTCACAGCAACATGCATTTACCTTTTCACGTTTGTACAAAGATACCCCACTCAGTAAGAGAACAGAACCTGGCAGAGGAGCATTGGGGCAGTGTACAAGTTGGGGAAATTATTTGATAACTTAATTAAAATTCAATTTTTTGTCACCAATTGATTGTTTTATGAATGTGTTTTCTATTTGACATATTAAACTTCATTTCCTAAAGTACTATTTTGAGCTACTGTTATGGCCTGTAAATGTGGGGCCTCAAATCAAAGGAAAATTGGCCCTCTTCTACTCCAAGTTTATGATTATTTATGCACAAAGTCGTCCAGTATGAGAGAGACGAATCCTATTGCATTTAGTTCCATCTGCCCATCACCCACGCAACTATTCCCCCAGGTTTCTTCATCCTTGGTCTTCCTTTCCAATCTGATCTCCTATCTAGTTCCATCTGCCCATCACCCACGCAACTATTCCCCCAGGTTTCTTCATCCTTGGTCTTCCTTTCCAATCCCATCTCCTATCTAGTTCCATCTGTCCATCACCCACACACCTATTCCCCTGGATTTATTCTTCCTTGGCTCCTATCTCCCATTTGGTTTAATCTGCCAATCACTCACTCATCTATCCCCTCAGGTTTTTTCTTCATTGGCCTCCCTTTACTATCCCATCTGTCCATCACCAACACACACACCTATCTCCCTTAGGGTTTTTCTTCCTTGGCCTTCCTTTCCTGATCTGGGTCCATAAGCCCATCATCTCTCCATCGTTAAGTTCCACTTATCACCTTCTAATCTCTATCTTACACCCCACCTGTCCTTATTTGCCCATTAACTCCCACCTAACCTGATACCACCTGCCTTACTGCTTCCTCTCATATTTTTATGCAGGTGATCGTCCCTCTATATTCTCCGTCCTGATGCAGGGTCTCAACCTGGAAAGTTGACCCTCCCTTTGCCTCCAAAGATGAAGCATGGCCAGCCAAGTTCCCAAATGTTAGTTTTAGTTTTAGCAGCAATCTGTAAACCAAGCTGCCTCATTCCTAATGCATCAGTAGCCAGTAATTAATAGCAATATTCATCTATGTTACATGTATTTTCTGGTCTACAACATATATTTGTATTAAAACATTTGTTTCTCATTAAAAATATAGGGATGTATATTACAAGTTATGCCTCAGCTCAGGAACCTTAGAAGAACAGAAGACATTCAGAACATTGTAAATGTTGTGGATTTTCCTCTCATGAATCCTACCTTATTCCGAACACCAGGGTATCCAACATTCGCCCTACATTTCCCTATGCTTCAAATATTTATTCATTTTCCCTCAAAACATACAAGGGTCTCTGCCTCAACAATTCTCTCCATGTACCAAATCCTTACTTCAAGAAATTCCCCGAACTTCAATCTTCTTTCTTTTGGTCATAATTTTAATTGGATAATTAATTGTTGATCATTTGCTCCTCAGTCGGATAACTACTTTCTCATCTGGGTACATTGCAGTCTTCAGCACATTATCTAATTCCTCAATTTCAGGTACTTTAGCTTTTCTGCTTCCATCAGATCAGGCCAGCTCGGCTACAAGTTTGTCCACCTGCAACATTATATTTGTTTAAAAAAAGAGATACAGCACGGTTACAGGCCCTTGTGGCCCACACCAATTAACCTACAAACCCTGTTCATTTTTTTGGAGGGTGGTAGGAAACGGAAGCACCCAAAGGAAATACACACAGTCATGGGGAGAACATACAAATTTCATGTCGACAGTGCTGGATTGAACCCAGTCACTGGTGCTGTAGTGGCCATTATACTAATTTTGTTCGTATTTCTTCACTCTCCACAGACAGTGCGTGAATTTGCTGACCGTCCCCAATGTACATTCTCTTTATGAACATCCAGCCCATCAAGCCTGCTCCATCATTCAATGAGATCGTGGCTGACCTGATGATAGACTCATCTCCCCATATCCCTTAACTCCCTTACTTGTCTTAAATATATTTACTGAAATAGCCTCCACTATTTCAATGGGCAGCGAATTCCATAGATTCACCACCCTCTGAGAAAAGCAGTACCTCCTCATCTCTGTCCAAAATCTAATATCTTGAATCTTGTCCCCTAGTTCTAGTCTTTCATAAGTTTATATTTTGATTTCAGGTCTCATCACCAAGCCTGACTAGCACAACACAGCATTTATATATCCTTTTGTTTCTTCTTTCACTAATTGTTCTGAATAACCCATCAAATTGGCAGCTCCACAAACAGCAGAATCACTTTGGAAACTCTTACCTTATCCAATCTGAATTAATTGAAACAAACTTATTTTCTTATTTTCCCAGTGTCAATGTTGAATCTTCAACTTGGAATATTAAAAGCAGGGGGAGGAAAGGCTAAAGTTCAAAAAATGTTCAAATGATGCAGGGAAATTACATTTCCCAACATCCATTGCACAGTTTAGTGATTGGAATATATCGTACATCTGCCCCAAATACTTTCCACCCTTAATAAGGCACAAACCAAGTGTATAATGGAATACTGTCCTCTTGCACTATGACTTGCTTTTGACCTGAAACACAATACATTCAACACAAGACTTGGTGCAGAATACCATACAACATACAGCTTACCCAACATGCTTCCAACCTGACTTCAAACTCACTTGGTCCATCTCTAGCAACACTCTCCCTTTCCTTGATCTCTCTGTCTACATCTCGGGAGACAAACTCGCAACAGACATCCTCTACAAACCCACCAACTCCCAGAGCTACCCTGACTACACCTCTTCACACCCTGTTCTTCCTCTCAATTCCTCTGTCTCCATCGCATCTGTTCCTTGGTCAAGGTCTTCCATGCCACATCAGCAGAGACATCCTCTTTTTCAAACAACTTACCCACAGATATCCTCCATTACCGACACATCTGCCCTGGTCTCCTCTGAAACAAGGACAGGATTCCCCTTGTCCTCACCTACCATCCCCTAGCCTCTGCATCCAACATATCATCCTCTACAACTTTTGCCATCTACTGATGATGATCCCACCACCAGATACATCTTCTCCACCCTCCACAGGGACCGCTCCCTCCGTGGCACCCATGTCCACTCCTCCCTCCCCACCAGTTGTCCCCTTGGCACCTAACCATGTGGCTGTAAGAACTGCCACACTTGCACCCACTCCTCCTCCCCCCACACCTCCATTCAGGGTCCCAAACAGTCCTTCCAAGTGAAGCAATGTTTCACTTGTGAATCTACAGGGGTCATCTACTATATCCAGTACTCCCGTTGTGGTCTCCCCTACATCAGAAAGATTGGACGCAGACTAGGAGGATTGCTTCATTGAGCACATCGGCTTTGCCCACCGCTTTAGTGTGGATCTCCCAAGGGCCACCCATTTAAATTCCCCACCCCATTCCCTTGCTGACATGTCTGTTCATGGTCTCATGCACTGCCAGGATAAGACCTCACACAAATTGGACAAATATCTCATAATCCATCTGGGCACCCATCAACCAGATGGCATTAACGTCAACCTTTCCAATTTCTGTTAGCACTCCTCCCACCTTTCCTCTCTCTCTCTTTCTCAGCACTTTTACACAGCTGCTGAGAAGCAGAAAATTCCGCTGGCAGTGTGAAAATGTTCTGACGAAATTTATTTTCAAAGATCCATCCCGTAATTTTTCCACCAAGACCCCTACACATTTTTACGGAGTGTCCGCAGTCTAAATTGACTGCAGGCACTCTGTAATAAACTGAGCTAATGAATACGACGTTCACCCTCCCACAAACTTCTCAACACAGGAAGGCAGTGGAAGTAAGTATGCAAATTTTTTTACAAAATTTTTCCTTTCTTTCTGGGTAAAATATCCTTTCACAGAGCCAAAAACAATCAATTATCCCCTTTCCTCTCTCTTGTCCACCTCCCATTCTTCCCTCTTCACCAGTCTTTCAACATATTTTTTTCACACAGCTTCTGTGTTCCAGGAAATTAATCCCAATTTCCCAGAATGAAGACAGTGTAAAACAAAGATCTGAAAGGGAATAAGGGACTCATTCCTGTTCAAACCTTTTACTTCCTTGATCCCCCTTTCTTTTTTTTGAGGATCACCTGTATTTCAGTTTAGACTGTCGGCAATCTGTGAACAATAGGCTAAAGAATAGAACATCCAGCCTCCTTAAATACCGCACTTCAAGTATCCTGTCTAACCTCGTGGTGTAATATGGATATTTGGAGTTTTGGTCATTCCTGTGTGAACAGCCACTCCTGGAAGGTAGGGAGACACTTCAGAATGGAAAAATCATGCAAGTTTCTATGTAAAAAACATAATTTGCACCCGCCTGCTTTATATTCATACCTTTTTTTTAATTTTTATTTTTCACACAATAAACCATACTGACCAAAATACATAGACATTTTTCTCTTGAATATATATAGTGTCATTTTCTCCCCTTTCCCCCCCCCCGCCCTTCCCTCCCTTCCTCTCCCCCCTTCCCATTTATTCAAAGTTCAATCTATAAGATACATTAAATCCATTAAACAATGTCGTCACTTAATAAAATAAACAAGAAATTTTTATCTTTTACTTTTATATACTGAGTTAGTTCATTTCGTTGTCTTCTCCTTCTGTTATTTTAGGTGGTGGAGGTTCATGGTAGGATTTCTCTATTGTATTTCATGTATGGTTCCCATATTTGTTCGAATATTGTGATATTATTTCTTAAATTATATGTTAATTTCTATGTACCATTGTTGTATTCTCAAGTTATCTTCTAATTTCCAGGTTGACATAATACATTTTTTTGCTACAGCTAGGGCTATCATAATAAATCTTTTTGTGCTCCATCCAAATAGAGTCCAAATTCTTTATTTCTTATATTACTTAGAAGGAAGATCTCTGGGTTTTTTGGTATATTGCTTTTTGTGATTTTATTTAATATCTGGTTTAGATCTTCCCAAATCTTTTCCACTTTCTCACATGTCCAAATTGCATGTATTGTTGTTCCCATTTCCTTTTTACAGTGAAAACGTCTGTCTGATACTGTTGGGTCCCATTTATTTAACTTTTGGGGTGTGATGTATAGCCTGTGTAACCAAGGCGTATCATGCATAACCTCGTGTTTATTGTATTTCTCATAGTTCCGGAGCATAGCTTTTCCCATGTTTCATTCTTTATCTTTATGTTTAGATCTTGTTCCCATTTTTGTTTAGGCTTACAGTTTGTTTCCTCATTCTCCTTTTCTTGCAGTTCGATGTACATGTTTGTTATAAATTTTTTAATTATCATTGTGTCTGTAATCACATATTTAAAATTGCTTCCTTCTGGTAACCTCAGACTGTTTCCCAATTTGTCCTTCAAGTAGGTTTTCAGTTGGTGGTATGCAAACCTTTATATTCATACCTTGAAGAAAGGCTCAGGCCCGAAATAAGGATAATATATCTTTACCTCCTACAGCTGCTCTGACACCCATTGAATTCCTTCAGCATTTTTGTGCTTTTACTACAATCACAGCATCTGCAGACATTCATGTTTTACCTCATGACCTCATTTCTTTTATCCTAAACATTAATTTCGTCCATTAAAAAAGTTCTTTATTCTTTTCCCTCAATATGTATCAGCACTTCCCAAACCTGTGACCTCCACTGCCACAAAATATACAGAAACATCACCACCTTAAAAGTTTCTCCTCTAAGTCATACACCTTTGTACCTTGGAAAGATGTCCTTCTTCTTTTGAAGTTGCTGTATCAAAATCTTGAAACAGCCTACCCAACACCACTATGGGGTAGTATCTCAGTGGGTTCACAGCCACTTAAAAGCAGTAGTTCAGCTCCAATGTGATACACAAATGTGGTGGAGAAACTCAGCGGGTTATGCAGCGCCCATAGGAAATAAAGGATATCAAATGCTTTGGGACTGAAGTCCTTTGTCAGGTGCAAGTAAAATAAAATAGGTGAGGGAGGGGGAAGGAGGTACAGAGGGAGGAAGGTTAAGGGAAAAGGAAATAAGTAGCTGGTGACTATGAGTCTTAACAGTCATTGCAGATGCCTGTTTGATTAATAGACTTTCACCAAAATGTGACTCATGATTGCCTACAACATGCCTGACCCTTATTTATAACATGAAATCACTTAATGGCATTGATGTGTTCCTTATCTTTGGCTTGGCTTCGCGGACGAAGATTTATGGAGGGGGTAAAAAGTCCACGTCAGCTGCAGGCTCGTTTGTGGCTGACAAGTCCGATGCGGGACAGGCAGACACGGTTGCAGCGGCTGCAGGGGAAAATTGGTTGGTTGGGGTTGGGTGTTGGGTTTTTCCTCCTTTGCCTTTTGTCAGTGAGGTGGGCTCTGTGGTCTTCTTCAAAGGAGGTTGCTGCCCGCCAAACTGTGAGGCGCCAAGATCCACGGTTTGAGGCGAGATCAGCCCACTGGCGGTGGTCAATGTGGCAGGCACCAAGAGATTTCTTTAGGCAGTCCTTGTACCTTTTCTTTGGTGCACCTCTGTCACGGTGGCCAGTGGAGAGCTCGCCATAGAACACGATCCTTATGCTGCTACTGTAACTCACTACCATCTTTCTAATGGCAGATATGAAAAGGATATGAATGTTGCCTGAGGAAGTTCACATCCCTTGTATGGATCATAAAAAATCATGACCTTCATGATGTCCCAAAGCACTTTGGAGCCAATGTTCTTCTAAAGCAAAATCACTGTTGCAGGTGCAGAAAATTGAAAGAGTCAATCACACCAATGGCAAGGTGATAATGACCAGATAATGTGTTTTTGTGATGTTGATTGAGGGTTAAATATTGACTTACTATCACAGTGAACTTCAAAAGGCCTCCTGCTCCAATCTGCCTCACCAAACAGTGATAACACCAAGTTTCAATGTTGTACTTAGAACATTTCTGCAGACAGTTTTATTTTGATCAACAGCACGACTGCCAAACTCCAGTGGAAGTGGCTTCGGCTACACACAGAGCAAGTCTTGATTTTCATGCACCAGCCAATGTATCAGTGGCGTTAAAACAACTGGTTACAGCTCACTTCTAAGCATTACTGAGCTTACTTTGGCTGAAGTGAAAGTTGCACTTTAACTTGGGATCCAGCTGTATGCCTGGAACTCTTATATTTCCCACAGTCCTTGAGTGTACAATTATTCAACAACAACCAGCACTCAGTACGAGACAAGGTGGGGGATTCTTTGACTCTAGCTCTGCAAATTAACTGCCCTGGGGAATCAAAACTGTTCAGACCGGTATTTTAAGGTCACATCTGCAATGATTGCTTGATTTGCAAAAGTTCCAATGTTAACCTTAACAAAACACATGTGACCAAATAATTGCACACACAGAAATCAAGATATCACCCCTGCAACTACTCCCAGTGTTAAAGGTGACCCAGAAGATTGGACTCGCAACCCTCATGGGTTTAAGGATCATTCAAAAGACTCATGCATAATCCAAGAAGACCCTTAAATTAAGTTTCAAGACACTGCAATTTTGCAAGAGCCTTCTGTTAGGCATTCAACTAAGGCCAAGTGGTTCTAGTACTGATGTAACACTGCCATTCACCCAATGTGGAAAATAGCCCAAGTATACCTGGTTCAAGACAAATCCAATGTAGCTAGTTATGATCCAATCAGTCTACTCTCCATCATCAGCAAAGTGGTGAAAGCAGTCACTAACAATGCTTTTTGAGTGGCAATTACTCACCAAAGGATGGTTGGAAATCTGGAAAGAATAATCAAAGGGGTAATGGCAGTGTGATGTTCTGAGCCAGGCACCTGATTCATATAGGTTCAGAGCCAGCTCTTCAGCGCTTGACGTCCTGCTTTGCGGAAACTGCCAAAATGTTTGGCCTGGAAGTCAGCCTGAAGAAAACTGAGGTCCTCCATCAGCCAACTCCCCACCATGACTACCAGCCCCCCCACATCTCCATCGGGCACACAAAACTCAAAACGGTCAACCAGTTTACCTATCTCGGCTGCACCATTTCATCAGATGCAAGGATCGACAATGAGATAGACAACAGACTCGCCAAGGCAAATAGCTCCTTTGGAAGACTACACAAAAGAGTCTGGAAAAACAACCAACTGAAAAACCTCACAAAGATAAGCGTATACAGAGCCGTTGTCATACCCACACTCCTGTTCGGCTCCGAATCATGGGTCCTCTACCGGCATCACCTACGGCTCCTAGAACGCTTCCACCAGCGTTGTCTCCGCTCCATCCTCAACATCCATTGGAGCGCTTTCATCCCTAACGTTGAAGTACTCGAGATGGCAGAGGTCGACAGCATCGAGTCCACGCTGCTGAAGATCCAGCTGCGCTGGGTGGGTCACATCTCCAGAATGGAGGACCATCGCCTTCCCAAGATCGTGTTATATGGTGAGCTCTCCACTGGCCACCGTGACAGAGGTGCACCAAAGAAAAGGTACAAGGACTGCCTAAAGAAATCTCTTGGTGCCTGCCACATTGACCACTGCCAGTGGGCTGATATCGCCTCAAACCGTGCATCTTGGCGCCTCACAGTTTGGCGGGCAGCAACCTCCTTTGAAGAAGACCGCAGAGCCTACCTCACTGACAAAAGGCAAAGGAGGAAAAACCCAACACCCAACCCCAACCAACCAATTTTCCCCTGCAACCGCTGCAATCGTGTCTGCCTGTCCCGCATCGGACTTGTCAGCCACAAACGAGCCTGCAGCTGACGTGGACTTTTTACCCCCTCCATAAATTTTCGTCCGCGAAGCCAAGCCAAAGAATTTTACCCCCTCCATAAATCTTCGTCCGCGAAGCCAAGCCAAAGAAGAAAGAAAAGAATGCTATGGACTAAGTAGAGCTACTTGAGAGTGTCATGAGCCCAGAGGACCCCAAAACCCAGCAGCAATAGACATTCACCAAGACAAATGGTTACTATAACAAAAGTTGCTTTTAATCATCTTTAAACATGAAAACAGGATCAAACTCTAACTTATTACTACTAACTTACTTAACTTAACCCCCTTCTGATTCTAAGTGCACGTGTAAGTTCAGATAAGTTCTTTGGTTCACAGTCCAATCTCACTTCTCACTCTTCCAAGTTCAATGGTACCAGGCAATTCTTATACTGTGCACAGAATTTAACATGTATGAATTTCACCAGGCTTTGGTGCTTGAAAGGTAAATGGTTACCACTCAGGAAGGTTCTTGTCAGTTTTCCAAGAGAGATTTGTTGCTCATTGGACACCCACAACTGATTCCTTCTGATTAGCCACTTCAGTGTCTTGCCAAAGAAACTTGCCCCATCAGGGTTTTCCAGATGATAACCTCTTTCTTTCAGGTCTCCACCGAGTTCCTTTTTGTTTCCCTTATTTCAAGTGAAATATTTTGCAGCCAGTCCTCTCCTCTTGTATGGATCACAAGGGCTTTGACCAGGCTGAACTAAGAACTCACAACCTATCTTCAAAATGGGTTTTTTCCACAAGCTTGCCAGCTTGTCATGTTCCAGTCCTGGTTGATGCTGCTGAACTGTAAAATTGAATTCTCCCTCACTCAGAGAAAGCCACATGACCCTCTTAGAACAGCCAACTGTACTCAGACAGACGGTGGCTCTGGACCTAATCTTCTGAGTTCATTTATCTGTTGCTTTCCAAAACAACTAATCCATTACTCCACAGCATGTCCAATTAACACCTACTTGTGAAGTCCTTATAGGAATTCTTCAAAGTTACTGCCAAGGCACTCGCAGCCTGAGCTGTCTGGCTTGAGCAGAGTTCTGGCATTTTAAATGAAAAGTGTTTATATCTGTATGTGACCTAAACTTAAAAAAAAAACCTGCCACAATTTATCTCCTGTACAAAATATAAAATATAAGATAATCTGTCACAATAGAGAACATGAAAATGGCCAAGCAACCCATTGCTGTGTTGAATTACTTGATTATTCTATCACCTACTTATTGATACTAGCTGAGTAGATATTCTTAATATCTCCCTCATGTTTGCCAGGACCACTCGACTTCAGACCTCATCCACACCAATGGACCAAACCCATATCAGAGCTGAATTCCAGAAGTGAGGTGAAAGTGACTGCCATTATCGTTATGCACTACTTGACCAAGTATGTCCTGAAAGCACCCTGGAAAAGATCAAGTCAATAACTATCAAAAAAGTCATACTTTGCACAAAAGAAGATGGATGTGATTGTCGGTTAATTAGCCCAGTACCTGAACACCTACCTTTGACCATTTTCAGCTACATTAATGACCTTCCTTTTATCAAAGGTCTGAATTAGGAATCATAAATAATCTGGTTCAAGAACAGTCTACAAGCAGCATCAGTGGGATAAAGAGAATGGCTGCTATTTTGGGCCAAAACCTTTCATCACGAATCTCCTGTCTCTAGAATTGTGGGGTGCTTAATGTTACTGTGTAATGTTCAATTTCATCTACAACTGCTCAGCATATGATCAGAACATGATGTAAACACCATTCATGCATGGGCTATTGAATGGAAAATTATAGTCACGCCACTAAAGTGCCAGAGAATGATAGCCTCCCACAGGAGAGAATCCAGCGGCCCACACTTGACATTCAATGGCATTACATCACTACGCTTCCTACGATCAATACGTTAGCGATCACAAGTACCCTATGTTACCAAGGCAGAAATAAAGGAGTACACAAAAAATGCTTGAGAAACTCAGCAAGTCATCCTGTATTCTTTATGTTGCAAAGATGACCAATGCTTTGGGCCTGAGCACTTCACAGATATATGAGCTAAAAGCGTCAGGTGTCTGAATAAAATAGTCGGGGGAGGAGCACAGGTTGTGGAGGCACAAGAAAAGAAAAGCTGATAGGGGGAGAGGATAGCACTCTGAATGGAAAGAATAGGGGTAAATGGTGGGTTGGGGATGTCAGAAGGGGGAGGTGGAGGGTTGGGGAGGCCAGAGAGTAGAGATGGCAGGGAAGAAATCTCCAATAACTCAAGCAATTTGTCCCTTCAAGTATTCTATGGAAAATTTTTACTTTATTTGAATCATATAGTACCTGTGTATCCCAACAATGAATCCTGAATTTAAAATAAAATCTATCTACTTGTGTGGGCTTGAAATTGAGCTTCACTAATGCAATGCAAATTTGGAACCACTTAGATGAAAACAAATTGTCAAATAGAGGCTTTGTGTGTGTGAGCACATATTTGCCTTAAGTGTTTGGGAGTAGCAATTATTTTTCTGATCCTTCCAATGTGTCTTCCTTCGTGTATACTGCAGTGATGTCTGCAGGTATGTGCATCCTAGATAACTCTTACTATACCTTTCAAGTGGCTATTCTTCATATACAAACCTGGATGATAAATAGGCAACATTCTATCACAGGGAGGAGGGAAATTATAAGCAAGAACAGAACTTTCTTATACAATGCAATGTCCCTGGCCAATGCAAGTGGGATAATGGGCAAGATAATTCATTTTGCTGGTACATTTTGTGATTATTTTTGTAAACTGACCTCAGTCCGATGACAATAGAAAAGTCAGCATATGGCTTCTATTTGAGGCCAAAGATAGGGGAATCAAACTGTCAACATTTCAAGTCTGAGTCATCAACTAATTTTAGCTTTGCTGTTGAGATCTGGTGCAGCTCAAACTTGAGATTAAATCACATTGTAATGACTTACAATCTGCAGTGAGTTGTCAGAAAGAATGGTAGAAGAAAGGTGCAATTAAATACATATTAAGATTCATAGAGTGCAGAAGTAGGATCATCAGGCATACGGTCCATCAAGCATCAAATTACACACACTGAATTTTTGTCTCTTGTCCTAACAAGCTTTGCTTTGTATATTATCCTGGCAAATCGACCCACACTTAATCACAGTAGATAGTACAATAAATGGACAAAGTCTCGCATAAGTGGTTGGTCAAGAAGGTTCGGTCGCTCAGTATTCAGGATGAGAATGGTAAATTGGATTAGACATTGGCATTACAGGAGATGCTGGAGAATGGTAGTGGAGGATTTCCTCTCTGACCAGAAGCCTGTGACTCGTGGCATGCCTCATGGATTGGTGCTAGGTCCATTGTTTTTTGTCATCAATACCAATAATCTGGATGAAAATTGGTAAATTGGATCAGCATATTTGCAGATGATATTAAGACTGGGGATGTACTGGACAGAGAGGAAGACTTTCAAAGAGGGATCTGGACCAGCTGGAAAAATGGCAGTTGGAATTTAATGTGGACAAGTTTGCAGTGTTGTACTTTGGAGGAAAAACCAGGATAGTGTTTACATGGATATTAATAGGGGACTATGTAGTGTAGTAGACAGAAGGATCTGGGAAATACAGACACATAATTCCTTGAAAGTGGCATCACAGGTAGATAGGATCATCAAGAGAGCTTTTGGAACATTGCCCTTCATACATCAAAGTATTGATTACAGGAGGAGATTTTTTTTGTTGAAATTGTATTAGACATTGGTGAGGCCAAATTTGGAGTATTTTGAGCAGGTTTGACCACCTACCTACAGAAAAGATATCAATAAGATTGAAAAAGAGCAGAGAAAATTTACAAAGACTTGATGAGCTGTTATAGCGAAAGGTTGAATAGGTTAGTACTTTACTTCCTGGAGTGTCGGAGAATGAGGAGGATTCGACAAGAGTTTACAAAATTATGAGGGTGAATGGATCAGAGGTTGGGTGAGAAAAAAACTAGAGAAAATTTGTGAAATGTTTAAGGGGAACATTTGTGGGAACTTCTTCACTTAGAAGGTGGTACATGGAATGAAATGCAGATTGAATTTCAAAATTTAAGAGAAATTTGGATAGATACATGGATGGAAGGAGTATGGAGGGACATGGTCCAGATGCAAGGCAGGATGATAGTTTGGCATGGATTGATGAACTCCAGATCGTTATGTATTTATATACACCTTTTGGATGCTCGCATTGGGAAAGAGATAGAGGAGTAGTTGAGCCATCACCACCATGCTGAGGGACAGGTTCGTCTCGGAAGCAATGAGTATGCTAAACGACCAAACAAACTGCTCATATTAACTTCCCGATACTCTCATATTCACGAAACAATATTTATTTATTTGTACATATGAATAATTGCATACATATTGATTGCCTGTATGTGTCTGGTTGTGTGCCTGTATGTTTTGCACTGAGGACTGGAGAACGCTGTTTTGTCAGGTTGCACTTGTACAATCAGATGACAATAACTTGACATGGGCTTATTATGTGCTGTGTATTATGTGTATTATGGCTAGTGATCGGAGAAACATTGATTGTTGTGGTGTACATGTACAGGCGGATGATAACAACATGAACTTGAAATAAGTGGACTGTTTCTGTGCTGTAATGTTCTATAGTTCCGAAACAAAAGTGCAGGGTTGGTGTTACAGTAAGTCATAAAGTGCAGGGTATCGTGTTATTCAGACAGAGTGCAGGATATAGATAAAAGTACAGTCAAACAGCGCAAGGGCATCATCTTTTAACAATTGTAATTTGATTCTACCATTTTCTGACTCCATCTATATCTCCTGTTGCTTTGGTAAAGCAGCCAACATATTAAAATACTCAGGATACACAAGAGACTGCAGATACAGGAATCTGGAGTAAAACGCAATCTGCTGAAGAATCTCAGCAGACTGGGCATCATCAGTGGGAGAAAAGGAATGGTCAAAGTTATGGGCCAGAACACTTTATCAAGACTGCTTGTATTATCCTTTATTATATTAAATGACACTCCCCAGCCACCCAACTGTTCTTCTTTTTCCCTCCTATTGGGAAGAAGACTCACAAGTATGAGATCACGCACCACCAGATTCAAGGACAGATTCTTCCCTAACGTGGTCAGGTTCCTGATTAAACCTTACAATAGTAGAATTTGCTCTGTGTTAACTGACCTCTCTTTGTAACTCTACACTTCTGTAAAGAGCCACATTTGCTGTATGAGATGTCCGGCTGGACTGCTCTCAAAGCAAACTTTATCACTGCAGCTTGGCACATTTGACAAACTTGAACAATGAGGTCCATTCAAGATCACGACAAGAAAGGAACTATCCTTGAATCTACACCAGTCCTATTTTATTCAACCACATTCCCGTCATTTTCAAGGTTCAAGCTTCCTTTTAGTGTCACAGAATGATACATTAAAAATGAAAACATACATGATGCACTTTTTCTTCTTCCCACAGTTAGTGAGAATGCTGAACAACCAAAGGAATTGGTCAAATTAACCATTCAAGGCTCTCAAACTCACAAAATACTAATTTATTTACTTGTATAGACAAATACCAGTCCTTCATGTGTATTGTTTGCATTGTGTTATGTCTGGTTGTGTGCCTGCATATTTTGCACTGAGGAGTGGAGACTGCTTTTCAGTGGGTTGTACTTGTGCAATCAAATGACAATAAACTTGACTTTTTTGCCTGCTGTAAGGCAGAGTCAATATTGCACAGTGCCCTTACAGTACGAGAGAAAACTAAGCAAAAGAGAGTCTTTTCAGAAGCACTGAAGTGTCCGTGGATTCACTTCCAGTGCTGCTGCAGCCACACAGAGTCCTGTTTGATCCATCGGCAGCCTGAGCTCTAGCTCCAAACCTCCAACATGATCAGGAAGCCCTCAGAGCCTAAGGCTCTTCAGCAGTCCTGCTTGCCCCTCAGCCATCTCTTGAATCCTGGCTCCGACACGTGGTTCCCATGAGACAGTGCCTAGCAGCCAGCAGGTTCTCAGTAAAATTTAGAGGTGATTAACCTACCAACCTGTGCATCTGGAGGAAATGTATGCTGTCACAAGGAGAACATGCAAACTCCACAGAGTCAGCAATGTATGTGGGATGCTGGAGCTCTGAGGCAGTAGCTTCTCCAGCCATGGTACTGGGCTACCTGGCCCCAGAACCCAGGCAGGATAACCCGATGTTAAAAATGCCACAAGACAGGATTCACTTCACAGTGAGCTCATCTCTCAGGGCTCAGAAGAAAGCAGAAAGTAGTAGTGGAAGGAAAATATTCTGCCTGGAGATCGGTAACTAGTGGAGTGCTGCAAGGATCTGTTCTGGGATCCCTGCTCTTTGTGATTTTTATAAATGACCTGGATGAAGAGGTGAAAGGATGGGTCAGTAAGTTTGCAGATGACACAAAGTTTGGAAGAGTTGTGGATGGAGCTGAAGTTTGTTGAAGGTTACAAGAGGATATAGACAGGATGCAGAGTTGGGCAGAAAAATGGTAGATGGATTTCAATCCGGATAAGTGACAGGTGATGCATTTTGGAAGGACAAACCAGAAGGCTTAGTGGAGGGTTAATGGTTGGTTACTTAAGAGTGTGGATGAACAGAGGGATCTTGGGGTTCAATTCCATACATCCCTTAAGGTTGCCACACAAGTTAATAGGATAGTTAAGAAGGCCTATGGGATGCTGGGATTAATAGAGAGATTGAGTTCAGGAATAGAGAGGTCATGTTGCAACTCTACAAATCTCTGGTAAGACCTCACTTAGAGTATTGTGTTCAGTTCTGGTCACCTCATTATAGGAAGGATGTGGAAGCTATGGAGAGGGTGCAGAGGAGATTTACCAGAATGTTGTCTGGATTGGGAAACAAGTCTTACGAGGCAAGGTTAGCAGAGCTGGGACTTTTCACTGTGGAGCATAGAAGGATGAGAGGAGACTTGATAGAGGTCTACAAGATTATGAGATTATGGCTGGACAGCCAGCACCTGTTTCCTGGGGCAGGATCAGAAAACACCAGAGGACATGTACAAAGTTAAGGGAGGGAAGTTTAGGGGAGACATCAGGGGTGAGATCATTTACACAGAGAGTTGTGGGTGCCTGAAATGCCTTGCTGGAGATTATGGTGGAAGCTGAAACATTGGGGGCATTTTAGAGACTATTAGACAGACACATAGATGAAAGAAAAATAGAGGGTTATGGGGTAGGGAGGGTTTAGTATTTTTGTTTTAGGCAGGAATATATGGGTCGGCACAACATCGAGGGCCAAAGGGCCTGTACTGCACTGTATTGTTCTATATAGTCTTTGACTGCACCATCAGAGGCTGTTCTCATGAAACAGGCTCCTAAGCCCAAGTATAACTACTCATAAATTTAACTGGCATCTTATGAAAATAACAACAATATCACTCCTTCTATAATTTTTCATCATTTAAATTCAATTGAGATTCAGAGGACTGTTGGAGACTTTCTCTGTGATAAGTGATATCACCTGGAATCTAAATGAGGCACTCATCTTGCAACAATTGCATTTAATTTACAAGCTTTACCCTTATTATGCTCAAATTCTCTCTGGAGCCTTTAAAGATAACAAAACTGGAAAGGATTGAAGCAGGCCTGTCACAGGGCTGCGGAATGAAGATTTTTCATAAGGCCCTCAGAGGACTCATGGATAGGAGTTCATCTCATTCCTTACATTTGTTCAACTTTAAGGTGTAGGCGTACTGAATTGCATGTCCTGGTGGAGTCTTACAGAATTTCTACTGGTAATGATATTAGTTTTCTGGCTATAGCCCGAGATACTTTCCAAAACAGTTCATTTATGACACTCCTTTCCAAACATCTGCTGCTTTGCTGACCAACAGATGATCAGCTCATTGGGTCCATCAACCTTGCATGAGAACAACACCCCTTTGGACCAAGTGAAGGACAGTGAAGGTGTGTTTTCAATTTATCTCTCCTCAGCCAGAGGGTTGATGAGTTCAGGACATCCTGGGAAAACGACACTCAGTTTCTCTTCATTCAAGCCAGGAACAGAATCGAGATGGTCTGCGATATCAGCTGCCTTAAATATTAGGCCATTGACCCTTTAATGTGCCACAAATTGGTAATGCAAAATGTGGATAATGAGAATAAACGCAAATGTTAACCCTCCAGTCAAATACAATTGAAATTCATGCCTAGAAATTGGATACAATTGTTTGCACATCCTACTTGCATCTCCTGAGAGAAAATAAAATCACTAAATTGGATAAAAAATATTTTATTTTTCCCAAGTCTGCTTATTGAATTTTCTATTTGGGAAGAAATGGTTACAATAACACCTTGTTATCCAGAATTCAAGCCTCAAACAGCTTGCAAAGTAATCACAGAAAATAAATAGGTACAAAATATGGAAGGTTAAAATTGGCTCACCTCGCTGTTAGTTTGCTAACCATGTTACAACATGCAATCTCAAGCATCCAGAAAATTCACTTATCCAACATCTACCAATCCCCATAGACACCAGGCATTTTACTGTACATCTTGAATTGCACTTTTCCTGATGGGAGCTGTATGAACAGCTGCTGTGTTGTTGCCAAAACTGATCATGGGCATGGATAGCCCCAAATGCCACAGAACTGCTGCCTAAAATGCTGGCATGAAGATGATGGCAAATATGAACACCAGAATCCTTTGTGTGTGGACACCATCCCATACATTAATTTGCTCCAATGAGAGTGACCATCAGAGAAAGTAGCAGTGTATATAGGTGTGTGTCAGCTATGAAGGTTGTAGATACTGATGGACCAAAGAATACTGACTCTATAAGAAGAATCACAAGGTCAGACTTGATTCAGATAGATTCAAAATATGGACCAATTGAGCACAATGAAGTCCTGGAAATTGAAGTTCAAGTGGTAATCTCAGCAAGTGAGGCTACTTGGTTTTTTTTTTGTAAGAGGTCCAACTTTTTTGATGGTGATTTAGGTGTCAGATATGTGATCACATTGCCCGCACTTCCGACAATATGTCGACATGTCAGCATTTTATATCACTAACATATTTCACTCTGGAGAATTTGCATCTTGTATTTCATATAGATGAATAAAACACATTATGTGATAAAACAATTCCTTGCTGAAGTTGTACATGGCTACTTCATCCAAATTCAACAGGAGCTAACTTGGGCATGGTTACCTGACCTGAGCATGAAAGAATCCTACCATTTGTCAGGGCTCAAGTCACCCTCAAATTGGCTGAGTTTGTATTTTAATTTTATGTCCAAGTTGACCCTAGAATGAGGGAAGTTGGAGTCGCAGAGTTTGACACAGCACAGACAGGATCTTCAACCCATCTAGCCTGTGTTGACCACCACCAGCCATCTGCACCAATGCAGAATCTCCCCCCTTATTCACTCACTTACACAGTAGGGGAAACATACTATGGCCAATTAACTGACCAAACCAGTAGGGATGAAAAGAGAGTAAATCCGCCTAGTCACTGGGAGAACGAACAAACTCCACACCAACAGTAGTGGAGGTCAGGTTTAAACTGCATCTCAGGTACGGTGAGTATCCAACTAGCTATGCCATTGCATCACCTTTCAAGTCCGGTGAGTGAGGCCCCTTCTATTAGCAGATACCTTATGACATCATCAAGCACCTCAAAATCAGAAATAATGCAGGAGAGAACATCGGAGAACTCGCTCCCAACAGCGCAACACAAACCCTGCCTCAATAAACATTGCCTGCAAGTTACTTCCTCATTTTTTTTACTTCCAGCCAAGATTTTCCTTCAATACCAAATTAGGATTTTCTTCGACATTGAACTCTGTGAACTGGCAGACATGAAAATAAAAAAAAGTTAACATCTGATTGAAGATTTAAATTTCATTTATGTGGTTACACAGAGAGAATAATTCATTTATTTAAAAGAAAACAAAGAGAAAGCATTTAAAAGCTTGCATTTTATGGGCCATATTCAAAAGGCAAGTTCCTATTCTCCCTCACTCCCTATTTGATTTTCTCTCCTCCTTTTGCTAAGGAACTCATGTACAGGGAATAGCCCACATTATTGAACTGACACTTTGTCACAAGCATTTGTGCATTATTAGCTTTGAAGGACATCAATAATGATCCAAACTGTCCACCCAACTCAAGATCCCTTAAATAAATTTCCAGATGAGCCCACTGAATAGTGATCAAGAAAGAAAGTTATATTAATGTTGCACCTTTGACAGCCTCAGCACCTCCCAGGTGAATTAAGTAGACTGAATTAAGGAAGTTTTGAAGTGAAGTCACTGTTGGAAATCAGGATTAGAAATGGCACTATTTATCTTATGCTCCCTAGCCTAAGGATATTAAGACACGTTTGTAGCATTCTGACCACTAATAAGTTAACTCATCACAGTCCTGGGATTAGATTTGGCTAAATCCTCATTAGCACCGTTTAGTAAATCACTGGGCGGCACATTTACTCACACTCTCTTTGAAAGGCTCTTTCATGCAACTCTTTCCCCATAGCTGCCAGCCCCACTGTTCCCTTGGAGAAATGGCTTCCATGGGACGGAGAAACTCATCCATAGAACATAGATAAAAAGTTTTCAGCGAGGACTGGGTGCAGAGCATCCACACACTCAGCACACACTGCAAAATCTGGATTGTCTGGAATCTGCACCTAATCAAAAGCTGGAGGCCTGTGGCTCCTGCTGGCGACGCTGTGTGATTTCAGTCTGAGCTCCACACATTCTGCATAACACACATCCTCTAAACAAAAATTGAAAGACAAAGTGCAGGTCTGTGTGCCACTCCTTCCCGGAGTGCTCCACAGGGAGAGAAATGTGAAAGATACAAACCAGAAAAATGTGCAAAATCTGTATTAATCAGAGTTCCTCGGCTTCACTTGTAAATAGTGGTGCTGGCTGTCAGCAGAAGCTGCTTTATTCACTGCACGCTCTCGTCTCAAGAGTTCATTGAGATCTAATTTTCCACCAAGGCTGAGTTCTTCCAGCATTTTGTGTGTAACTTCCATGCATACATAGCCTCCAGGCCGTTAAGAATGTCAACCTCACTTTTGATGAAAGACATTCCAATCACTTTCATACTCTGGCCAGTTAGCAACACGAGTCTTAAATGGTTTGGGACAAGTTGGAGAGCTTTTAGAATAATAAGGTCCGTTGTAAACGGTCCAATTGTATGTAGTGCATCATTTAGGAAAGCAGAAGGAATTAGCCCATGGGGAGGTATTACCTTTATCTGCACAGGTTTGCAATTATCAGGGACTGCTTGTTGCTAAAGTAAATACCCAAAGAACAAATAAATAAAGAATTTCAAACCAAACTACAACATATACAAATTATATTTTGATAAGATTTGCACCAGCTTGCAATAAATTAATTTTTCCATTAAATTGCAATTTCAAAGTTAAATGTCACAAAACCAGACACAAGAATAAGTGCACAACATATTTTCATTTTCTCCAGATGAGCCAATAATATTAAGTTTTCTTCAACTGCCAGAAGTATTTTCTTAGGTTTTGAAGGAAACCAAAAATAATTGGAGGGATTTTTTTTTTCCTGAAAAAATGAAGGTTGCAGTTTCACTGCAATCAAAGTAGATAGATGCAAATGTGAAAGGAATATCAGGCATATCATTTGCATTGCAGGGCTCATACATAGTTCTTAAAGGGTTAATACCAATAAGGATAACTGCACTCTTTTGAAAATGACTTCCTTTGAGAAAATCTGAGCGCTGAGCAGCAGTGGTTCCCTGATTCCTGAGATAAAAGCATGAAAAAGGAGGAAGTCTAACAGTACTTACTGTCCACAGGGTTGATGTAATCTGTGATGTGTGTCGGACCGCCTGTTCCACTGGTCTGCATGAGGATGTCACTGTATGGACTTCGATGAGTGGCCATTAGGGTCATTTGATGGTAGTACTCAGCTGGATTAGCTCCTGGTGGGGGAGGAGGCAGGCCAAACAGACCTCTGTCCTTCAAGTGCTCATGAGGAACTGCGGGGCAAAAAAACAAGATATCCGTTCCTAAAGTTGTAAAAAGCTTTGTGATTTTTCTGTACTGACGTCAGGCACTCCTCTGCTACCCAGATGGAAGCTATCGCTGCTGTTCAGTGACGGTGGTTTGGGCGTGTTTGTGTAGAAAGGAGCTGAGCGAGCTGGGGCCTCCACATTCCAGAGTTTCCTCAAACTCATAAACAAAGCCTGACTGCACCAAATGACTTCAGCGATGGAGAGAGAAAGAGAAATTGCAACAGCATCAATGGAAATGCTTGAAATCGTGGCAACTCTATGGCTCATGTCCACAAGAGGATTTTTAATCTGTAATAGTAACACAGCCACACTCATTCACTTACACATGCAGTCACATCTGTGTACATTGCCTTATATGCTTTCATGCTCATACTCAATTACACGTAACTCTCAACACATTCTTCCGTGCACATAATCTCCATGACTTTAAATCTTATTTGTTAAAGGAATAACATGCTTACAGTCGCTATAGTACCAAATTTTATGGAAGTTCAAACACAAAGCTAAGTAGTTAAATTAACCCCAGAGGGGCTGGAGGAGCTTCTTACAGAACACCCATCTCCAACAAGACACAACAGGATCCCAGTGTTTTCTCTCATTCAGAAAAGCTCCGAGGTTCCGTCCGGTGCACCAAGCTCACTCCTCTTGATGTGGTAACACAATCGTAACCTTTACAATGTTGACTGCATAATCACAACCTAATTGTGAAGAGAGGAGTAATAACTTAACCCTGTAGCTGCATTACTAACACAGTAATTTTTATCACTCGACACTTCAGAAAGTTTCCTTGCAGAGAAGCGATGCCTGATTTAAATGATACACTGAACAGTCAGTATTCAAAAAGTTGAGTTACTTGTTTGACTTCAGACTGCATTAAGAAACCGTGTTTTATTATTTTCCGCTCAGAATGGTCAAAGAGGAAACTGATCATTTAAGAATGAGTTGAAGAGGCTTGTAAATTGATAGAATAGAACTTTCTGTAATAGGACATAAGAGTGCTCAATTGCTGGGTACATTCCTAATGTTTTGACAGTTAGGGATATGTGGATTGGGCAGAAACAATTCAGTGGCAGGGCAACATTGAATGGTGATACGGGCAATTCTTGGTACTACTTTATGAGATCTACAATCATCAATTAGTCTTCGATATTGTCATTTTTGCATCTCTGCATAATAAAACAATGCTGGCTATAAGTTAACATTGTGTTGGCAATTTAATAATATTAAATTCTCCACCATCTACTATGATTTTGATCTTTGCTTTTCACTCCATGGGTCATATTATCCTCTGTGTGCTGGTATCCCTATCCATGTGATATTGATCATTGGACAGCAATTTAAAGTAATTTAATTACATAAGCAAGGGTAAAATGCTAGCATTACTAATGGTGCCGGGGAAACTACTAAATAGCTGCAAAATAAAAATTATTGTTTATGAGATGCTTCATATGCTTTCAAAGGGGAGAACTGCCATTTTGACAGGACCTACATGTGACTGTAGATCTATCAATTATTTCTCGCAAATCTTCTCTCAACCCTTTTGCTCCTGAACTGACCAACTCTTTTCCTTTCACTCCATCAGCCTCTGCATTCAACAGATCATCCCCTTGCAACTTCTGCCAGCTCCAAGAAGATTCATCCATCAACCAAATTTCCCTTCTCTCCCCTTTCAGCATTTCAAAGCATCACCACCACTCCCTGAACTGCTCATCCATGCCTCCTACTATTCTCCACTAAATGGAACTTTCACTTGCAGCTACAGAAAATGCAACACCTGTCCTTTCCCTTCTTCCCTTCCCAACGACTAGGAACCTGAATAGCCTTTCCAGGTAAAGCACCAATTCATTTGGATGTCCTTTATTCTGACATATAGACTTCAATATTCACAGTGTGGCCTCCTCTACACTGGAGAACAGGATACAAACTGGGTGATCACATTGTGGAGTGCTAGGTCCACAGGAGTGACCCAAATCTTTTAGCTGATTACCACTTTAATTTCAAATTCCACTCTAATGTTTCTGTCTATGCTCTCCTACATAGTTATAATGAAGTCCAATGCAAACTCAAGGGTCAACATGTTATCTTCTGTCTGGGCACATTGCAGCTTGTAAGATTCAATTTCAACTTTAGGACACGCATTCTTTATTTATGTTTGCATGAGAATTGGCAGCTTGTGTGTGGCAATGTTGTCGCTCAGATTTTCCCTTCTTTTTCACTTTTGAATTGTCAGCTTTGCTGGCCAGGTATCATGGCCCTACCACTAGCAAAACATTGCAGAGACAAAGAATTAGTTCTTCACTGTCACACTGAGTCATCAAATCTCAATCAAGCTGAGAAACTGCCTTTGTTCCAACCAACTCTTCCTCCACCATCCCCCTGTGTAAATAAACCATTTCACTCCTTCCTAGTTGGCAGATCTGAAATGTTCACTGTTCCTCTTTCCACGGATGCTGCTGGGCCTCATGAGTCCTTCCAACATTTTCTGCTTTTATTTCAGATTTCCAGCATCTGTAGATTCTTTAAAACTTTCTGGACCCATCAACATGTTTGACCCCCTAAGTGGTTATTACCCACTGACGTTAAGATGGACATTAAATGCCGGCCTTGCCAGTGATATCCATAATCCCATGAACAACTAAAATAATTATTTTACTGTTTTGCCATTACTTTGTGAGTGTTTAAGAAAAAGATTTATGCAGAGGTGAAAATGAAATTTTATATATGTCTTTTGCACCCATGCCCTTTATCTAATTTGAAAGGACCGCTGTTCGAAAACAGAACAAGACAAGTGTTACATTATATTAGGTTAGCGCAATGCTATTACAGCACCAGTGTTCGAATCTGGTGCTGTCTGTAAGGAGTTTGTAAGTTCTCCCCATGTCTGTGTGGGTTTCCTCCAGGTACTCTGTTTACTCCCACCTTACAAAAAAAGTACCAAGTTTGGAGGTTGATTGGTGTATTTGCACAGCATGAGCTCAAAACAGAAGGGCCTGTTACTGTGCAGTATCTCTAAATTTAAAATTTAAAAAGCAAAGATCGAAAGCAGTCGTAAGAACAGCCTACTTTCTTTTATCACGTGTTCACATTTTACTTCACAAAATAAATCCTCAGAGGTTATTAGATAGAGATAGACAAGTGAAGCAAGCAGCAAGGGCTTACCATCAGCTGGACTCAGGCCTCTTGCAGCGGAGATCATAGAAAGTGTAGGGCTTCCATGCATGGTCCTCAGGTAATGTTCCATGTGGTGAGGGTTGACATAAGGATGGGGCGGGCTGAAAGGGGACTCCGCTGTCCCTGCTGGATTCCGATGAGGAGAGAGCCGAATGAGGGAAATGTCGGAGAAGACGGGACTTCCAGCCAAGGCAGGAGGCCTAAGAAGACAGAAGCACAATATTCCTTAAAGGTCAGTCACCTTGCACTTTTCTCGATCACTGAGAACCTGCAGATGGAAATCAATTCAGGTATGCTGTGGGAGGTGAAATGGATCTGAAAATTTATGATCAATGTCACTTTAAAGCCCAGACACATCATGCTGTATCAAACTACAATGTGCCCTCGAGTCCATTTTGATACAAATCTGGTCAAAGAGAGCTAGATCAAGAAGTGAACTCGTAACTTCATGCTGAGCTGGATTTCAGCAAGTATTTCTTAAGTGGACAAGAAACTGAGTTTCCACTGTGATTTAACTAAGTAAATTCATATTTACATTGTACATCTTGATTCAAAGCAGCTGGGAATCTGGAACAAAGGTTAGCAGTTTACCATTGTAAAGCAATGTCATACTTTGCAGAAAGCAGAATGCTTGATTCCTTCATATTTTTTCCTCACAGCCTTACCAGACAAATGCTCACATATTAAAAATCTCCTCCTGACAAATTGCCATGAAAATACCAACATCTACATGTATTGCCAAAATGCACAGAAAGTATTGAAATAACAATTCTTGGAAGGATCATCATGTGCTAGTTCAACCTATGACTCTCAACGTGATCTCAGCTGTGTAGTTTGGGAGAAGTCACAGAATCCCTTGACCTACCAGAATAGAACCAAGAGTCAAAAATTAGGAATTGTTCCCTTGAATTTACAATGCATCAGGGCCCACTCCTTTCCTATTTCCATTATCTCATAAAATAACAGCATAGAAAGGAATCATTTGCTATCAATTCCTTGTCTCTCAGTGTCCTTTAAGGGAAGATGACTTCTCAGGTCTTGATCCATGGTCATCACAAGTATTCATAGAGATAGTATTTAAATGCATGGAATCTTCCACCCTTACCATCACTTCAGCAGCCCCCAGCACTTGTTGAGTGAAGTAATTTTTTTCAACTCTACCATAATTGTTCCGCCAATTACTTAAATCTGTCTTGCAGTAAGCTTCCCTCAACACATTCTTCATGTAACTGACTCCACTTCTGAGGCCTTTATCCCATCACAGGTAGCCATGCCCCCAAGGATCGGGTCCTTGGGCTCTGACATTCTCATTCTAACCCCTTTGACCTCAGCAACTACCTCTCAAAGGCCATGCTTTTGTTATCCCCTTGCCTTTATCCCAATTGACCAGGATCCATTTATGCCATATAACTTTAAAGCACTTTGGGATATTTAGATCTGCAGGCACACACTCCAAAAATGACAAGCATTCCCATTGGGTCACTGTTTTTAGAAGATAAGAGAATCAAAGGCAAAGACCTCAAAATGAACAATTTGCTTCACTGTCTTCTCTATGCTGATGTGAGATGAACACAGAATCAGAAGTTTACTTGAAATGATTAATCAAAACAACCCATTCATCAGTCTGACAGAAAGATTTCAAAGCAACAGGTAGCAGAAGCACTTAGATTCACAGCCTGGTCATGCGGAAAAGGCACACACTTCCGCTGCTAATGGAGTCTGATCAAAGTGATCAGACAGCTTTGTGTATTTCCAGAGTTGTATTGAAAAATAGGCTGATGGGTGCATTTTCCCCTTGAGAGTGCTGTTCACCATGAATGTTTAGGCGTGGCATCCTGCCACCTTTTATAGCAGCCCAAATTTAACTTGGGTTTAATTGAACCAAGGCATGCATGTTTCAGTGCAAAGCTGTTTGTGGTGATTTATACCATCATTCAACTTTAAAGAGATCAGTTTCTTTCATTTACAGGGGAAACAGTGGACCTTTACCACCAGCACTTGGTGCACACACAAATATAGATTTCCAGTTAATGCTGCTTTTTTTCTGCTCCACAATGGAAATGAACATGCTGAGATGAATACAAAATGTTTGCATATCATACATTCGCTAAATGCTAGTGAACTTCTTTACTTGACATAATAGTAACTGTTGTAAATGTGGTAATAAGGGCAAAAAGCAACAAGAAGACAAATTACAAATTTTTACTTGCATTAGTTGGCTTTTCTTTAATTAGAGCCATTGAAATGCACATTCACCTGAACTGGTTGACGATGTATCAGCTTAAGGTCCTTTGCTTTAGGATGTTCCTCAAATATTGAGGCACGTGATCAGATCTTCACTGAAATAGCCGAGGTCATGCATTCATGTTTCTGATTCAAACCTGATGATTCTTTGATTGGATCAAGCCATGTTTTCACTTGTAGCTAAAACTATTTTAGAAGACCATTCCCATTCATTAATCTCACTTATTTACATGAAGGTAAAATCAGAGAGATACAACCATGCAATAGTAGTGACCTAAAAAAAAAGCCATGCCATTGTTGGTCCCAAAAAAAATGGAATCAAGAGGTTTGTATTGTTAACTTGACCAAGTAAGGAGATAGGCCTCTGCTTTCTATGGCTTGCAGGCTATAAATGAAAGAGCACCACTGACCATCGGTAGGTGTGATTCCGATTTAGAATCATTCAGTCGTAACCCTGCAGATGATCACTGCTGTTATTCAAACACAAGATAATCTTCTTTACACCAACCTTTTGTATTCTACATACACACCATACACTCTGCACTGTCGATGAACAAGTTGCTCAGCAGTGATTCCAAAATTGTTGTTCACGAATACCACAAATACTATCCTACATCTCATATTAAACCAAGAGCATTAAATGAGCTTAAATGGTGCATGGTCTGTTGTAAAAAAAAGTTCCCTCAATTCAACATAAGATCCAAGAATTGTTCAGATGGCACTTTGGGATACTAACTTTGCTCTCATTTGTTAAAAAAGCTTTAACAAAATATCACTTTATGAAAATATTTTTTTGCCTGCAAATCTGATTGATAGCATAGCTTGATGGTGGGAAGTTGTTCTGATTTTTCACAGAACTTCAATGTAGGTAGTTATTTCACCTACTGGAACTAGGCGGGGGGGGGGGCCTAATTAGCATAGGAGGTAAGTGAGACAGTTAGGAATGAGTCACGATTTTTATCTGCAGTCACCATTGCTTCCATAAACTGCCTACAGTTCAGGGGTGTAAAGGTGACAGGGCTGCCACTCTCAGTGATCCACAAAGGGATCGTTAGTGGAACTATTAGAACACTGGAATGAAGCCTGTGCTCACTTTTCCTTGGGTGTCTTGTACCTTAAAATTCCCGTGACCTTAACCTCTTGCTCCTGAGTACTCTTAAAACCAGTGAAACAGACCATCTCACAGATATTCCATCAGTTTGACCTGAGCTGTTAGCCCCTTCGTAGAGCTGGTGAAAACACTCAAAGCAGTGCTGACCCAGCAGGATTTGAAACTTTCCCAAATACAAGACTACCATGAATCAGCAAGATCAGTTTCCCCGTGCAATTTGATAGTTATTCTACCAGTATAGCTAATTGGGCCTCCAGCAATCAGTAGTAGTATTGGTCAAAGCACAGACAATTCACGGCAGAGATATTAAATTATCCTCTTCGTGTTCACTTCCTTTTCTCCTCCTCCTGCAACTTTCTTTAGATGGTTACCCTTAACTTTAAAACAAGTGGTCCACGTGAAATTTTCCAACATCTGACGGGATATTGTGTGACACCAATCTTCTTCGGTTGAATTGCTAACAATTAACAGGATATAATGGATTTGCATAAGAACTTAAAAAAAATAGCAGGAGAAGCTATCTAGGAGCAGGAGGAGCTATCTAGCCAGTCAAGCCTGCTCTGCCATTCAATAAGATCATAACTAATCTAGCTGTGGACTCAGTTTCGTCTACCTGTCTTTTCTCCATAACCTTAACTTCCTTATTTTGAAAATATATATTTAACTGTGCCTTAACTATAGTTAATGAGATAGCCTCAATAGCTTTCTTGGGCAGCAAATTCCAGAGAATCACTTTTCTCTGTGTAAAGCAGTTCCTCATCTCCATTCTAAATCTATTCCCTGAATTTTGAGGCTATGTCCCCGAGTTCCAATCTTTTCTGCCTTTATCTTTTCTTTCCATTTCATAATTATATCTGTTTCTACAACATTTTCTCTCATTCCAAATTCCAGTGAGCATAGTCCTAGGTGACTCAATCTCTCTTCAGATGCTAGCTCCGTCATCTTTGGAATCGACCGGGTGAACCTCCTCTGCACCAACTCGAAAACCAAAATGTCTTTTATCAAGTAAGGACACCAGAACTGCATGCAGTACTCCAGGTGCGGCCTCACCAGTATCCTGCTCTTAAATTCAATCCTTCTAGAAATGAAGGGCAACATCAATTTGCTTTCTTAATAACCTGTTGCACCTGCATACCATCCTTTTGGAATTTATGCACAAGCACTCTGCACAAGAGTGTGCTGTAACCTTCAACCATTTTAAGATATAGATCTTAAGATCGAGAAGCACAAGCAAGCTATTCAGCATATTGAGCCTTCTCCCCCATTCCATCATGAGCTGATTCATTCTCCCACTCTCCTGCCTTCTCCTCTAATACTGTGACTATTCAGAATACTTATCAATCTCTGATCTTCAATTACAATACCCTGGTTCCTCAAACTCTGGTATGGGTGGATGTAAATTCTGTCTCACTTTCTCCACAGATACTGTCTTTATATTGAGTATTTCCAGCGTGTTCTGTTTATATTTGAAATCCCATGATTTGTGTGTTGTGATCACATTATGAATCGACTTGTCCTCTCCAGTTTGAAAGTTACCCTTTTGAGGAATGCCTCATCCTAACCTTTTCAGAAGTTCACAGCATGCCCAGCAACAGGCCAAACACATCAATAATGACATTCACATGCTATTGCTTTACAGCTGGTAGAGGGAGACTGACTTTTAAAGTATCACAATTTTGATGTGAAAGTGATTCTTAAAAAGCACTTGTATATTGCTATTTTAATACACAAAGTGCTGGAGATTGATGAAGGGCTCAGGCCTGAAATGTTGGTTAAAAATCTTTGCTTGCTATGGATACTGCCTGACCTGCTGAGTTTCTCTAGCACTTTTGTGTACGAGCTATGATCACAGTGTCTGCAGACATTTTTGTTTCACTGTGTATTGCTATGAGGTAGCTTTGTCATTTGAAAATGAGTCGTACATTAGCTCCAAGCTGAATTCAAGGCCTAATATGAATTGAGAGAGATTTTGGACACAATTCCAAACTAAAGGGACATTCCATGAATGGTGCGTAACTGCATTTTAAGAGGTCTGTTTTTTAGGTGGGGTGGCAGGTTTGGGATTTCAGTGTTCCCGCCGTGTAACTCAACCTACATGGCAAACAAGAAATGAGCAGATGGGGTCAGATTAAGAAGGATTAAATGAACCAGTTTAAAAACTGTCAGCAAATGTTGAAACTATAGAACCATGGAAAATGAAATTAAGCACTAGAAAGCAAAGCCAGAAGTAAAATAAAATGTAAACAAACTATGAGTATGGGAGGCAGGAAAGTAGAAACAGCTTTTGAACGAATACACACTCCCACCTGTCCACATTTTTCCCTTTTCCCGATGCCGGCTCCATACCTCATGACTGGCCTCTGACATCTCATTGAATTAACCATTTTCCATGTATGGATCCACTTAAATGCCAAAGGGATGTGTGTGCAAAATGGAGGAAGGCACAAGAATGAATTACATTCCTGCCTTGAACCAACATCCTTTCAATTGCATGTTAAAGCAAAGGTCGCAGGTCAATAATCAAGAGCTAGACACCTGACTGGTCACTCCATCTTCCCTGTTTAGCGACTCGACTCAAACTGCAGCAGCTCAACTATCTCTCTGCAGAGACTTTTCATTCATTCATGCAACATAAGTGTCAATGATTACAGTAAAAACACAAAGCTGTAGAAACTCAGCTGGTCAAGCAGTGTCCTTTATATAGCAAAGGTAAAAATACATAACCAACGTTTCAGGCTTGAGGCCTTCTTCAAGGTATGGAAAAATGTAGGTAGGTGTCCGAATAAGAGAGTTTGGGGGGGGGGGGGGAGGGGTGGTTGCAAGGCAGGAGGTGATAGGTGGAGAAGGGAGGGGACATCATAGATCAAGGGGAGGAGGGATGGCTAGGTGAAGGGAGGGGGGAGGGAGAGAGGAAAAGTCTAAAGGGAAAAAGGGAAGGGGAGAGGGGGAAGAGGGGAGCAGGTTAGCAGAAACTGGGCAAGTCGATGTTAATGCCATCTGGCTGGAGTGTCCAGACGGAAAATATCCTCCAATTTGCAGAGGAATACACCCACACCTCCTCCCTCACCTCGGCCCAAGGCCTCAAACAGACATTTCAAGTGAAGCAACATTTCACTTGTGTATTTGCAGGATTGATTTACTACATCTGGTGCTCCCTTTGTGGCCTTCTCTACATCGGAGAGACTAGGTGCAAATTGAGAGATCGACTTGCTGAGCACTTTTGCTCCGTCCTCAACAGTAACAGAGATCTCCCGGTAGCCAACCATTTCAGTTCTGTACTCCCATGTCTGTCCATGGCCTTTTGTACTATCCCACCTGCAAATTGGAGGAATACCGTCTGAGCACTCTCCAGCCAGATGCCATTAACATCAACTTTTCTGATTTCTGCTAACCTGCTGTCCTCTTCCCCTTTTTAGTTCTCCTCCCTCCCTTTCCCCTCCTTTCATCGAGCCATTCCTCCTCCCCTTGATCTCTGCTGTCCCCTCCCTCCCTTCTCCACCTATCACCTCCTGCCTTGTGACCACCCCTCCCGCCACCCCCCCCCCCCCCCCGTACTCTTTTGTTCGGATCCCTACAGACATTTTCCCATGCCTTGATGAAGGCTCAAACCCAAAATGTCAGTTATGTATTTTTACTTTTGCTATATAAAGGACATTGCTGAGTTTCTCCAGCTTTCTGTGTTTTACTTCAACCATGGTATCTGCAGATTTTCATGCTTTACTTCTTTTCACGCGAGTACAGGAGTGAGTCACAGAAATGAAATTATTTTTGACATGATTACACCAACATTTTTAGTCCATCTCTTACCTACTTTGAGTCCTTGATTCTCAATTTTTGATTTTATTTGAACATTAACCAACTTGTTGTGGGGCTGGAGCCAAACATGATGAGGGAAGTTGGTTTTCTTCCCTTTAGTGCACTAAGGATGTTTTTTTTTCCAAACAAGAATTTGTTTTTTTTTGTCACCTTACTGATATTAATTTTTCACAATTAATTTAATTAACAGAATTAAAAATGCCAGGAACAATTCATCTTCTTCCTAGGCAAAACCCAAATGCATACAAATTCAAGTTGAAATAAATTAAACAAGGAAGTCTGCATATGCTGTGATTGTAATTCAGTAAACAAAAGTGCTGGAGTAACTCAGCAGATCATGCCTTACGTAGCAAAGAAATGTAACCAATATTTTGAAGGAATGAGCAGTAATAGTTGAGTTTGTCCATATATTTTTTCTTTTTATTAATAATAATTTAATTTTTGCCCCGTCCCTCTCCCAGTTTGTACATATTACAAGCTCATGTTTCATTTAGTGTGAATATCACTTTAAGGGCTAGTGCAGGCTGCAACCATTCACTGCTGTGGAGCGACAGGGCCCAAATTTGCTATTTTGGAGAGGAGAAGAAACATTTGTTGCTATTCCAGGGACACAGGTGGAGAAAGTCATGTGAGTAAGATACTGGAGGAAATTATTAACCAACAACCATCTCATGGAACACTGAGACGGAGGGACTCTGTGAAATGGACAATTTGGCTGATTCTCCCAGTCAGGGGTATTACCCCATTACCCATACCTGAGTTTTGAACGCAATGTGGAAGTCACTTGCTTCGTTTCCCCTATACAAGGAAAAAGGGAATTGTGGCAACTGTTCGTATGAATGGATCTTTTCTCTGGAAGAAACTCGACAAGGATTCATGAGTTTTCAGCAGTCTGGTCCCTCAGTCTCTCCCACCTCCTTTGTAATTATTTCTATGCATCAGTTTGAAAGCCTACCTTTCGGCAAGAGATTTATACGACTGAACTTTGGAATGACTTTCCAGGATTGTGCCTAAGCTGTTATGGTTTGGTATCTCACAAACCACACACTTGTGCACAGTTGGGATTGATTTGATTCTACTGTATTATTATAAGTAATTATTAATAAAAAGTGTTTTAAAAGAAAAAAATATAACATTGCCTTGGTGAATTTTTATTGCTGCTGGTCTATGACATAACAAATTGGGGAATTGCTCAGGATTTGACCAAAATTGGAGCTTATTGATTGATTTTTGATTTTATTGATTAACTCCCTTTTTGAAACCCAATTAAAAGGCTTGTAGGTGTATGGGAAAACAGCATCAATGGATACTGATGAGCTTTTGAAATTGCCATCCTCCTTGGGTTTGCAGAGGGTGATAAAGGATGAGTTGGTGGTTATTGCTCAGAAGTTGGGATTTGTTACGATAAAAATGTCTAAGAAAAAGGCGGAGATCTGGAGAATTATAGTTAAAAGCTATATAGCAGCAGGGAAGTTTGGAAAGGGGGAGTTAGAACAATTTTCTGAGAGTAAGTCCCTTGAGCAGCAGTTATCATTGGAACAGATTAAGCTAGAAAAACTTAGATTTGAGGAAGCAGAGAAGCAAAGAAAGTTTGAGCTACGTGTATTTGAGTTAGAGTTAGAAAAAACATACATTTGAGAGGGTCAAAACAGAGAAGCAAAAGCAGTTTGAGGCAGAAGAAACAGAAGGAAAAGCAATTTGAGAGAAAGAAGATGAGAGACGGAGTTCCGCCTCCTGATTCTAGTGACAGGTTGGTGACCAGTAGGGAGGTTAGGTTAGTTTTGGAGTTTGGCAATGAGACTGGCACAGTGACATTAATTTGATTTGAGGTCTGGGGGGGGGGTGGGGTGATCTGGAGTTGATACCTCTGCACAAGATAGTGTTGAAATCAGCTTTGGTTGATAAACCTGTAACAATAGGGATCCAATCAAGTTTACCAGTGGAAGGAGCTTTGTTGTCATTAGGAAATGACCTTGTAGAGGGTAAAGTTGTCCCTGTGGTGCAGTTGACAGCTAACCCAGTCATTGATGAAACAAAGACAGTCAGATATACATCCAGCCTGCATAACAACTCGGGCTATGGCTAAAAAGCTTGCCAGTGCAGATGCTCCTTTACAGACTGATGTCACAGGGACTAGAATCTGTGATAGGACAAAACAGCACTCAGGTTCTAAAGACCATATATAACCATATAACAGTTTATGGCATGGAAACAGGCCATCTTGGCCCTCCAAGTCCATGCCGGTTCACTCAAACAACTCCGCTAGATCCCCCCACCCTAACCCTCCAACCCCCTTCTATCCATGTATATATTCAGCCTCCTCTTAAATGAAAGAATTGACTCTGCCTCAACTATTTCCTCCGGATGATTATTCTATTCAGCCACCACTCTCTGAGTGAAGAAGCATCCCTTAATGTTTCTCCTAAAATTTTGTCCCCTCACCCTCAACTTGTGTCCTCTTGTTTCAACCTCCTCTGCTCTCAGGGAGAAGAGTCTACTTGCATCTAGTCTATCTATTCCCTTCATAATTTTAAACACCTTTATCAAATCCCCTCTCAACCATCTACGTTCCCAATGAATAAAGTCCTAACCTCTTCAATCTTTCTCTGTACTCTAGGTATTTTAAGCCAGGCAACATCCTCGTAAATCTTCTCTGCACCCTCTCCACCTTATCTATATCCTTCCTATAATTTGGAGACCAGAACTGAACACAATACTCCAAACCTCGCCTTAAACAGTTGCAGCATCACTTCCCAGCTCCTATACTTTATGCTATGATTTATGAAGGCCAACATACCAAATGCCTTCTTAACCACCCTGTCAACATGGGAATCCAGTTTCAAGGAACGCTGCACCATAACTCCAAGACTTTAATTCCTTCTTTGTTGGACTAGAGTTCTGGTGTTAAACCAGAATGTAAAGACTTGTCATTATCCCAAAAAGAGTATATAGCGGGGCAGAACAGAGAACCCAATCTTACTGAAGTGAGAGACAAGGTTCTCTCTGATGGTGAAAATAATAGTGCTAGTTAGCTATTATTTCAAGGATGGCCTGTTGATGAGGAAGTGGAGACCCCCTGATATCCTTGCCAGTGAAGAATGGACAGTTGTTCACCAGGTTGTAGTTTCTGAAGCCTATATGGGATGAAATTTTAACCTTGGCCCATAGCATGCCCTTGAGTGGTCATCTTGGTGTAAGGAAAACTATGTATAAGATCACCTTTTTCAATATTCTTTTCATGATGCTATTTTTCTGAAATGGCATAGAGAGGACATTTCAAAGTTTTAAGAATTTGTTAATTGATGGATATTTTGAATATCTGTTATATTTAACATGCCCAAACCTCAATTTCTTTTAGATATTTGCAAACCCTGCATTTTCTTGAATCACAGTTTTCTGATTTTCCAAGAGACTCTGAATCAATTTTTCTCGATCAGTTTTTTTTTACTTTAATCCCTTCTTGTAAAGGTTTAATATTTATTATTTATGAGAAATTGTTGTCTAAAACATACTTCACTAGTTAAAATTAAAAATGCTTGGGAACAGGATTTAAATTTGCCTACATCAGATGTAGATTGCGATACAATTGTTAGGTTGGTTAATAGCTCTTTGTTATGTGCCCATCAGTGTTTATTACAAATTAAGGTGGTGCACAGAGCACATATGTCTAAGGTTAAATTGTCTTGCTTTTACTCTGTTAAGTGTCCCTGTTGTGCCAGGTGTAAGAGCAGAGAAGCATCATTAATCTATTTGTTCTGGACTTGTACAAGTGTATAAAAATACAGGAGAAAGGTTTTCTGCATTTTTGTCTACAATTTTTAATATAGATTTGGAACCAAATCCTTTCAGTACAATGGGAGGGAATGATTCTTCTTTGTCTCCAATTCAGAGTTGTGCTATCTCTTTCACCTCTCTTTTCGTGAGGCATGCAATTTTACTTAAAAGGAGGATTATGTTATTGGTCAAGGCAAGTTGGTGTCTGTTCAGGCAAAAGTTCAGACGATTTCTGAGTTTCCAGTTTCCATGGATAAGAAAGCTATAAGGAGGTTTTTGGAATGGCAGGGTATTATTATATATGTTATTATATATATAACTAACCTTCTGAAGAAGGATGGTTTGTTTTTTTTCCAAAAGCTCCCTGACAAAGTTCTATCCAAACTGAAAGCCATTTTATGTCACCAGCCTGTGCTTAAGTCACCTGACTTTGAGAAACCATCTTCTTTAGCAGTAGATGCTGGTGATGAAGCTGCAGGAGCAGTGTTATTACCAAAGAATGGTTGGATATTGACCATCCAGTGGCTGACTCGTCCAAGAAATTCAATGAACATCAAAAGAATTATTCAACCAAAGAGAAATAATTATTTTCCTTTGTACTGGATTTGCAGCATTTCGATGTTTACATCTGCACAGCTCAGGGACAACCTGTTGTATATTCTGTCCATATTCCTTGAGTAAAATGAAAAACAAAAATAGACCATTGTTAAACTGGAGTCTAATTCTGCAGGATTATGTATAATTTAATGATGTTTCATATTAGAGGCAAGGATAATGTAATTGCTGATTGGCTTTTGTAATGTTTTGCAGCAAAATGAAACTTATTACTTGTATCCGCTGCTGAAAAATGCTATATTTGTCAGTATTGCATCATGAAAAAATAATGAATGTATTATTTCAAACATTGTAGGTTGTAGTTATAATTTTTCTCTTACAGCTCAAAGTTTTCTTTGTTAGGGAGGTATTACGAGCTCATATTTCGTTTAGTGTGACTATCACTTTAAGGGCTAGTACAGGCTGCAACCATTCACTGCTGTGGAGAGATTGGGTGGCAACAAAAAGTACAGACAGGACCAAAATTTGCTACTTTGGAGAGTAGAAGAAACATCTGTTGCTTATCCAGAGACACAGGTAGTGAGAGAGTCATGTGAGTGGGACACTGGAGGAAACACCATCATCATTGACCACCAGCCATCTCATCGAACCACTAAGGTGGAGTGACTCTGTGTGAAATGGACAATTTGGTTGATTCTCCCTGTCAGGGGAATTACTAAACCTCCTGTGACCAAAGGTAAAGTCACTTTGATTGACCCATACCTGTGTTTTGGACACAACATGGAAGTCACACATTGAGTTTCCCCAATGCAAGGGAAAGGGAAGTTGTATCGACTCTTCCTATGAGAGGATCTTTCTCTGGAAGAAACTCAACAAGGATTCGTAAATCTTTGGCAGTCTAGTCACTCAGTCTCTCCCACCTCTTTGTGATTACTTCTGTGCATCAGTTTAAAAGCCTATGTTTCAACCAGGGATTTACAAGACTGAATTTTGGAATAACTTTCCAGAATTATGCCTAAGGTGCAATGGTTTGGGTATCACACACAAATACATACATTCATATAGTTGGGTTGATTTGACTAATGTGTTATATTATTAGTAGTTATTAATAAAAAGTGTTTGAAAAGAAAAAAAATATAACATTGCCTTGGTGAATTTCTATTGCTTCTGGTCTGTGACACAATAGTCCAGCACTTTGGTGTATTAAAGTTGAAAAAATGAACATTTCCAGCATTCCTCAGTGTGGGTGGCACAGTTAGCACAACATTTACAGCGCCGGCAGCTGGGACTGGAGTTCTAATCCCAGAGTGTAAGGAGTTTCTACAATTTCCCCACATCCGTGTAGGTTTCCTCTGGGTGCTCTGGTTTCCTCCCACTGTTCAAAATGTACCAAGGATTCAAATCAAGATTATTGTCATCTGATTGTACAAGTATACCCTGACAAAGCAGCGTTTTTCAGTCCTCGGTTCAAACCACGTAGACAAACAGCCAGACCAAACACAGGTACAAACAATACATATGCAGGACAAGTATTCTTCCACATAAATAAAGTTTCATTAATATGATGGTCAGTGTGAACAGTTCCTTTGGTCTTTCAGCATTCTCACTAAGTTGTAGGTCAATTATATGGCACAGGCTCATGGGACAAAAGAGTATGTCTAAATCTAATCCTTCTGCATTTACACTTTCTTTTGACTTTTGCTGCCTGGCGGTATTAACCTCTCATCTTTTAATCTTTCCTGCCTGACATTGGAGAACTTTCCTTTCGGGCTTTCTTAACATTTCTCCTGGGATCTGAATCTTAAAATCCAAACCATCACGAATTATGAAGTTAATCAACATGAAATATTAACTGTGTCTTTCCCAAGTGCTGACTGAGTATCTCCAGCATTGATTTTATTCCACATTTCCGACAGTTGTTGTGTTTTGTTCTTGTACCACTTTGGTCGATATACAGGAACAGAGTGTCACGTCACCCAAAGCATATTTAACCCACATTTTTAAACACTGCTTTTATGACTCTGGGTATTACCATAATCTTTTGCATTAAAGTGCAACTTTCAGCCCTAATATATGTACAATGTTCATTTAAATACAACTAAAATTGGAGCCAATTGATAATCTATTCATCATCTTTGTTTTTAATCTTAATAAACTTTTAATATCAATGAATCACCATTGATGAATTGAAGTCCTTTTCCTTATGGCAAACAAAGGCTCTTTTGATTTGGAAAAAAAAACATTTATTTACAAAAGGAAACTGGAATTTTGCCAGGTCAGAACTATTTTATTTCTTGCTGTTGTTTGATTTCACATACAAATTCTTGTCTGGCAATGAGCAAATGAAATGAGATGGAAGAAAAATCAAGCACAACAAATTGACATTTTAAGTGCTTTGTCCACCAAAAGCCTCTTGTCTTCCTGAGTGTCAGGACACAAATGTAATGAAAACCCACATTTTCTTTCTTGCAAGACAGAGAGCAAAAGAGATTAAAAGAGGATTCATTGAATTGTTTTGGAAGGCTCACAGCCCACTATCAATGACCTAAGCCAGTCAGAAGAGAAGAGGAAGGTAGCAAAGGCAAGGGAAAAATCCATAGTTTTTAATTTGTTAAAATGTGACGGCATCTTTGGTGAATCCTTCTTTGTTTTTGTGCACTAAACAAAGAGAACCAATGAGTAAGAATAGTTTGCAATGAGTTAATTTCTTGTTCTCTCTGAACTTCTTCCTTTATCTTTTTTATCCATGTATTGACCATTGGCCAATTAGTTATTCACAAATACTGTTGACATTGCTACGCCTTTCTAGTACAAATCTAGTGAATGAGAATCAGTGCTGTTGTCAGGTGGCAGTTTTATCAACGATAGGAGAGGAAGGAGACTTAATTAAGCTTCCAGTAGTAGACACCTCCCAAAGGGGACAGCCTTGCATGTAAAATGTTTACCAGTTCAATTTAAATTTAAACACACAGCATGGTAACAGGCCATTTCAGCCCATAAGCTCATGCTGCCCAATTACACCCAATTGACCTACAACCCCCAGTTCTTATTGAGCGGTGGTAGGAAACCAGAACACCTGGAGGAAAGTCACACAGTTCTTTAAATTAATGGTGGGCAGCAACATGTCTTGCTTTGCATTTTGAGTGTTCACCTCGACTGTGCACCAAAACAATGTAGCCAACTCTCTCAGTTCAATCTTTCTAGGTGTTAATGAATTGGACAGATTTGATTCATATCCCAGAATTGGAACCACGGTAGTTTCCTGTCCCATCATAGTCACCAATTCCTTTTACACCATAAAAAAAATGTGGGATTTACATTCACAGAAAGAATATCTTGCTCAGGCCAACTTTAATATTAAGATGACACCCTAGTTTTACATCAATGTCGAGAAAAAGAGCCAATTGTCCAATTACTATGTGTAATTGCAAGCTAAGCACAAAGGAGGATTAATATTGGAGTCAAAACACTCAATGTCTTAAATAGAAAGGCAAGTATTGACAGCAAACATTAAACCTTATTATATGTACATTCTAGCTATTACAATTCATGTCTGTTGAAATAAAATAAAATCTAAAGTTAAAAAAAACTTGCTTAGTGCTGGTTTAGAATCCACTAAATTGCACTTAAATCTTGAGCTGGTGTTAATGGAGTTTAACAAAGAAGCCAGAACAATAGATCCTCAATTAAACACATTCCCATGCTTATACCTTCAATTATCCATAGTTTTCATGCAATTTAGATTTAGTTTAATCCAGGCAAGTTAAAATGTAATTGAACATTGGAAATTTGAATTTTGAAGGTGCTCTCCTGGCTCCAGAGGCCACAAGAGCATTAAGTTCTATTTATTGAAATGCATGGAGGCCGGCTTAAAGTAGAATGAAAAGGTATTTCTTACCATTTCATGCAGGGTCAGAAAAGCATGCTCTAATGTCCCCTTTCAGCCTGGAGGTTGCTGAGGCGTTGATGTGGCTTTCAGACAGTGTGGCTTCTGGTGCCATGATGCTATACATGTGCGCCGAGCAATGGCCAACTTTGTTATCCATAATCCCCCACGCAGCTGGAACTACTCTGCGTTTCCCAAAATGGTTCCAGCACATGGGGGATTATGGCTAGGGTGAGTTGTTGGAGGCCAGAGAGGCTGGAAAGGCTGTCATAGCCTGCCCAGGCTGCAACCTGACAATCTGGCCCCCCACTGCCCGAATGGCCGCCCCTACCTTGAGAGAGGGGGTCATGGAGGGAGAGGGGTGCGTGAGTGGGAGGGAGAAAAGTGAGATAGGTCACAGGCTGACGGCATCAACTCGTATGTTCAAATGCAGTTTATTGACTTAAGTTTGGCATTCAACACAATCATACCTCAGTACCTGATAAGGAAGTTAGGCCTGCTAGGACGAAACACCTCCCTCTGCAACTGGATTCTCGAACTCCCTGATGGGGAGACCTCAAGCAGTCTGGATCGGTAACAGCATCTCCAGGCCTATTACACTGACAATGGGGGCGACCCAGGGCTGCCTGTTTAATCTGCTGCTGTTCACTCTGCTGACCCACAATTGTGCAAACACAGCTCGATCCACATCATCAAGTTCGCTGATGACACGACAGGGGGTCGGTCTTATCAGCAAGAATGAAGAGGCAGCAAACAGGGACGAAGTGCAGACACTAACAAACTGGTGCAGAGCAAACAACTGTATCTGAACATTAAAAAATGTAAGAGATGGTTGTCGACCTCAGGAGGGCCCAGGGAGATCATGCTCCCCTGACCATTGATGGCTCTACCGTTGAGGTCATCAAGAGTATCAACTTCCTCGGAGTGCACTTGGCAGAGAACCTTAACACTAGCTTCAGAGCCAAGAAAGCCTAGCAGCACCTCTACTTACTGTGAAGGCTGAGGAAAGTCTACCTCCCACTCTTCATCCTCACTACATTCTTCAGAGGATGTATTGAGAGCATCCTATGCAACTGTACCACTACCTGGTTTGGAAGTTGTACCTCCTCAGGCTGCAAGACACTGCAGATGATAGTGAAGTCAGCAGAAAAGGCCATGGGCAAACCTCTTTCTAGCATGGAGGACAACTACTACACTCAATGCAGGCAGAAAGGAATAAACATTGTGAAGCACTCCACATATCCGACATGTAAACTGTTCTCCCTTCTATCATTTGGCAGGAGGTACCGAAGCACTTATGTCCAGAGTGGGAAAGAGTTCCCCCCCACCTCCCCCCACAAGCCATTGGGCTCCTGAACTCCCAGTACACATGTGCTTAGTAGGACGTGGACTTTCAGTGTATTTATCTTAATTCCTTAATATTTTAATGTTTGAACAATTTTCCTATGAAAATATGCTCCGTGGTCCTGGAGAAATGCTGTCTCATCCTACTGTGCGAGCAGAGTATGAACGATAAATAAACTTGGCTGGACTTGTTTGTTCTCCCCGTTTCTGCATGGGTTTCCTCCAGAGCTCCGGTTTCCTCCACCCTTCAAAATGTACCAGGTTGTAGGTCATTTGGGTATAATTTGGTGACACCAGCTCAAAGGCCAAAAGGGCCAGTTACCATCCTGTGTCTAAATTTTTAAAAAATTGTTGGAGGAACTCAGCAGGTCAAACCACATCCATGAGAAGAACTGCTCAGTCAATTATGTTTTTTCTAAAAACACAGCTGCTACATTCCAGTAAATTATTCCCATTTTTCCAGAACGTATGCTGTGTAAAAAGCTTGGAGTGGGAATGAGGGTGCCATTCCTGTTCCGACGCATTACCTCCTAGATTTCCAGTCATTTTCCCAGAATGCCTGCAGTCTAAACTGAACTGCAGGAATTCCGTGGCCAAGGGGCTAATGAATAGGACATAATAATGATGCACTGCTGGTTTGCTATCCAAATTCACAGACAGAAACAGGGATTTGCAGTTTTGGTCGTTCCTGTGTGAACGACCATCGCCGGGATGTCGGGAGACTCATCCTTACGATAAAATCCTGCAAACTCTATGTAAAAAAAAAACACTAATGTGACTGATAAAGGATTCAGATCCAATACATTGACTTTAACTATGAATGTTTTCTGAACTGCTCAGCTCCTCCAGCAATTTTTTGTTTACTCAAAATGCCATCTAAAAACTAAATACAAAAATGGTTTGTAATTATAAATTATGTGAAAAGAACAGGATTACAAAGGAGAATTAGAGGAGAATTATCAAGTTTTCCAGTGTCTGGGGTGGGGTCCATGCTCTAATTTATGACTGCATCTGCCGATTATGAAGAATCAAGGTGACAGTACAATTTATGATTGCTTCCCAATTCCACCGGCAAAAATAAAGCATCTCAACTGCACCCAACTACAGTTAATTAAATTATCTAAATTTCTTTAATTAACACCAAAATTTTAATTTGAGAGGGAAGATAAGAAGTCAAATAATGAAAACTGTGCAAAGAATAAAAGGAAACAAGACTATCTTAGAGTTCTCAACTTTTATAGTTGGAAATTATGTAGCATCTACCAGAGGGTTGCAAAATATTTAACTTTTTCAAGAAGCTAAAATACAAATTTTTTAAACTTAAAATTAATTAAATTGCATCAGATTCCATTTAGTTCCTAAAGCCTACATTTTTGGATAAGCAGATTGGGAATTCTTCTCCCGTTCTTCAGCCAAAGTTGCTAAAGTTAAGAACAAGAATACTGGAAATTCACATAGGAATAAGCCATTTGTTTTCTTCTGCCTGCACCACCATTCAAAAATCATGAATGATTCTTCACCTGGACTAATGCTACATCTTTGGATGAACTTGTTATCCAAAAATCTACCCATCTCATTTTTGAATGTACTCAGTGACAGATGCACTGCATCCTCTTGGGTTGAGAATTTCAGATGCATTGCCTGGTGGGTGAAGACATTTCTTCTCATCTCTGTTCTGAGCCTGACACCATGCTCTTGATGCCTCAGCAGATATCACAATTGCTACCACTAATCAAGCCCTGCGAGAAATTGAGAAATTGGTATGTTTCAACAAGATAACCTCTTATTCTTCCAACCTCAAGTAAATAAAGACCTGGTGTGATTCATCAGTCCTTGCAGGGCAACTCAATTTTCCATTCTACAGTAAAACTCCTGTTATCTGGAATTCAAGAAACCAACAAATTCAAGCAACTGGCAAAAAAAGGAAAATAAATAAAATTTAAATAAATAAGAATAAATAAAAAATTAAATAAAAGTTAAAAATTGTAAAAGTAAATGATCTCTGAATTAACAATATAAACCTTTGGTGAACATTTGAGCAAATATTCAGCCAGTGGTTGTGCTTTTCTTGTACCAGCTGTTTGAATAAAGCTGTGTTTGAATAAAATGGCGTTGTCCAGGATGAAGAGCTGATTGATGCCCCTCGCCGTTGGGGTGACTCTCTTAAAATTTCTCTTTATTCCTGCTTAGCAAGAGTCTTTATTATAATATTATTAGTATATTACTAAGGCTTTATCTGTACACTTGGGGAAGGGGTGGTTAATTATAATGTAATTGTTAGTCTTCTGGGAGGTTCCATGAAGGGGAAGAACCCTACAGATGCATTGATAGTTAGATATTATCCAATAATGTAACTGAAAAAAAAAGTAAAATTATTTAAGGTTTCTATACTTATACAGGTGATGTTTGTTCAGTGTTAGTTCAGTATCGTATTTCTGTATTTTAAACTGTTTATTATTAAATCAGGTGAATTAGTTAGGCATTGAAAGAATGAGTCTTAAGCAACCGTAATATTAGCTTATCCGGCATTTACAAATTCCTCAAGGTGCCAGATACCAGGAATTTTACTGCACTAATTTTTAAAAATATCCTCTGGCAGCTCTCTTTTGGATACAATGATCAGTATTTAAAATGAGTAGAGATAGGTTAAATATTTGATTGTAACTTGTTCATTTGTTGCATATCTTTAAACTATAAAAAGAGGGTTGCTCAAGGCAAGTTAATTGCTACCATTTAATATGTTCTATTTAAAATATTTGACAAGCTGATTAAAGAGATTAACCTCATCATTCAATGCACAACTTTTCAAGTGTATTTATTGCTCTTATCAGACGCTTTAAAACACCAGTTCAACCACAAGTGTTTACAGACTGTCTTCCTGTTTGCTAATCACCAAGAACAAGGTTTGCTCATATAATCTGTAAAAAAAATCACTTTCACTGTTTTGTTGAGATACAGATATCTGAGAAATGCACGAGAGGAAGTGATCAGAAGCTGGAAGTTCAATCAAAGAGATTCAACACTATTTTCTGCAGGAAATATACCTTGAAAACATTGCAATGTTTGCTTTTCCCCCATTGCCTATTGATAGATTCCAACTTTGTGACTTCATTCAAGTGGCATTCATCATGAACAGCCAAGATAACAGGTATCAGGGCAATATCTTAGCAAGGGGGGCATCTCTGTCAAGTCCCATCTTGCCTTTTTTGATATTCATAAACATATTTTCCAGCAAGGATCACTGAACAGTATTCAAGATCATGGATGCAAGTTAACTATTCCTTCTCCCCCAATCAGCGGCTAATGTTAACTCTCTCATATTTACCCAATGTATATCAGTGAACTTGGCACAGACTGACTGGGTTGTGAGGAAAACCTTCACTGGATTTTGATTGTGTTAGTGTTCTTGTGCCTTGACACTGCTTTACATTTTTATAAAGTGATCGATATTATAGATTCTTAGTCATCTTTCAGTAACTGCCGCACATAAAGCATCAAACACCACAAATCTAATTTCTAGAATGTGGGGGGAGAAAAAAATGGACCGAATTTCCTGAGTGGTTATTCAGATTAATATTGGACTGCAGATGACCTATCTTGAAGCAGGTCATCAGTAATATTTCTTTACCTCCAATGGACATTGTGAGACCGACTGGATTCCTCCAGCATTTATGTGTTTTTACTACAATCTCATCATCTGCAGACTTTTGTGCTTCGCTCTGACTAATTATCTTCATCAGGTTCAAATTTTCTTGTGTGCATATTATGTGAAACACTTGTAATACATAGCCAACCAACCTTCTGCCTGTCATAGCCTCAAGAATCTTCATTCTAATGAAGAAATTGGTATATTTCTATTGCGGCTGGTATATGGGGTTCACTGAACTCGTAAAACTAAGAAGATGGCAGAGAACCAGGAGTTCTGCGCACTGCTGCTTAACAGGATCAGCTGACATCACCCAGCCTTTCTTCAGTTGAATAACCTGCATGGTTCCACAACTAAGAGATATAATAGGTAACTACACCTTTAAAATATCTATTGAACACAAGGGTCTTTTGAAATAGCCACTGGAGATATTAAGTAAACAAAGCCTTCTGTAGAGCATCATACACCATGGAAACAGGTCTTCAAAGACTAGCAATGCTTATTTCATCTGCCAGTACATGGCCTGTGGGTTTCTACCTCTTGGCATTTCAACTATTCCTTTAAATACTTATTAAAAGTAGTGAGTCTTCTTGCCTCAGACCACACAAGCCAGGTTTTAACCACCTTTACATAACCCTCAAATTCCCTCCATGTCTCCTACCTTTAGCCCAAGTTCTCTGCTTATAGACACATTTCTTATCGGGAAAAATTTCTTACTATCCATTCTGTCTAGGCTCCATATAATTTTGTGTACCGCAGTCAGGTCCCCCAGCACTTTCTCGAATCCAAGGTAAGCTATCTGTGCCTATCCACTCTCTCCTTGTTACAAAATCTTTCCATCCCTTGCAATACAATGATGCATCTCTTCTGCATCCTCTCCAGAACAATCACACCCTTCCTTGGTGTGGTGATCATAATTGTATACTATGTTCCAGCTGTGGTCTAACCAATGTGTAATATCATTGCACCATAATCTCCTTGCTCTTACATTCCATTTTCTGACTAATGAAGGCAAGTATTTTGTATGCCCTTCTTAACAACCTTACCTAACTAGGTTGACTTCTGGATCCTTGACCAGTACTCCCTTACATCATAATATAGTACTCTTCCTAATTGTAGAGCTCATCGAAAGAATCAAAGACTTGTTGATCCAAACCAAGGCTTTTATTAGCAAAAGACAGGAGCTCTTCACAGGTGGCCGACCAGTCCGGAATGATCCGACCTGGCTAGGGACACAACCCTTTAAGGACCAGACAATAGGCGTGGCTTAGCTCTCAGCCAATCGCTGTAAGCACAGTCTAGATACAGTAACTATATACACTATGTACATTGGTGATAGATCTGTACTATCACAATAATCTTATAGTCAACCCAAAATGCACCACCTCACATTTTTCAAGATACAATTCCTACCACTATCATTTTGTCCATCTTACCAATGTATCGATATTGCTCTTCACCATCAACAACATGACCAAGTTTTGTGTCAATACCAATGGCAACAAACATGGTATTTGTTCCTTTTTAAAGTTGTTGGAGTCTTTCAACAGGTTTCTAATTAGAAAGGCTCTTAATCTTTTCATGCATACTTTTCAAAAGCAACAAGAGATAGAAATCAACTCCATAACGCAGGTACCATATTCCAGGCATGTATTTTATAGAGTGTTATAGAGGGGCATTAATCTAACTGCTCTGCAACTTTTTTGAATTTGGTCAAACAGGCCTAGTACATACAGTACTACATGCCTAAAGATCGTAATCAAAGTGCAGCCTGCCTGCTTTTTGCTTGCACCTTGAAGAAGGCTTCAGGCCAGAAACGTTGTTTATACATCTTTACCTCCTATGGATGCTGTGAGATCTGTGAATTCCTCCAGCATTTTTGTGTTTTTACTACACTCACAGCACCTGCAGACTTTCACGTTTCATTGTATTATGCAGCATTTTGATTGACAGTCTTACAGATAGATGGCTCTTGGACTGTATTCCTTGGAGGTCAGAAGAATGAGAGGGGCCACAAAAAAGCATTTTAAATGCTGAATGGGGCCTGGATAGAGTAGATGTGGAAAAGTGGTTTCCCATGATAGGGGATTCAAGCACAAGAGGACACAACTTCAAGAATGAAGGGTGCTCATTGAAATCAGAGAGGCAGAGGAATTTCTTTAGGCAGAGAGTAGTGAACCTCTGTAACTTTGAGCCAAGGGTGGCTGTCGATGCCAGGTCCTTGAGTATTTAAGGCAGAGATTGATAATTAGGTTATCAAAAGTTATGAGGAGAGGTGGGGTTGAATGCATCAGTTCATGATGGAATGGTGGAGAAGACTTGATGGGCCAAATGGCCTCCTTCTGTCCCTACATCTTAAACTTGCTCCTCTCAAACTTGCCCAAGTATTGTGGAAGATTCTCACTTTTGCAGTACTGACCTTGGTTGATTGGGGGCAGGAGAGGAGGGGGGGTGATGGGGCGCATAAAGTTGTTGGAAGTGGACTGGAGGATTTTCCACCTTTCTGAAATCATGCATTGTGAAGCAGGAGTAAAATTAACAGTGGGAACAGGCTATGCTGCATCAAGGTTCTGCTTGAAGTATTCAACAATTAAGCTCAATTTATTATCCTATCTTTCAAAGCAAGCAGCACAATTTATCAAATATCAGACCCGTTTGACAGATCCTATTACCCAGCCACAACTGATCCTCCCTCTCTGACATGATGCTACTTGAACATTGTCTTGCTGTGAATGAAAGAGGAGACGCGATGACTCCTGAGTCAGGCAGAAGGCATGCGTGTTGGCTGCAGGAGGAACTGGGAGAAATAATTGACAATGAAGACCTGTCAGTGCAATGGGCTTCCGTCACTTCATCCTGGGTGGTAGAATATAGCCTCCTGGCCCCAAATATAGAACAGTCAGTCACAGGATTGCATCCGCTACAAAAATCATGTATCCACCTTGCCAAATGCTATAAATCACTTTCAATAATTTCAAAGCTTTGGGATTTTGATTTCACTCACCAGACACAAATAAATCAGTTCAGGGCAAAACTACCGGAGTAAAACTTGACTTGGTATTTTTGCATTGAGATTGGCTTGCAATGACAATTATTCCCATTGAGATGTGCCTTTTTTTCCAGCCTTGTTCTCAAAGCTGGCTTCAAATACAAGTGCCTTATCACTCTCACACAGTGCTGAGTCTGGGAGATACACAGGATTTTTTCTGATTATAGAGGATTTCAAAGAGGACATTTAATGTAGATGTTGCTTTGTGCTATACCATCAATACGATCATCTGATGTAGAAGGCAGTAGTAATGTAACAACTTGTTCCGTGCTCCTTGAATTTGTACCGTCCACTTCACCTGTCACTGAGGGCCATTTATTTTCATATATTTGCTTCTCTCTGACCAAATGTTCAATATCCCTGTGCTTGTTGGGGTGCATCACATTCGGGCCAGCAAAGGTGAAGCCCCAGATCCATCCAATCCTGTAATTCACTCATCGCCACTTTCCTTTGTTTTCCTATTTCCATCCCTGCATCTGTCAGTGTCAGGAAAGGATGTCACTTTGATGAGAGTCATTTTGGAACAAAGATAACCTACCTACCCATCTTTATTCTTCTAAGCTTCTCTGCAGTTTCTACTTGGATTGACCAATGTCTCTTAATACCTCACAAAGTACATTTTTTTCCAATTTATCCAGTTACTTCCACAGAATAGCATTACCCACTATTACTCGAGGAATTCCCCAAGTATTTTTTCCTGGCCTTTCCTATTTCTCTTCTGCATGTTACACCTCGGGGACGTCACTAAACGAAAAAGCAATTTGCGACATGTGAATTAATAGCACCCACCTCCACCACCTCTCTAATACCCTCCACCATTTCAGATTGGTCAGGCAGCTTGCCTTATTACAAATATTGGACTAGTCTACATTTCTGTCAGTTAAGTAAGAAGAAAGACATTATCTTTGATGAAGTTAAAAAAAAATGCAGATGCTTGAAATACAACATCTAAACAGGAAATGTTGGAAATATGTAGCAGGTTGAATGGTATCTGTGGGTCGAAGCAATGTAACCGAACCTGCTGAGTATTTACAGCATCTTCTGTTTTAATTGTTGTTCCTTAGTTCTTGACGGTATCTTACTCCCTGGCATATTATTAAGGCTATTTGCAACCTCAGAATATTAGACATCAGGTTATATTTGCCCTCAGAATAATCTTACATCAGTTTTCCATGCCAACAATATTTTCACCTCCATAATATTACTCTGGTTTCAGATCTTCTACTGGCATGGCTTGGTTCATGTCTTATTTATTTTAAACAAGATCATGGGAGAATGCACATGCAAGAATCTGAAGCTAAACGCAATCTGCTGGAGAAATTCAGTGGGCCAGGCAAAGAACAGTTGATCGAGCATCCTTTTCCTCTACTAATGCTGCTGTGTCCGCTGAGTTCCTCCAGCAAACAGTGCATTTATTTTCATTTCAACGCACTTTCAGTTAACCTTCCAACTTTCTAACTCATTTAAATTTAGACACACATACAGCACAGTAACAGGCCCTCCTGGTCCACGACTCAGTGCTGCCCAACAACACCCAATTGATCCACAGCTCCGGAGCACCCAGAAGAAACCCACGCAGTCACGGGGACAATGTACAAACTCCTTATAGACAGAGCTGGATTTGAACCCCAGTCGCTGGTGGTGTAACAAGGTTGCACTAACTGCTATCCTAACCGTGACACCCCTTGTAAATGACATCACCCAAATCTGTCATCAGTATCCTACCTCACATCAGGTTGAGTTCAATCCACCATTCCTTTTGCCTGCACGGCCTATTAATTAAACTATGCCTCAATTTTAAAATTTTCCTCCCTCTGTGATCTTGTCCCTCCCTATTTCTGGTATCACTTGCAGCTGTATAACCCATTGAGATAACCATGCCCCTTCACTTCTGGAATTTTGGTTATTTTAAATTTTAATACTTAGCCACCCAAAGACATAGTTTTAGCTGCCAAGGACCAAAACATAGGAATTAGCTCCTTAAAACCACTTGCCTCTCCTCAAGATAACTTCATCTCTTTTAAAATGCTGCTTTGCTGGTAATTATCAGATGTAGTTTGAGAATCTTCCTGTAAAGTTGTTTTATTTATGTTAATTGATCAATATAAATATAAGTTGCAGTAGTAAAGAGATTTTCTTTTGTTAGGGGCATATAATGAATTGTAATGTCTATGCCGGTTTTCTCAATGAACTGGTTTGAGGCATGAAGTATTATAGATTAACATTTACTATCAATTCCTTCTCCTATAATGAAGCTATCAACTCACTCTACCTTCCATCTTGTGTCTCATCCAAATCCCTCATGCACTTAAAGACAAGTGGTGATGGATGGCAGAGTGAGTTGATTGAGCCTCACTCAAAACCTTTTGCAGAAGGAAGTTCAGGATAACAATTGGAAGCAGAAATGTTCAGTGGCAAGTTCTTTCCTTACCTAAAGTGAATTAGATTATTCCTAATACTGGATCATTGTAAACCAGAGTTTGAATCTTAAGACAAGGGAAGGAATTAGAATCACTTGGGTCAGCGAGGCTTTTGAACGCTGCAAGCAAAGGAGAGAACCAGCGAACGTAAACAGTTAAAATTGGATTAAACTTGCTCCTCAACTTGGCACTGCAGAGGTTGCAATGCATTTTTGTAAAAAGTGCACTGATGGAATGGTCAACAGAAGTAGCAGTCTAAAATTCAGGATTAACCACACTTTAGAAATAAAACAAAAGTTAATTTGAATACACAATTGCATGCTGATATTGAAATTTCCATCCTTTCATCAGTTATACAACAATCTGGGGGACTGAGCAAGTTTCTTGCACAAAGCCAAAATGGATGTCGATTATTATATTCTAAACATAGATTTTTTTCAGTTATCTATTTGTTCTGCTTCTGTATATTGAGCCACAAAATGACCAAGTTTAGTATTTACTCAGTCCTTCAGAGAAAAAAAAAGATGGGAGCAGTTAAATATAACTGGAAGCACAAATGGACTTAACTGTATGACCTGAAAGTTCAGGGTTCAAGTACTAGGGGTAACCAAATAAAGATTTACTACATGAGTTTTCTTGGATGGACTTGGCACCTGACAAAGAAAAAGAAGTGCTGTGTTTATATAGTGCCTATAACAATCTCAGGAATTCTATCAGCCCTTTCCAGACATTGAAATATTTTTAAAGCATAGCCACAGCTGTAAGCCAATGAGGTGACAGATAATTTATGCATTGCAAAAAAAAATCTCACAGATGACAATGCAATAGTAACTGGATAACCTGACTTTATTTACAGATATTGGTCAAGAGAGAAGGACATCAAGAATGAATTGTCTGCTCCTTTTTGAAGATGTGCCACAATTACAGCTTAAACTACTCAAGTCAAAGACGTCACTGTTAATAGATCCTTCACAAAAGTAGCTGGAAACTAATGTAATCCAGGTCAACGTCTCATGTTAAAAACATAATGCTGGAGAAACTCAGCAGGTCAAATAGTGTACTTTAATATAGCAAAGATAAATATATATTACTAATGTTGAACCTGCTGAATCTCTCCAATATCGTTTTTACTTCAATCACAGCATCGGTAGACTTTTCGAGTTTTACTCTTAATGTCTCATGGTGTCGCATCAATAGATCAGGGTTAGAGAGAGACAGTGAAGTGGCACAATTCTGTCTTCGAATTCAGTTTGAAAAGTCAAGAGACCCAAGCCAATTTTTTCCCCCAGATCTGGCAAGTGAGGCCAATGGCATAAAATTAAAACAAGGAATCTGAAAGCAAAGCAAAATAAAAAATAGTCTATCCTGTAATATGCCAGAGTGATTCTGTACATTAACTCTGTTTCTCTTTCGTTACCTGATGAATATTTCCACCAGTTCATGTTTTTATTTAAAATTCCCAGTGTCTGCTGATGGTTGCTTTTCAATATGCTGGAGTTCAACAGAACTATGCTCTTCCATTGGGACCCAGTCTCCACAGTATCCCACAACCTTACATTATGCCATTATTTATAACCCTGTAATGGAGGAGCCATATTTTGAAATGGGAACATTTCCAAAACCTAGATGTTCCCAAAATAAACTACCAAAGACTCATTTTAATCTTTAAGCTCCCAATTCTCCCAAGTTCTCCCTGAAAGAGGCCCAACCACACAATGAACTTGTTTAAAATTGATTCAGATCCGGGAGCTAAAACTGGGATTAAAATGTTGAATTTTCCATCATTGTCTTTTGATTCTGGACCTAACTGTTATGGCAATGAAATCAGCTAAACTCAGGGTGTCAGACTGGGATCTTTCTGCCCTGTGTAGTTCAATCTGAATCCACACTCTTCTTTATCACTCAAAGTTTGACATTTGACAAAAAGCAACAAGCACCTGGCAGGTTGAACAATTAGTAAGAAAATCTTTGACATGTAGCAGAACTTGGATAATAAAGGAACCCATGGTTCACAATTAATAAAACATGTTTAATCTGCTTTGTAGTGTTTAAGTAATTAACTAAATTTGATGTAGGCATGTGAAAAGACAACTAGAATGCATTGTTGATGAATTTGAATCCTCTGTCAGGATTGAGAACTATTAATCATGCAGTTAAATGCAACTTTTTTTTTAACTATTTCAAATAATTGATAGTATTAACCTTACTTTCAGAATCAAAATTAAGCATAAAATGTAACTTCGTATTCTCAAATTTTGGTCAGATCTAAAGGGAGATTCAGGGATGAGAACATAAGAAATAGGAGCAAGACTAGGCCATCCAGCCCATCAAGCTTGCTTTGCCATTCAATAAGGTCATTGCTGATCTGATGATAGGCTCTTCTCCACCTTTCTATCTTTTCCCCATATCCCTTAATTCTGCTACTATGTAAAAAGCTATCCAACCTTGTCTGAAATATATTTACTGAGGTTGCCTCCACTGCTTCTATGGATAGTGAATTCCACAGATTCACCACCCTCTGGGAAAAGCAGTCCCTCCTCATCTCCATCCTAAATCTACTACCCTGAATCTTGAGGCTCTGTTCCCTACTTCTCGTCTCTACCACCAATGGAAACATCTTATCTATGCCTTTCATAATTTTATAATTGTCTACAAGATCCCCTCTCATTCTTCTAAATTCCAGTGAGTAGTCCTAGATGGCTCAATCTCCCCTCTTAGGCTAACCCCCTCATTTCTGGAATCAACCTGGTGAACCTTCTCTACACCACCTCCAAAGCCGGTACATCCTTCCTCAAGTAAGAAGACCAGAACTGCACGTAGTACTCCAGATGTGGCTTCACCAGTACCTTATTCAGTTGCAGCATAACCTCCCTGCTCTTAAATTCAATCTCTCCAGCAATGAAGGCCAACATTCAAGTTGCCTTCCTGATAGCCTGCTGCACCTGCAAACCAATCTTTTGCAATTCATGCACAAGCACTCCCAAGTCCTTCTGCACAGCAGCACCCTGCGATTGGTTGCCATTGAAATCATAATCTGATCTTCAATTCTCTTTCCAAAGTGGAATAATCTCACATTTTTCAACATTGTACTCCATCTGACGGGCCCTTGCTCACTCACTTAAACTATCTATAATCTCTCTGCAGACTATCCACATCCTCTGCACAATTTGCTTTTCTATTCAATTTAGTGTCATTAACATACACTACACCCTTTATATTCCATAGGATGCCATTCGTGCTCTGTGTTCAGTAAGGGATTACTTAAGGTGGTATGTGAGTGGGAAAAAAAAGGTTGAGTACCACTGCTCTACACTCTGTCCCCTCTTACAGCGTAAAATTAGTCTTCAGTGGTAGCTAACATGGGCCAATAAGAAGTTTCTGTATCCAATCAAAATTTGTCTCCAATTTACTTTGATAATAAAAACAGTAAAGCCAAAGGTAAAACAGAGCAGGGATTCACAGTGATGGTTTTGCATTACAGCTTGAGGTCAGTTACAGTCCCGTTTTATATTTGGTTAATTATTGTTAATCTTAATAACAATCAGTTATACCACAGGAAGAGGCCACATACACCATCATGTCTGGGCTGGCTCAACCTGAAATCAATAGAAAATATCTATAAATAATTTAGAGTGATCTACAATGGGTTGTGACTTGGCTATCAACTAAAACACCCCGTTACAAAAGATCAGCAATTTGCTGAGGACCCCATTTTGACGTAATCTGCTGAGTGGGTTGGACTCAAGTGTTGTCTTGTACCACTTCACAATAACTGGCTATTCTGCGAGCACATATCTGCACCCACTTCTTAGTCATGGTGATACAGCACAGAAACGGATGCCTGTGCCTGCTGAGGGCACTAACTTTTACACTAATCCTACCATTAACCTACTTCATTCTCCTGATATTGCCATCAGCTCCTCCTCTCTCAATTCTACCACCTATCTACGCATTAAAGGCAATTTACATTGGTCATTTAACTTGCCAATCCAGATGTTTAGCGATTTAAGGTGAGACCAGAAAACCTGGAGGAAACCCATGCAGTCACATGAAAACAGGTTAGCTCTGTACAAGCAATGCAGGGCATCAGGTATGAACCCAAATCCCTGCAGTTGAGGCAGTTGCAGATCTACTAGCCATGTCACTGTGCTGCCTTTACTGATTTTAATCTTTCAGGTCCTATAGGACCACAGAACATCACAGCACAGTACAGACCCTCCAGCCCATGTTGTTTCACCGATCTATGTAATCTTATTCCACAGACCTTGATGTGCATATCTGGTGCAACATTCCTATTGCACCATCCTTGGCAATGCATTCCAGGCACTCACCACCCTTTGTGTAAAAAAAAACCTTACCTCTGACATCTTCCCTGATAATCTGATAAGAAGATGTGTCAATCAAGAGAGATCAGATGGACCTGAATGAGGAGGGGTTGGGGTTGGGGGAAGAGTGTGGGACCAAAGTGGACGACGGGGGGGGGGGGGGGGGGGAAGAATGGGTGGGTGTGGGTGGGAAAAACAAAATTAAATGGGGAAGAGCGTGGTTTCTGAGGAAGAGAGAGGGAACATTACTCCAAATTAGAAGATTCTATGATTATAATGTTGGGCTGTTGACTGCCCAGACAGAATTTGTGGTTCCTCTAGTTTGTGTTGGGCTTAACTCAGGCAGTGAAGGCAGATCAGGACAGAAAAGTCAGTATAGGAATGGGAAGGAGATTTGAAATGACAAGATCTTTCCTGGAACCAACACACCAATGGCATCATGAAGAAAGCCTCTGCTTCCTCAGGAGTTTGTGGAGGAGTTAGTGGAGTTGTTCAAGTGAACCGGTACGGACTTGAAGGGCCGACATGGCCTGTTACCGTGCTGTAAACGATTATATGGTTATATGGACATGTAACTGGGAGCTCAGGATGACATAGTGGATGGAGAGTCAATACTCTGTCTGTATAGATAGAAACAAGCTTCAAAAGACTGCCTCTCTGCTTTGTAATGAGCAAGGCAATGAGGCAGTTATGTATTCTCTACATCTGAATGTTTGTACTCAACGTTCACTCTTAAGCAAGGTGCATCTTGTAGTGCAGAACAATTCAACAGGCAATTAACAATGCCAATTTAAATGATAAGACTGTTTCTAATATAATCTTGGGATCTTATGCATCTGTCATTCCAATGCTATATCCTAGACAGTCGTTTTTTTCAGAGGATATTGGACTGCATGGGAGATAGAATGGAATGGTGTGGGTTGGTGGGGGCAGGGGGAAGTGGAGGTGTTGCAGTCACACTGTGGCTTGATTCCTTAGAAATTTCAAATTGGGGCTGTTGGTCCAAAAACCTCAACTCCGGAGATGTAATCCTTCCTGTTTAATTTAACTCGATGGTTGGCTTGAGTGCAAATCATATTTAATGCGAATGTAAACTGTGGTGAAATTTATTAGAACCATAGAACATTACAGCAAAGAAAACAGACCCTATGACCCTTCTAGTCCATGCCAAACTAATATTCTGCTTAGTCCCACTGACCTGCACCTACTCTATAGCCCTCCATACCTCTCCCATCCATGTACCTGTCCAAATTTTTTTTTTAATGTGAAAATTGAACCCACATTCACCTCTTTAGCTGACAACTCATTCCACATTCCCACTGCTCTCTGTGTGAAGTTCCTCCCAATGCTCTCCCTAAACTTTTCCCCTTTCACCCTTAACCCATGTCCTCTGGTTTGTATCTCACCTACCCTTAGTGGAAAAAGCCTGCTTGCATTTACTCTATCTATACTCCTCAAATATTTTTGTATACCTCTCTCAAATCTTCGCTCATGCTTCTACACTCCAGGGAATAAAGTACTAACCTGTTTAACCTTTCCCTGTAACTCAGTCCTGAAGTGCAGGCAACATCCTAGTAAATCTTCTCTGCACTCTTTTTATCTTATTGATATCTTTCCTGTAGTTAGGTGACCGAAACTGCACACAATATTCCAAATTTGGGATTTATCAGTACAGAAACTTACAACAGCTTAGTAATTAAGTATTTATTCATCAATATAGGTACGTAAAATTGGGTTGCAGATTATCTATTGCCTCAATAAACGTAGAATAAGTACAAGGTGGTTTTTCCAGGGCTCCTAATTCTCCCAAGATCTCAGAGAAGTTCAACTTTGAAACTGAACAGACGGACCCAGGCCTTTTAAAAACAACAAAGCAATTCAAAATAAAATCAGTCTGCTTCCACAATACAGTCACATCATCCACTACCATTACATTTGAACCCTGTGCCTGACTGATCCCACTGAGTGAGATCAGATCAGATATCGTCCTGTGTCTGGTCAGGCTCCTGAAGTCAACTTTACTCAAAAGCTCACGTGTCAGATCTCTTTTGGGGTCAGTAAGTCTAATTAAAAAGAAGAAATCAAATATAAATCCTGTAAGAATGAATATTTGTTAAAAGGTGAACAACACAAAGGCATCTGCGATACACCTTCCCCCGACTCTCAGTCACTGCAGTACAAAGCCACAAATCCATGTTAAGATGCTGTTTCATTCTGTGTTTTTTGAAGGCGCTGCTAAAGGATTGGGTTCAAAGGATTGACCGAAGGTAATCTAGCCAATCATTTGAAATAATCAGACCAAGGGTTACCCAAAGGAATGTTAATCTTGCCAACTCCACCTGCAGGTACGGGCCTGTGACTTGAACGACTGGTCCTGTAAGTGGGCTCAGTGCTGAGATCTCCTGTCATTCCTTTGGCTGGCTACTGCAAAGGATTCAAACAAATGGTTTTCTCCTGCACAAATTTTAAATCTAAATTTACTGCTGCCTGAAAGCAACAGCCAAAAAAAAAAATAACTTGTTATTAAGGTACGCTTTGCTTAATCAAGAATCCAAAAAGTTTTCTTGAATGTTCAACTGAGTATCTTTTCATAAAAAAGATGGATCAATTGCACTCTAACCCCTAAGATGCCATTTAAAGCACATTTATAAAATGGAATTTTTCCAACTCAATTGTGGAAAGGAAAGGTTTCTAGTTCTATACTGAACGAAATGCAGCTCCCCAAACAGAGGTAACCATCCTAGAACTGTGCAATAAAAGCTGAATGCAATGCATTCAACTAGCATATCAAATAGCCTGTTATTTTTTTTGTCTTGTTGCATTGGAAGGCAGGATAGTGAATGCTGGGGAATCTTCCACATCTTCTTGGAGCCTGAGACACATTCCTAAACTATCTGGGACATCCAAGTTTCAACCAATGACACAAACAGCAACTGCAGGATGCAAAGATTGTTCCATCCTGCTCGTGAGCTCCTATTGACAGAAGGAACCACTAAAGAATGGGATTGCACTTTATTCCTCGTATACAATGCGAGGTATATGTGGTGTGTCATGATGAAGCATGGGGAGGTGACTATATGTGATTTTAAGTACATTGTGTGATATGATAGAAACTAGGTACCAAGTGTCTGGTTATAATGGCCACCTGCTGCCAATATAACCAGGCACTATAAACAATGAACGGATCATTGATCAACACTTGTACATTTAGCAGACCTGCTGGACTGCATCATGCCTGTGTTAAGGGAATGAGCAAGTAGAGGATAAATATTGTCAAATGACATGTTTTAATCTGTTCCGGAATATCCTGTGTCAAAACAAATACAATTATCTTAAGTTAAACCAAAGTCGTACTTGTATTACAACGAATTTTAATAATTCCCTGCCATGTGCACATATTGTTCTTTATCTCTAACAGTCTTGTGAGGCTAGGTACTGCCTCCAGTCCCTCACCTACCTGGCTCTTAACACAATTCCAAGATCTGTACATTTCACACTATCATCAAAACCATCTGCTGGACTCAATCCACCTCTGTACCTGGTCAAGGGATTTCCATAAAATGAGCAAGGAGGATGCTGCCATGTATTTGAGGAGCCTGATAAACTGTGAGGCAGTTTAGCAATGAATCTAACAATATGGGATGATTCATTGATTTGTTGAATGAAGATTTATTGTTCAATAATTCTAAGGCTTAATTTCATGCTAAGAAGTTTTTGCTTTTTATATAGCATCTTTGTACTGCTCCAGAGCTCATTACAACCAACATAGTTTAAGAGTGCATTTATTTTGTAATCTCGCAAGTGATGCACTTGGTCTTAATCTCACAACGTGCAGCCAGCTAGGATCATCCTATGCGAATGATAAATATTGGCTGGGAAACTAGAGAATAAATGCCACCCCCCGCCCCCCATAAGCCCACTCCCACTTCTCTAATTCTTCTTCAAAATAGTATTGCAGTTTTCTTCACACACTGAGAAGGCAAATAGCATCAGAGTTTAACATTCCCTCAGTTCCACAATGGACTGTTCACCTAAGGTGGGACATGAACACAGATTTGTGTGGTGCTAAGGTGAGAATAATGCCAACTCACTCACATTTGATTTGCAAACATCTTAATTTTTTTTTAAATAGAGATTTAATTTGTTTCATGAAAATAAAGCTACCCAATATCTATTGCTTATAACTATATTGCTTTTAATTGTAGTATCCTTTCCCAGCCTTGTCTCCATATGACTCCAGTCCTGAACAATGGGGTTAACTGGTGTCCATTTCAAGAGGAATAGAATACAAGAGCAGGGATGTGATGTCAAGGCTTTATAAGGCATTGGTGAAACCTCACTTGGAGTATTGGGAGCAGTTTTGGGCTCTTTATTAAAGAAAGGATGTGCTTACAATGGAGACAGTTCAAAGGAGGATCTCTAGAATGATTTTGAGAATGAAAGGGTTTTCATACGAGGAGGGTTTGACCATTCTTGGCCTTTCTTCATTGGAATTTAGGAGAATGGTGGGGGGGGGGATCTCACTGAAACATTTTGAATGATGAAAGGCATGAACAGAGTACACGTTGAAAAGTTGTTTCCCATGGTGGGAGAGCCCGGACAAGAGGGCACAATTTCAGGATTAAAGGGCATCCTCTTAGAACAGAGATGCATAGGAATTTCTTCAGTCAGAGAGGGTGGTAAATCTATGGAATTTGTTGCCACAGGCAGTTGTGGAGGCCAAGTCATTGCATGTATTTAAGGAAGAGATGGTTAGGTTTTTGATTAGCCAGGGCATCAAAGGTTTATGGAGAGAGGGTGGGGCAGTGTGGCTGGGTGGGAAAATTATCTCCTCATGATTGAATGGTAGAACATTCAATGTGCTGAATAGTCTATTTCTGCTCCTATGTTTTATGGTCTTATTTGGAATTGGCCAGCAAACCACTCAGTTCAAGGGCAATTAGCAATTGATTATAAATCCTGCCCTTGTCAAGGACTCCCACATCAGTAGAAATAATGCACTTTGGTTGCAAGTAAGGCCAATCTGAATGTGGAAGACTTTTACTTAGTTGTGATTCTCTGGAAATGTTGCTTATTTAAATTCCACTGACTGTGACAGTAAATAATTCTGCCTTAAATTGCTCATGACATTTTTGTATTCTTAATGGTTGTGGATAGGGGCAGCAGTCTGATGTGTGCTAATGTTTATACAATGTTCTCCGGCTCAGAACCCAAATGGGTTTAAATTATCTTTGTCGTTTAGCTTATGTAACCATTGAGTCACATTTCTGCAATTTTAGGCATGAATTTGTGTGTATGTGTGACTAAATCATCAAATACAAGTGCAGCTGAAACTGTTTCTGCCAATTAGCATATTCATGTCCATTAGCAAAACTTTAGCTCCATTCTATCAGATTAAATAGATTATTTCTTTAAAGGTCCCCATTGCTCAATATCAGTGTGACAACTCTGGAGGCTGCCAAACAATGGCACAGGCAACCCAAGCAAGAAGTCATAAAGGTGTTAAAAGGGAGGGGATGGGGGAAGAAATTATTATTTTATAAATGCAGAAATTAAAGGGATGGGGAGACCTGTGGCACTATCAGTTAAGGACATTGAGAAGTGACAGATGAATGCTAAACATGCACTAGAATCAGCCTTGACCTTCAGTGTAAATTAGACATGCTCTATGTGTTAGAAGCAGTCACACAAGGAACATCAAACTTTCCTCATCAATGGGAATTTCTCTTTTGAAATTGGCAAATTGCTTGGGGTAGATGTGGGGGTGAACAGTAGGTGCCTCTACACAGTTCTAATGGCTGATGACCAATGGCCAAGAGAGGAATTGCAAGCAATGGAACAACACATGTTAGAACTTCCCAGTAGAGAATCAGCAATGCTGATGTAATACTTTAAAAGCACAAGAAGCTACAAATCAGAGATGAACACCAGGAGCAGTTGGTACACCTCCAAAAGAGAAACATAGTACAAGCCATCTGAAGCCATTCAAAACATACCATGCTAAGCTCTTTTTCTGCTTTAAATGTCAAACCAGCGATTATTTTATCTATACATGTGGCGTTGCAAGCTGACAAGCATGTTTAGCAAACAATTAAAATTGCAAAATAAGAATAAAAAAAAAAAAAATGTCAAACCAGCATCTGTAGCTTTAAAAATAATTATAGGATTAATTTCCATTGAATTCATCAATAATCACGTTCTTAAAGTCATTGAATTAAGTCAACAGTAGGAAACAGACCCTTCAGCTAAAGTCGACACCCACCGTCATCACCTGTTAACACTAATCCCATTTCTATCAACTTCTCCAGATTCTACCACCCATCTGGATACTAGGAGCAATTTAACAATGGCCAACTAACCTAGCAACACAATCATACTGAATGGCAGTCAGCTCAGGAGGTTGTATGATCTACACCTACTTCTGTTTTGTATGTTCACAGGTCACCGTGAATTTGCAAGGAAATGAGCTTGGCTGTGAAAAGTTACCCCACATTGATAATAATGTTGCTTTAATCATTGAGGGGGTCACTATAAAGCAACGAACTCCAGTAGGGGAAGAACAAAACAGACACAATGCAGGCCATCCCTAATGGAGTTTAAAATACTTTCTGCAAGCTAACATAGGCAGTTCATAAACAGCCATTATGCTGAAGACATCTTGTCTGGGATAAAATCGTGATCATTTCTTGTGGAAGCAACAGTCAAGGCATTAACTTTCCCCTTTGTTCTACCAGTCTGAGGAGTTGGAAAGCCATCAGGTTTCCATATTCTGATGAACAGTGCACAATCTAGTCTCCAGAAAGAGTGTATGCTGTGACATCCCTTGTGGTTCAATGGACTTCCCACAATATTGGAGAAAGTACTAAGTGCAGGAACACTGATCACGAGATTGCACCACTCACTGGGCTAGCACAACTTGTGCAGTGTTGTGTAATGCAGGTATCTGCAGACTCTTGAGCGAGTCAGTGTCATTGAGAGACAAAAAATGGGGAGGATATCAGTGGACAGATGGGAATAAATGAGGGAAACTTCAAGCAGAAAGACAAGACCACACCTGTGATTCTTCACAGATATTGCTCACTTCTGCGAGGCCCATAAAATGGGCAAACAGAGCAGGTGAGGTGACCCAGTTAGATGGTGGTGGGGAAACATTTCTTTGCTGTCAAATTAGTAATTCTTTGATATTGTCTCCCTCAGTGAGCTATGAACATCCAGCAATTGAGCACATTCATAGCTGTGATAGATGATTTTTTTTGGAGGGTTAAAGTTTGCAGAGACCTAATGGGGATGTGAAGAAGCTGTGGTCGCACTGAATGGAAGACCAGGTTAAATGATACATGGCCTGTTCTTACATCTGTGCCCTACAACCTGAAGCCACATATGTGGCTCTGATATGCCTCCTAGTGGTCAATAATCAGTGGTAAAAAGGGTAAGAATACAGGAAATCGATTCAGAATTTGATCTCAGATTTCAATGTCTACCTTCTCAAGCCCTAATGAAATCTATCAAAACTTCCTTTTCATTTTGTCAGTATCAGAATTTGGCCATACCTACCTCTCATCGTCCTGGCTAGAGTTCTTCGTCCTGTCTTGTCTGCTGTGCTACTCACCGCATAGAACATAGAATGAGCAGCATTAACTGAATCCAAATGCCACATCAACTCATTTGGTCTCACACTGTCAGAGACATGTCCTTTGTTTTATCCATCATTTCCCCAAATTCTCTGCTTTTGAAGGTCATTTGTTTTATTTTTCCCTTTTCCCAGTGCTGGTGAAGATAATTGGACTTTTAAAAAAATATTAGCCATTCCTTTTTCCACAAATACAAGCTGACCTGCAGAGTATCTCAATGTTTTCCATTTTATTTCAGATTTCCAACATCTGCAGTGTATTGATTTTCTTTCCAACATCTGGAATTTTTAAAAAAAATCAGATTACTGTAATTCTGCCAAGTCCAAACCTCAGAGCCTGCTAAACCTTTACTCGTCAACCCCTTTATCAGAAGAATCAATTCAATAAACCTTCTCCCAATATCCTCCAAAGCAAACACGTCCCTCTTAAAAATAAAACAAAACTTGTAGCAGTAATCTTTATGCAGCCTCACCAAAGCCCTGTACAGATGTGATGAGATTTTATTTCTGCTTTCCATTTCCTTTGCAATGCAAGACAACCTTCTACTTGTCAATTATTTGAAATGTGTGTTAACTATAAGATTTAGAATCAGATTTTATTATAATGAAATATGTTGTTTTGCGGCAGCGTCACAGTGCAAACAATTATATAAACCACCTTAAAAATAAATAAAAGTAGTGCAACTCAAAGTAAGGCCGTGTCTGTGGTTCATGGTTCATTCAGGAAGCAGATGGCAAAGGGGAAGAAGCTGTCCTTGTGCCGCTGAGTGCTCATCTTCAGGCTCCTTTAGCCTTCTCCCAATAGTAACATAGTCAAGAGGGCATGGCTTGGATGGTGGGGGTCTTTGAGTATAGAGGCTGCTTTCTTAAGACACGGCCTCTTGTAAATGTCCTCAGTGGGGTGAAGAACGGTTAACAACCCTCTGGAGATTTTTCTTGCCCTGACCATTGGCACCTCCATACCAGACAGTGATACAACCATCCAAAATATTCTCTACCTGTAGAGATTTTTGAGAATCTTTGATGACATACCATATCTGCTCACAAGGTATAACAACTGGTGAGCCTTCTTCATGATTGCATCAACATGGAGTCTCCAGGCCAGATCCTTGGCAATGTTGATTCCCAGGAATTTGATTTTTTTTTTAAATTAGACATTCATCACTGTAACAGGCCAATTTGGCCCTACGAGTCACTGCCACCCAATTTATACCCCATTAACCTACACCCTGGTACATTTTGGAGGAAACCAGAGCCCTCAGAGAAAACCCAAGCAGACATGGGGAGAACGCACAAACTCCTTACAGACACCATGGGATTCAAACCCAAGTCCGGTCCTGATCACTGGTGCTGTGAAGGCATTGCATTAAATTTTCATCAGCCTTGACCCCTTGATGAGGACTGATTCATGTTCTCCTGACTTCCTCCTGAAGTCCACAGTCATCTCCTTGGTACTGCTAATGTTGAGTGCAAAGTTGCTGTTGCGACACCTCTTAACTAGCTGATCTATCTCCCTCCTGTACGATTCCTTATTGCCGTTTGTGATTCTGCAGATAACTGTGGTGTCTACACTTGATCTTAGCCAAAAGGCCAAGAAGCAATACAACTGTGGTTTCATCGACAAATTGTAGAGGACATAAGAAATGTTCCAAACCGCATAATCCTGGATATAGAGTGAGTAGAGCAGTGAGCTAAGCACATATCCTTGAGGAACGCCTGTGTTGATTGTCAGTGATTCTGCAGTGTCTCTGCACTTGAATGATATGCTCTATTTCTTTACAGCAAAGTGAATATTTCCAAACATTATACTCCCTCTGCCAACTTTTGTCCACTTACTCGATCTTTCCATGCCCCTTCGCTGATTTATTTTGCATGCTTTTATAACCAGCTATCATATCATCAATAAACCTCATTACAATATTCTCAGACCCCTCCCCAAATCATTAATACAGATTATAAAAAGCTGAGAGTAAAAATACACAGAAATGCTGGAGGAACTCAGCTGGTCTTGCATTATCCATAGGAGTTAAAGATATATTACCGCTATTTTGGGCCTGAGCCCTTCTTCAAAGTACAAGTATAAGCAAAGGAAGGCATCTGAATAAAGATTGAAGAATTGGAAGGGGAGGAATCCAGACCAACAGCCAAATGGTATTAATTGGATAAAAGGAAAGGTGAGAATTGATTCCGGCTCTGTGAAAGGCGACAGAGGAAAAAGGGGAGAGATAGAGAGAGAGAATGAGACTGAGTGAGAGGGAGAAAGGTTACAGGGATAAGAAGAAAGAAAGGGTCACAGGGGTGAAAATAAAGAGGGTTGGGGGTGAGTTTAATGTAAACAGGGAAGTTAATGTTGATGCCATCTAGTAGGAGGGAGTTGTTCCTCAAATTTGTGGATGATTTCAGTATAGCTGAGACCCCAACTCCTCAAAGTTCGGGAAATTAAGAGAGTTCAAAGATCTGTCAAGTACAAGAGGAATTGTTAACTTGAATGTGACAAGGGAAATACTGAGTGACCCCTTCAGGGTTGGGGCCTCCTGCAAGTGGACACACAAGAATGGCAATCAAACATAATCAATAAGTACACCTACCCATGAATAGCGTGGATAGAATGCGGCTCGTAATGGTACCTTCCCTCATGATGCCGCATATCGATCGGTATAGGCGTGTGGAATGCTGGGAAGATGTGGTGCGAGGCTGAAACAAATAAAGAAAATGCGACATTAGGAAAAAAGGTGCTGCAAAATAAAAAAGCTTAAAAAATAAGTTCAAAGGCAACGGCTTCCACAAAGCTGTAGATGATTCGGAGCAGAGCATGTTCAGCAAAAAGAAAGATAAGGAGCTTCATCTTTGCTATTGGCTCAATCACACAAGAGAAGCAGAATTAATAAATAATCAAAGTCATTCACAGTGTTCTTACATCATAAACATTAAAGGCCTCCAACTGGGTTTCTGACAGAGACCTGCAGCTACACATGCTTTGAACTCTAAAATCGCGTAGGAAGTGTGAGAAAAGCCAGAGCAAAGGACACAAACACAACATGACAGGAGTGGGAGCGTGGAACGCAGGTTGAAATCAGTGCTGACTACATCAGCAGGTCCTGTGCTCAAGGTGGAAGGGGCTCTATGCAGGGTTGAAGTTGGTGGGGGGGGGGGGGGGAAAGAAGCCATGGAGTGAAACTGGGCTGGCATAGTGGATGTTAACTGGATGCTCGTACAGGATTGGGTTGTTAAGACAGAGTCAATACAGCAGGCTCCTAATCGGGCAGATGCCTAAATCTTTGGGGGCCTTACAAACAAGGCTTTCAGACTTATCAGATTTTTAAAAATTACATCAAGCTCAGGCCAATTACATCTAGAATAGTATGCTATGTTCAGCACGTCTCATTTGAAGAGGCTGTAAAGTAAATTACAGCCCCCGTCAACTCTTTCTAGTTTCTGCCCACACGTCGGATGATGACTACCCCTTGGTTATTGAAATTGCTGAAGCAGAGCCAAATGTATTAGAATCCCCCAGCTTTTCATTTATCATACAATCTCCTGCTTTGATAGTTGAGTAAACTGTGCTCAGCTCAGTATTAACGTTCACCTGTCAATGTGGAATCCATGCTCAGAGACTGACAGCCATCTTAATCATGAACAGCAGCTCAATCAGTCTTTACATAAGGTTGGAAAATTTAGCATTATATTTTTCTCTCTCTTTTGTGCAATACAAGAGATAGGGTGGGTATGTGATGCTGGACAAAAGGCTCCATATTTTTAGATTTGTTGGGCCTATTCTGATACCATAGAACCATAGAATATTGTACGGTTCAAAATTTCACAGTGTGGGGCCAAATATTTTGACATAAGGTAATAAAGATGAAGTGAAAAGAGAGGGCAAAGGGATCAGTGAGAAAAGTAGATCTATTGTGCTGACCATAAACTGAATTTCACACTTATTGCTGAATAATTTTGTAGTCATATATTTCTACTGCCCTCTTGTTTACCATACATTTACCATCATGTCAACCTTCACAGGAGCTTTATTAAGAGTGTCCTGGACGGCTGCATCACAGTGTGGTATGGTTGCTGCAGAGAAATGGATTGGAGGTCAATCCACAGGACCACGAGTAGAAGAGAGGATCACTGGAGTCTCCTTCCCCCCCACCCTATTGAAATAATCTACCAGGATTGTTGTCTGAAGAGGGCAAGCAAAGTAATCGAGGACCCCTTCCAGCCCACACACAGCATCTTTCACCTGCTCCCCTTGGGAAAGAGATACAGAAATATCAGAGTCAGGACCACCAGGCCAAGGAACAGCTTCTTCCCATGAGCAATGAGAATGCTGAACGACGAAAGGATCTGCTCAACTAACTACCTGAGACTCTCATATTCACAAAACAATATTTATTTCTTTTTATATATAATTACTAGTCCTGTATGTATACTGTATCTCTGTATATGTGTTATGTCTGGTTGTGTGTTTTGCACAGAGGACCAGAGAACAATTTTTCATTGGGTTGTACTTCTGCAATGAGAGGACAATAAACTTGACTTGCTATTGGTTCAGCAGTCTAAGCCATATCAAACTACTTTTTAAAAAAAATATTCAAGTAATATATGTAGATCGAAAGATTACAATGTACAAGTTTAACATCAATGGTTCGTCTACGTGTGTTTATTTACTTCCAACGACTGGTGACTGAAATTCCTACATGCATTATCAATGTTAGCTTTCAAATGCTATAGAATCATACAAATGGATGACACCCATTTGGCCCATCATACATGCCCTGGGTTTTGAAGAGCTTAAAACTGTCCCACACCATTGCTCTTTCACCCACATTTCTGCAATTTTTCCACAATCATAGAACTTCCTTTGTTGAGGAATCAGATTTCTTCCCCTTTCAGAAAGTGTATTTAAGATCATAACTATTCATTGTATGTAAAAAATAAATCTACTTCTTCTCCTTCCAGCTCCATTGGCAATCGTTGCCATTTGGACCACTCACCATCCTCACTATTTACACCTTTCCTACACTTTCACTAGTAACTCACAGAAACCATTTTTTGCCACAAAATGTTCTGAGCATTGGGGGTCATTGATCCCTTACCTGCCCTCTCAGATGGACAGAAAACTATCCCATGACACAACTTAGGAAAATAGGGTGCAGTAGTTATCTCTGGTGTACCAGTTAATATTTATTCTGCAAAAAGGATAACCAAAAATCAGAACATTTTTTTTTTGCTCATTATCATGTTGTAGTTTTCTTTGCATCGACTGACATTTCCAATATTACAGTATTCAAGTTTATTGCTATATGCCCTGAAAAAGTTTGTTTTGTGAGTTGTCCAGCTAGCCAACCTATGCAGTGGTTAAAAATATTGCAGTCACAGAGTGACAAGAATCAGAGCAAATGCAAATGCAAATCAAAATATCTATTTTATTTAAACAGTGAATGTTGAAAAAACAAAATGACAGAAATCCAGACCACCTGAGAATCCGGAATCTCAAACTTTTTTAATTTAGCAGGCTTTTATGTGTGTTCGTGCATAAATGCCACGGATGCACAGCAGTAGCAAACAACCACTCTTAATACAGGTAATCTCATCACAAAGAAATTCATTTGCATACTGTATTTTTTTTCACAATATTCAGTTTTAAACAATTGTTTACATTTTTGTCAAGTGTTGACTTTATTTTACTTTAAATCTGCTCATTTTAATAAATGAATCATACTACAATTGCTTATGAATTAACGATTAAAATTTGCCTGTTTATCTCTTCTTTTTTCCTCTTTAAATTTCAATTTTAAGAGTACTGCCCGAGAATTCGGACCACCCAATGCCTGAGCAGTCCGGATTTTAGGACATATTCTGAACTAGTGCAAGGCTTGTTCAGGAAACTGATACTTAAAAATACTTCGTTGCTTGTAGATGATTTATGATCTAAAAGAACTCTGCTTAATCCACTTTTACAAGACTGCCCAACAATAGTGTTTAACACAATGTTGGCTTGCACTAGTAATGAATGTGAAGAGACAGAAAAGGAGGCTACAATTCAGACTCGCAATGATTCAACAGATCAGCAAATTAGGATCCCCCTCACTGCCTTGATTTTTATAAAGTTCTCTATCTTGCTCTTGGAATGTTTAATTGACCCAAGTTCTGCAAGTACTTCTGTACTTCACACTCTGTGTCTTCTACACAAACCTGAAGCAAATCAAACCTCAGAGCATACAAGAGACTGCAGCTGCAGGAACATGGTGCAAAAAACACAAATTGCTGGAGGAACTCAGCAGATTAAGTGGTATCTGCCGAGGCAAAGAGATGTTCGACCTTTCAGGTCAAGATCCTGCATCAGCTCCATACCTGCATCAAAAGCAGAGATCCTCCAGCAGCTTTTTTTTTAAACAAGTCAATCCTCCCCATTTTCAAATTCACAGCAACTTCCTACTCAACACAGAGGAGACTGCTGATACTGGAATTTGACACTAAACACAATCTGCTGGAGGAACTCAATGGGTCGAGCAGCATCAATGAGAGAAAGAATAATCAACATTTCAGACGGGAATGTTTCATCAATTCTTTATGAAGGGTTCCAACCCAAAATGTCAACCATTCTTTTTCTCCCGGTGATGCTGCTCGACCCTTTGAGTTCTGCCAACTTTTTGAGCACATTCTTGTTTTCTACAATCCTTTGGATGATCACTCTATGGCATTTGCTGAAAACTTGCTTTAGTTCCTGTCAGTTTCAGCTGGTACAATGTTACTTCATTGTCTCAATGGCTTCTTCATCAACCAGATACAAAGCAAGCGTCCCATTCTTTGAATCTATGTTTACTTCTTGACCAACAGCAGAATGGTCAGGTGTGTATTCGTGCCTCATTCTTTCTTTTCTCTCAAGAATTGGTCTCCCTTCAGTTCCCCCTCGCATTTCATAGAGCAATCCAGATTAGAGACTCGCCCTTTGATCAATATGTCAATTAAGTTTGCAATCTTATTGCTCAATGGTATTCCATAGCACTGCACTAACATAACACTTCAAGCTATACAGTCACATTCTGATTTCAGAAGGCCATTTATCAGACTCAGATTTCCGAATAGCATAAATCTGTTTGATTAACAGCCCAAGGTTATAGGTCACTGAGCACCTGTCGCTGCACTGACCTGAGACAGACGGAGGCTAAATTCAGAAATCACGCTTAACCCTTTCAGACAGACAGCTAATTTATTGGCCTAAGAGATGCACAAAATAAACCTCAAGCACTATAGGATAGTTAGATGATATAGGAGGGAGTTTCCTTTTGATTTGTTTCCATGTTGGTGAACAATTAAAAGCATGCTGATTTGTTAATATTTTACATTGCACATATTGTCAAATTAATTTCATTACAAATTATTTAAACTTGAAAATAAGCACTTGGAAAATGTATCAACTCATTCTATCAGGTAACACGAGTTGGTTTTCTCCGAGGTTTCATTAATTCAGCAATTGGTTTAGAAATAGGAAGGTCACAACATAGGGATTACTTAAAGTGGTTTGTGAGTAGAAAAAAAAAATGAAAACCACTGATCTAGTTCATTCTCATTTCAGAGTGGGTTCAGAGTACTTTAACAAGTATTTTACTTTTTAGGGTCTGTGTTAATGGAACTCCTAAGAAAGTTCATTGACCAAGTTGATTCAATTCTACCAATAGTGCATAACAAAGTCCAAAATGAAGCTCTTCTTTATGGTTACTTTAAGTCATGAAGAACAGGAGAAAAATAAATAGAAATTGATGCTCTTTCAATGTTTAAATGAGTTTGAACTGTGAGAACTTTAAAACTACCGAAACCGAAAGGAAATTCCTGACAATGAAGTATCTTGGCAATGATCTCTTTAAAAGTTGAGACCCAGCAGACTGTCCATTCTTTTTCCCATTTCTGATAAGGTCATATCTATTTTATTCACTTTCTCTTCTGTATTGTTTATTCTTCTTCTTAAATCATTAAATTCTTGTGCTTGACATTCTTTAAATGAATCCATGTATTCTTTAATAAGAGAAAGTATATCCTTTGTCTTGCCTTTCCCTTCTTCTTCTATTTCACTGTACTCTTCCTCTTCTTCTTCCTCTGGGTTGGCCATCTGTTGTTTCTTTGTTGTCCTTTTCTTCTCTTCTTTCTTGTTTTCGTTGTCTTCTATGTTCTCCTCTTGCTGCTCCTGTTCTGCAGCTGTCATTGCCGGCTGTGGAGATTGACACCCCAGCTGGTCACCCCTCCCGTCGGTGTGCTTTTTTGCACACGCATCCGCGCATGCGCGAGGAGTCACGCATGCGCGGTTGCGCATTTTTACTCGGCTCAGCGAACCATTTTTATAGTCCACTTTCTACCGACCTGAGGGAGCGGGTTTCTCCCTCCACCGCGGGCCTCTTCGAACAGGTAAGGCCTTCTCCTTCTTCTTCCGTTGTCTTCTCTTCCTCTCTTCTTACCGTTGGCTTCGATTTTTCTTTTTTCGTTGCCATCTTCTTTCCACCTTTATACTCACTTTACTTTAATTTTTTATTTTTGTGCCTTTGTGTTTTCCTTTATTTTTTCCAACTTTTCTGGAGAGGGCTGGAGTTCACCGTCCGGCCACTACTCCATCACGTGACTCCTCCGACCCTGCAGACTGTCTATGGTGGATTAGCAAGACCTGTGATAAGGGAGTTCAATGAAGTAATTTCAGTTCATCACCCCGAGAGCTCTATTTATTCAGGCTTCTAAAGATGTACAAAAGCAAAGCACTCTCAAGTTCAATTTACCTGATTTGCCAGGGCAAATCCCCCATGGCACTTGCAGATGGAATGTTCAAGGAGAGCCTGTTCTAGGAGCAGGCTGTGAACTTGAGACCTACAAACATTTCAAAAGTTGCCACTTTATGTTGAAGATGCATTGAAGAAGGACTCCAGCTCAAAACCTAGGTTATATATCTTTACCTCCCATGGACTTAGCAAGAAATGCTGAGTTCCTCCAGTATTTCTTTATTTTTGCCGCTCTATTTTGCCCCATCGATAGCCTGTCCAAATTTAAGCATAGAATATGGTTTAAATCTAATTATGCTGTGCTAATTGTAACTGTGCACAGCACTAGCACTTAATTGTTTTTGTACACACACCCCAATGAATTGGCCAAGAAGGCATTTGCAACAGCTCCAAGGTGGTTTATATCCTGCCAGACACACTAAAAAAACATCTCTGTGTTCCTGGTGGGTTGTGCAGAGGCTCACCTTCGCCAAGTTTTGCACTGGTAAGATCTTTAAACCTTAAGGGATTCATCCCTACAGCAGCTACAGATAAGCTCCAAACAAATTCAAGGGAAACCAAGGGGGAAGGAGGGAGCTCAGTGTGTGGGAAAACTCCACACAATCCTTTGCCCCTAATGAACTCATGTGCTTTGAGTGCCCTCTTGCTACTGCAAGGTGGGGGATGGTCAGTGAGGTCAAGATCATAACATGATGTGCTGAAGGACATAAAGCTAAAAGAATGCAAACAATGTAGAGCAAGCAGAAATGATCAGGAAGATATGAAAGAGTAGAAATGGCTGAGCATTATTTTGACGCGAAACTGAAGCTGTTTAAAGGGACTGTAGTCGGGTATTTCAGATACGAAGTTCCTTGAATTTTTGGAACCACTCAACAACAACAACAAAAATCATAGGTTACACCTTTGAGCTCCCACTTATATCAGTAGGGAAGAAATGGGTGTTGCTTGAATAATGACTTCATGGAAGTTGCAGGGAAAATGTCTAGGGCACCATTCTGAATAGTGCAAGGTGGTGCCAAGATCTAATTTCCTGGTGGACATGATTTCACCTGGAAATTATCACTACCATTTAATCTGAACTAAAACTGGTGCTGATTGATCTAATTTTAGTCTCTGGCTTTTAAAAATGTAACCAAGATCTTGGTTTTCATTTACTATGAAGGACATCTCCGCAATCACTATTTCCACAATAGAAACACTTCTTTGTGGTGCCCTGTACTTCAACCGCATCAGGATGTTGTCAGGCAATAATAATATCCTATGGGACGGCCTCTTGGTGTAATTAAATTGCTTTACTGGATCGATTGAGCAAGAGAGGAAATGTGGCCCATACAGGAAATTCCTGTAGAATAAGCTGGCATCTCTCCTAACAATACATGAAATGGCTGCATGCGCCAGGTCATTTTGAGTGACAAAGCAGTTGAAGATAGCCTTACAGAGTCCTGAGTGAAAGAGATACAGTATATTACTGAGGTTTCGGCCTTGAGCCCTTCTTCCCTTGAAGAAGGGCTCAGGCCAGAAATGTTGTTAATAGATCTTTACCTCCTATGGATGCTGTGAGACCAGCTCCAGTGTTTTTACACAAAGTCCTGGTTACCTGCAACACTAGCAGGAAAAACTCAAGGTTTTATTGCCGATTCTCCAAAGAAAATTAACACCACCTGACAAGAGCAATTAAAACACAGTTTCTTGTACATTAAATGAATTCTGTGCTTCTTCTTGGAGCTCTTATTTCAATCAATATTAAAAGAAACAAGGACACAATATGGCTTCTTTGACTTGGTAGGTACTTCACACTAATATTATCAGAGAAAATTTAACACTGAACTATATTTAAAATGGAAGACTGAAAACCGACTTTGAGAGTCAGCAAATAAGGTTTTCAGTAACATTGTAAAGATATCGAGAGTGGGGAGAGTTGGAGACCAAGGAGGACAAAAGATCCCAAAGGCAGGTGAAAGCACAACCACCAAAGAGGAGCAATTAAAATCAATTCTGACAAGAGGTCAATATTGGAAGGATTGCAGAGACTGAGGAGTGAGGGAATGGAAACAAGGATGAGAACAGTAAATCAAACAGAAGATGGAGGAAAAACACAGCAACAGAGCAAAGAGAAACAAAATGTTTCCTTCCTTAATGATACATTTCTACTTCCATTGCTATTATCATTCAGGCCAATGTTCCCCCTTAGGCCAAGCCTCTGAAGGCAAAATGTTACAGGTGCAATTCGCAATGCAGTTGACACTGATGCAGTTTTGCAGTGCTGTGGAAGCATTCATTATACAGTAAAATTCTTGGTACCTGGAATTCAAACAACAGGCAGCCTCCAGCAAAAAAGGAAAATAAATTAAAAAAATTAAAATATAAAAGAATAAAATAATAGATTAAAAATACACAAGCTTGAAATTGTATGTGAGAAATGTAACATTTTTGTAACTTCTCTGAACTGTATGTTTTGGGGAGTGCCCAACTTTAGAGAGATTCTGGGTAGACAATTCTTTTTTCCATTGGCTTTTATTTTGTGGGTGCTTGCCTGTAAACAAATGAATTATTATGTAATTGTGAATTCTGTATTTAGCTTTCTATGTTAAACTCAATAAAATATTTTAAAAGAAAGAAAAATTGTAAAAGTAATCTGAAGTAACACAAAAACATTTGGTGAAGATGGGAGCAAATATTCAGCCAGTAGAGTGCCTTGGTCATGCTTTGTTTGTGGCAGCTGTTTGAATGAAGTGGTGTTTGAATAAAATAGTGTCTCCCAGGATGAAGAGCTAGTTGATGCTGCTCGCCATTGGGGTGACTCTCCGAAAGTGTCTTCTTATTCCTCCTTAGTAAGAGTCACCCTAGTCAAAGGCTTTATCTGTAAACTTGAGAGTTTGGGGTTGGGGTTTAATTATCTATAATGTTATTGTTAGTCTTTTGGGCACTTCAGTGGAGGGGGAAAAACCTACAGATGCAGCAACAGTTGAACGTTTTCAAAGAATGAGACCAAAAATAAAGTAAAATGCTTTAAGGTGTATATATTGTTCAGTGTAAGTACAGTATAGTATTCTTGTCTTTTAAACTGTTTAATCTTAATGCAGGTGTATTAGTAAGGCATTGTAAGAATCTCAAGCAACTGGAAAATACACTTATCCAACATCTACCATAGATGCCGGATACAGGGGTTTTACTGTACTATTGCAAGTGCTCTCAGTCTTTTGAATATGATTTCAAATCATGAAATTATACTCCCTTTTTGATAGATTTAAATGATTGCATGATATTGTTCAAAAGGCAGGGAAATTCTATCTAATTGCAATGGATACATTTATCGTTAACCAAAAATCATAAACAGTTTTATCCTCTCATCACAATGCTATTTATGGATCTTGCTGTGCTTTACATCAGGTCAGGGAAGCAAAGTGAAATAACAGTCAAAAAAATAAATAAAACTGGGACCATAATCTGGGAACCCACCTTGTCCTGTAATAAAAATCTGGAATGAAACCGGAGTTGAATTTGTGACACTGTAAGACTATTGTGAGAACTTCATTTGGACATTGAACATTTTCTCCTTCGGCTCCACCCATGCTCTCCAGATCATAGGTGCAGCTTTCAGCACACAAAGGCAAAACTCTCCTCAACATGTAAAACATCTATGTGGAACGCAGATGATGGAGAGCAGCAGCAATCATCAAGGATCCACTCTGTTCCCAATGCTGCCATCAGGAAAGAGGTATAGGTGCCACATGATTCGTCCCTCCATGCTCAGCAACAATTACTAACCCTCGACCATCAGTTTCCTCAACAACACTCAGTCAGATATGCATTCAAGGACCTATACTTAGCACATTATTCAGAGTGTGTGTTTACATTTCTCTTTTGCACACACATCTTTACAATTTCTGATAAATAGGAATTCTGCCTGTCCCACATGAAAAAGAATCTCAGGGTTGTATGTGAAGTCATGTATGTACTCGGACAATAAATATGAACTTTGGAATTCTCAACTTTGAACTAAAGCGCTGGAGAAACTCAATTTATCACGCAGCATCCATAAGATCTAAAGGGCAACCAACTTTTCGGGCCTGAGCCCTTCATCAGGAAAAATTGGTAGGCACTTGAATAAAAAGGCGGGAAGGGTGGGAGGGGGGGGGGGAAAGAGGGGAGGAGCAAAGGTTAATACCCTGTAGCTTGTAGCTCTGAGGATTTGCATGGATCCAATCTGCATTTTTATGGCATGGGCGGAATTGTCTTTGTTTCAGTCCATAGAACACTACAGCACAAACAGGCCCCTCTAGTCTGTACTGAACCATTTTTGTTTGCCGAGTCCCACTGACCTACACCCAACCATGTACTTGTCCAAATTCTTCTTAAATGTTAAAATTGAGCCTGCATTCACTACCTAGACTGCCGGCTTGTTCCATGCTCCCACCACTCTCTGTGTGAAGTTCCCCCTTACGTTCCCATTAAAAACCTTTCCCCTTGCATTCTTAACCCATGTTCTCTCATTTGTATCTCACCTACCCCCAGTGGAAAAAGCTTATCTACATTTACTCTGTCTATCCCTTCATAATTTTAAATACCTCTATCAAATCTCTCCTCATTCTTCCACACTCCAGGGAATAAAGTTCTAACCTGTTTAACCTTTCCCTGTAACTCAGTTCCCGAAGTCCACTTCATCTCCCTCCCTGAGGACTGCAGTAGACAGAGGGATCTGGGAATACAGATAGATACATAATTCCCTGAAAGTGGCGTCACAGGTGGATAGGGTTGCAAAGTGAGCTTTTGGCATATTGCCCTTCATAAATCAAAATATTGAGTATAGGAGTTTGGATGTTATTGTAAAGTTGTACAAGACATTGGTGAGACCAAATTTGAAGCATTGTGTGCAGTTTTGGTCACCTATCTTTAGGAAAGATATCAATTAGATTGAAAGAGTGCAGAGAAGATTTACTAGGGTGTTGTCCGGACTTCAGGAACTGATTTACAGGGAAAGGTTAAACAGATTAGGACTTTATTCCCTAGAGCATAGAGGATTGAGAGAAGATTTCGTTGGGGTATTTAAATTCATGAGGGGTATAGAGAAAGTAAATATAGGTAGGTTTTCTCCACTGAGGGTAGTTGAGATACAAACCAGAGGACATGGTTTAAGGGTGAAAGGAGGAAAGTTTAACATAGAACATTACAGCACAGTACAGACCCTTCAGCCCTCGATGTTGTGCCAGCCTATATTTTTCTACCAAAATAAAGTACTAAACCATTCTTACCTTGTAACCCCCTGTTTTTCCTTCATCCATGTGTCTGTCTAAGAGTCTCTTAAGTGTCACTAATGTTTCAGCATCCACCACCATCACTGGCAAGGCATTCCAGGCACCCACAACTCTGTGCAAAAAAAACTTTAACCCTGATGTCTCCCTTTATCTTTAGGGAGAACAGTAGGAGAAACTTCTTCACACAGACAGTGGTAGGAGTGTGGAACGAGCTGCCAGCTGAAGTGGTGAATGTGGGCTCAATTTTAACAAGAACATTGACAGGAGGGTTTTGGACTGGGTGCAGATCAGTGGGACCAAGCAGGATAATAGTTCAGAACAGACTACGATGGCCTGTTTTTGTGCCGGAATATTCTGTGGTTTTCAGAAGCTGTGTGCTTGATGGTAGGGGTCTTCCCTGATTTTGTGAGCCCTCTTTAGACAATGATCTCGATAAATCACATCTATGTGGGGGAAGGGAGACTCCAGTGATCCTCTCTGCTACTTTTATAGTCCTATGGATTGACCTCAGATCCAATGCTCTACAGCAACCGTACCACCCTGTGATGCAGCCAGCCAGGATGATCTCAATAGAGCTCACATAGAAAGTTGACAGAATGGTAGCCAGTAGTCTTGCCTTCCTCAGCCTTCTAACGAAGTGCAGTCACTGTTCCACCTTCCTGACAAGCAAGGAGATATGAGTGCCCACGATGGGTCACTTCTTAAGTGCATCCCATGGAACTTGGTGCACTTCCCTCCCTCCATTACTGAGCTATTAATGTTTAGTGGACGAAGTCATTCCCAGTCCTCCTGAAGTCCATGATCATCTCTTTTGTCCTTGATGAGACTTAGGTTGTTACTCTCGCACCATTTCATGAGATGTTCCACCTCTTCTCTCTATTGCGGCTGGTCATTGTTGCTGATGAGGCCAACTAGTGTTGTATCATCTGCAAACTTAATGTCCCAGTTGGAGCTGGATTAGGTGTTGTCAGCCGCATGAACAGGAGCAGGCCAAGTACACAGCCCCAAAGTGTGCCAGTGCTCAGCCTTCTGCTGCCAACCTGGTCTTTCTGTTAGAATGTCCACAATCCAGTTACATACAGGAAGTGCTCTTTACACTGGATTTGGTGATCAAGGAACATCATGTGTTTCATCCACAGGAGTGGCCCCTTAGCCTCTTGGTGCACAACTCTAATTCTCCACCCATCTCTGGCCTCTTTGACTGTGGCCTTCTGAACAGTTCAAATCATATCTGAGAGAAAATTCCTCATTTTCTGCCTGGACACATCAGCAACTTTCTTGACTCAATATTTAATTCTACAACTTCAGTCAACATTCTGTATCAGAATGGACAATTTCTTTATTCACTCTTCCATGTGAGACGTTGACCTGTTTTTCGTTCTCCATTAGCATAGGCATGTGCTGCATCATTGAATCTTTCATTGGTGTGCCAACTAGGTAACTGGTCTTAGTTCAAAGCTTTTCTTTTTTTTTCCTGAATATTTTATTTATAAATTTTAAACCACAATATTAATTACATTTCATTAAATTCAAAAATTATTTCAGTTCAGAGCTTTTCTTCACTTATTTTCAAACTACCCCAATAAAACCAATGACCAGATGACCTCTACAGCTTATCCCCATGGCAACCTTGGCCTCATCTGATTACCTTTGTCTTCATCTCCCTTCTCCTAACTGGTCTTCCCTCTTCCTCAGTTCTGAGAAAGGGTATTTGATCTGAAATATTAACTGCTTCTCCTTCCACAGTGTTGCTTGGCCTGCTGGGGGTTGCAGCTTTTTCTGCTGTTAAAAAAAACCCCACCAGTTCCTCCAATGTTCCTGAGAAAAAGAAATTGTCATCTTCAACCAATTTCACCTCATTCTGATCTCACATCCACAGGGACGTGGTTGACTAACTATCCTCTGTAATGGCCTTGCAAGTCAGAACAACTATTATTCTTCTTTGGCTTGGCTTCGCGGACGAAGATTTATGGAGAGGTAATGTCCACGTCGGCTGCAGGCTCGTTTGTGGCTGACAAGTCCGATGCGGGACAGGCAGACACGGTTGAAGCGATTGCAAGGGAAAATTGGTTGGTTGGGGTTGGGTGTTGGGTTTTTCCTCCTTTGTCTTTTGTCAGTGAGGTGGGCTCTGCGGTCTTCTTCAAAGGAGATTGCTGCCCGCCGAACTGTGAGGTGCCAAGATGCACGGTTTGAGGCGATATCAGCCCACTGGAAGTGGTCAATGTGGCAGGCACCAATAGATTTCTTTAGGCAGTCCTTGTACCTCTTCTTTGCTGCACCTCTGTCTCGGTGGCCAGTGGAGAGCTCGCCATATAACACGATCTTGGGAAGGCGATGGTCCTCCATTCTGGAGACTTGACCTATCCAGCGCAATTGGATCTTCAGCAGCGTGGATTTGATGCTGTCGGACTCTGCCATCTCGAGTACTTCGATGTTGGAGATGAAGTCGCTCCAATGAATGTTGAGGATGGAGCGGAGACAACGCTGGTGGAAGCATTCTAGGAGCCGTAGGTGATGCCGGTAGAGGACCCATGATTCGGAGCCGAACAGGAGTGTGGGTATGACAACGGCTCTGTATACGCTAATCTTTGTGAGGTTTTTCAGTTGGTTGTTTTTCCAGACTCTTTTGTGTAGTCTTCCAAAGGCGGTATTTGCCTTGGCAAGTCTGTTGTCTATCTCGTTGTTGATCCTTGCATCCGATGAAATGGTGCAGCCGAGATAGGTAAACAGGTTGACCGTTTTGTGTTTTGTGTGCCCGATGGAGATGTGGGGGGGGGGGGCTGGTAGTCATGGTGGGGAGCTGGCTGATGTAGGACCTCAGTTTTCTTCAGGCTAACTTCCAGGCCAAACATTTTGGCAGTTTCCGCAAAACAGGACGTCAAGCGCTGAAGAGCTGGCTCTGAGCAATAAATATTACTTGCACCAACAATGCCCATAACTCATGAGGAAGGGGAAAAAATGCATCAAAGGCAGTCATTCATTGATTATAGTGCCCTTGGATAGATAAATGTTCTATTAATAGAAACCTTACTTTCTTTCACACCTTATTCTACACCACAGTATAATATTCTCCAGTACCAATGTGAATTCCTTCACCTCCACATCACCCATTCTGAGTCAGAGGGTAATTGTTTTTGAACAAAGAATAATTCTCTGTCAAGGATCCACAACTGAGGAATCCAAACTGGATTCCATACAAGAGGCTTTGATGATTTCATCCCCTTAAATTGTGCTGGATCTGAACAAGTAACCTGCTAACCCATGGAACCAAAAAGCCCCAGGTGCTCATTTCAATTCATTTATTTTTCAATGACCACAGAATCAATATCTTGGACTTTTGTCATCCAAACTCTTCATTCATGTGAAGAACACACATGCTGGCCATTTCTACCTGTAAATGCAATGAAAATTCTTGGTATGCCCATTTGTTTGTCCTGTTCATCTATGATGAATCCTCACTTATTTTGACATGGGTCCTACACCCAGTAGTCTTGCGCTGAAAGTAGGGAGGTACTTTCATTGCTTCTACATAAACATACTTCCTTTAAAAACACATGCTCATTGAATTGTTAAACCTCAAACATTATGGATAGTGAACAACAAACAATTAATAGCTGGTAGGCGAATTGCAATTATTACAAAGAAAATGGGGCACAAGTGTGGCCTGAGGAAATATCTGCCAAATGCAACCTGCTGCAAGAACTTAGCGGATCAAACAGCATATGTGGGAGAAGAAGAATGGCCAACATTTCAGGCCAAAACCATTCATCAAGGTTCACCATGAAGGGCTCCAGCCAGAAACAATGGCGATTTTTTTTTCTCCCACTGATGCCGCTCGACTTGCTGAGTTCCTTCAGCAGGTTGCGCTGAGCTTCAGATTCCAGCATCTACAGTCTCCTGTGTGTCCCACTTTCAACAATCTGCCATCCTCTCCCCTCATCAGCTCCTTGCTGCTCAAATTCAATAGTTGACTTTTTGGAAAAAAGTAAAGAAAATTTATATGGAGATCAGTTTCTGCTCGACGCAGTGAAGTCCACTGAAAGGGTTGTTCAATCCAACAATGGCAAAAAGAAGCAAACAAATAAACCCTTTAACAGGCTTTATTCTGTACAGAAATTTCCAACCAATCCAACAGTCAGAAAAAAGAATCCTCGTTTACAAATCACATGGGGATCTGTGGCAGGCACCTCCTTGTGTAAATATTTGTCTTCTCCTTTGGAAGGTAGCAGCACATGTCGAGTTCCATTATTCTGCGTTTGTGAATCATCAGTGTTAATGCCCCTGGCAATAACACGCTCAAAGCAGCAGTTTTGATGGGAGATGTATTTAGACTGCCAGCTACTTAAATTGCTAAAAAATAAAGAAAATGCATAATAGAGCGCTACAGTTCTCATTGTGACCGTTGGTGGTTTTGGATTAGGCAAGTTCTTACCTAGCTCTGCGTGTTTGACAATGGATGAGCTTGAGAATATAAAAGATTAGTTGATTCCTTCAAGTAATTGCCTTGATCAACTTCCACCCTGACCTTAAATTCACTTGTTGCATCAGTGGTAAATCTCGTCCCTTTCTCAATTTATTTACATTTCAGGAGATAACCTATCTGCAGATATCTTTGATTACCTCCCACAGTTATCTTGACTACACCTCTTCCCACCCTTGTCTCCAGAAAGGCAATTCCTTTCTTTCAAGCCTCCATCTTTGTTGCATCTGCTCCCAGGATGAGACTTTATATTGCAGGATATCTCCTGCTTCCTCAAAAATGAAGCTTCCCATCTACCCCATTAACTCAGCCCTTACCTGCATCTCCCCAATTTCCCTCACATCTGCACGGCCCCTTCTGCCCCAAGAAGCAGCAAGGACAGGGTTCCCCTTGTCCTTACCTACCACCCCACCATCCTCCACATCTAACATACTCTTCACAATTTTCAACACCAGACACAGCTTTCTATAAGGATCCTTTCTTCTGTGACTCTCTCACCCACTCATCCCTTCCCACCAATCACGCCCTTGGTAACTACCCTTGCGAATGCTAGAAATGCTACACTTGCACTTATAGCTCCTTCCTCACCACTTCACATTCAAGGAAAGCAACACTTCCCTTGCGAAACTCTAAGGGGCCATTTACTGCATCTAGTGTTCCCAATGCAGCTTCCTCCTCTTCATCAGGGAGACTGGATGCAGACTGGCTGATCGCATCATTGAGCATCTTTGCTCTGTCTGCTGTAACAGCAAAGGACCTCCTGGAAGCCAACCATATTGATTCCACACCCCATTGCCATGCTGACATGTCCGTCCATGGCTTCATGTATTACCAAGTAGAGGCCACTTGCAAATTGAAACAACAATATCTCAAATGTAGGGGATTCTAGGACAAGAGAGCATAATTTCAGGAAAAATTTAAAACAGTGATGCAGAAAATTTTCTTCAGTCAGAGGGTTGAGAGTCTTTGGAACTTGTTCCCACCAGTGGCTATGGAAGTGAGGTCGTTGGGTGGATTTTAGGCAGAGATTGACAGGTATTTGATTAGTCAGGGCATCAAGGGTTATGGCAAAAAGTCTGGGGAATGGGGCTAAGTGGATGGATGGATCAGCCCATGATTAGAATGGCTGAGCAGACTTGATGGACCAATGGGCCTGCTTTTGCTCTTATACTTGGAAGTCTAATTCACATCTCAGTATGGCACGTTGGAATGCAGAGGTACATAGGTGTATTACCCTTGAGAAAATTACCTTTAACTTCAGAAATAAGTACAACATATTTTTACAAGTTTGGTGTCCATATTTATAATCTTCAGGTGTCAAATTTTAGTTGTGTTCTTTCTAACTCTCGAACTGCATCAATCTTCTCCAAAGAAAATTAAATAGAATATGAATTCAAGATCCGTGGAGTGTGTGGTTCTTTCAGCAATCCATTCTCCTTTCTTTTCCTTCCTTCCTTTATCTTTACCTTTTCTTGTTTTTCTTTCCATATCTTTCTTTAGGGTCTTTTCTTGGGTGGGTAGGGGTTGGGGCATAACCATCATGGAGTAAATACTGGATTTACTTTTGCACATGTATTTTTTTTAATTGACTGCATATATGATTCAAAAATTTTAATTATTTAAAAAAAACCTGCAGATGCTGGAATCTTGAGTGAGCAATGGGAGACTGGTGGGACTCAATGGGTTGGGCAGCATGCATGGGTAAAAATGGTCAGTCAACGTTTTGGGATGGAACCCTTTATCAAGACTGCCATGTTTCATACTTGACAGTGGTAATCACACATGCTTGCTTCACTGGATATATGGTGTTTTGAGATGGTCTCAACTGGATTTGAGAAATGATAAGTAAAAGAGAAAATCCTGGAAATATTTTAGCATTGCTGGCAAGAGTAAAATTGTACCGAACTGAAACACGAGTCATGTTTCTTTATCCACAGATGCTGCCTTACCTGCTGACTATACCCAATTTTTCTTGTTTTACTTATAGCATTGGAGCATTTGCTTTTGAATACAAATGCATGACTTATTTCAACATTGTTAGTGGAAACACAATGCTAGAGAAACTCAGTAGATCAAACAGTGTACTTTATATAGCAAAGATAAAAATACCAACATTTCAGGCTTGAGGTCTTCATCAAGGTATGAGCAAAATGGAGGCAGGCGCCCGAACGAAAAGATAGTTGTAAAGTGTTTTCAAAGATTGACCTAATATTCTGAAGTTCTACAATCATAATGAGGGGATGTAATCTCAGGAACTAGAATTATGGGACATATCTTTATGGGGAAATGGTTTAAGACAGATGAGGTGAAACTGCTTCTCACAGAGAGTTGTGAACCTGTGGAATTCTCTGCCCAAGGAAGCAGTGAAGGTTGCCCCAATAAATGTATTCAAGAAACAAATCAATTTTTGAAAATTAGGGGAATTGGGGTTTATGGGGAACAGGCCGATAAGTGGAACTGAGACCACTGCGAGACAAATCATGATCTTATTGAAAGGTGTAGTATGGATTGTGGATGGTGGGAATATGGATTATGAGAATAATGTGGCTTCTTGATCTGGAATCTTGAGGGGGAAATATAGATTGCGGAGAGTCAGGTGACTCTCTGGCTGGAGCCAAGTCGGAAGTCATCTCACCTGCAAATCAAGGGTTAGATTTGCCCACAGGTGAGGTTAATGCACAATTGGTCCTCAAAGGTCACATGGATGGGTCTTGCATTGAGAAAGCTGAGCATGTGCAGCCTCTGCCATCTCTTTGTTTGCTGCTGCTGGAGATCACCACTTAATTCTGGGCAAATCCAGAAGGCTGAATGTAAAGGGCCCACTCTGGATCCCGAGCCATGGGCAACACTGGAGACCAGGTTGATTTGATCGATTTGTTAGTTGCAATTAATTTGCTGTTTATTCGTGTGCTGTGCCTGCTAGAGAGAGAGAGAGAGAGAGAGAGAGAGAGAGAGAGAGAGAGAGAGAGAGAGTTGATGGTACTGTGGTTTGACCCTCACATTCCCAATTGGAAGTTTAGAATGTTTATTCGCACCTGATGCAGTTATTTGGGTACAATTGCTGTGTATGTGTTCGTCAGTTGTGACCATTGCTGAACTCCAGGCTTTGAGCCATGAGCAATTCTGGAAGGCTGACTCAATAGGCCCATCCTGGATTCTGAGCAGCGATGACACTGGAGATCAGGTTCAAATGTATGTACTCATTCATTACGTGATATACTGTGCCTGTGGGTAGCAAGTGCTGAAGAATTTAAACACTCATTTCTGGGTATACTGTGCCTGTGTGCTGTGTACATTAACCTGTATGAATGTGTGCCCTTTTGTGAATTCCTCCATGTGTAAATAAAGCCCACTTTTTGCTGATAACACATGACTAGCCTTGATTCTTTTTGAACCCTTCAAACCTATTCCTGAACACAACAAATGGTGGAGTAGGTTCAATGGGTCAGGTGGCCTATTTCTGCTCCGACTTATGTTCAAAGAACATTGAACAGAATTTTTAGCAAGATGGATTTCAGATAGCCAAGTTTGCTCTGGTGACAATCTTCTTCTAAATATTCTCTGGCCTTGCAATATTTTATTAATTTTCTGAGGTTAAGCCATTCTTCCTCAAGCTTTGCCTTTAATGGTTCAAATGGCTTACAACATTTCTATTCCTCCTGCATTTTGGAAACCTTTGAAAGAGGAAGGAAGAAAGAATGTGCCACTGATCAAAGCACCAGCAAATCCCCAAAGGAAGGCAAGATCAGACCGGTAAAGAAGATTTTCTCAAGGAATTATCAGTTAATCCATTGTGAAGCTGAAAGTACACAAAAAGAACAGTTTTAGGAAATCTCTTTACTTTTTCATGACATCAATTTTTTTTTAGAAACAAGGTCAATTCCAGATATCAATCTGATGTATTTAGACTATCCTTAAAGCTAACCACTTTGGCCAAAGATTTGGACATTTCATTTAATATTTCTTCATCAACTTTGAGATACTTTTTTCTCTACTTATTGCCCAGGGGTGTTTTACTACATCAGAAATGTGAGTTGTCAGTGTTATTGAGCCACTGAATTTGCATGCTTCACCTTCTTACTGTATTTATTGCAGAGGAAAAACCACACTTCCAAACATTTCCAGGGTGGCCATCAGTAAAGCTCACACAACCTTACAAAGAGTGGGCGGTTGACTGCATCCTCAGATGTGGGACAGCCATTTAGATCACAAGGGTCCCTGCCTAGTATTGGTGGCAGATCAGAGGGCATTGTGGTACAGCCCTCTGCTACTTCACAGCTTAGGAACCTGGGTTCCATCCTGACTTTGCATGCCAATTTTGCTAAGTTTGACTGTTTGCACTGTAAACACACACAGCTTCCTCCCACATCCCAATGACCTGGTTCCATATGCTTTTGTAAATTACTTCATATTGTATGTTAATGGTACAGAGTCAAAGGTAAATTCATGGGCAAGTGATAAAGAAACACTGGCGTCCGTGGATTTAAGATAGGGTGAGACCACAGAGCTACAATAGGAAAATGTAAGGCCACAAGATAATCTCCAGATATCCTATCAAGACATGGCAAGGGTTGGGGGCAGAAGCATTTATGTAGGCATGCATGTGCCTTGTATATGTACACAAGACTGAGTACTCATGGTTCATGCTGATTGGATGTGCACTCATTTCTCCCGATGAGGAGTCATTGAGATCAGTGCAGCTGGAGGTGGGATAGTTAGAAGGAGGTAGGAAAGTCTGCAGGTATGCATGAAGCCACAAGGAAAATAACACCTTTAGCGGCGGCGTGGCGGCAGATAGTAAACAGTAGCATAAGCCCATTCCTATATTGCCTGGGATGTTGTTGAGGCCTCTTTAAATAGGAATACAATTGGGAAGCACAGTGAGTGCAAGGCAACTGCCAACAGTGCTATCTGGTCCTTCAAAACAAAACAGATTGTACTTAGATGAAGAAATTATCTGCATCCAGCAGATGTGTTTCCAGTACTTGCTAATAACATCTATGCATCATTCTGCTCGGGAGGAACACGCAGTAAAAAATGAAAATGAGCAAAATTCATGGTGTACCTCACTGTCTTGTATGCAAACTGCTTGTGTTAACATGCTGTTTAGATAATTGCAATACTTAAAATTGCAAAGGTATCGCTTTGGTCCTGAAGAGTGATTGCAGTTCAAAATCATCACCCACCTGGCTGAGCTCTGATTTATTACCACCTCAATAATAGACCTACTTAATGCTGGAGATCATCAGGATTAAGTAATTGCTTTAAACAAAAAGTTTATTATCTCTAAGATTAACATGGATAAAAGGTTTTAAACTGTGAAAAGAACAGAACCACAATCCAGAGGCAACAGTAAGAGACACAGAAGGCAGAACCACTAAATGCTGTGGAGGACAATTTATGGCTCATCCTCAAAGAAAATGAGAACCTTAAAACAAGTAAAAATATAAAATACTTTTAAAATCCCAGAAACAAGTCTTCTGTTTAACATGATGTAGGAATGTTCACCCAGTGAAATTAGTGCTGAAATTCTGCTCCACTGAAATCAATAGAACTGGATTTCAGAAGCTAACTTCAATATTACCGCATGATGTGTTTGACACATTCAGTTCAAGATGAATTTCTATCTTTTCAAAATGATGCATTATACCATGCTTCCATCTTCTGTCAATGAATGCAAGGATGCAATTGGGCAACAACATCTATCAACACTCGTCAGGTCAGGGAATCTGTATTTTTATTTCATTAGATGCAGCCTGATTTAAATTTTCTGAGCTTTATTTGTTTAATTTCAAATTTTTAGCATTTTGCATTTACGTTACATTGCACAGTTCAGCCCTTTCAATCTGCTTCTGCCAGTCAATTAAGATTCAAGATTAGATGATGACTGGTCTATATTCAACTCCATTTATCCACTACTACTCTTTAACTCTAACCCCTTTCAAATAGCAGCACCTGGATAGCCCTCCTGGGACCCAGGTGCAATTACTGGGGCAAAGGTGCTGGAAACACCTTTCAAATCGTAGGGGGATCGCCCCATTAAATTGCCAATCCGACATTTTAAGGGGGATCCTGCCCAGCTTTGACACTCACCAAAAGTACAGCCAGAAGTTAAGAATCAAAGTTCAAATGGTAAATGGGAAGGATGTTTGGATGCTAGCTGCCACGGTGACACACGTATGCAAGCACTGACATCACTGGAATAAGCGGGTCGGCCATTTTCCTTTACAAATCGGCCGTGGTCGAGACCTAGGTAAGTTTTACTGGGTTCCCTGACTATCTCTGAGGTAGGTCAGGGACCTGGTTGGGTTGACCCGTTTGTCCCTTTCAAGCTGCCATATAACTGGGATGCTAACTGTGCAAATTGCCTGGTTAACCTTATTCTACTCGGCAGTTTGAAACGACCTTCTGTAATGCATTGTTCTTAAGAATCTACAAATTGACAGCTGCTTAAATGGAGAAATAAGCCACTAAAAGCTACTGAATGGGGGAAAAAATTCAATGGCATCAAAGAGGCAAGGTGAGAATTCTCTCAGCATTTATTTTGGACTTATCTCTCATCTACTACCCCTCAACAAGTCAACAAATAAAATGCCATTGTAGTCTGAGGGAGTTGTTCTTTGTAAATTGGTTGTTGGCTCCCTTACATCACTTCAACTGCATTAATTGACTGCAAAGAGATTTGAGGGATCAGAGGACGTGAACTGTCCTACAGAAATGGAAATTCCATTAAATGGGGGTTTCAGGTTAATACAAGGACACAAAATGAGCCAAATGGGGCAATTGACTAGAATTTATTTTTATTAACAATTACTGTTCTTGTCAGTTTAGCAGTCACTTTGCAGATTAAGCATCAAGCATAATAGTTTTCCCTTTTCAATTAAAAATACCCAAAGTTTGAGGAAATGCTGATCAAATTGGAAGTTATTGTTTGCCCCCTTTTGGAATATTGATCTACCTCGAATGGTGATTCAGAGTTTGTAGGGGTGACTATATAGTATATATTGCCATGGAATAAAGTTTTTCATATCAATAACTTTTCACAAAGAGGGACAATATTATGCTAACACACTGGAATGACACGCCATTAAGTTTATGATTCCTTTGTAATTTATGAAACTGAATTGATCAATCTAGTTTTGAAAAAATTGCCATAATCTGCGTAGTATCAAACAGAGAAGGCCATTTTCTCTACTGTGCCTGCGTTGATTCTTTTTATTAATTTTTTTCAGGGTCTGAGCATTACTGACAATGGCAGCATTTACCATGTGAAGATAGTGGTGAGCTGTCTTCTTTAAACCTTCCTATCGTTGCAGTGAATTTGCTCTCACAGGACTGTCAGGGAGGGAAGTCCAGGATTTAAACCCATCAATCAAGTAGGACCAGCAATATATTTCCCAGTTAGGATAGTGTGTGACTTATATGGTAACTTCACTCTGTAATTCACCCTCAGTCTACCCCGGTCCTTCTTGGTGGTAAAGATCATTAATTTAGGAGATACTCTCAGATAGCCTGGATGAGTAATATAATACTTTTTTGTAGCTGTACTCCCTGCGTACACTGGCGGTGAAGGAAACGGCTGTTTAGTATAACACAGGAGACGAGGCCTGAGGCAGACCTTGTATTGGTAGGATAAATCAGACAGACTGCTTTGTCCTGCATCGTAACAGCTTCCTGAGTGCTGTGCTCATTCAGGCAAGCAGAAAATATGTCAGGATCTCTTGTGATATCTGGAGATCAGTCACACACCACATGATATCTAGCCTCTGACCTGTGCTGGTAGTCACAGTATTTACATTGCAAGGCCCACTGAGTTTCTGGCTGATGGGAACCCCTCTCTACCCCAGGATGTTGATGCTGGGGGACTCTATGAAAGCATGCCACTGAATGTCATCAATTAGAGTCTTTCGTTGGAGATCGGCATTGCCTTGCATTTTTAAGGTCCAAATATTCTTTAAAATTATCAAACTAAATTTAGTAGTCCATCCTTCGATGATTTTGCAAGATTTTTTTAAATGAATCCAATGCATTTTAAAAATGCAAATTTGAATCTACTTTCTTTGTCCTTTCAGGCTCCATATTTCAAATCTTAGTGTCTCATATTATAAAACAGGAACTCTTAACTTGCTTTCATGTCAGTCCATGTTCCTGATGTTACAGAATGTTACAGTGGGGCAGTGGAGAGAGATACTCAAGCTGGTCTCAGTGCCTCCAGTGGTTAGACCTAAAGTTTGTTAATATTGCTCTCCATTTCACTACAACCACCAGTTTCCATCAGGCTGCAAACAAATGGCACTTTCTCCAATTTGGCTGTACTGGCAGTCATTAAGCACTGATTGTCAGGAACTCAGAGACACAGAGTGAGCAACTCCTCTCGAGCCTCTTTAACTAGGTAAGGTATAATTACTGCCAAGAGCCATTAACAGCTCTTTTATAATGCAAAAAAAATGCTGACCTTCTTTTCGTGCAAGCTAGTAAAATCTTTTCTTCTTCCATTGATCTGCAGCAACAAGATACCAAGCTGAGGTCTTTCAGCATATAACGAAGACCAGAAGCACAAAGAAGTAAAATGACAGAATAAAGTTAGAAAATGAAATCAAAGTGTCAATGAGCGCATAGCAAGCTCTCATAACAACAATTGGTATTATGTGATATGCTACCAAGAACTCTGCCAGCAGACGACCATCTTGGTTTCTCTGCTTGTATAAACAGTTCCTCTAGTTGCAAAGCATGTAAGCACCAAACTCTCAACCAAAAAAAAATGCTGAAGAAATGAATACAAGATTATCCTCCCTCAATTGCACCGTGGGAAAATGCATAATTCAGATGGACTATGTAATTCAAACTCAGCAAAAATATTCAACAGTAATAAAGAGGTATTAATTCCAAAGGTTTCTTTTGGAAGTGATACCAGCTACTTAAGATTTCCTTCTTTACGGAGGATTATCTCCACCCTGTACTGAGCTGGGAGTTAGCACTTCCCTACTGTGGGAATTCTTTTGCCCAAGTGGTTCACGAGCAGGTGTATCCATTATTTACCACTGTTACAAAACTCCTCCTGGAATATCTCTGGGGTTTTAAAACACAGAGATACCCTTTCTCATTCTTTACGTGAACTCACACCTTGGTTTACAATTCCAGGTGGCACAGCAAATACAGTACTCAAGGGCTTTCAAGTGGATTCATACTTATTTTTGGATACTTCTGCACAATATTCACCTTTTCTAAAAACCATCCCCTCATATCTTTTGTCTAGCAGCATATTTTTCTCACTTCTTGTGATGAGATTATTGATTTGAAATGCCAAAGGCTTGGACTGAGAATCAGGGAAATGCTACTTCAATTCCCAGCAAGGCCAATTTCTGAGAACGTGAAATTGGCTTCATAACTCTGCATCTGGGACAGTGACTGCTAAATCCATTGCAAAATCCCAGCTGGTTCAATAATGTTGTTGACTTCTCAGGGGAAATCCATGCATGTACAACATCACTGAGGTCTAAAGGAAATTCAGATAATTCTGGAAGTCCTCAGCAAGCCAGGCAACATCTGTGGAAATGAGAAACATTAACCTCATTTCTTTTTCCATAGATGGTGGGCATTTTTAAAGATTTTCTGTTTTTGTTTCGATTTCTAGATTTTCACAGCTGATGCTGGTGCCCAACAAACCACAGAGAGTCCTATCTCCCAAATTCAGTAACTGTTAGCCATGCTGGGGACACCGACCTTCCTCATTAAGAAGGTACTCTAAGAGATTGGATATATAAGCATTTGAATAGACAGGGACTGATTAGGGATAGTCAACATGGCTTGTGGCTTGTAGGTTATGTTTAACCAGTCTTATAGTTTTTCAAGGAGATTACCAGCATTCCAGAAGAATGAAAGGTCATGGATGCTGTCCATGAGGACTTTATTAAGTCCATTGACAAAATCCAGCATGGGAGGTTGATCAAGAAGGTTTAATCGCACGGTTAGCGCATCGCTGTTACAGTGCCAGTGACCCAGGATTGAATTTGGTGCTGTCTGCAAGGAATGTGTACATTCTTCCTCTGTCTGCGTAGGTTTTCTCCGGGTGCTTCGGTCTCCTCCCACCCTTCAAAACGTATGGGGGTTGTAGGTCATTTGGGTGGTATGGGCTGGAAGGGCCTATTACCATGCTGTATGTCTAAATAAAGAAAAATAACAATTTTTTAAAATTTGCTCAGTATTCAGGATGAGGTATTAAATTGGATTAGACATTGGCTTTATGGGAGAAGCCCGAGACTAGTCGTAGGATGACTGCCTCTCTGACCGGAGGCCTCTGACTAGTGGTGTGCCTCAAGATTTGATTCTGGGTCCATTGTTGTTTGTCATCTATACCAACAATCTGGATGATAATGTAGGAAATAGTATCAAGTTTGCTGATGACACAAAGATTGAAAGCAAGAAAGGCTTTCAAAGTTTGCTGTGGGAGTTGGACCAGCTGGATAATGGGCTGCAAAATGGCAGATAGAATTTAATGCGGACAAGTGTGAGGTATTCCACTTAGTGGGGGACAAACCAAGGTTGGACGTTCATGATAAATGGAAGGGAACTGAGGAGTGCAGGAGAACAGAGGGATCTGGGAATACAGATGAACAATTCTCTGAAAGTGGTGCTATAGGTAGATAGGGATATTTGGCACGTTGGCCTTCATAAATCAAAGTACTATGTACAGGAGCTTGGATGTAATGGTGAAGTTGTACAAGACATTGGTGAATATTTTGGTGACCTAACTATAAGATAGATATCTATAATGATTGAAAAAGTGCAGAAAAGATTTACAAGGAAGTTGCCAGGACTTGAGGATATGAATTACAGGTAAAAGATAATCAAGTTTGAACTTCATTTACTGGAGTGTTGAAAAATGAGGGGAGATTTGATAGAGGTAAAAAAAAAATTATCTCCAAATTATAGAAAGGATATAGATAAGGTGGAGAGGGTGCAAAGAAGGTTTACAAGGATGTTGCCTGGTTTACAGCATCTGGATTACAGGGAGAGATTAAGGAGACTGGATCTTTATTCGTTGGAACGTAGACGACTGAGAGAGGACTTGATAGAGGTATTTAAAATTATGAAAGGAATAGATAGACCTGACATAAACAGTCTCTTTCCCCTGAGGGCAGGGGAGGTTGGAACAAAAGGCCATGAGTTAAGGGTAAGGGGGCAACACTTTAGGAGAAATATTAGAGGTGGCTTTTTCACTCAGCGAGTGGTGGCAGAATGGAATGAACTTCAGAATGAGATCGTTGCATCAGGGTCCTTTCTGTCATTTAAGAGAAGGTTGGATGTGTACATGGAGGTGAGAGGGTTGGAGGGTTATTGGCAGTGAGCGGGAGGTTTGAGTTAGTGGAGTTGTTCTAGTGAACTGGTGTGGACTCGAAAGGCCAATGTGGCCTGTTTCCGCTCCGTAAATAGTTATATGGTTATATGAGGAGCATAGATAGAGTAACTGCAAGCAGGCTATTTCCACGAAGGCCAGGTGAGACCAGAATTAGAGAACATGGGTTAAGAATAATGGGGAAATTATTAAATGGAACATTCGGGGAACTTCATAAAGTGGTGGGAGTGTGGAACGAGCTGCCAGATGAATTAGCAAATGCAGATTCAATTTTGACATTTAAGAAAAATTTGGATAGGTGCATGGATGGGAGGGGAGGGGTATGGAGGGATATGGTCCGAATGCAGGTCAGTGGGAATAGGCAGAATAACAGTTTGCCATAGGTTCTAAGGTTCTAACACTTTAATTTTACTTCACAAAAAAGTGTCTGCCTCAAATTGAACACGAAAATGTGGTACATCTCATGGTATAGAGCAGTGATTCTCAACCATCCTCTGCTCCCCCACCCCCCCACCCCAACTCACATATCACTTTAAGTAATCCCTTAGTAACCACAGAGCACCAATGGCATCCTATGCAATATGCCCCTAAGGTGGTATGTGAGTGGAAAAAAAGGTTGAGAATCAGTGGTACAGAGGCTTCCTAGGGGCAAACAATGAGAAGCTGATGGGACTTAGCAGGTCAATCTGCATCCATGGGTAGATATGGACTGATCATGGATGCTGCCTGACCCACCGAGTCCCTTCATCACTCACTGTTCGCTCAAAATGCCAACATCTGCAGTTTTTGTGTTTCTCTTTAACGTTTTCACCATAGTGTCACTACGTCTCGCAACTGCCACCATTTAACAGCACGTGTCTTTGTAGGTAGCTCCTAAAGGGGAAAGCAGCTCACATGCAGTTACTGGGAAGAGATGTTACCAGATGAAATGATACTAGAATAATGGGAAGGAGTGTAGGAAGTATCACCAAGTGGTCAGAGGAGCCTAGAGAGGTTGATGAAGAACAGTGTGAAGAACATGCCCTCAGAAGAAGTCCCATGGTCTTCTTGGAATGAAGGTAAATTCCTGTCCCTGTGGCCAACCTAAGGTAACTTCCTTGTGAACATTTTCGGCACCCTTTCCAGCTTATTGGCATCCTTCCTATAACTGGGCGACGAGAACTGCACAGTGGTGTGAATGCATTTCTAGCAAAGCAACTCCTGCATTTCCCCAGTGTTGCATTGCGGTGGGACCTTCTCAACCCATAATCTTGCTCATAGAGACTCTGAACAATTTTTTTGATAGAGGGACCCACAGGAATCATCCTGTCCAGATAAATCACAGCTGGTTGTGGGAACTGTTCTACCCAAGACTGCAAGGAATTGCAGAGAGTTGTGAATGCAGCTACCATGCTAACAAACCATCCCTCCATCAACTCTGAATACAATTCCCGCTACCTCGGGAAAGCGGCAAACATGTTAAAAGATCCACCCCATCCTTGTCACACTTTCTTCTCCCTCCTCCGGTAGAAGATACAAGACTTTGAAAACATACACCCACCAGATTGAAGCAGGAGTTATTTCTTCCACCCCCCACTATCATTGAACAATTGAACAGGCCTCTCTGTAACTGGCTTCTGGACTTCCTCTCCGAAAGGCCACATTCTGTCTTAGTTCGGCTGGGAGTCGGAGGAGGAGCTTGGAGAGATTCGGGCTGTGAATCAGAGGAGGAGGAGGAGCTTGCTGAAAGTGAGGAGAAGGCAAGCTATTAAAGTCGGGGGCTCCCCGGGGCTGGGGCCTACTTGGTTCGGCTGGGAGTCGGAGGAGGAGCTTGGAGAGAGTCGAGCTGTGAATTAGAGGAGGAGGAGCTTGCTGAAAGTGTCAGGGTTAATTGGTCAAGGGGCCAATAAAAGGAGTGAAAAGGGAGGGAGCGGCCAGTGAGGAGTGGCTCAGTGAGTGAGTGGGTGGAGCAGTGAAGCAGTGAAGCAGTGAAGGAGTGAAGCAGTGAAGGAGTGAAGCAGTGAAGGAGTGAAGGAGTGAAGGAGTGAAGCAGTGAAGCAGTGAAGGAGTGAAGGAGTGAAGGAGTGAAGGAGTGAAGCTGTGAAGCAGTGAAGGAGTGAAGGAGTGAAGGAGTGAAGGAGTGAAGGAGTGAAGGAGTGAGACTTCCTGGCTTTGGCTTATCAGGCTTCAGCGAAAGCAAGCAAGGAGAAAAGGTAAGCTGAGTTATTTGCCTTCGTATTCAGAGTCATGCCAATAGGGTTAGTGCTCTGTACTGGGTGTCAGATGTGGGAACAATGGGTGACCTCCACCCTCCCAAATGGCCACATCTGCACCAGGTGTACTGAGATGCAGTTACTAAGGGGGCGAATTAGGGATATGGAGTTGCAGATTGATGACCTGCAGCTTGTAAGGGAGAGTGAGGAGTTAATCGACTCAACTTTCAGGGTGATAAATACTCCAGAACCCGTGTCAGGTAAGTGGGAAACCGTCAGGGGGGTAAAGAAAAAAGTGAGAAAAATGGAGAGCACACCAGTGACTATCCCACTCAGCAACAGCTATGTTGTGTTGGAGTCTGTTGAGGGAGATGACCGGACAGAAGATGGCCACGGGTACCAGGTCAATGGCAATGAGTCTGGCAGAGTGGTGAAAAATAAAAGGAGAAATACAGTAGTTATTGGGGTCTCCATTGTCAGGGGTATAGACAGGAGGTTCTGTGAGCCAGATAAGCATACCCGCATGGTGTGCTGCCTCCCTGGTGCAAGGGTACAAGATATCACAAATCGGGTCCAAAATATTCTGAGAGGAGAGAGCAGCCTGATGTCTTGGTACATGTGGGTACAAACGACATTGACAAGAAAAGGGAGGAGGTAATGAAAAGAGATTACAGTGAGCTGGGATGAAAGCTGAAAGACAGGAACGCTAGGGTGATGATCTCGGGATTACTACCTGTTCCAAATGCAAGTGATGAAAAGAATGTAAGGATATGGAAAATTAACGTGTTTCTGAGGTGCTGGTGTACAAGGCAAGGATTTGGCTTCTTGGATTATTGGGATCTCTTTTGGGGAAGGCATGATCTTTACAAGAGGGACGGGTTGCACCTAAATCCAAAACGTGTCAACATTTTGGCAAGTATGTTTGGTACAGCAGTGGGGCAAGGTTTAAACTAATTTGGCAGGGGTATGGGAACCAGAGAGATAGGGAAAAGGGTAGGGAAGATAAAGTAATGGCCAGGAAAAATAAAACAGGAAAAGTTGGGAGGAGAAAGTAAAAAAATCAGATGGTGCAGTGAGTTTTCAGGTTAATGATAGTCTTAAGAAAATTACAAAGAAAAATAGTGGGCAGAAAAATCAAAAGAAAAGGTTACAGAAGTCACTAGATATTAAAAGGACAAAGAGCATAAGGGCACTTTATCTGAATGCCCGCAGAATTAGAAATAAGGTTAGTGAACTTGAGGCGCAAATCGGTACCCATGCCTATGATTTGGTAGCCATCACGGAAACATGGCTACAAGGTGACCCTAAATGGGAATTAAACTTTCAAGGGTATCAGGTGGTGCAAAGAGATAGACAGGATGTTAAGGGAGGTGGAGTTGCACTCTTAATCAAAGATGAGCTCCAAGCAGTAGTGAGGAATGACATAAGATCTAAAGAGCATAATGTTGAGTCCATTTGGGTAGAGATAAAGAATAATAAAGGGAAAAAATTATTGGTGGGTGTTATCTATCACCCACCAAATAACAATAGTTTAGTGGCACAGGAAATAGATAGAGATAAGTGAGGCATGTAATAATGATACGGCTGTAGCCATGGGGGACTTTAACTTCCACATAGATTGGGAAAATCAAGTTGGTCATGGGAGTCTAGAAGAGGACTTCATAGAATGCATCTGCGATAGCTTCCTTGAGCAGCATGTTAAGGAACCCACAAGAGAAAATGCTCTCCTGGATCTAGTGTTGTGCAATGAGATAGGTAGAGTAAATGATGTAATAGTCAGAGACCATCTGGGAAATAGCGATCATAGTATGATTGAATTTCTCATTCAAATGGAAGGGGAAATAGTTAGATCTAAAACTAATATATTATGCTTAAACAGGGGTGACTACCATAGGATGAGAGAGGAATTGGGCAGAGTGGACTGGGAGCACAGGCTAATTGATGAAACAGTTGAGGAACAGTGGAAGATTTTCAAAAAAATATTTTGTAATGCTCAACAAAAATATATTCCGGTCAGGAAAAAAGGCAGCAAGAGAGGGAAAAATCAACCGTGGTTAACAAAGGAAATAAAGGAAAGTATAAAATTGAAGGCGCAGGTGTACAAAGCTGCAAAGAGCAGTGGGAAACTGGAAGATTGGGAAAACTTTAAGAGACAACAAGGGGTAACAAAGTGGGTAATAAGAAATGGGAAAAAGGATTATGAAAGTAAATTGGCACAAAATATAAAAACAGAAAGCAAAAAATTTTATAAATATATAAAACGGAAGAGGGTGGCCAGAGTTAACATAGGACCCTTGGAGGATGAGAAAGGAAAACTGGTAGCAAAAAATGAGGAAATGGCCGAGGCATTAAACAAATATTTTGTGTCAGTCTTCACGGTGGAAGACACGTCCAGCATGCCCAAGTGCGGAGTTAAGGATGCGAATGTTGGGGAGGGCCTTGATAAAATAGTTGTTACAAAGGAAGTAGTGATGGAGAAACTAATGGGACTAAAGCCAGACCGGGTCCTGATGATATGCATCCAAGAGTTCTGAAGGAAATGGCAGAAGTTATAGTTGATGCATTGGTGGTCATATCCCAAAATTCCTTGGATTCTGGGCAGGTCCCGGCAGACTGGAAGACAGCAAATGTCACGCCACTTTTTAAGAAGGGATATAGGCAGAAGACTAGAAATTATCGGCCAATTAGCTTGACGTCTGTAGTTGGAAAAATGCTTGAATCCATCATTAAAGATGATATAGTGAAACTTTTGGAACTTAAGGGTTCAATCAGGCAGACTCAGCATGGTTTTAGAAAGGGAAGATCTTGTTTGACAAACTTGTTAGGATTCTTTGAGGATATAATGGGTGCGGTGGATAGAGGGGAACAGGTTGATGTTGTATATTTGGATTTCCAGAAAGCGTTTGATAAAGTGTCACACAAGAGACTTCTCAGTAAGTTACAGGAAAGTGGAGTCTGGGGAAATATATTGGCCTGGATTGAAAATTAGTTGTCTGACAGGAGGCAGAGAGTCGGGATAAATGGGAGTTTTTCAGGTTGGCAGAGAGTGGTAAGTAGGGTGCCACAGGGGTCAGTGTTAGGCCCACAACTGTTCATCATTTACATTGATGACTTGGAGGAGGGGACAAAATGTGGTGTAGCCAAGTTTGCGGATGACACCAAATTGAGTGGAAGAGCAAATTGTAATGAGGATGTGGAGAGTCTGCAGAGGGATATAGTTAAGCTGGATAAGTGGACAAAGGTCTGGCAGATGGAGTACAATATTAGTAAGTGTGAGGTTATCCACTTTGGCAAGAAAAATAAAAGAGCTGAATATTATTTAAAGGGTAAAAAACTACAGCATGCTGTAGTGCAGAGGGTCTTGGGGGTGCTTGTGCATGAATCACAAAAAGTTAGGTTGCAGGTGCAGCAGGTTATTAAGAAGGCAAATGGAATGTTGGCCTTCATCGCGAGAGGAATTGAATTCAGGAGTAGGGAGGTAATGTTGCAACTGTATAAGGTACTGGTGAGACTGCACCTGGAGTACTGTGCCCAGTTCTGTTCTCCATATTTGAGGAAGGATATACTGGCTTTGGAGACAGTCCAGAGGAGGTTTACTAGGTTGATCCCTGGAATGAAGGGGTTGGATTATGATGAAAGATTAAATCGTCTAGGATTGTATTCGCTCGAGTTCAGAAGAATAAGAGATCTTATAGAAACATATAGGATTATGAAGGGTATGGATAGGATAGATGTAGGAAGGTTTTTTGAGCTGGCCAGGGAAACTAAAATGAGAGGACACAGTCTCAAGATTCGGGGGAGTAGATTTAGGACAGATGAGGAAAAATAGTTTTTCCCAGAGAGTAGTGAATGTTTGGAATTCTCTAACCAGGGAAGTGGTTGAGGCTGCCTCATTAAACATATTTAAAATTCGGTTAGATAAATTTTTACATGATAGAGGAATTAGGGGATATGGGGAGAAGTCAGGTAGGTGGAGTTAGGTCATAAATTAGATCAACCATGATCGTATTGAATGGCGGAGCAGGCTCGATGGGCCACTTTTGGCCTACTCCTGTTCCTACTTCCTATGTTCCTATAAAATCACACCGAGCACTGGCGCACCTCAGGACTGTGAGCTCAACCCGCTCCTGTTTACGCTACTGACCCATGACTGCATCACCAGATCCAATTCCAACAGTGTCATTAAGTTTGTAGATGAAACAATAGTAGTTGGCCTCTTCAGCAACAATGATGGATTGAACTACAAAGCGGTGTAAAATCTCACAAAATGGTGCAAGAGTAACAGCCTGAGTCTCAGCATGGACAAGACGAAGGAGATGATCATGGACATTAGCAGGACCATGAACGACATCTTTCCGCTAAACCTCAGCAATTTTGAAGTATAGAGTGGAGAGCACCAAGTTCCCTGGAGTTCATTCAACTAGTGACCTCACTAGTCAGGAAGGCAGAATAATTGCTGAAGAAGACTGAAGCAGACAAGACTACTGGCAACCTTTATGTCAACCTTCTATAGGAGCTCGCTTAATAGTGTCCTGGCCGACTGCATCACAATGTGATATAGTTGCTGCAGAAAATGGATTGAAGTCCAATCCACAGGACCACAAAAGTGGCAGAGAGTCTCCCTCCCCGCTCTTGACTTCATCTACCAGGATCATTGTCTGAAGAAGGTGTGCAAAATCATGGAGGACTCCCTTCCATCCTGCCCACAGCATCTTTCAGCTGCTCCCGTCAGGAAAGACATACACAAGTATCAAAGCCAGTGCCACCAGGCTGAGGAACAGCTTCTTTCCACAGGCAGTGAGAATGCTGAACGACCAAAGGAACTGTTCACACTAACCATCCAAGATGCTCATATTCATAAAACTATATTATTTATTTATTTGTTTTGATTAAATACTGTCTTGCTTATGTATTATTTGTCTCTATATGTGTAATGTCTGGTTGTGTGCCTGCATCTTTTGCACAGAGGACTGGAGAACGCTGTTTCATCAGGTTGTGCTTGTACAATCAGATGACAATAAACTGGACTTGATTCTCATTTATAAAATAATGTTGCCCTTTCATATTTTAACCAAACATTTTCTTTAACACTAGACTCTGTACTTTTGTTTTAATTTGCGCAATTTGCTGTACTTAAGTATAAATTAACTTGCCTGCATAGCATGCAAAACAAAGTTTCTCATTGTATCTCAGTACATGTGACGTTAAACAATTCAATGTGTATAGCACAGCGCAATGATCTGCAACTGCTGGCTGAAGAGGGAGATGTCACAAGGAGGTAGATAGCTGTACAATGGAATGGTCCTCCAGACAAATAACCTGGGCAAGGTTGAAGGAACAATAATTAACACAGACCAATACAAAATATTGAATGGGACAATAGGTCTATCAAAATGTTACAGAGCTTGTATTTTGAGAATTTTACACTTCTTCATTCGCAAGAGATTAATTTAATTTTGAATTTAGATATTCGGCATGGTAACAGGCCCTTCCGGGGCACAAACCCATGCAGGTCAATTATATCCAATTGACCTATAACTCCTGTAAGTTTTGAAGGATGGAAGGAAACCAAAGCACCCCAAAGAAACTTGCACAGATAGAGAGAGAACATACAATCTCTTGACAGACAGCGCCGGATTCAAACCCAGGCTACTGGTGCTGCAATAACCGTATGCTATTACAGTTGCTTCTTTTCAAAAAAGACCTGGTTGGCTGCTACAAGCAAAATTTTTTGGTGCATCTGTATGATATATATGACAATAAATTCTCAGTACTCATTAACTCTACTTGCAACAGAACTTAAAACTTATTTAGCTTGCTTTCACACACTGGCGGCTCGATCCATGAAGCACATCTTTCTTATACAACTTCTTGCCAATTATTCCTGTTTTCTCTCAATCTTGACCCACTCCAAAACATTTGAAACCACAGTTCGCCTTGCATGTCTAGGAATGTGTGTGATGTGCCTACCTGGAGAAAAAGCCCATTCAAGTCCAGCCCGGTGAAGCTTCAGCTCCTGATTTCCTGTTTATAAAACGGGATGATTTATTTTCTTGTATGAATGGCGTTCCCTGCTGTTGCTCACTTGATTTTACAGAACTGAGGTCCATTAACTCTTGCAGCACCACATACTTATTTTCTTGAACCATTGTACAAATACCAGGGAATGAAAATAAGTAATTAACAAGTATGGTTTTTAAAAAGATTGTGATCATGAACTGCACAAAACCCCTTTGAGGAGAGGACAACAGCAAGCCACACTTCAACAAGGCATTGATACTTCAGCTGAGCAAACAGGACTTAACCGGAGAATACTAGAGCAGAAAAACGGGCTCTTCAGCCCTTCCAGTTTGTGCTAAACTATTGTCCTGCCTTATCCCATTAACCTGCATTCAAATCATATCCCTTCCTTTCATGTATGTATCCAAATTTTTCTTGAATGTCAAAATTAAGCCTGCATTTAGAATTCAGCTGGTAGCTCATTCAACACTCCCACCACTCCTTGTGAAGTTTCTCCTAATTTCCCTTTAAACCTTTTCCATTTCACACTTAAAAAATGTCCTCTAGTTTTTAATCTCAGTGGGAAAAAGTCGGCTTTCATTTACCCTTATCTACACCCCTCATAATTTTGTATATCTCAATCAAATCTCCCCTCATCCTTCTACGCTCCAGAGAATAAAGTCCTAACCCGTCCAACCTTCCCATGCAACTCAGTACTTCAATCTGACAACATCCTTGTATATCTCCTTTGCACTCATTTCAATCTTATTGATATCCTTCCTGTAGTTAGAACCATTGGTGATCAGAACTGCACACAATACTCCAAATTTGGCCTCACAAATGTCTTGTACAACTTGGGACGGCAGAGTTGGCGTGGGGCAGCTCGGTTGTCGTAGCAGTTAGCATAATACCTTTACAGTGCCAGCGATCAGGACTGGGGTTCAAATCCCACGCTGTCTGTAAGGAATTTGTTTTCTCCCTATGTCTCCGTGGGTTTTCCCCAGGGCTTCCGCCCACCATTCGAAAGGTACTGGGGGCTGTAGGTTAATTGGGTGTAAATTGGGCAGAATGACTTGTGGGCCTAAATGGGCTGTTATTATGCCGTATGCCTAAATGCAAATTTAAAATTAAAAAAATTAAATTCACCATACATTTCAACTCCTATACTCAATACTTTGATTCTTGAAGACCAATATGACATCACTGGCAGGGAATTATGTACGTTTTTCCAGATCCCTCTGTTCCACTGCACTCCTCAGTACCCTATATTTACCATGCAGGTCTACCAGGGTTTGACCTTCCAAAGTGCAACACCTTACATTTAAATTCTATTTGTTGAATTACTTTCACAACCTCTAGTCATAATTTTTAAAATTTTTATAATTGCCATTTTATTTCATGAACGAAGTACATATTTTCTTTAGTCATACATCTTGGGTTAGAGGATAGGGTTTAGAATCATGAACATTTTCTTCTTGATATAATTTTGAATTATTGTTATATATGCTTTATAGTTTGATAAGTTATCTAATTTGTCCTTTGTCATTAATATTATGTATTCCATAAATGTATGTACATGCTTATTTGTGAAAAATCAATAAAAATATTTAAAAACAAAATTCCATCTGCCATTATGCACCCCATTTTTTTTCAGCTGGTCCAAATCCTGCTGCAAGCTTTGACAGGCTTCCATGCTGTTCCCCTCACCTCTAATCTTTGTGTCATCTGCAACTTGAATATGGTAAAAATCAGTGGTTTTGCATTCTGGATTTCTATCCAGCGCTGAAAATATTCATCAATTAGTCATCCAAAGACAGACATTCTAGACTAATCAGCACTCAGTACTTTCATCAAATAGATTGGAACAGTTTGAGAATAAGCCTCACCATCATTTTTTCAAGCCAAGTTATGAATGGCAATGACGTCTTCCAAATTTTTTTTTTAATCCATGGTTGAATAAAAATGGGATCAATGATGTATTGATGTCTGATCATTATTCCCTCTCTGTAAGGGAGTTCACAGGGAGAGCTGGAACACTGAATTAGGAACACTGAATTTGTGCTCAGGCACAAAACCAAGAATTAACTTCCTACTTGATTTATTTTTCTACTTGAGAACTTATCTTGCCTTTAGAAAGAAAGCACTAACTACTCAAGGACAAACAGTGCTAACACGAGAAGAAAATATTGTTTCTATTAGTCTGCAGCAGTGGTTTTCAAACGTGTTCTTTCCACTGACATACCATCTTAAGTAATCCCTATGCTAATCTGTGATTAGCAAAGGATTACTCAAGGTGGTATGTGAGTAGAAAGAAAATGTTTGAAAACCACTGTTTTAATCACACCTAATTGACTCGTTATGTGCATGGTTTCTTAACTCGAAAGGAAATGGGCCAATGACAATTTTTCTCAAGCAAAATATTTCAGTAACAATTGGGTCTAGAGCAGCAGTTTTCAACCTTCCCTTCCCACTCACATCCCACCTTAAGCAATCCCTTACTAATCACAGAGCACCAATGGCATAGAGATTACTTAAAGTGGTATGTGAGTGGAAAGAAAAAGTTTAAAACCACTGGTCTACAGCAACAAGAATAATTTACACTAATAATTTGAGATGAATGCCAAATAAAACCTCGCTACTCTGGCAACCTTGTGAATTCCTAACACAGCCAATGCATTTTTGTGCCTCCATTTTTTTTATCATATGGTTGTTATGGCACAGGAGGCCACCTGGTCCATCAAGTCTGTACTGAACCATGATGATTGTCCATAATGTCATCAGTGAGCAAAAATGACTCAGTCCAGGATTTCACATCCAATTCTTTGAATGAGCCAAGAATTTACAACCCTGCTTCTCAAACTTGCAGGTGGTGGCTGATCAAATGCAGTATGAAAATTCCTCCATCAAACATTGCTACAAATAATATAGATCTGTTTAAAACTTAGAGAAAGTTCTTTTTTTAAAAATTAATTTTGTCAGGTTCTGTTAAACATCTGAGCTGTGTTAATAGAAGGAGGAAGGAGAATTTTAAAAGAAGGAAAAAAGTTTTCATTGGGCAACTAGAAGATTGGAGCTTTCATTGCTAATGCACTCCAGCATGTTCGACGGTAATGATTTTTGGTCCTCGAGTAAGGAAACAGACCCTTCAGCCCAACTTCTCCATATTGACCAAGTTGTCTTCCTGAGCTAGCCCTATTTGCATGCATTTAGCCTATGTCCCTCTAAACATTCCTGTCCACGTAACTGTCCAAATCCATTTTAAACGTTTTAATTATACCAAATTCTACAGATTCCTCTGGCAGTGCGTTCCATTCACTCATCACTGTCTGTGTGAAGTTCTGCCACACATTCTCTTTAAATAGTTTCTCTCTCACTTTCAACATTTCCCTCTTAACTTTATGCTTCTCTATCCTGGGAAAAGATTGTAGCCATCCAGATTACCTACACTATTCATGATTTTAATAACCTCAAGAATGTCACCCCTCAGCCTCCTTTCCTTCCATCCTACTCAGTCTCTCCCTGTAACTCATCCCCCCCCCCCCCCAGTGTCAGTAACATCCTTGTGAGAAGGTTTTCTACACCAGCTTAAACATATCCTTCCTAAAAGTCGGGGACAGAACTGCACACAATACTGCAGGTGGGATCTCACCAATGTCACACACAGCCTGATGTGACATCTCAACTGCTGGATTCTGTGGCCTGACCAAAGCAGTGTGCTAAATGCCTTCTTCACCACCCTTTCAGGGAAATGTGAAACTGTAATCCCAAGGTTTCTGTTCTACAGAATTCTTCAAGGCCCTATTATTTTATTATACAAGTTGTGCCTGGTTTAACCTACCAAAATGCCACACTTTGCACTTGACCAAGTTAAACTCCATATTAGATAAAACTAAAAACACAGGTCAGTGTCCTTTATATCTTCTTTGGCTTGGCTTCGCGGACGAAGATTTATGGAGGGGGTATATAGTAAAGGTAAAAATACATAACTGACGTTTCGGGCTTGAGGTCTTAATCAAATTATGGAGGAATGTCGGCAGGTGTCTAAATAAAAGGATGGGGGGGGAGGAGTGGTCATAAAGGTGACAGGTGGAGGAGGGAGAGCACAGCTGCAAGCAAAGGGAGGAGGGATGGCTAAGTGAATAGAGAAGTGATGGGGGAAGGGAAGAGAAGGGAGAAGAGAAGCAAGTTAGCTGAAGCCAGAAAATTTGATGTTAATCCCATCTGGTTGAGAGTTCCCAGACAGAAGATCAGGTGCTGTTCCTCCAATTTACAGGTGGTCTTGATGGGATAGTACACGAGGCCATGAGCAGACATGTGAGTAATGGGAATGTGATGCAGAATTGAAATGGTTGGTCTTTGCAAAGTCTCTGTCACTGGTGTGGACAGAGCGAAGGTGCCCAGTGAAGCGATCTCCCAGTCTGCGCCCAATCTCTCCGATGTAGAGAAGGTCACAAAGGGAGCAGTAGATGCAGTAAATCGGTCCTGAGGATACACAAGTGAAGTGTTGCTTCACTTGAAAGGCCTGTTTGGGGCGCAGACTGTGGTGAGGGAAGAGGTGTGGGTACAAATGTGGACCTCCTGTGGCCACAGGGGAAGGTGCTGGGGGATTGGGGAAGGAGTGGTCCCTACAGAAGGCAGAGGGAAGGAGAGGGGAAGATGTGTCTGGTAGTGGGATTCCATATTAGATAACCTTTGCCACTGTTTAGTATACATGCAAGACACAGGACACTGCAGATACTGGAAACTGAATGTAATAACCCTCCTAGAGGAATTTAGTGGGTCAAGCAGCATCAATGGGGGAAAAAAAAAGACAATGACTGAGCCCTATCTCAATAAAGTGTTTCAACTCAAAACAGCGATCATTCTTTTTCTCTCACTGATGCCAAATGACCCGTTGAGTTCCTCCAGCAGAGTATTTAGCTACTGTACCACCAACTTTGGTGTCTCCTACTGCCTGGGGAAGGGAACTAACATGCTGAAGGACACTTTGCAACCCAGACAAACTCTCTTCTCCCTCCTCCCATTGAGGAGAAGGTTCAAGAGTGTGATATTGTGCACCAACTGCTTGAAGACACTTTCTTCACCACAGCCATCAGTAAATGAACCCCACAACAGCGCTTTCACATTGACCTTGTTACATACTGATTAATCTTTTTCCACGGTAATACTATACTCTGTGATTGTGCTTTTCTACTGTGCACAGATGTAAGCATGCTAGAGTTGACTTGCTGATCTGCCTGCAGATGAACCCATCTCGCTAGAGCAAGTACAATACGACAATAAACTTAAAATGAACCGTGGAGTCTCCTACATTTCTAATAATATGCTGTGCCCGTTTGGAAATGCAGTTATTGTTGGAATTGCAATACATACTACTGCAGGTTGGTGGATGTCTGTTTCTTCATGGTTGTAAAGTTTTGGAGTATGACCAAGATTATTAACTGAGTCAATGCCTATTGAAGGCCGAAACAAAAATTCTGGTGGTTATAGCAACCTATGGCACATTCACTTGTGGTCACAGTGTTCGTATACTTCATACTCCCAATTAATATTTCTTGTTCACTCTTTTTTTTTTAAATCCCGGTTTTATGACATTTACAACAAAATGCTTTATGCAGAAAAAAAAGCATCAGCTGCACAATGAAAGCCAACATTTTCTGTCACACTGTCTTTTATACATTCAGTATCCAAGAGGAAAAAAAGTAATATCTCTTAAGTTGTGCCTTATCGTAGCTGTTAGTGTGACACCATTAGTGTCAGCGACTTGGGTTTGATGTCGGTAAGGAGTTTGTACATTCTCCCAGTATCTGCGTGGGTCTTGACGGGTGGACCACTTTCCTCCCACCCCTCAAAAGCATATGGGGGGAGGGTCGTAGATTATTTGGGTGTAATTGGGTAGCCAAGCTTGTGTGCCTGAAAGGCCTGTTACCATACTGCATGTCGAAACTTAAAATGTAACTTGCATAGTTCAAGCAGCATACAAATCCTGAGAGGAAAGAAATGGGCAATGTCAGCATATCTGGGAACTGGGCATTGGGAAATTGGAACTGTTATATCAGTTCCTTGAAAAATAGAACACTGCAGATGCTGAAAATCTGAAATAAATGGGTAATGTAAATATTCAGTAGATCAGGAAGTACTTGTGGTGAGGGAAACAGAGCTAATAAAAATTAGCATAGCTGTGAGCGTAATGCTTTTACAGCACCAGTGATCAGGAACATCGTTCAAAACCCGCACTGACTGCAATGAGTTTGTACATTCTCCCATATCTGCGTGTGTTTTCCCCGGGGGCTTGAGCTTCCACCCACCATTTAAAACTTACTGGGGGGTATAGTTTAATTGGGCGGCACAGGCTCATGGGCCGAAATGGCCTGTTACTGTGCTATTGTCTAAATTTTAAAAATGGCAGAAAATATTCAACAGGCCACATAGCATCTGTGAAGAGGGATAAATAGTTATTGTTTCAGATCCGACATTTTTCTTCCACTGATCAGATATCTAGTCTAAAACTTGAAACATTAGCTTGGTGAGAAACGATGTTTTGCATGAGATCCAGGCAAGACAACCTATACATGGTACAATAGGTAGTGCCAGAATGTTTGTTGGTCTTCCAGGATGGTGAGATGTTGGTGAGAGAATGCTGTCAACTGGCACATTCCAGGCTGCAAGTGTACGTAGTGAGGGATGAACTAAGGCTTGGTGCAGTTGATGCGAGGGCTTTGTTGGAAAGCTTAGTCTGGGATCCCTTCCCCTACTGGGCATTGGGAGGCTAAATCCAGTGGAATAACTGAAAGAGGTATGGTCCACACGTGCCACATTAATGACAATGGTGCTATGTGCTATGATTGGCTAACGCTACCAAGTACAGTCAACAAATGTATATGACCAGAACTGTGCACAATGTTCCAAGAGTGATAATAAGGTCATATAATGACTGCTAACACTACAAAATAAGGAAGGAAAGGGATGACAATTTTACACTTAATGTAAAACAAAACTGCACTGTTTTTTCTTTTTATGATTTTTTAATGACTGTGAATAGAGTATCAGTACAGATATATATTTCTTTATTGCTCCAGTATTCAAAAGTGAGATTTAAAGACAATGTTGGTGCACACCTGCACTCTTGATAGCTGGAGATTTTACTAGTTTACTGAGGCACTTGAAGGAGAGCTTCCTCAGGGTCAAAAATGAAGGGCCACTGATACAAGTTTAAAAGTATATTAACAAACTGAAAGGCAAACTAAAACAAAAATTATATCTAGAGTGAAGACTAATCAATGCAGTTAATAAGAATTCATCTGGCAGGAAATAAACAAAATAAGGGCTAATTACTTTCATAAAAATAAACATTGATTTGTACTAGAGGAGACTTTTTATAATTTTTTAAATATTTAGACATACAGCACAATAACAGGCCATGTCGGCCCATGCCATGCTGCCCACTTTACACCCAATTAACCTAAACCCCTGGTACATTTCGAAGAGTGGGAGGCCCTTGGGGAGAACCCGCGCAGATACAGGGAGATTGTACAAATTCCTTACAGACAGTGTGAAATTCAAACCCCGTTCCCAATTGCTGGCGCTGTAAAGGCATTGCGCTAACTGCTGCGCCAACCGCCTTGGAACTTCAATGAATTGGAATGAGTCAAAATGACAGAAGTGAGAGGGTCAGACAGTGACTTTTCACCTCATCCATTAAGGGTCCCATGAATGGGCGTCAACTCAAATCCTCGCACGTCTGAAGAAATAGAGCAAAGTCACTCTTAACTACCATTGATAAGAAATACATATCTAATGATTGAAGAGGAACTATTCTTTTGAAGCTGGACATGAGAACATAAAATATTGAAGCAAAAGGCAACAGGGTCCTTAAACCTGGTCAATTAGATCATGTCAGATCTAATAATTGGCTTAAAACACAAAAGTCTCCAGACGCAGTGATTGAAGTAAAAACAATGCTAGAGAAACTCAGCAGTCAAACAGCTCACTTTGTATAGCAAAGATAAAGATACATAACCAATGTTATGGACTTGTGCCTTTCATCAAGGCACAAGCAAAATGTAGGCAAGTGCTTGCATTTGGGATCCTTGTGGGGGTCAAACTGGGAGATTTAGAACTGGAGCTGGAATCCACAAGGCACAAGATGGCCCTGATGCCCCTATTGACAATCCAGGAGACAATTTTACATCCAACTGTATTCTGCCTGTATTAACTCATGAAATCAATAATGGTGTGAATATTATAGACTTTAATCAACAAAAAAACCCACCATGCATCAAAGCCAGAAAATAACTGCAATATTTTTTGTTACCCCAATGCAAGGCTTTGAAGAACCTTTAACGTTTTTTTTAAAAAAAGATTCTTTTCACACTTACTCTCCAGTCAACTAAATCAAATACTAGCAACTCTACCCTGAATCCCATTTGCCCAAGACCTCTTGACACAACAGATTTCTCATTAGATAACAGAGGCATCACAAACACCATCTCTCAGCAACATGCATATTTCATTCCCCAAATTAATGGGTCTACTTCAGCTGCTGTCACATCGCCGGGCTGCACAGCAAAGGAGCAACGCTGTGAAGAATCACGGTGCCTCCGAGCTAACTATGGATGGGTGACAGTAACCACAGACATTAAGCATGTTAACAAATTTTCTGCCAGGTTCCCTGCCATCAGCAGGAAAACTGACAGACAAAACCTCTCCTTTGAATCTATTCATCATCACTAAACTTAACCAACCTGCCTTATGAATAATGCAGTCACCCTTCAGTTTCTAGATAGCAATAAAAATAAGAATCAGAATGTTGCAAAGGCAGGAAGAACCAACATCGTTTAAAAGCAGCTTCAGGTAAGAAGTTTTGCTACTTTGAGCCAGTTAACTGCTTGGTGAGAATTTATGTGTTTGATTCAAATTTTAAGGTGAGTAGGACCAAATATGTATCTTGACATTTTGTGATTTCCTCTTCCAATGGAGAGGGAAAAGCTGGCATTAATATAATACAATATCTTAAACAGCCTTGGGATATCCCAAAGCCATTCAAATACTTTTTGAAGTGTTGCCATGCCAATTTATTCACAGCACCTTTTACAAGCAAACATTGCAACAATGTCCAGACTAATGGCATGGTGGGAACTTTGGATTATGTGCAACTTTGGATATCACACCTTTTCTCGCATCCAACCTGATACCCTTTTTACATTGAAAAGCAAGGTTATTGCCATAGATACACAACCCATCTCTGGAAGCCCGCTTGTTTGTTCACAAGCAACAGAAAAAAACCCGGGTCGGTAAGTCCTTTTACACAGCAAGCCAGCTTCCCGAAGCAAAAGAGGCGGAACGAGTCGCACAGCAGCATCAGCGCCTACTGTGATGTTGTGTTGAGAAAAGAATCAGATTCAGTGGGTTTGCAGTCACATGTAGCTTTTATTAATTGTGTACTGTTCAACATTTTCCCATGCTCTTTTTTTTGACAAATTGTGCGGATTTTATTCCTGTAACATTTTCCCACACTCCTTTTTAGATTTTGTGAGAGAGAGAGAGAGAGAGAGAGAGAGAGAGAGAGAGAGAGAGAGAGAGAGAGAGAGAGAGAGAGAGATTCCCATTAACATTTTCTTAAGCTCTTCTACAAATTGTTGTGTGTTAATAAAACCTATGTGTGATTGCAAACCGTTGTGCCAAGCACATCGAATCTGATTCACACAGACAGTGCTGACATTCACACACTGTGCACTTATGACTATGAACCTTTCCTGGACCCAACATCACGATGTCATTGTCCCTCCCTGTTTCGACCCAGCAACACTGGTCGTCTCTTTTAGACAGGTCCTACATCAATACACTCCACTTCTGACACTACCTACCTTTGCGATTTAAAGGCAGGTAAGTTCCAATACCCCCACCCCACCCACCACCCCACCCAATCTGCTTTCAATGCATTCACACAGCTTGGAAAAGCATTCAAAAGGTGTATAATACCTGCCTTTAATTGTCTGTGTAAAAGGGGTATGAGAGTGAAGGTGAAGACACAAGTACAGACAAAATAGAAGCAGGAGCGGGCCATTCAACCCCTGAAGCTTGCTCTGCCATTTTTTTTTTAAAAAGAACATTGAACATTACAGCAGAGTGCATGCTCTTCAACCCACAATGTTGTGTAAACCTACTTCACAACAATCTAATTCCCCTTCCTCACAACCATAACCTTCTGTTTTTCTTACAACCATGTGCCCATCTTTTGAATGTCCCCATTGTACCAACCTCCTCCCACCACTACCCCCAGCAATGAATTCCAGACACTCACCACTCTGAGTAAAAAAAAGCATACTTCTAACTTCTCCCCTAAACACTGGCTGTGAACTGCTGGAGCCTGGCTCATAGAAACCAGCTTTCACATCTGGGCAAGAAGGGCTGCTGCAGAGCTTTGGGTGTTGAAGGCTTCCTGACCATATCAGAGGTTTGGATCTGGCTCTCAGGTGGCCAATGGATTTGAAGTGGAATCTGTTCACCAGCATGGGCCTGCAGGAACACTGGAGGCGAATTCACAGACACTCAGTGGCTTTGATGGGAGTCTCCTTTGCTTCTCTCTCTTGTATTGTTAGGGGTGCCAGGTAATGCTCACGGTGACTCTTTGTTTGCCTTACAGCAGAAATAAGCTGAAGTATATCATGTACATTACATTTTAAATGTATTATGTGACAATAAAAGGAACCAATGAGCCTTTAAAACATTTCTCCACCCATCTTGAACCAATGTCCTCTGGTATTTCCTAGAAATTTCCCAAGAAAAAGGAGCTGGGTGCCCACCTTTTTTATAACCCCCTCAATCTTGTATATCTAAATTTTCCTTAAATAACTATTATGGTCTGATATCACCAGCAATAAAAATTTGCTCAGTAGACAGTATTTTTGTCTACCAGTAAAATAATAACATTTAGATGGACACCAAGAGCATTTTATCCAAGCTGGTTCTGCAGTACCATATCGATGAAGCTTTGCTTGCTGGAGGCAATGTCTCCGAGATCAAATGCTAATCATGGGTGATTATGTACCACAATGCCTTCTCCCTAGTTTCTTTAATATCTACAAATCTATTAAAAATACTTTTGAGTACAATCAGTGATGGGCTTCTCGGGTTGCGAATTCCAAAGATTCACCGCCCTTTGAATGAAGTGGTCTATCCTGGTTTTGAGAAGTTATAAATTTCTCAGCTGTGGAAACATCCTCATCATATCCATCTTGCTGATCCTTCCATTCTTCAATGAGGTTACCTTTCATTGTCTAAATTTTTTAAACCGAACATGTTTGGTTTTCAAACCAAAAATGGATAATCTCAGATTTTCCACATTGTCCTCCATCTGCCACATTATTTCTCACTCATTCAGCTTGTCCACATCCTCTTATAACCTCTATACCTCCTCTTCCATGCTCACATTCCCATTTAATTACACATCTCTGTTTATTCCTCTTAGTCACCCAAGTTTTTCATCTCAATTCAGAAGCCAACACTTTGCTCCAGATCTTTCAGATCTGCACAAATATTCACCCGAATTTTCTCTTTATTTTGGGGAGAGCTAGGTGTTAAAACTAAACCTTCTGACTACAAAAGAGAGTGCCATCTACTGAATCACCATGGAAACATAGCACTGAATATTATCAAAATCCTTTTGTTTTGAAATTACAGATTATGAGGAAGGACATTGTTATCCTAACTGATTATTGGCATTTCCCAGAGAATGCTCCACCCAAAGCCACAAGAAACTGCAGAGGGTTGTAAATGAGGCTCAGGCCATCACATATACTTAACCTCCCCTCCATTGACTTGATCTATAACTCCTGCTGCCTTGGAAAAGAGGCCAATACCTTAAAAGGTTCATCCCATCCCAGCCTGGGTCTCTTTACTCCCCCTCCCATCAGGAAGATTCATGCACATGAGATCACCAGATTCAAGGACAGTTTCTTTCCCACTTGAATCAGGCTCGTGAATGAATATCAAAATAATGAAGTAGTTCTGCCTGTGCACTCTACACTTTTGTTCTGTGTCTGACTTGAACTATGCATGAGGTCTAAATGGTCTCCTTGCAAAACAACCTAACCATTGCATCTTGATACATAAGGAAATAAACTTGAACTTACGATTGTTTTAATACTTTTTTGATGTATCATAGAAACTTGATCACATTGTTTTCCCAAATAAAGGCAACAAATTGCACAATGCATTTATATATTACCATTTATACAATGTAATTCTAATGGTTTGAATTTAATTGATACATTATCATTTTGATCTCCAACTTTGTGTGCCTTTTCTGTGAAACCATTTTATTATTACTCAGCTGCCCAGAAGAGGGAGCCTAGTTCTGGAGGCAATTTGTTTCCACTTGCAAATTCATGCCTAAAATGTGGAATCAACTGATAAGGAACCACTTATTAGATAAATGCACAAATCCAGGAATGACTATTCTCTCCAATAATAATGCACAACAAAATAACTAGTAGTCACTAAGTGGGAAGCTAAGTAGGTTCCCATCTTCAGTTCTCAAGTTCAGATTTATTGTCAGAGTACATACATGCCATCACATACAACCCTGAGATTCTTTTTTCCCGCAGGGAGGGTAGGAACCATGCCATGTTTTATGTGGCAGATGTGAAAACACAGGAGAGATGGTCCTGGTGTCAGCCAATTTCCCCATAAACAATGCCCATCAGCACTCAACTGGACCGGATGCAGAGGGCTGACTTCACCTACCTTTTGTACCTTGGAATCAGGCTGTGAAGTATAAGGAACAAATGGGCTTCAAGTGACATAGTGGAAAGAGACCTACCCTTGGAACAGCCTGACAGACCTCGATAGGAAAAGCTGGGCATGAGTTTTGTCTCTGTCAAAGGCTACAATTAATTCTTAAACATCTGATATTCAGGAACAGTAACAGTTGTCAGAGATGATCGGCAAAATTAAAAGTTAATTAAATCAATATAAAAACATTTAAACAAACAAAATAATTACCTTTCTCTTTGCCTTCTAATCTGCAGACTGAAAGTCCCAATTGAGATCAAATGGTCTGGCTCAGCATAGGATTGGCGAATCCACATGTTGGATTCCACATAGATTATAGACACAGAACATCAGGATAGATGCAACACCATCTGCCTGTCAATAAATCTTGGCGAAAACCAGGATAAACTTCTGCTGGAATGTCTGAATGCCAGTAGTTCCCTTTAGATCACCAGTCCTACTCTGGGTGAGACACCCTAGAATTATTATTTTTTAGTTCATTCATAGGATGTGGGAGTCACAGGAAGGTCAGTATTTACTGTCTAGTACCAAGTACACTCTTCAGAATCAGCTATGTTACTCTGGGTGCGGTGTAATATGCAAACCAGACTGCAAGGATAACAGATATACTTCCCAAGAACCAAGAGTTTTTTCAGCTGTTTGATAGATTCACCATTATCATTACCAGGTTTTATTTTCACAACTATTTAATTGCATTTAAAGGCTTCCAGCTGCCATGGTGTGGTCTGAACTCATGATTTGACCTCACTTGGGTGACCACTCTTTGAGTTCTTCCTGTCTGCAGTTCAACTTTGTATCAACTATACATCCACTTTTTAAAAATCACCTGCAAACTATTTAGTCATATTTTAGGGTAAATATGTGACAAGAGATGTTGCACTCTTATTATTGTGAAGAAAAATAATGGCTCTAATGGTGACTGATTTAAAATCGACTCATTCAGACCAGGGTGAAGTTGTCCCATGTTCAATTCTCTCTGAACCTCAAACCCACAACAGCAGCAGAGGCCTCTACAATTAGCCTCAGACTGTCGAACCTAGATCAGGAGGAATCCACCAGGATGTCCCTGACTGTCCCTTGCTGCACTAATATCATGCGGCTCCCTGGTCAAATAGTTTGTCGAGCCTCCCGCACACTGCAAGCTAATTTGGTTGAAATGAGGAGAGCCCCTGTGGAATGTTATCCCTGTCTGAGCTGACAGCTTCAGTGGGAGGATCAGTGGGGATCAAGGAAGAACGTAAAGTTAATTGCTCAATCAAAAGAAAAGTTAATTAAAATTGAAGGTAATCAGCAGCTATTTTAGCAAAGGATTATTACCTAATGCAACAGAGCAAAGAACAGAGGTTAATTTTATCATATGTAGCAGAATTTAACATTTAAAAATAAAGCAAATTAAGCAAAGCCATTAAATTTAAGGGGGTCATCAATGAAATATAGAATGTTATGTCGTTAATCCTTAAGTAGATGGGATGTTACAGTTCCCTCTGCCGATTTTGTTGCTACATCCACTCTTCCTTTCATCTCCTGGACCAACACAAAAAAAGTCCTGGTACTTAAAATCTTCAAAAAAAAATAGTTCAGTAAGGCAGCAAGGTCAACTCCAAACTGTGAAACTATCCTTCAAAAAAAAACCTGCCAATTGTAGTATGAACAAAACATGACAGTAAACAACGCAAGCACAGATGACAGAAGGGAGAAATGCAGGAGCGAAACATGGTCTTGTTATTTGGATACTCACACGACTCCTACAACAATTATTTTTTTTGTGGCCAGGCTAATCTCATTTCCTTGAAAAAAATATCTAATGTCATCTGTAAAATCTTTTTTCAAAAGAGTTGCAGTCACCAACAGTTCCACGGAGCGTTTGAAATGTGCTCTGACTTTCAGGCAAAATATGATCCAGATGTCTTGTGCTGTTGTAAGTTTTTAGAAACTCCCTTCTCATTAATCTGAGAATATGTTTCATAAAATGGATACTGCAAAAATTTCCCTTTGATCTCACTGCCAGACAATTATAATGCACCAAAGCATTGGTCTCCACCCTCGTCAATCTTATTTTTCTCCTAGAAAAGCTCACCTTGAAACTGCACTCTGGATAACAGATTCAATTTATTTTAAGTAGGCTGGTGTCTTCACCTGCAGGAGAATTCCAGTTAAGTGCCCTGCAGCCTTTCACCTATTATCTTGCTGCAGCCATCAAATAGTAGCTAGGCTAATTTTCTCTTCTCCAACCCAGGAGAGAGGGGGAAATTACCCCAGGTACATGCACCTCAATTGCTAGCTTGGCCGAGATCACTTAAGCTCAGCATTCAGACTGCAATTTAACCACTATCTCATCAAACAGAGGACTTCACATCCTAATAATTTAACAGAAGACCTCAAGTTAGCTGATCAATAAGTAACATTCTTGACACAAAATGCAGAAAAGTCTACTTTTCCAGACCCATTACACTGGCTGTGGTGTAATATGACAAGAGTGATAGCAGTTGTTTTGCATTCTTTTCAGACCATTCTTCCCCATTTACAGTCAAAACTTGGCAAATTCCTGAGAAAGATATCTATGGAAAAGAATCACTGACCTGTCAAGTCTGTATCTTTCACTAACCTGAACTGGGAAGGGAAGACGAAATGGCAACTCCTGTGAGTTTACTAGAAGATGCCACAATCCATCCCCTACTCAATTTTGCAGCACTCAAGAACACTTCAAAATGTAATTAGACTTAAACTTGATTAAGCAACATTGCTTCTTTTATATTAGATAAACAAAATAAAATCAACAAGGATCTCGTCGGAAAACATAATTATGAACAGACCCATCTAGGGAAACTTCTAATTAAGGGATCAAACCCTGATGGCAGGATGAAAAGTTTGCCAAGAAAAAGCAGGAACTGCAATCAATCATATCACATTTACCAAACTACTTTATTTTAGCATCATTAAACCCAATTAAAGTGGTTTCAGTAAATATGATACTTGAACCACAAACATGTGAAAGCTCACAAAGTCTAAAACCAGGATGATTCAGTGTGGAGCTATGGCCATGCAAAAGCTTGAATCCATTTCCAGCAAGCAGGATGCAGTGGCTTTATTATTCCAGACCAGGGGTGGGGGGGTGGGGGGGGAGAATAAAATAATCAATTGCACAAACACATTGACAATTAAGCTCTGAGGGAGAAGACACACACACGGGAATTGTGCCATCTTGCAAGTGCTCAAAAGAGATTGTGGTGGACACAAGGGTACAATGCTTAACATGCATGCCTGAAGTTCTCTCTTCTTTAGTTCAGCACAAACTATTAACTCATTTATCAACCAGGTTAGCATCTTTGCTAAATTGGCAGGAAGAGAAAGTTGTGACAAATACATTTGCAAAGCAAGATCCAATTATTTCAGAATCAGTGTGTTTAAATTTTACAATGGGAGCCTATTTGTTTTCCTTTTTAAAAAAAAGCACATACAACCCTCATAAGGACACTCAAAAAACTGCACCGGGTAATAATGATCATGTCCCAATCATCATTGCCCTAACAATCTCCTGCTGCTTGTAACTGGAAACTAAACCATCCACATTGATGATTTATGTCATAGAAGGAGCACAGTCTATATTTAAACAGCTACACCTAAAGAAACTTCAGTGATATATTTTGATTGCCACTCCTTCATAAACAGCCTGTCAGTCAGCCTTCTATAGTGAACTGGCTGAATGAAATCCTAGTTCAGCAAATTCACTCCCAATATAGCAACTGGTTTGTTCTTAGTTAAAAATATACATCGAATCGAAGGAATTCTAGATTTCTCCATTTCAAACCTTCTGGTACAGAATTGCAAAATGAATACTGAGGCTCCAGTAATTTGTTTTGTTTTTACTCAAATATTTCTGAAAGATTTTTTAAAATGTTAACTTGGTTCGATGGGCACGGTTCTCACTGCGCAATTGCAGTTCTAGTTTTCTCTGATTTTCAATTGAATTACCATTTCCCTCATTAGTCCTTTCTACAATTTTAGAGTGTCTGATACATCATGTACCTTCTTACCTGTAACAATTTATATACTGCTCTTATATTGCATCCTATTGACACCTTTTATGTCATTCAGCTTCTCCCACTACTCCTGAACCCATATAACCATATAACCACTTACAGCACAGAACAGGCCAGTTCAGCCCTACTAGTCCATGCCGTAGCAAATCCCCACCCTCCTAGTCCCACTGACCAGCACCCGGTCCATACCCCTCTAGTCCCCTCCTATCCATGTAATGATCCAGTCTTTCCTTAAATGTAACCCCTCTCATTATTCACTGCAATGATGCATTTCCATAAATCAATGACTGTAAGGAGTTTGTATGTTCTCCCCATGTTTGTGTGGGTTTCCTCTGGGCGCTTCGGTTTCCTCCTGCCCTTCAATAAGTGTGGGGGAGGGTGTGAATTGGGTGTATTTAGGAAGAATAGGCTTGTGGGCTCGAAGGGCGCGTTACCCTGCTGTATGTCTGCTGCAGTATGTCTTAAAAAAATGAAAATCCTATTCATATTTTTATGGTAGACCCCTGTGTAGAGAAGAGCAAACTAATAATTCACAGAACATCGAGGGAAGTGACTTAAATGTAAAACTCAGATGCTGTCTGAAGCAAAAACCAGAGTGTTGCAAGCAGTAGGTCAGATAGAATGTTCTGAAAGGTCTTCCACCCAAACTTATCTCGGTTTCTTCTACTGCAGATGCTGCCTGACCTGCTGATCACTTCCAACATTTTTAGTTTTTATTTCAGATGTACAGCATCTGCTGTTCTTTGATTTTCAATTAGTTTCTGGAGCGCATGAATACTTTTATTCAGGGCTTCTGTGAAGAGTTGGCAAGTGAGGAATATTGGATAATCTTTATTTACATACAACATACTTTGACCAGAGTCCAGAAGAAATGTTGCTCTTCAAAAAGTTCCCTGCTGAATTTGAGCTACTGAGTTATTGTTGGGTCATTGTGAACTTGCTGAGAGAACTCACTGCACATCCTACTTTGAAAACTAGTCTGAAGAGAAAATTAATAGCACATATTTTGTGGCTACTTTCAAAAACAGTTCTTTATACCTGGATCTTTTGTGGTTTGTAAAAGGACCTCATCCTACTCAAGTTCATGAAATTCAATGACGTCATTCGATTTATTCTTTGGAAACTCAAAAGATAGAAATATCTATCCCTTTGGCTCTCTTGGTTAAATCCAATTTAGTGAATTTCACCTTCCTTGAACCTCAGTAAACTGGAATCATGGAAGTGTCATAGCCAGTTCTTTGCTCTATGATTATAAATCCACGGATCATACAAGTTCTTCTGCCCACAATATCCATTCCAACCATCGTAGGTGTCTATACTCAATCTATTTATTAAAAAAATCCATGGTTTAATCCATGGCTTATTATGCTTGGCTTGTCCAGATGCTTCTTAAATGCTATGAGAGTATTTGCTTTCCACACCTTTTCTGGCAGTGTGTTTCACATTGAAACCACCTTCTTTTAACATAGCACTCCCATCATCTGATTTGTTGCTTTGCTCCTTAATAGGTCTCACTTAGCCTGTCCAACATAATACAGGGAATTATGCCAGACAACAAGTTTTTTTCAAATAGGTTTGCTTCCAGAACAAAATTTGCTGATTATGATAGACAACTTCAAGTTGAACACAACGAAAATTTCAGATTTGCTGCATCACGTCAGAAGTTGGACAAATATTAAATTAACTTTAATTGAATTTAGCATGTTTAATCGCATAATGATGCTGACACATTGTGTTAGTTCAAGTGTCCTAAAAACGTTATGCCGCTGATTTTCGTTTGTACCCAGCATCTGATGCCCTTCGTGTCAGTGTCCAACAATAGTCAGCTGGCCTTGATGGATTCCAGTTATGCTGATATACTTTTCCATTGTCGCAATGTCCTGGTGAAACCTTTCACTAAGTTCATCACTGTCTGCATCAAGATAAGTTGGAAAGACACCCAAGTGCAAATGCAGAAAATGAATTTTTAATTATGGTATTTAGACTGCAGGCATGTAATGTCACAATCAAGGAATTTTGCCGCTACACGAACAGTCTAAAAAGGATTGTGCAGGAATTTTCAGTCATTCCTGCATCGCAATTTATCCTGTAGGACCTGTACAACCTTTTGGAGGAAGCCTGCAGTGTAAATCATACTGGAAATATTGACTGACAGTCACCCACTCTACTGCACGTCCAATCACTGGCATTGACCAATAAAGCTTGCTTTGTGGGCAATATACTAGCTGACTTAAAATATGACAGAAATAGGTTATATCTGAAAAAGCAGTACATAATAGGAAAATTTTAAGGCGATTTTTGTGATCAGCAATGCAAAATCCATAAAATACACCCCAAAGTGTTCTGGAAGCAAAATCTTCGTTGTCCAGTGTTATTCTTTAATGGGCTAAACACAGCCAGCAGTATCTGCCACCAGTAAAATTCTCCTCCTAACACACAACTTCAACTTTCAGACACAACATCCAAAGTTTAATTTCTTGCCTGTCATCTTCCCTAGAACCTCTGCAGCAAATGAATGTTGTTTCATAACTTTCCTCACTACCTAATGCAAATTAAAATTTGAACTTCTCACACTTAACCTGAGAAGTTTGAGAAACATATTTGTCTTCCAGTCAAAGGCAAGTATATTGTCAATTAGTTTCTATATAAGTGTTAAATGGATAGCAAAGTAATTGGCTGTGCTTATCCACTCTTTTCCAAGACATCACTTAATGTCTTTAGATAGTCCCCATAGATCTTGCCCTTGCTCTGAGTTAAGATACCTTTGACCTACAACCTTCCTATAATAAATTACATCTAGAGTTGAAAAATATCCCATCAAAAGTGGTCTTGACCTATACTTATAGAAGAATGCCATTTTCCAACACAAAACAGCATGTGAATGTTTACCATGGAAGAGCGGAGTCATTTTATAAAATGAATGGTTTCATCTAACAAGCGATCAAGTAGATAATTTTAAAAAAATGTTTGAAGTTACAATGATACAAGCCAAGACTGACCAAAGAAATATGAATAACCATCCAGGTCTCAAAAAATGTTTTGCTATTCTGACTCATTTACTATTTTACATGATTGGGTGGAACCGTACCCCACTGCAAGGGTCTTTCTGTGTAAAACATAAATGAGTAGCAGATGTGTGGATACGTACAATAGTGTTGGTCCATGTAGCCATTTCGGGGGTCCACTGACAAACAGACTGCCCGGTAGGGAGTTTGCGGCTCGGCTAAATGCGGCAGTGAGCCCAGAGAGTTCTTGATTTTTGAGGAAGAGCTAGTGTCTTCACTGGAACTGCACGGCTCTTCATTTATCTTGCAATAGGACTGCCCTGTCCCGTGTGGCCGCATTGAGATTGCATTCCTGCGCTCTCTTATATAGTCAGGCCAAGGGCTTTCGACTTCTGTGTGGAGGAAGGAGAAACAATAACACTTTACCTGTCATTAATATCTTTATTGTAGCTTAAGCAACAATCCAATTTTTCTAATATGATGCCTTTATTTCTTGCTTTTACCTCTGAACTTGTCCCAAGCTGCATTTATATACTATCACCTGCCTGACTGAAAAATTTATTTGAAACATTGCTGCAATGTACATTAACATTGAAGAGGTATGCAGCTTAATTTTTTTTAGTATTCTGAATGAGAACACTCTGCTCACATACCGAGACATCTGAAAGATCTTTTGCTTCTAATTATTCACTATTGATTGTAAATGGTATTGTCATACATAGATTACAAAATGTGAAACAGAAGATAATTTCTATAGCTTTCCATACACATTTTTTATTTGCGACACAGTTCATGAATGTTAACCAGAAAAAAAGTGACTGAAAATTACAAAACTGCTCCTACTAGAAATAAGAGTGCAAAAACAAAGGGACTTTGACCAGAAATGTTCACTGCTTCTCCTTCTGCAGATGCGGATCAATGGGCTAATTGTCTCCAGCATTTTCTGTTGTACGGCAAAAGGTAAGAAAAGTGGGTGAAATTCTTTCCGTTCCATGAATAACATGATACACTGGAGAGGACTAATATTTGCGCTGCATAGCATATTGGCTGCAGGGTGTGACATCTGTTGGCATCTGGGATCAACATACAGTCCTATTGGGGGGCAGGCAACAATGCACTGATCTGAAGGGATCAGCATCAGAGCACCACCCACAGGGGTGGTGTTTAGGGGGGTGCAGGGGAAATCTGCATGGGAGAGAGGGGCTGCAGGTCAAGTATGAGGCTGCTACCTGCACCGTCTCTCACATGTAGCTAGAAATGATTGGCACAATGCACCAAGCTGAAGTATGACACCCCAGACACAATCAGTAAGCCATTCCAGAAGGCACTGGTACCAAAACGTTATACTGGCATCGGTTCACAGCCCATTTGAAAGGAAGCATCAGGATATTGTCCTAATCGGTCCTAACATCTACAGATCCAAAATAAATTTAAGGTCTTGTCAGTGACCTTCCCCCAAAGGATTGAGTAACAGGCAATGGAAGAAGGAATAAAATGTGAACAGCAAAAAAGCAAAATAGTTTTCCTCCAAATTCTAAAAAAAATCATTTTGTTTGCAAAACCATTATTACTTCTTTGAACTCTTAAATAAAGTGAGCAAAATCCATAAAAGTTATAAAAGTACAGTAAATGTTGCTAATGCCATGCAGCGTTGACGTGAAGCAGACAGTTCAACAGTGCAGCGAGACTAAAATAGCAACAGCCTGCTAAGTTTCAAGAGAAGTCAAGTTTACCTTATCAGAGGGAGAATGTTCCTGGCAAACCCCAAACAAGCTCGGAGAACTCTCAGACTAGGTTTTTTCTAAAACCGCAATTTACCGCGGAGCATCAAAGATCCACACCAGCTAACTGCAGCATGGTACAAGGATGTTGTACCATCGATCCACATTGTTCTCGGGGTTGTTCTACATTTTCCTTTATAAGTTCCCAGTGGGCTTTAGAAGTTCAGCGGAGATTATACATCACCGTACAGGATTTATTGGGGGTTGGGAGAATTAAACATTACAGCTGTATCAAATCAAAATGCCGAAAATGTAGTCAGGAAGAGACTGAGAAGAATCGTTTTATCTTTCAAACTTTTAAACTCCCTGTTGTTCTCGGCTCCAAAACTGGAACAAAAGCAGCTTTCAATTAAAATGTTGCACCAACAAAAAATATCCGAAACTGCTATTTAACTTCTCAAAAATTAGACTTCCATGCGTGCTTTATAACAAAAAGAAACATTCACGGCAGATAGTAAATCAACTGAAATTGTGCACGTTTGTAAAATAAGATGACCTCGAAAGTTATAAAATCCTCATTAAAATGAACTGCATACTCACTAGGATGGTTTTCGCCATTGGATTAGGCGGTGGAGGAATTTGAGCTGTGTCCTGCCTGAAACCTGCATAAAGCCTTGAATGGTCCGACAGCTTTTCAAATGCTATCCAGAACAATGAGTCCATTTCAATATGAAGCTTCCCCCCTCCCCTCCTCTGTGTGATTAACATTCAGACCCATGCCCTTAGAAAAAGGCGAGTTATTTTCTAGTTAAAGGTTTCGGAGGAGCAGAGGGTCAGGTGGCTAATCATTAAATCAAACTGCTGTCATCTCTCCACAATTACTCTGGCTGAAAGGAAAGGGTTTATTTGCTCCAGTTTATACAGGACAAACAACTTCAGAAAACATTCACCAGAATTTTTTTAAAAAAAGGGTCAACAATGGCATCAATTACAAGGAAACAACACAAAATCTTCTGGCTGTATTGTACTTGGTAAAGGCATGTTTTAATCAACTGTTTTCCAAACGCTTCCCCTCTCTCTCGGCGGTAAAAAAAAAGCTACAGCTATGAAACTCAGCGAAAGTATTCCAATGGATCTATCCCAGTCCAATCCCGAAGCCACCACTCTTTCACTGCCCTTCAGTTCAGCGACGGCTTAGACACACAATACCCAAACTTTCAATAGGACAACCCAGCCGTAAAAAAGAATCACTTGTTCTCTCTCGAACCCAAGGCAGGAACCCAGGAGAACTCGTAAAATCCTCCCTTCAAAAACTTCCAGCACTAATTGTGGCCGAGAGTTCCAGATGACACTGGCCGATCAACATGCCTCAAAATCTATTTGTCGTCCTCAACTAAACAAGAATCTCTTCTTCTTTCACATCATCAGCTTCCGACCAACAAAAAGGGAACGCGGCGTTATTGGCCTCTAAGTATTTGCTAATATTTGCCAAGAAGTAAGTTGTGAAACAGCCTCAGGCAAGGCTGGGTGCTTTTAAATAAACAGGAGGATGGAAGCATCTCCCTTTCTGCACACTTTAGTATTCAGCTCAGGTCGGAGCAGGGATTGGGTCGAGTTTTTAAGGAAGTGTTCTCAGTACTTGGGACTAACTACATCATACACAGCCCTTCTTTGAGCTGTGAGCTAATATTGTTAAAAGACCTAAACTGTGAATGCGTGTACAAAGCCCATCGGCAAACTGCGATATTGATCTTTGCACAATCTGAGAGAATGCCTTAGTGGACTCAACGAGTTTGGACAAATACTTGCACTTCTGTTGCTTCTCTCTTAAGAGTTTGTCGAGATGGTACTTCAACGCTTCCCTGGAAGTGCACTTCGAGACCCCTGCCATCCATCAAAGAATGCAAATTGGAGGGGCAGACAACAACAACAAAAAAGAGGCAGACAGGGGCGTGTTAAGTAACGGTGAAGCCGCGCCGAGAGGGAGCTTTCTCGGAGAATACACGCGATGCCCATAGTGGGGATAAATTCCTCTCCCCCCTTCCTGTCGTTGACAAAACGAAGTGAGAACAAGAAGCTTAACAAGCACAACACTTTGACTGAAACAAAAATAAATTCTAACTCTTTCCACGAACAAAGTAACTTTTAAAAATACACAAATACATCGCGCTCCGAACGGGACACTAATTGAGAGTGGATTTTTTTTCTGCAGCCATTTGTTATATTTTACTGTCGAAGGAAAATGGACAGATATCCCTTTGCCTCTCACCCCACCCACTTCCTACTTTCGTTACGGAGGTTTCGGAGCCGACTGATCCGATAAAGGGATTTCTTCGCTGGACCCAAACTGCGTTTTAATTCGTTGAGGAAAATGATAAAACGCTTCTAGGAAGGGAATGAGGGAAAAGATCTTGCCCTCGTTTACAGACACAATAACCTGTAGTGCAATGTGGTGGAGAGCGGCTTTCCGTGGGCACGTTTAATTGGGGTAACCTCCTCGCTGCTACTAGTTTGTATTTTCACATGCCACTCTATAAATCAACTTCAAATTGCTCGAGGAGCAGGCAGACAGAGTCATTCCTCATCGGTTCCATTAACCCTTTGGCTTCCCGAATCTCATTGAATCGCGAGATGAACCAGGACCATTTTCACAGGCATCTTACACCGAAGAATCGAACCCCCCGCTGCTCCCCTTTCGAAGTGCGCTTTGTTTGGCGGTGTGTCGACTTTGGGTTGAAGGGGGGGGGGGGGGGGGAAACCGGTGGTGTGCCAAAATGTTCTCTTCTTCATTGCGCGTTTGCTGCTTTGATTTCCAGTTGCAATGTTTTCACACGCAGAAACAGTGTATTTTAATTTGTTATTGCAGCGCCGCCCAACACATCGATCCTTGAACCGTGGCTCCCTGCCCTAGTTAGCTATCTAAATATTATTTTCATCAGGCCAACTAATGCGTTTTCCAGACTGCAGGGTCGCTTTGTCCATTGGTGACTGGCCCCGGTTAAAGGAAGAAAACTGTCTTTGTATTGTACATGGCCTCGGGACTTTCTGAGGACCTATCCTAACATTATAAGACTGCAAGCAGCAGCGTTTGAGTTTCATTTAGGCATCCTGTAAACTCTGGGCCGAAGGGCTTGTTCCTCCCTGTACTATTTCCCCCATGTCATTTATAATGCAAGGAATGGGGCAATAATGATTATTGTCACATCCACCTAAAATCAATGTGATTTGTTTTACTTGCTGCAGTTAAAAGGTACCCTTTAACAAAAAAAAACCTAAATCCAATCATTTACAATCTGGTCTTGCCAAATAATGTACAGTAAGGTCCCACAAATATTAAAACTGATGTCGAATGCCGCTAATATAATGGCTTGGGAAAAGCAAGGACCATGTAGATTTAAAAAGGAAGCGGAATCTTTGGAAAATTTTAAAGCTTTTTATAAAACTCCTAATTGTTCTATCCGGACAAATAAACTGAATTGGGGTTTCCGTGCCACACACCAAAATTACAGAGGGGAAAATGAGATTATTGGCAGCTCCACGCTGTCCAATTGGGGGGGGGGGGGGGGGGGGGATTACACTCACAAGCCTAGTCGTTCCCAACATAACATTTCAGGTTGCCCTGTCCAGGACAGCTCGGCTTCCACCAGTTACCGCCTCTTGAAACAGTAGCGAACGAAAAAAAATCATTCAACAGACGTGGAGGAAAATGTTACCAGGGTTTTACGAACCCAACTCCCAGAAGATTTATCACTGCCAGTTTTAAAATGCTATTACGACGTGCCGTTGATTTTTGGAAAGTTAGGTGAGCTGCATCAAATGCTATGTGGAAAGTTAGGTGAGCTGCATCAAATGCTATGTGTGCGTCCTTCACAAGTCAGATATGAAACTCGAGGCTCTGCTGACTTCTTTCGGGGGTACGAGGAAGAGGAGAGACAATTTGGGAATCGATTTAGTACAATCTGAATTACAAGATTTCCCAGCAGGGTTGGATGGGGTTTGCTCTGGGGTCTGAGTCTCATCTGGCTGCTCTCCCTCCAAGCCACTTCAGCGGGTCAAGCAGCATCAATGGGAGAAAAGAAGACTCGATGAAGAGTTTGGGCTGGAAACGTCGATCCACTGATGCTGTGTTCCTCCAGCAGATTGTGTTTAGTTTAGGATTCCAGCATCAGTAGTCTCCTGTGGGAACCCAAAGTCACCATCTACTCAGGGCGTACATGTACTGAAACCCGGATTGTACAAGAAGAACAAGGAAGAAAAAAAACCCCACAATGCTGGAGAAACTCAACAGGTCGAATAGTGTTCTTTATAGAGCAAAGGTAGATAGATATATAACCAACGTTTCGGGCTTGAGCTTTCCATCAAGGTACTGGATACCTCTCCCCATCACTTCTCAGTTATTTTTCTCTTCTACCCTCCCACCTGTATCCCACCTCTTAAAATGTGCTCCTCCTACTTCCACCCTCCTCTCCTCCCTCCCACCTCGCCCCTCCTCACCCCAGGCAAATTAATTCAGGCAAAATAAAAACATAATGGTTATGTACATTGACCTGGTGAGTTTCTCCAGCTATGTGCTTTTACCAATATTTAATTAACGTTTTGGGGTCAGGCATCTATCTGTTCTTATTCCTGATAAAGGGCTCAGGCCCAAAAGTTTATTAACTTTTACTTCCTATGGATGCTGCATGACCAGTCGACTTTCTCTAGCACATTTGTGTATTGAACTTGACTTCAGCATCTGTAGATTTTCTTGTTTAACTGCACTATTAGCATGGCTGTGTGTGTGTGTGTGTGTGTGTGTGTGTGTGTGTGTGTGTGTGTGTGTGTGTGTGTGTGTGTGTGTGTGTGTGTTTGTGTGTGTGTGTGAGAGAGAGAGAGAGAGAACTCACAAACCTGATTTACCCCTCCACCTTCCTTTGCTCTAATGTGTTGAAGATAAAGTAACTAATATTCAGAAACACAATGAAGAACTTCAACGATCAAGCCAGTTGTTCAGTTTGTCACATAGTTTCCCATTTATAACTAAATGATTACATGCAAAACTCTTATATACATTGTGGTATTTTAAAAATAACAAGCACATATGCTGCACAGATGTTGCTGAGGACTACTGCACATCCCTGCCCAGGTTTTCCGCTCATTCCTTCCATCTCTCACATGACGCGACTTTCCTAGAATGACACACCAGTGGGCACTAAGCCTGCAAACATTTCCTTCTATCAATCAACTCAGAATTGGGCATCTACTGACAAACTCAATGATATGCTGCCCTCCACCATTCACTGTCCAGGATTTCCTCTGGAGTGACTAACTGCACAATGATAGATTTCAGGCAAAATGCAGTCAGAACAGAGAGAAAGGTTCTTCAAAATAACAAGTGGCTGTGACTGTCAGATCCAGAAGAGAACTCCTTTTCTCTGGAACAAGACTCTGTTCTTTTAAGCTTGTGTTTCCTCTTTTGATAGATCCACAAACCCTTAGATTTGTAAGCACTACAACTGTTTTCTCTGGCATTTTGTTCCAGATACCTACTATCCGCTGTGTGAAAATGTTGCCCCTCAGGTTCCTTTTAAATCTTTCCCTACACTCATTAAACCAATCCTATCTAATTTTAGTTACCCCAATCCTGGGGGAAAATAAAAGACTGTGACCATTCAGTTGATCTCTGCCCCTCATGATTTTATAAAACTTTATAAAGTCACTCCTCAACTTCCTATGCTCCAAGGAATAAAACCCCAGCCTGTGCAGCTTCTCTTTATAATGCAAGCCCTCTAGACCTAAAAACATCACTGTAAATATTTTCTGCATCGTTTCAAAAGTTCAAAGTTAAAATATATTGTCACAATATATACATGACATCACATACGAAACTGAGATTCTTTTATTGTAATAAAAGTCATAATGGAAGCCTAAATGTGTATTTGGCTGTTTGAATTGTAAGATGTTTACATTTATTATTCCAGTAATTCTAACATCGATTTGAGCAATTTATGAACACATGATCAAGAAAAATGGGTTGGTCTATGATTAGCCCCTTTTTTAGAGGATCATAATTCACAACAAGAGGAACCAAGCAGATTTGAGACCAAGATGGTCCAGAGTAACTCATTAAGGATAGCTCAGGACAGGACTGGTTTGTAATAGCAGAATAACTATCAATATTCATAGATCTAATATATATTTTGCATGTCTGTTTGTTGTAAAAACACAATGCTGGAGCAACTCAGCAGGTCAAACAGTGTCCCTTATGTAGCAAAGGCAGACATACATAATTGACATTTCAGGCTTGAGTCCTTCATCAAAGTTTGAGAAAATGCTGGTGAGTGTCAGAATAAAAGAGTGGGAGGGGGAAGGGGTAGAAGGGCAGGTGATGATAGGTGGAGAAGGGAGAGAGGGGACAGCAGCACTAAAGGGGAGGGAAGGCAGGGCTGTGTAGGTGAAAGAACTGGGAAGGCAGGAAATAGGGGAGAGGAAGAAAAGGCAAGCAGGTTTAGTGGAAAGCAGTGAGGTCAGTGTTCATGCCATCTGGCTGGAGGGTGGCCAGATGAAAAATAAGGCGTTGTTCCTCCACTCCGTTCACAACCACAGCGACAATCCAATGGCCAACTGTTTCAATATCAGGTCACACTCCCGTGCTCACATGTCTGTCCATGGCCTTATGTACTGTCCCACACTGACCACCCGCAAATTGTAGGAACACCTTATTTTCCATCTGAGCACCCTCCAGCCAGATGGCATGAACACTGACTTCACTGCTTTCCATTAAACCTTTTTGCCTTTTCTTCTCCCTCTCCCATTTCCTGCCTTTCTCGTTCTTTCACCTCACAGCCCTGCTTTCCCCCTCTTAGTGCTGCTGTCCCTCCCTCCCTTCTCCATCTATCATCTCCTGCCCTTCCCCCTCCCACTCTTTTATTCTATCACCAGCATTTTCTCATACTTTGATGAAGGGCTCAAGCCTGAAACGTAAATTATGTATTTCTGCCTTTGCTACATAAAGGACGGTCCTTGTACCTCTTCTTTGGTGCACCTCTGTCTCGATGGCCATTGGAGAGCTCGCCATATAACACGATCTTGGGAAGGCGATGGTCCTCCATTCTGGAGACGTGACCCACCCAGCGCAGTTGGGTCTTCAGCAGCATGGATTCGATGCATGCGGACTCTGCCAGCTCGAGTACTTCGATGTTGGTGATGTTGGAGCCGTAGGTGATGCCAGTAGAGGACCCATGATTCGGAGCCGAACAGGAGCGTGGGTATGACAATGGCTCTGTACACGCTGATGTTTCTTCAGGTGGTTGTTTTTCCAGACTCTTTTGTGTAGTCTTCCAAAGGTGCTATTTGCCTTGGCGAGTCTGTTGTCTATCTCTTTGTCGATCCTTGCATCAGATGAAATGGTGCAGGCGAGGTAGGTAAACTGGTTGACCGTTTTGAGTTCAGTGTGCCCGATGGAGATGTGGGGGGGGCTGGTAGTCATGGTGGGGAGCTGGATGATGGAGGACCTCAGTTTTCTTCAGGCTGACTTCCAGGCCAAACATTTTGGCAGTTTCCGCAAAACAGGACATCATGCGCTGGAGAGCTGGCTCTGAATGGGCAACTCCACTGGCCACCGGGACGGAGGTGCACCAAAGAAGAGATACAAGGACTGCTTAAAGAAATCTCTTGGTGCCTGCCACATTGACCACCGCCAGTGGGCTGATATCGCCTCCAACCGTGCATCTTGGCGCCTCACAGTTCGGTGGGCAGCAACCTCCTTTGAAGAAGACTGCTGAGCCCACCTCATTGACAAAAGACAAAGGAGGAAAAACCCAACACCCAACCCCAACCCACCAATTTTCCCTTGCAACCGCTGCAACCGTGCCTGCCTGTCCCGTATCGGACTTGTCAGTCACCAATGAGCTTGCAGCTGACGTGGACCTACCCCTCCATAAATCTTCGTCCGTGAAGCCAAGCCAAAGATGAAAAAGAAACATAAAGGACACTGTTTGACCTGCTGAATTTCTCCAACATTTTGTGTTTTACTTCAACCATGGTGTCCACAGAATTATATGTTTTACTTCTGTTTGATTGTCAGTTCTCCATGCAATCAATATGGAGCACTCTAGAAATATCTAAGGAGGTTCAGTAGGGGTTAAATTTTATGCTGAATGTCATGACATTGAATTTAACCTTTAAGGTCATATGAAGTTCAAAAGTGTTTTTTGACCAGCTTGCACTGACTTACATTACTGTTTACTATTTGATGCTGAATGTCATGACCACATTGAATTTAACCTTGACTTGCACCAGGGAGACCTGAATTAGTTACAATGCTGTGCATCAAAGTATATTCAGAATAAAAACAAGTGGCCAAATCCAGTTCAATATGGGCCCAAACAAGATAATCAACATTGGCAGAAACTCTTCACAAGCCCATAGAGTTAGACAAAGGTAAAACACCAGTCTTGCCTCACTGCTGTGGCTTCTAGACAGGCAAGGATCAGACAGTAGGAAACAGAACAGCAGGAACGTACCCACCTCAGGGCTCAGGCCTCCAGTCAGGCAAGGGGCAGGCAGCAGAAAACAGAACAGCAACACCAGGCCCACCTCAGGGCTCAGGCCTCCAGACAGGCAAGGGGCAGGCAGCGGAAAACAGAACAGCAACACCAGGCCCACCTCAGGGCTCAGGCCTCCAGACAGGCAAGGGGCAGGCAGCGGAAAACAGAACAGCAACACCAGGCCCACCTCAGAGCTCAGGCCTCCAGACAGGCAAGGGGCAGGCAGCGGAAAACAGAACAGCAACACCAGGCCCACCTCAGGGCTCAGGCCTCCAGACAGGCAAGGAGCAGGCAGCGGAAAACAGAACAGCAACACCAGGCCCACCTCAGGGCTCAGGCCTCCAGACAAACAAGGAGCCGGCAGCAGGAAGCTGAGGAACAATGGCAAGCCCACCTAAGTGCTGATACCTCCAGGTTCTCCATAAGCAGACAACAAACCACCAGCCAAAGGGCAGCAACATTTTCTGCTACAAAGAATATTAATGTTGTGTTTGAAAAAAAAATATCTTTAAGCAGAACTATCATGAAGTATTTTTGGGTATTTTGTTTCAACAACTGAGTGTTTTATTTCCCAGGCAGCACTGGGTATCCTACTAGTAAGAAATATAAGAAATCAATACAGCAATTATGCCATGCTAGTTTTGTTGTTACAACAATGATTTTGTTTATCCTAGTTGTCAAAGTTTCCTAAAACATGAGAACTTCAAAAGAGAGACTAACAGAAAAGCATTTCTGAATTGTGTGTAAAGCCATGCTTAAATTATATAGTTTAATTTTGCTCAGGGTTCTCTATCAATATATCGCACGTTCTCACAGTAGTTGTTGTGTAATTTGGAGAGATTCTCCTTCCAGGCTGAGATGTTATCTCATGGTGGTACTATTAATAGAGCTACTACCTCACAACTCCAGTGATCCGGCTTCTGCCCTGAACTCTGGCCGTGTCTGTGTGGAGTTTGCACATTCCCCCTGTGACCACGTGAGCTTCCTCTGGATTCTTCAATTTCCTCACAAATCTCAAAGATATGGGCAGGTAGATTATTGGCCTTTGCTGTAGTGTGCAAGTGAGTTGTAACATCTGGGGGAAAATGATGGAAATATGGGGGAAAAAAAAGGGTATAGCATAGATTTGTAAAAGTGGTTACAGGAAAGTCAGAGCAAACTTGATGGGGCAAAGGGGCATTTTCATACTACATCACCCTTGTGGGGAAAAATGCACTCTGGAAGGTGTTCAGACTTAAAGGTGTGTGAAGTAAAAGTTTTAATATTGCCCTTGGTGGAGGTATGGATTCTACCGAGTGCCCTTTGGTTCAAAATGATTTGTGTGCCCAAAATATTTTCTTTTGTATTTGAGAAAGATTATCAAAGATTGATGTATTACTAATTCTTGCAATTTAAAATAAATCTAGCAATTTCAAGCTTTGTGCTTTTCATTTTTTTTCTACAAAACATGCTTCTGATAATTGAAGTTAACAATTTTTGAGGGGGGGGTTGAAATTAGTTGGCCACGCCTGCGGGCCAGGTAGAATTTCTACTTATAGGTAGTGCGAACACTACTCAAGAAATAGATATGTATGCAAAAGAGAGAAATGTAAACAATGAAAGAAAAGTAAACAAAGTGATTGTGCAAATATGCAAAACAAAAATTCAGTATTTATATATTCAGTGCAAATTAAAAGCCATTAAATGAGTCTTTGATTGAGTTTGTTGTTTAGAAGTCTGATGTTGGAGGGATTGGAACTGTTCCTGAAAGTGGTGGTATGAGTATCATTGGTGGGGAGATATTTGCCTATGTTGCCCTGGGTTGTGTCCACTGCCTTCTGCAGTGCTTTTCACTTGGAGTATTGGTGACCCCACACTAGGCCATGAGGCAGATGGTCAACCCACCTTCCACTACACATTTGTGGAAATTTGCCAAGGTTTCCGGTGTCATACCAAACCTCCGCAAACTCTTGAGGAAGTAGGGGTGCTGGCGTGCTTTCTTCGCTATACCATTAGTATATTTGGTCCAGGAAAGGTCCTCTGAGATAGTAACTCCCAAGAAATTAAAATTTCTCACCCTCTCCACCTCTGATGATCACTGGACCTCTGGTTTTCACTTCCTAAAGTCTACAATCAGCTAATTTTTCGGTGACATTGAGTGAGAGATTATTGTCAGTACATCATTCAGCCAAGTTTTCAATCTCCCTCCAAAATACTGACTTATCAGCCTTTTTATACAGCCCACTATTGTGGTATCATCAACAAATTTGAAAATGATTGCAAGCCACACAGTCATAGGTGTAAAGCAGTGAGTTAAGAATGCAGCCCTGCAGTGCACCTGTGCTGATAGAGATGGTTGATAAGATTTTCTTGCCAATCTGCACTGATTGGAGGTGTGGAAATCCAATATAGGATCCAATTACACGGTGGGTATTGCCAGCTTCATAACAATGATTCTGATGTGTTTCTGGTCGCACCATACTGTGACAGAGTATATCGATATGTCTCTGGGAGATAAATTGGGAAAGGTTTGTTAGAGTAGGTAACATACAAACACTTCAAAACAGATCTTATTTAAAATATTGGAGTTCTGCCCCATGCTAAACATGTCTTTGCAAGAGCTTTGGAAAGTGCCCAAGAGACTTCACCAATGGATTGTTGTTTACAAAAAGGCAACAGATGAAAGATCTTGTTGGAGCCGCAGATTGCCTGGAGCTGTTCTAAGAGCGTCATGTGGTTTTGCAAGCAGGGAGAGTCAAATAGGCTTTCTCTCACAGAGAGAGAGAGAGAGAGAGAGAGAGAGAGAGAGAGAGAGAGAGAGAGAGATCACTTCTACAGTGTTACAGCCAGCAGCAGCAGCTGGGACTGGAACAGGACAAGCTGGCAAGTTTGTGGAAAACCCCATGTGCTTGATTCATCCTGGTCAAAGCCCTGTGGCTCATGCAAGAGGAGAGGACTGGCTGTCTCATGTTTCACTTGGAATAAGAGAAACAAAAAGACACTCTGTGGTGACTTGAAAGAAAGAGGTTATCATCTGGAGAACCCTGAAGGGGGCAAGTTTCGTTAGCAAGACACTGAAGTGGTTGGGTGTCCATCGTACAACAAATATCTGTCTGAAAACCGACAAGAACCTTCCTGAGCGGTAACCATTTACCTTTCAAGCCCGGTGAACTTTATAAATGTTAAATTCTGTGCACAGTCTGAGAATTGCCTGGTACCAATGAACTTGGAGGAATGAGAAGTGAGATTGGACTGTGAACCAAAGAACTTTTCTCAACTTACACGTGCGCTTAGAATTGGAAGGGGGGTTAAATTAGGTTAAGTAAGTCAATAGTGATAAGTTAAAGTGCGATTCTATTTTCATGTTTAAAGATAATTAAGAGGAACTTTTGTTTAAGTCACCATTTGTCTTGGTGAGTCTCTATTGCTGCTGGATTTTGGGATCCTCTGGGCTCGTAACAATAATTTTTAAGCTGCCTCAACTTTCAGGAGGAGAGAGAACTGACAGCTGTGTTGAAGGCTTAGAGGAGCAGATAGTTTTCTAATTGTGGTGAATAAATTGTAGGTTTTAAAAAATGCTAATGAAAAAACACAAAGAAAGTGTTTTTACTCAACAAGATCAATTGTCAAAAGTGTCTTAGGGAGAGATGAGGAGAACATTGCTTCATTAGTCAATAAATTGAATACAGAAGTAGAAGTTGTTGAAATTTAAAGGGGAATTGAAGGGGAACATTCTTTATTCAAAGAATGGCAAGTACCTGGAATGCATTGTCTAAGAAGTGGTTGAAGATGGATCACTGACAGCATATCAAAAGAGTCCAGATGAATACTTGAATATACACAGAGGGCTCTGGACCAAGTGCTGGGCAATAGGGTTAATTTGGGAGAGTGCCCAGGTACAAGTTGGGCCAAATGGCCTGTTTCCATGATTCTATGCACTGTAATTCGAGGCGTGCTATCTTGCTTCAGAGCCTTTGGCACCAGGAAATGTGAGGGTGTCCCACACTAGTGGGGTTGACTATAAATTTCCACTTTAAAAGAAAAAAATGAGCTCAGCCTTTCTGCAGTAAACATTTGAATGAGGCCCCAAATTAGTCTTAATCTGCTGCAGCATTTTGTTTTTTTAAGTGTGGTTTGATCTTAAGAGTTATGTTAATATGAAGTACAAAATGGAAAATTCATGCATACAGATGGGTTTTCTGTCTCTGGTGGCTTTAAGGATACAAAAGTGTAGAGCATTTACAGCGCAGTTTAAAGATAGCTGCTGGCACTACACAAGCAGATTAATCACTACAGCTGGAATCATCCTCAGTATTCAAGTCTTATTCTTACCATGGGTCTTCCCTACATAACTACCTCCCACAGGTAATGCTGTCCTTCAGGTCCTTGAGTCTTTAATAATGAATCACATCATCCCATTACACCACTTCCCCTGCCTGAATTCCTTCACATCATCTCGCCTCATGTACAATCATTTCTTGCTTTCTTTGTGATCCCACAGCGATGCACACCTGAGAGATCAGACGGCCAGGTCCTCTCCACTGTAACTGCATGACAGATAATCATTCATTGGCTGTGAAGAATCTTGAGATGCCGAGAAAAATGTGAGAAACATCATTGACTGGAAATTCATCACCAGTTGGCATGCTGTACAGTAGTGAGAAGACATTATTATGAATTCCAAAATCCATCAGAACAAATGTTCGACCCAGTGCTATAAAGTAAAAACTCTGATAATCTGGCATCCTTGGGACCTTGGTGTTGACACACTGGCAATTTTTTTTTTCTTGGACCACTGGATGTTACTCCTAATAATACTCTAGTCCACTTTTAATTCACTTTTATTTCAAATGTTACATAGTAGTAGAATTAATGTTTCAGTGAATCATGTGAACTTAAAGGGAGCATTGCAACAAAACATAATAAGTTTAAAACAAACATGAAACAAGCCCCTCTCTGTGTTCAATGAGAGCACAGGAAATAGAGGATTTGGTGTTGCACAAAGGGAGTGCAGGAAATAGGGACCTAGTGAGTTTAAAGGGAATGAGGGAGGCTCCAATCGTCTGATTGCTCAAAATTCCTGATGACATAGTATCTGGCTCACTTTGATCCAGAATTTGATCCTTAAGGCCAGCGTGCAATCAGGATGTGTGACCAGAGCCAGGGCTCTGCAGCCAGAGGTTGGATCTGGAACACCAAATTTTGTCTGACCTGCTTAGTATTTTGAGCAGTTTCTGTTTTAAACCACTACTAGGAGACAAGGACAGGTTTGCAACCAGACCCAGGGTCCATATATCTTTAAAATCTCTGGATTTACTGGAAGACTTATTAAACCATATGTAACTCGTGAAAAAGAGTGAAGTGAAAGTGCAGGAAGGATCTCAGTGGATCAGGCAACATCAGCGAGAGAGAAAAAAAGAATGATTGACGTTTAGAACTGAAACTCTTCGTCAGGACTGTTTTCTCCCACTGATGTTGCCTGACATGCCCAGTTCCTCCAGCAGATTGTGTTTGGCTTCAGATTCCAGCATCTGCAGCCTTCTGTGTCTCAAGCAAAATAAAAGTGTGTTGGGTATTAATAGGAGTAACATCCAATGGTCCAGAACATCTGCAGATCCAGCACACAATCAACTGTCAAAGGTGCCAGATGTTTCGCTGAGTGGTTTTGACCACAGGGGTGAATTTCTAAGCAATGCCAATGAAACCAAAATTTATCAGGTAATGAGTGAGTGATGCAGCTCTTAGTAGTGGCTTAAAACAGATATATTCTATTAATCAGGCAGATAAAAAAAGCAGAATGCTTTTGGTCAGTAACCTTTCTTCATAATTCTTATGAGGCCCAGTTCTGAAGGAAGTTTGTCAGCTCATAATGTTTGCTCTTTTTCTCTCTCCAGAGATGTTGTCTGACCTGCTGAATAATTCCAGTGCTTTCTTTTTTTCTGTCAGATTTATATTTTACATTTATATATTGTGATTAAGGAAACCTGTTTTAAGATAGTAGGCATTTGACAAAGTTTAAACATTTCTGTGAATAAAAAATCAAAAAAGAGGAATTTATTTAGTGAAACAAGAACTGCAATTGCTGGAATCTTGGGTGAACAAAAGAAGCTGGAGGGACTCGAGGGGTCAGGCAGCATCAATGATCAGACAACGTTTTGGGTTGGCGCCCTATAATCAAGAGTGTTTAAAATGCCTTTTATATTCCTTTCTAGACATGTCAGAAATTACTTTCTGCCCAATGACATTCTTTTGAAGTGCAGACAAGTTGTAATGTTGCCAAATTGCACAGAAGCCAAGTTATGCACAGTAAGATCCCACAACAGCAAGGTGATAATAAGTAGAGATTTTTTTTTTAGTGAGATTAGTTGAGCATAAGGATTTTCCATTATATGGAAGTTCCTCCATAGTTGAAGGACAAGGCTCTTGAAAACGTAGCATACTCTCAATACTGCACTGCCACCTCAGCCTAGATTTTTGTGCTCAAGTCTTTACTATAAGACTTGAAGCTCCAATCTTCTGACCCTAAACAAAGGCTACGCAGTGCGTTACAGCTGTTTCCTTTGTTATCAAACAGGTATCAGTCACTCATCCCGCTAATGCACTATACCCAAGACTTTCCCATATTTTGGAAGCTTTTGAATTGTTCTGCTTCTGTGAAATATTGATTTCATTAAAAGTTTCTGTGGTTGCATGTTCTGACATGACAGATTGATGTCAGTAAACAGAGAAGGATTGGTGTCAGTTACTTTCATTGGCTAATCCTGCTTTGAGGAATACACTTGGCTTGTTAAGGAGCAATATATCTGAAATACAAGTGGAAACACCAAATGTAAGAATGACAAATGTCAAAGCAAAGAAAACAAAAGGTATATTCCAACAAGAAAATTTCCAACACATAAACATTTTCATATTAAGCAACACATAAGAGTTTGTATTCTCCATATAGAAAATCAAAGGTATTACCTCTTTTGCAAATTTATTTAAGGAAGGTTGTTTAACATCTTTTGAACAGCTGGCAAGTAAATATGACATACTAAATATTCATTTTTTTAAATATTTACAGATTAGAAATTTCTTAAATACCCTATTACCAGACTTTCCATTTGTACATCCACCTGATCTAGTTGATAATATTTTTCAATTGAATCCTTCTCAGAAAGGATGAATTGGAATTATAAATGATAGATTATTGAAATTAAGTACAGTACTTCATGATAAGATTAAAAAGGCTTGGGGACGAGAACTTGCAAGACCCTTATCGGAGGACCTATGGGACAAGATTCTTGAACTAGTGAATAAATCTTCAATAATCTTCATTAATTCAATTCAAAGTGGTACTTCGTGTTCGCACGTCCAAAGATAAGCTGGTTGTATCTTTTCTAATATGAACCCTACTTGTGACAGATGTAAATCTGATATTGCTACATTGGCACATATGTTTTGGTCTTGTCCATCCTTAGAAATCTATTGGAAATCATTTTAAAATATTTTTTCAACTGTATTTCAGGTGGTGCTTCGACCCAATCCAATAACTGCTCTTTTGAGCGTTATTGAACCAGATATAGAGAGTTTTTCTGTACCTGCACAACGGGTTGTGGCTTTCTCTTCATTGTTGGGTAGAAGAGCCATCTTTTTCAAACGGAAAAAAATCCAGACTCCAACAGAGTTTAATTGGTTCTCTCATATTATGTCGAATTTAAGTTTAGAAAAAAATTAGATATCATGTATTTGATTCATCAGTGAAATTTGAAGATACATGGCGACCTTTTCTGTCTTATTTTCATTTGATGTGAATATTTTTAATGTGATTACATGTACTCACGCTTCCAGATGAGATATAGTCTTACCTTTGTTTTTTGTTTCATGGTATGAATCAAAAGCTACAAAATATATGTAATCCTCAGGATAAGCTGCTCAGATTTTTATAGTTCTTTTTTTTTAAATAGAGTAGGACAGGTGGGTTTTTATATCATATATATATAAATGTGATATTGTATTTTCATTCTCATTCCCATTTCTACATTGTACTGTATTTATTATAAAAACCAATAAATACTGAAAAGGAAAGAAAGAGTTTGTACAACTTAATTTCACCATCTCTATCTATTCATGCTAGGCCTAGTATTAATTTATATGTAAAACAAATTAAACTGGTCAGGCTAAGGAGATTACATTAATAAAGGATCTTAACTTTTGAACCAAAAGATGAATCTTAAAATATGTTTTCTAAATTGCAAAAAAAATACTAACAGTTCCAATGTTAAAATATTCAAGAACTCACCAGTTATCTTTTGCTGTATGTAGATCTTGCAAAACAAAATTTTGCAGTCTGCATGTGGACTGTTGGTCAGGATAATATATTGCTTATGAGGTGTTCAAGGATTTACTGAAGATCTAACAGTACTGCCTGCACAAATACACATTCTTTATTTGTTGGCTGCAAGGAATGTTTTTTTTTCTGTGCTCATTAAACTCAAACGATTTATTTATTTTCTTGCTCAATGTTATTGTTTGGAAGATGGTAAATTTGGTAGAAAATCTAAATGAAGAATTTCAACTCTGAATCAGAAAGCTAATTTTTACTCAAACGACTTGACCACATTGACAATGCAGAAGTACTGAGGAAGTTCTGTATTTCAGATGAGATGTTGAACCAAGGTCCTTTGTATAACCACAAGTGGAAATAAAAAGTCCATGGTACAACTTCAAAGAACAGGAGAACTTTTCTGGTATCTAAACCAACTGAACTAAACTAATTGGTCATTACATCACATCTGTTTGTTGGAGTTTGTTGCACTCAAGTTGGCTTTTGTGTTCTTTATTCTATAAGAATCACTGCTCATCAGTGTGGCTTCACAGGTAGTGAAGCATTGTTAGGTATTCTCAGGTTGTACAAGGCTGTATAAAGGTAAGCCTTTCTTTCAATATTCTCTCAAGCAAAATGGCTCAGTTTACATCTTCAACATTGACAACTTAAATTGCTGTTTATAGCACCTTGAGGTTCAAACTAGTTGCCTTATTTCCTAAAGTATGGCAATGATTTGAAAGTAAAGTGGAATTAATTAAAAAAAAGTGTTGCATCAGTGTTAAAGCAATGAATAAATAAGTCTCTTTTTACCGCACCCATTGATGCTCCTTTCTTTCTTCCCCCTTCACCTCCCCTCTCTCGTTCTTTCTCACCCTTCATCCCCATTCCACACACCCTCTCTTTATTCCTCCTTAATTTCACATGATCTGAATTTATACTTTTTTGCAGATATACAATGATCGATTTATGATTGAATTTTCCATTTATAACTGAGAATCTATGACTGGGAATACCATAGCCATCACAATGCATCACAGGAAAAGGCCCTTCAGCCTATGATGCGAACATGATGGGACATAAACTATATCTCCCTGTATATTCATGTATATTCATGTGTCTATCCAGAACTCTCTTAAACACTACTATTGTATCTGCTTCCACTACTACCCTTGGTAGCTCATTCCAGGCACCGACCATTCTCTGTGTAGGATACTTGCCACGTACATTTCCTTTAAAGAAATTCCACCCCACCCCACCCCCCATCACTTTAAACATTTGTCCTTTTGTGAGATTAGGTAATACAAACCAGAGATGAAATGTGGGAGGTGCCTGCAATGGGTGCAATGTACGAGTTGTACATTTACCCATCAAGGGAAATATTCCCACCCCGATAGAATAGGCAGCTTATTACAACCCGATTACAAAATGCTGAATGGACATTAGAACAAAGTATATTATTAAATGGATATGTCTGCCTCATCTGTCCAAGTGATATTTGAAGTTCAGAAAGATAATGGGAAAACCACACGAGTTATTCAATCCACAAGATCACTGGTAAAACACTGAACCAAGGTTAGGGAAGATGATAAAACTAATGTTTTAGATCGAAAGTACTAAATGTTTGGACTTTATAATCTAATAAAAGATTCAGTGCTTGTCAGAGTTGTTAATTTATTACTTGAAATATAATGTGTACCATCAAATAAACCATATTTTGCTAAATACAACGATTTCAGACAAACTAGAATTTCACAGCATTTTTTCTGGCCCAAACCAGTTATTGGACTACAAGTATTCACAGTTAGATTCAATAGGCACAAGGACTCACATGCTATTTTTTGAATGATAATCATTGATTTTTGCTGAATCCATTCAATGAAGCCTTGGTTTACAACTTCATCAAAAGGACTATAATTTCTATCAGTATTTTTCCTGAAGTCACTGGTGTGAGACTATAACCCACAAACTTGCTGGTTCAGTGATAAGAATGCCACCAGTAAACTGAGGCTGATATTGTACTCTAAATGGAGAATTGTGTGCAGTTATGATGCCCTTGATATTGGAAGCATGTCTTTAAGCTGGAAAGGATGCAAAAAAGATTCACGAGCTTTACTAGGAAGGTTTGAGTTATATGAGAGATTGGTTCGGTAGGTCTTTTTTTACCCTGGCACGTGAGAAGCTGAGGGGTGAGAGGTGTATAAAAACATTGAGGTGAACAGTCACCATCTTTTTCTTCGGGTAAGGGAGTAAGATTTGAAGGGGACCAGAGGGGCAATTTTTTCCACACTGACGGTGATGGATATGTGGAACAAGATGCGAGAGAAAGCGGTAGAGGTGACTACAACTGCAACCTTTAAAAGACATTTAGAGAGATATATGGATAGCAAAGGTTTGTAGAGCCATGGGACAAATGCAGGAAAATGTGACTGTTTCCATGCTGTATAACTCTATGACTCAAAATTCCATTTTACTGCTTGCCGAGGAAGGTAAAGTTAGGGTTCTAGTCAAAGCAGGGAAAAACTAAAGTGGCAATGTCATGACAATTTCACCTTTTAATAAACTATTATAATTGATGTATTCAGTAGGATTGCAAATGTGCAGCCATAACTCTCACTTGGTGGAATGACTGGGATCAGGAAGTGATTGCTTTGAAAAGGGTACAGAGATTTACAAAGGTATTGCATGTTTCATATATGGGAAGAGACTGGACAGGATTTTCCTTGGAGCAGATTAAGCTGATGAAGACATTCAAAATTATGAGGGGTATCAATAGAGTGGATTGTGAGTAACCTCTTCCCATAATCTAAAACCAAGGAACACTTTATCAAGGTGAAGATGAAGAGGATGCTCTTCATCCAGAGAGTGGCTGTGATTTGCTTCACACTGAGAAAGTGATAGAGGGAGGTAACTTCACAACATTTATAAGGCACTTAAATTGTCGAAGTACAGAAGGTTATGGTAAAGTACAGGTAAATGGGATTGTAAGGTGTTGATGTTCAGTATGGACATGTGGGGTGCCTTTCCTGTTTCTGTGTTTTATGGCCCTTTGACCCTATGACTATGACAGGAAGACATCATATACACCACTTCTCAGTGATTACTTGCTTAAGTTATATAGAGCTATAGGAGGACCTGTTCAATTTTTATTTCTGAATGAAACTATACAATTGAGATTGCCTGAGGCCTTTCAAATTAAGAGGCACATAATTTTAAATAATACTTATATTTTCACAAGCATAATTTTAATCTTCCTATATAATGATGACAGGATTTCAAGTTTACCTTGTTTATTTTAGCATTTTTCATCTCATCAGTATGTCCCAAATGCCAAGATGTAATTTTTAAGTGTATTTAAAGTATTCAGAGCCCACCTCACTGACAAAAGACAAAGGAGGAAAAACCCAACACCCAACCCCAACCCACCAATTTTCCCCTGCAACCGCTGCAACCGTGCCTGCCTGTCCCGCATCGGACTCGTCAGCCACCAACGAGCCTGCGGCAGACGTGGACATACCCCTCCATAAATCTTCGTCCGCGAAGCCAAGCCAAAGAAAGTACAAATGACAGGAATATATTTGCACACAACACTATGATCACCAATTTTAGTAATGTTGGCTTGGGGATAAATATTGGTCCTAGAAGAACTCCAACAAGAGGCCAGTATGTTGAACATCATAACTGAAATACGCTGTAATGTGCTGTCAATTATAAACAGAGGTATGTCTGTGCAAGTTAGATTGTCTTAGCTGTTCCAATGTCTCATTGCTGGCAAGAATGATGTTGATGACCAAAACTGTGACAAAAGCCTCTCTCCTCCCACACCAAATCTGCAGTGATAACTTTACTTATGTGGACATGAACGATAATTTCTCCACTGAGAGCATTGCAGCTTAAGTAGACCTTTCTTCTACTAGAACTCTAATGGCATTGGACATAGCTGAAAGATCAGCGACACCCAAAAGAAGCAGCTTGGGAAATAGCTGCAAACTATAACGATCACTAAATTAGGAATAGTATTGAAATTTTCTGTCATGTCCTGGTTTCATTTTATGACAATATACTTGAAGTGAAAGAAGAGTAACTAAAGGTTACACTCCAGGGCAGGAAGGAAGATATTCATTCCAATCTACACAATCACTACCAGGTAGCTTCTTCTGGGTAGTGGAAATAGGAATCTGAGAATTAGGATTGGGAATGGACCATGTGGCTTCTCAAGCCTGCTTCACCATTCAACAAGATCATGGTTAACCTATTTAAACTTATCCTTCCTGCCCTAAACCCTCTTAGTTTTATATGAATTCAATGAGTGGGCCTACAGACACTCCTAATAAATAAATTACTTCTCATTTCAATCCTAAGTATTTTGAGCATGTAGCTTCCAGTTCTAGACAACTTTGTCAGGGGAAACTTCTACCCTCATCTGCCTTTTAAAAATTTGAAACTTGTAGTTTCAATGATGTCATCACACCTTCTAAACTCTAAATAAAGAGGTTCATCCTGTTGAATCTCATCATCCATGAACTAGGTGGTGATGCTTCACTGCCACAATTTTAAATAATACTCACATTTCCAACTATATCCTTTTTCAGACAAGGAAATCCAAAGTGCACACATCATTCTAGCTGTTATCTAAACTAACTCCAATATAATGTTAATAATACATCTTTACTCTTGTATTTAAATCCTGTACCAATGAAGGTCAACAAAGCACATGCCTGCTGCATGAGAACATTAGCTTTCTGTGAATTATGAACAAGAGTATCTGGGACCCTTCTGAACATCAACACTTCTTAATCTCCCACCACTTTAAAAGTGCTCAGAATTTCTACAAGTTTCTACATTATAGTCCCTCTGACGCCCTGGTTGTTTATATCCACTCGAAGTGTGTTTGCATCCTCATTACCACTCACAGTTCTACTTAGTTTTGTGCAACCAGCAAGCTTGAAAATGTTATTCCTGATCACCTCAGTAATTAGTGATGTAGGTTGTGAAGTTTGATTCCAAATGATACCTATATATCACAACTTGACAACCTAAGTGGGACCTGTGTATACCTACTCTTTGTTTCTTTCTTTGGCTTGGCTTCGCGGACGAAGATTTATGGAGGGGGTAAAAAGTCCACGTCAGCTGCAGGCTCGTTTGTGGCTGACAAGTCCGATGCAGGACAGGCAGACACGGTTGCAGCGGTTGCAGGGGAAAATTGGTTGGTTGGGGTTGGGTGTTGGGATTTTCCTCCTTTGCCTTTTGTCAGTGAGGTGGGCTCTGCGGTCTTCTTCAAAGGAGGTTGCTGCCCGCCAAACTGTGAGGCGCCAAGATGCACGGTTTGAGGCGTTATCAGCCCACTGGCGGTGGTCAATGTGGCAGGCACCAAGAGATTTCTTTAGGCAGTCCTTGTACCTTTTCTTTGGTGCACCTCTGTCACGGTGGCCAGTGGAGAGCTCGCCATATAACACGATCTTGGGAAGGTGATGGTCCTCCATTCTGGAGACGTGACCCATCCAGCGCAGCTGGATCTTCAGCAGCGTGGACTCGATGTTTACTGTCTATTAACTAACTCTCAATTCACCTTAATATATTGCTACAAAATCTTGTCCAAAAATCCAAATAGGCCAAACAGCCATTTCCACTCATCTACATCCTCCAGGAACTCCAAAAGATTAGCCAAACATGGTTGGTTTTCATTGAACAATGACTCTTATAAATCATATTATTTGCTTTCAAGTATCTTTATATCACATCCTTTATCACAGATTTCGGTATTTCCTCAGTGTCAGGCTAGCGAAATAATAGTTTCTTATTTTCTCCCTCTACTTTTTCTTAAACAGTGGAGTCATGTTAACTAACCTTAGAGACCATCCTAGAAGATGATAACCAGAGCACCCCTTCTCTATTGGTCACCCTTTCAAAATTCTGGGTTGTTTGTGGTCAGGGCCTTGTCATATGTCAGTTTTCAGGCTTATTTCCATCTCATAGTCTGACTATGAACTATGAATCATACAAAAAAACAAGGATTCCAAACTAGGTTATTTAATTTCCTTGTTCAACAAGCGTGTTGGATCCTGGATACCACAGAGCCTCATCATAAAGTGAAATATAGAAATATTTGGGGACAAAAAGCATTAACCAACTGCATTAATACTTCTTCAGGAGCAATGTTCCCACCGAGAACTATTTACCTACCTCTATTGTATTTTGCATTGATATTATCCGTCTTTTTTAAAGCACACATAAAATACTTTTTCTTTGACCTATATAATATAACCCTCCCCAACCCTAGAAAGTGTAGTCATTTCCAACACATTTCTTCATCTTGAAGAACGACATGGGATCTGAAATGAATGTCTATTCTGCACTAAGGCAGCAAATGTTAAAATAGTACATCCAGTTCTGAGGGATCTATCATTCAACATCAGCACAGCATTACTAACCCAGTGTGTGTTAACATTACTGTGTATACTTTTTAATCAATCTCTGCACTAAGTGAAAAGTTGTTTACAACACAGCATAACGACTTTTGTTAGAATATCATCAAAGTTTTCCAATGGAGTCAAATAAAAACACACCTAATTTGTTTTCTTCGTAACTACGTAAAATGTGACAAATTGTTACACGCTTTGCACATTTCGCTGCTGCCAACAGCTGCTACTCATGGGACAAAGTACTGGACCAACAAACTAAACCCAAATCTTTCATAAAAACATATGTGACAATGATGGACAACTGGAGAGGGTGGTATTAAATAGATTTAATGCCGCAAAGCTCTTGTGTGAACAAAAGGGGTTCTTGTAAGCAAGTGACATTCAGCGGCTCTCCACAAGGCTGCATAATGACTGCACTAGGCCCTTGCAACAAAGTTTTTTTTCATCTCCGAAGAATCAGTACACATGCATGCCCTCCAGGTATCTGTCCTCTTTTACATTAACCAAACGTTAAGTCCTCTGTTGTATAATTTGCAAGCACAGTTGGGGCTAGGATGGAAAAGCTGCATTCATTTTGATGAGGTGATGGGTTTAGGTTCAATGACACCCAGACTTACTCTCACCTTTTACCCATCCTTAAAATTAATTTGGATTTAAGAAAAATCAAATCAACAACAGACTCTAAATGGAGAAAAGCAAAAAAAAAGTTAAAATTAACACTCTGGGAAAGGGGTGCCAAGTTTTCAAAGAATTGCCCATGCCTTTCTCAATAAAAACACAATGCTGGAGAAACTCAGCAAGTCAAACAGTGTACTTTAGATAGCAAAGATAAAGATACAGAACCAACATTTCGGGCCTTCATCAAGGCATGAGCAAAATGTCGGCAGGCGCCAAACAAATTGTTATTTGTTCGGGAACCTACCTAAATTTTGCCCACACCATGATGAAGGGTTCAAGCCCGAAACATTGGTTATGTTTCTTTATTTTTGCTACTAATCAGTTTCTGTTTTCAATAAAACATGATGGCATATTTTAAGTTAAAACCCCAAAGCTAATAGAGTCTACAGGAGGTAAGTCAACTTCTGCTTCAAATTAGAATGTGGTCTGATGGTAATAAAAAGATAGCTGGATGGGAACTATTTGAAGTGGTCTCAAATATCTGTGTTCCTTGGCAAAAACATGACATCATTTTATTCCTTTCCATTAATTCCACTGACAATTTTTATTGTTCTTCAGTATGGCAGGATAATATTTCATTAGATCTCATGAAATGAGTGTTTGACTGCAAACATGTATACGGACTGAAAGAAACTGAGTTGCAAGTATGCTGGACTCCAAAGACTGATTGATTCATAAAATAATAATTAAAAGTATTTCACACTTCTGGCCATGTAAAATTTAAGAGAGGACCAAAAACTAATTTGTGCATGTGAACATGTTTTTTTCCTTCCCTGATAATCCTGATCCTTTCCTGATGGTGCTGAATTATATTCGGATATAATTTCACAGGTGCCAGTGAATCTGTAGGTCTATGCACAAAGCTAATCACCAGGTGTGAATTTGGTCACTGATTTCAGTGGCTTTCTGGTAAAGTCTGAAGCCCAAAGTATTGGTCATGTATCTTTATCTTTGCTATCTAAAGGACTCTGTTTGTTAACTAGAATTTAGAATTAGAATTTATAGTCATGAAATTCGTTGCTTCATATTCATGACTATAAATTCTGATTCTAGTAAAAAAAACTGCTTTATTTAGACGGTAAAGATAAAGATACATAATCAATGTTTCAGGCTTGAGCCCTTCATTAAGGTATGGCCTTCATCGATATGACCTGATGAGTTTTTCCAGCATTGTGCCTTTACTTCAATTACGGTGTCTACAGACTTTTGTGTTTTACTTATGGCCAAGACTGCTCTTCTTCTCACATAGTTTCACTTTTCAGAAAGATTGATGGCATGGGGATCAGAAGCCATTTCAACCCTTATTTTTTGTTTAATTTAGAGATACCGCATATTTACAAGTCCTTCCAACTCACGAGCCTGCGCCACCCAATTACACCCATGTGACTAATTAACCTACCAACCCTGTACATCTTTCTGGGACGTGGGAACAAACCAGAACACCCAGAGGGAACCCACGTAGTCATGACGAGAATGTTCAAACTCCTTACAGTCGGTGCCTAATATGAACACAGGTTGCAGGCACTGTAACAGTGCTGCACTAATCGCTATATCATATGTGCTTTCCCTATGCTAGTGTGCAGCTCCTTAGTATAGGAGATCTTAGGGTAATTGGAGCATTGCTTGCATTAATAATGTTTCCAGCACTGATGCAGTCTCTACTAGTTACTTAACCTTGATGATTCTTTTGCAAGATCCACTGGCTGCAATTTGAAACATTAGTTCTGTGGCTTTTTCCACAGATGCCACCTTACCTGCTGAATGTGTCCAGCAATTTTACAGTTTATTTTATTTCAGATATCCATTATCTCCATTTTTTTTTCATCTACTGTATACAACTTCCCAACTGCTGGTATCTTCCAATATTCTGCTGTCCTTTTCACCTTTAACAAACATGTACAAGATGACAGCTACTTCAACTGCACTGCAGGCTGAACTGGTGCTCGCTTGACTCACTCATACATTTGAATGGCAGGATATCTCACTCAACAACACTTAAAGCAGTTTTCTTACATCTATCCATTCATAACCACTGACAAGGGAACTGCAGAGCAGATAGCATGGCTTTTACCAATAGCATCAATGTGTGCCTGCATTTCCTTGCCCATCCCTGACTGTCTTCCTGTTACCCCAACAACTGGCTCCTTGAATGATCTGCTCTGAACAGAGAATGACTCCTGACCTAGACTGCAATAAAGGCTTAATAATTCAGATCTATTCCTTTCTCTTATTGGTCTTATTCCTTTGAATCTTGCCCATTTTATTCCTGTTTGAATCTGATACTGGGTCAAAATTTAAAGAAATGTCATGAATCTAAACTATAATTTGCTCATGGAGATGAATGCTGCTAGCAATTGCTCCCCATTCCAAATTACTGTAGCGGGGAATCATTTTCATGAACTACCACAATATTGTAATGGTAAATGATCTTTCACAATGCTGTTGGCGAGGGACTGGCAGGATCTTAGTCCAACATGGGAGTAAATATGATACATTTTTCAAAGAGTCACCTGCAGACTTGTTGTCCTTCTTGGAAGTAGAGGTTGTGTATTTTTAAAGGTTGACAAAGAAACTGTGGTGCGTAATGCTGCAGTGCATTTTATAGAAGGGTTGGTTGTAGAGGTTGGAATGTTTACTGTGTGTGGGGTGGGGGGGGGGGATGTGGTAAAAGCTGGCTTTTCTTTTTCTATAATGACCTGCTTCCTTAGTGTTGCTACTGCACTCATCTAAGCAAGTAGAGAGCATGCTATCTTGCCTTGTAAATAGTGCTAAAATAAGATGAATATAACAAAAAAAAACCATTCAAATAGTGGAGGCCTATGATATGGCAAGTTTACTTTTGTCATGGGCTATGCTGAATTTGCAATCTATATTTTTTTTACAGGAAGTGGGCAAACTCTCTCCTAGTCTTCTCTCTCATTTGAATTGTTATACATTTATGCTGGAATAGGATATATTTTTTTAAAACGAATAAATGCTGTTCCAAGTATTAAGAAACAATGGTCAGTGGAATACCGGGTACTCCATTGGTTTGACCGCCTTTCCAGGCTACGCTTACATGAGGGATTTTTGTTGAATGGTTAGGCAGCAAATGCGGCTCAGAGAGTCACTAAATGGAGAACACAGGTGTAATGGGGTGAAAAAGCTGGAGGGTGGTGAGGAGGAGGGCGGGTAGGGGGCATTTGAACAGAATGTTATGTTACACACCAATGTTTTGTTGTGATCTGGAATGCTTTACTTGAAAGAATTGTGAAAACAGATACAATTGTAAAATTCAAAAGGAAACTGTTTGGATACATTTTAAATGGAGAAAATGAGTAAGGGCAAAGGTGTGAATAATGGGAAACTTGAAGAGAGCTAACACAGTTCAAAGTGTTCATTGGTTTCTTCTGCACGAGTCCTTGCAAATCTGGCTTATGAATCAAAATATTAATGGCACTATAAACCAAGCAACAATTATTTCATTCAGTGGCACAAAACTCCTATTCAAAAATAATAGTTAGCTTTCAAACCATATAATTATGGCACCTATAACATAAATAATCATTTTCTAAAAAACTGACAAAATGATCAAGAGATCGCCTAGCGATCCTGAAAATTAAACAAAATATGTAAGAATAGGTTAAATAATGAATTGTCTCTCTTATTTTATCAAGCATTTCCTCTGGGTTGGGGAGGGGATAGGGAAATAATTACTTGGTTCCATCTTCACTGTGCTGTTAGTCTTTCTCCTCCCTACAGCTAGAAGCCTTTATCTCAGGAACTGAAAATGTTCCATCTGGGAGGTATTCCAGGACAAACACTGGACATGGTGTGCAATCAAAGCCTGTTTTAACACGGAGATAATAAACAGTATTGTACAGCAGGCCAGGGGAATACATTGACTGTATTCAGTTCAAAGACTTTGGTTTTTGTGATTTCTCAGTCACATAGAAAGTTTTGGGCTCAGAAGGTGGCCATTCCATTTTATTCCTGTTTGAATCTGATACTGGGTCAAAATTTAAAGAAATGTCATGAATCTAAACTATAATTTGCTCATGGAGATGAATGCTGCTAGCAATTGCTCCCCATTCCAAATTACTGTGGCGGGGAATCATTTTCATGAACTGCCACAATATTGTAATGGTAAATGATCTTTCACAATGCTGTTGGGGAGGGACTGGCAGGATCTTAGTCCAACATGGGAGTAAATATGATACATGTTTCAAAGAGTAACCTGCAGACTTGTTGTCCTTCTTGGAAGTAGAGGTTGTGTATTTTTAAAGGTTGACAAAGAAACTGTGGTGCGTAATGCTGCAGTGCATTTTATAGAAGGGTTGGTTGTAGAGGTTGGAATGTTTACTGTGAAAGTTGTATGAAAGTTCTGTTTCCTTGCCCTATCTCTCTGATATTTTTCTTTTCTTGGTCTTCATATTTCAGATTTATTGTCAGAATATATACATGACATCACATTCAACCCTGCAATTGCTTTTTCCTACAGGCAAGGCAGAATTACCACTAAATGGTAGTGCAAAAAATAATGTACACAATGAAACATGTAAACAAATAAAAGAATTGTAAACAGATAACAAATGTAAACAAACTGACTATGCAATATAGAGAGAGCAAAGGAAATCAAGTAAGACTCCTAAGAACCTACATGTGCTCACCCTCTCCACCTCTGATCTCCCAATGATCACTGGATTGTATACCTCCGGCTTTCCCTTCCAGAAGTCAACAATCAGCTCCTTCATTTTGGTGACGTTGAATGCAAGGTTGTTTTTGGTGCACCATTCCGCGAAGTTATCAATCTCCATCCTGTGTGCTGACTCATCCCCTTTCTTTATACAACCCACTACTGTGGTATCATCACCAAATTTGTAGATGGTGCTATTGTCATACTGAGCTACACAGTCGTAAGTAGAGAAGGGGGCTAAGAAGAACAGCCCTGTGGTGTTCTGGTACTCATGGAGATTGTGAAGGAGAAGTTCTTACCAATCTTCACTGATTGTGGTCAAGAGGTGAGGAAATCCATGATCCAATTACTCAGTGGGTGTTAACTCCCAAGTCATGGAGTTTGACGATCAGTTTTGAGGGGATGATGGTGTTAAAGGCTGAACTGTAGTCGATAAAGAGCATCCTGATGTATGCATCTTTGCTGTCCAGGTGTTCCAGGGCTTTGTGTAGAGACAGTGAGATGGCACCTGCCGTAGAAATGTTGCTGCAATAGGTGAACTGGAATGTATCCATGTCGCTGCTCAGACAGGAGCTGATATGCTTCATCACTTCACAGACAGGAAGGCTTCATCACCAGCCTTTCAAAACACTTCATCATTCTGCCATGATGGAAAGTGAATGGCAGAATTTTCAAAAAGAAATATATCCCAATGGCATGAGGGGTTAACAATGAGGTCAGGAGAAACCTCTGGAGTGCCTCCTACAACTTACTCAGCCATATTGAGCAGGCAGCTACCTTGAGAATTTAACGTGAATGATCTCTTGCTGTTCCATGAGAGCACAAGAAAATAGCAGCGCAAGTGGGGCACCAAGCTTGTTAAGCTTGCTCTATTATTCAGTTAATCACTATGATATGAACTGGCCTCACCACTTCTTCTGTGATAGTTCTCAATAACCCTCAAATCCAAAATTATTCAATTATTTATCTATCCCTCCCTAAATTATATTGAATGATCTGGCCGCCATCACCCTATGGGGCAGAGAATCCCAGAGATTTACTACTTTGTGAGAAAAGAAACTTATTCAGTTTTAGTGTAGCAGCGCGATACAATTATTGTGCTAGTCATTTGGGTTTGAATCCTGCGCCGTCTTCAAGGAGTTTGTACTCTGTATTCTGCGTGGGTTTTGTCTCACCCTCCAAACAACATATGGGGTTATAGGTTAATTTGGGTATAATAGGGTGCCATGGTTACAATGGCCAGAATTGGCTTCTACCGTGTTGTGAATAAAATTTAAATGATTGTCCCCTTGCTTTGTTTCTATGTTCCTATGAGTCTCCCATTGGTGAAAATAGTACAACATCCATCCTGTTGATCCTTCTTAAGATCTGATAAATCCGAATACCCCTCATTCTTCTAAACTCCAAGGAATACAGAACCAGGTTGTCCCAAACATATCTAATCTTCTTCCATACAAAAATCGATTGATGTTAATGAAAGACACTAAAATACTACTACTCTGCAATGCAGTATTTCTCAATTTCTCAACCTGTGGTCCCTGGCTTTGTCACAAGTGGTCCAAGGCGACGCGGCAAAGACGAATATCACTGCTGAGTAAAATTAGATTTTAGGTGGTGGAGGCAATCCGATACCTAGGTATTCAACTAGATAATAATCTAGGCCATCTATACTATTAAATTATCAGCCATTAATGAAGAAATTACAAGATGACTTAGAACATTGGAAAGATTTACCACTAACACTGATAGGAAGGGTAAACTGCATTAAAATGAATATCTTCCCAAGGATACAATACCTATTTCAATCGTTACCAATTCACCTAACAGAGAAATTTTTCAAGGAGCTAAAGAAAATAATAAGGAAATTCTTATGGAAAGGGGGGAAAACCGAGAATAGCACTAGATAAATTAACAGAATGGTACAAACAAGGGGGCTTACAGCTACCAAAGTTTAAGAATTATTATAGAGCAGCACAATTAAAATACCTATCAGATTTTTATCAAACAAGGGAAAAACCAGACTGGACCAGATTAGAGCTAGATAAAATAGGGGAGAAGGTACGTGAGCATATACTATATTAGTGGGTTGCTGGTGCAATAGGGGAATTCACCAGTACTGCACCATCTGCTCAACATTTGGAAGAAGATTCACGTAGAAAGGAAAAAGCAAATTATCAACTACCAAAAGATCTAAACATAAAGATAAAGAATGAAACATGGGACAAGCTATGCTCCGGAACTATGAGAAATACAATAAACACGAGGTTACGCATGATACAATATAATTGGTTACATAGGCTATACACCATGCCCCAAAAGTTAAATAAATGGGACCCAACAGTATCAGATAGATGTTTTCGCTGTAAGAAAGAAACGGGAACAACAGTACATGCAATTTGGGCATGTGAGAAAGTGGAAAGGTTTTGGGAAGATCTAAATCAGGTATTAAATAAAATCACAAAAAGCAACATACCAAAAAATCCAGAGATCTTTCTTCTAAGTAATATAAGAAATAAAGAACTTGGCCTCGATTTGGATGGAGCACAAAAAAGATTTATTATGATACCCTTAGCTGTAGCAAAAAAATATATTATGTCAACCTGGAAATCAGAAGATAGTTTGAGAATACAGCAATGGTACATAGAAATGAATAAATGTATTCCATTGGAAAAAATAACATATAATTTAAGAAATAAAATCACAGTATTCGAACAAATTTGGGAACCGTACATGGAACACAACAGAGAAGTCCTACCGCGGACCTCCACCACCTAAAATGACAGAATGAGAAGATGACGAAATGAACTGATCCAGTATGTAAAAGTAGATGACACAATTTTCTTGTTTATTTTCATTGTGTGATGACATTGTTTAATGGGTTTAATGTATTGTATATGTTGAACGTTGAGTGGGTGGGGAGGGGGGTGGGAAGGAGGGAGGGAAGGGAGGGGGGAAAAAGGGGAGTAAATGACACTGTGTATATTCAAGAGGGAAAGGTTTATGTGTATTTTGGTCAATATGGTTCATAGTGTGAAAAATATATATTTTTTTAAAAACCATCATTCGGAGGTTTGGGATCTTGCGAGAGCCTGGCACATGATAGGGTTGAAGGAGTGGACTGGCAGCTCGAGTCTGGGTGGTTTCATTTTCTCTCTGAGACGGCAGGTTGGCTCCCGTTTTTGAGACATTTGAACTGAACTGTTGAATTATTAAACTTAATGTTTTTAAACCAAATTGTTAAACAATTAAACTCAGTGTTTCTACAACTCACAAACGGCTACAGTCCATGGATTTGTTGTCGGTGGTAAGTAAAAACAGTTCTGTAGATGAAAATATGTTGAGAACCAATGGTCTAAAAGATTAGTGAACAGATAGAGATTGAATTTTACTCTCCCACTTTCAGAAGAATAAATGATGTAATATACTGCCCAAACAGTGAACTTTAGTTGCACATTTTCTTTGAGTGGGAATATTTCATGAGGCACTAATTCTTTAACACATGAAGTGCTAGTAGATTAATTGGGTGTATTTATGTGGCACAGGCTCGAGGTTCAGAAGGGCCTGTTACAATGTTATATCTCTAAAATAAAAAAAAATAAAAAGTTTTTAAAAATTAAAGAAAGAAGGTAAAACTGAAATCTGTATTATGGAAGCATTTGGAAAGAAAGAGGGTGAAGTATTGTAATAAGCCTTTTAATTTCAACCGTGTCCTTGATTTATTCCGAGTTGCAGAAGAACAAGAGGAGCAGTTGCCATTAGATCTAAGAAGTAGAGGAGTAGGCATTAATCCCCTTGTGCCTAGCTCCGCCGTTCAATTAGATCATTACTGATTTCTTACCTCTGTGCTGCTTTTCTGAACTAATCCCATTTCCCCTGATTGACGCAATAACTAAAAATCAATCGCTTTCCGACTTGAATATACACTGTGAATGAGCCCTCTTGATTAGTGACTTCTTACAATTCATGACCCTCTGGGTGAAAATGTTTCTTCTCTACCTGGAATAGCTTTAGTTTGAGACTATGGTCTCTGGTTCTAGTGTCTCATTCATCTTCATCCCTATATTTGCCTGTCAAACCCCATAAGAATTCAACAAGATTCAATGACGATCACAAAGTGATTAATCTTTCATCAATAGATATACCACATCCCATTAACAAAGCTGATGCATGCTCCTTGCATTCCCTTTATCATAAGTATAGGCATTTGGCTAATTTAATGCATATAATCTCCAATGAATGTTGAGGATGGAGCGGAGACAACGCTGGTGGAAGCGTTCTAGGAGCCGTAGGTGATGCCGGTAGAGGACCCATGATTCGGAGCCGAACAGGAGTGTGGGTATGACAACGGCTCTGCATACGCTTATCTTTGTGAGGTTTTTCAGTTGGTTGTTTTTCCAGACTCTTTTGTGTAATCTTCCAAAGGCGCTATTTGCCTTGGCGAGTCTGTTGTCTATCTTGTTGTTGATCCTTGCATCTGATGAAATGGTGCAGCCGAGATAGGTAAACTGGTTGACCATTTTGAGTTTTGTGTGACCGATGGAGATGTGGGGGGGCTGGTAGTCATGGTGGGGAGCTGGCTGATGGAGGACCTCAGTTTTCTTCAGGATGACTTCCAGGCCAAACATTTTGGCAGTTTCCGCAAAACAGGACGTCAAGCGCTGAAGAGTTGTCTCCGCTCCATCCTCAACATTCATTGGAGCGCTTTCATCCCTAACGTCGAAGTACTCGAGATGGCAGAGGTCGACAGCATCGAGTCCACGCTGCTGAAGATCCAGCTGCGCTGGGTGGGTCATATCTCCAAAATGGAGGACCATCGCCTTCCCAAGATCGTGTTATATGGTGAGCTCTCCACTGGCCACCGTGACAGAAGTGCACCAAAGAAAAGGTACAAGGACTGCCTAAAGAAATCTCTTGGTGCCTGCCACATTGACCACCGCCAGTGGGCTGATATCGCCTCAAACCGTGCATCTTGGCGCCTCACAGTTTGGCGGGCAGCAACCTCCTTTGAAGAAGACCGCAGAGCCCACCTCACTGACAAAAGGCAAAGGAGGAAAAACCCAACACCCAACCCCAACCAACCAATTTTCCCCTGCAACCGCTGCAACCATGTCTGCCTGTCCCGCATCGGACTTGTCAGCCACAAACGAGCCTGCAGCTGACGTGGACATTTACCCCCTCCATAAATCTTCGTCTGCGAAGCCAAGCCAAAGAAGAATGTCTTAGAAGAACCTTATCTATCCCACTCTTCCATGTACATCCTTGTCGTCTATTCTATCTCAGGTGCTGACTATGCGTCCTATGGATTCTCCGAATATCCAGTTATGTTACATTAATTTACAAAGGTCAATTAATCTGCCATCCAGTCTTTGGGTTTGTTGCAGGAACTGAAGCTCCAATGGGAGACCCAGAGTCCTGAGGAGAATGTGCAAGTTTAACATTATTCCAGGCCTTTGCCTTTATCCTTTTAATTAGATGCTCTTGCAGTAACACACTGCACAGCTTTAGAATTGTTCTTTGTACATGTTTATATAAGGATACCCAGGTATAGCAGCATTTTCACTATTTAAAACAATTTTTAAAATCTTTTTCTACTTACATGTATTGTTTCGACATTATATTCCATTTGTCATGTCCTGATCCATTCATTTAGCTTATCTATATACCCTTGAACCTATCCTCCTCCCTGCAATATACTCATTCACCATCACTAAACTTGAAGGTATGACATGGTTCCCTTAACAAATTTTTTTAGACATCCATCAGGGCAACAGGCCCTTCCGGCCATGAGCCCATGACAACCAAATACTCCGATTAACCTACAATTCTCCTGTTAGGTTTTTGAAGAGTGGGAGGAAACTGGAGCATCCCCTTCAAGATGGCTATTAGTTTTGAAATGCATTAATGGCTGTATTGTAGAAAGAACAGCCACCAGTTTACATTCAGCAAGCTCCCATGAATAATTTTATTTTATTTTTAAATTTGACCACCTTGTTCACAATGTCTCAACTTGAAAAAAAAAATTATTCCTACTCCTCGTCTTCTATTGTTGTCTCTATCATGTTCTAACACAAAAGAAAGTCTGGAGAAACTCAGTAGGACTGCAGCATCTAAAGGAATTAAAAAGTAGTCTATATTTCTGGCCTGAGTGCTTCATCGGGAATGTGAAACAGGGAGGTGACTCAATAAAAAAAGGTTGGGAGAGGAGGGTGGAGAGGAGAAGGGAGGAAGAGAAAAAGGGAAGAGCACAGACTAACAGGAAAGAGCTAATAGGTGATACAAGTGGGATGATAGAAGAGAAATAAGCTGAAAAGTGATGGGGAGAGGGCAGAGGGCTAAGAAGGGTAGGTCTCCAATTGGAGGAGGGAGGGAAGGGAGCAGGGAACTGGAGGAAAAGGCATCAAGGGCTATGGAAAGAGAGATTGGGGGAGATAACAGAAATTGGAGGTCGATATTGATGCCATCTGGTTGGAGACTTCTGAAGTGGAGTATAAAGTGTTGTTCCTTCAATTTGCAGCTGGCATCGATTTGGCAGGGGTTAAGACCATGGGCAGATATGTCAGTGTGTCAACAAAGCTTCATGAAAGTCTCGGGTTATAAAATTAGTTGGGATAAAAGTGAAATTATGCTGCTTATGGGTGTGGACTAAAGTCAATGTCAAAGAAATGCTCAATTTAAATGCCCACTAAATGGGATAAAATATTTAGAGATTAAAACAAATAATATTTTACAGAATTTATACAAATTAAATTATCTCCCCTTGCTTAAAAGGTTGAAGAAGATTTGAACAGATGGTTGGCTCTGCCAATAATGTTAGTTGGTTGAGTTCATTGTGTAAAAATAAATATATTTCCAAGAGTACAATGTCTCTTTCAGACACTGCCCATACCATTACCTCAGAGGCTATTTTTCAGGAACTAAACAAACATGTCAGAAAATTATTTGGAAAGGTAAGATGATTAGAATCTCCATAGAAAAAATAACATGGAAATATGAGCTGGGAGGTTTACAACACCCAAACTTTGAAAATTATTATTGGGCAGCCCAGATAAAATTTCTTACCTCCCTATTCCATATAACCGTATAACCATATAACCATTTACAGCACGGAAACAGGCCATGTCGGCCCTTCAAGTCCGTACCGGTTCACTTGAACAACTCCACTAGCTCCTCCGCAAACTCCTGAGGAAGTAGAGGCTTTCTTTATGATGTGGCATTCTTCTCCTGCATGTTATGCGGACCTGAACGTAAACATCCTGCCATTGAAAAAGAAACCCAGGCTATTATTGAAGCTGTTCGTTACTGGAGACACTTTCTAGCCGGCAGAAAATTTATTAGAGTGAGGAGATGTCTTCATGGGTAAAAACAGAACTGCATAAAGTGGGAGAGAAGATAGCAGAGGATTTCATATATATAAATGGGACTCAAAATTAATATCCAGTGAGAAAAAAAGTCCACTTGTTAAAACATATAGTTAATATTTGGAGCAAAATAAATGACCAGTTGGGGCTTAAGGGGAGATTATCTCCAAAAACACCCCTCACTCAGAATAGACTTATACCCTTAACAATGGGCAATAAGATTTTAGATACCTGGTCCCGAAAAGTGAATCAGGTTTATTGAGGATTGTTATGAGCAGGGCAGCTTATGTCATTTGAACAATTAAAAAACAAACATGGTACTGCCAACAATACAGTATTCTGCTATTTTCAGTTAAGAGCATACTTAAGGGATAAACTGGGCCCAACAATGACTCTATCAAAGTGTAGTGATGTGGAGACTCTGATTCGAAAAGGAAACACAAAAAAAATTATTTCAGCAATATATTTATTAATTAAAATGGGTACTCCTAAATGGGGGGTACTTAAGTCTAGACAGAGATGAGAATCAGACTTAAATACAAGTATTGATGTTGTGATGGATTATTTTATATTGTCTATAGATATGTTTTAAAGGAGATAAATAATGGTTTTCTTTTAGTTATGTCACAAAAAGATACAAACATTCACAACACAGATCTCATTTAAAATGCTAGAGCTCTGCTCAAGTTTCTGTAAAGACAATGGAAACTGCTTTGCTGAAAGACTTCACAAGTAGGTGTTAATTGGACAAGCTGTAGAGTAATGCATTATTGTTTTAGAAAGCAACAGATGAACAGAATCAGAAAATTGGATCCGGTGCCACAATCTGTCTGAATGCCAGTTTGCTGTTTTTCGGAAAGTCATGCGGTTTTGCAAGCAGAGAGTTAAACAGGTTTTTCTCTAAGTGTGACAGAGAGAGAGAGAGAGAGAGAGAGAAAGAGAGAGAAAGAGAGAGAGAGAGAGAGTGCTGGTTTTCTGCAGTGGTTTTTGGAAGCTTGTTTGAAATCCCATTTTGAAGATGGGTTGTGAATACTGAGTTCAGTCTGTTCAAAGTCCTTGTGGTCCATACAAGACGAGATGGCTGGCTGTATAATGTTTTGTCTGAGATAAAGGAAACAGAAAAGGAACTCTATGGAGAATGAGGTTATCATCTGGAAAACCCTGATGGGGCAAGATCCTTTGGCAAGGCACTGAAGTGGCTGATCAGAAGGAATCAGTTTGTGTGTGTCCAATGAGCAATAAATCTCTCTCTGTAAACCAACAAGAACCTTCCTGAGTGGTAACCATTTACCTTTCAAGCACCAAAGCCTGATGAAGATTCATAAATGTTAAATTCTGTGCACAGTATAAGAATTGTCTGATAGCGGTGAACTTGAAGGAGTGAGAAGCGAGATTGAACTGTGAATCAAAGAACTTTTCTGAACTTACATACACATTGCATACACGTGTGCTTAGAATTAGGAGGGGGTTAAGTAAGGTTAAGTTAACTTAATAGTAATAAGTTAAAATTTAATCCTGTATCTAAAATCTTATTGCCGATTGTTAAAAAAATTAAAAGTAACTTTTGTTTAAGTGAATTTCTATTAATGCTGGGTTTTGGGGTCTTCTGGGCCCATTACATTGTCCAATGCTGAGACTGTATGACAAACATAATAAATGTAAGATATACTGGAAAAATTTAATAAATTTAAAACAGATATTTCAGATCAATGCTTTAGGTGCAGTGCAGAGATAGGAACGTTTTTACATTCAAGATTCAATTTATCATAGTAATAAAAGAGTGTCATATTACATGAAATTTCTTTTTGCCAGCTGCAGTGCAGACAGATTTGCCACAGGTAGGAATAGCCTAATTGCCTATTACAGTTAAATGTACAGTCAGAGAGAGAGAGAGAAGCAAAAGAGGGTGCCTCCAGAGTCACCGAAAGTCCGTAGATTCGCTTCCAGCACTTCCGTAGCCCCCGCAGACATACAGAGTCCAATCCAAACCATTTTCAACCCGAGCTCCAGATCCAAACCTCTGACACAGTCAGAACACTTCAGTACCCTCGGTACTTCCTCGTATCCAGGTTCTGATACCTGGTATCCTCCAACCAGTTCAAGCCAGTCTCCAGCAGTCCATAGCCTGGCGTGTGTCTCCTGACAGCAGTTTCCAGCAGCCACAGCTTCCACGGGTTCCTTGTCTTGAGTCACCAGCAGCTCACCACATGCACTGGTGCCTCAACCTCAGAGCCCTCTCACTGGTCCACCGCTGTGGTCACTGTCCCCATGGGTCATCTCCTCAGCTGCTCCCTCTCAGATGGGGGGGTGGTCTTCCTGTCCTCTGGTGCTCTGCTCCAGTCCTCTGCTTCCCTGGAGTTTGCAGCCACTCATGGCTGCTGCCGATTAATAGGCACTGCCATCTTGGGTGCAGACCCGCGGTCGCAGGATTTCAAATAAAAACCACAGTCAGCTCCTTCAACGGACAGTTCAAAGCCCGTTCGGGAGATGACAGCAGTTGACTGGGTGGCTGGACCCTACAGGAGTGCTGCATCTCTGCTCCTTCACTCCCTGTGGGTCTGCACCAGCCACCCCTCCTCTCCCTCCCACTCTTTTATTCTGACATTCGCCGCCATTTTCTCATACTTTGATGAAGGGCTCAAGCCCGAAATGTCAGTTATGTATTTCTGCCTTCGCTACATAAAGGACACTGTTTGACCTGCCAAGTTTCTCCAGCATTTTGTGTTTTTACTTCAACCACGGTGTCCACAGAATTTTGTGTTTTACTTCTGATTAATTTCTGGGCCCTTCTGTTAAAATCTGAAATGTGATATTTTCCAATACTCTGCTTTCTCCTTTTTTTTTGATGATACAATGATTTTCCTTTTGATCTAATAGTACCTTTATTTTTACTTCCAAGCCACATTTGGATCTATTAGATTTATGTGGCTTGATGGATATATATATTTGCTGTAAACTGTATATATGTTTGTTAAATGTTAACAATTTTAATTGCTGTTATTTCTTTCCCAATCTACCATAGATACTCATATTATATGCCTTCATAGTTTGATTTGTTCAGCTGTAAGATCTTGATTTGGTATTGAATTAAATCATTTTCAAATTTTAAATAAAATTACATAATATTAAGATCACTCTTCCCCAGAGGTGCCTCAACAGAAGGATTACTTATTAATCCTTTTCCCTGTATTGGTTTTTCAATATATGATCTGAAAAAAAAAACACCTCTGATCTATCTTAAATTGCTATGATCACTTTGTTTATCCTCTGCTCAGATCTACAGAGACTGTAGGAAATATATACATGTTGAGACTATTTCATCATGATCTTCAGCATCCCTTATCTCCTTCACTTGCAGTCACAGCTTTCTGTCTCTTTTGAGCAACAAATTCTGCAGTAATCATTGTAAAGTTGTAACAATATTCTGGAATAAATTGTCCTTTAACCTCCCCCTTGCTGATATATCCCAATGTCGCAAAATATCAATGATGTAAAGAGAAATGATAAAACATGCTAGCACAAGTAAATCTTTCTTGGCTTTAGAACAAGGTGCGATATATGTCCAAAATAGATGTCAATGTGAGATCTTAAGAAATGCAGGGTGATGGCATTTAAATGTATAACTATCTGCTCTGGTAAAACTGGAGTTAATCAACTATAAATGTGCTTTTACCATTCTTCAGATTCTCAATATGAAACACCTTAATTCATTAGTACAAACCCAGCTCTAATCTGCCCTACTACTATCATTTGAAGAGAGGGTGTAATTCCCAAACTAACTTATTTCAACAAACTGAAACATTCCTCCACTTTACAGGGATTTAAAACTAAACTTGTCTAGCCATTGTTTATAACAGATAAAGCTGGTTCAATTGTGCAGCAACTCCAACATGGGAAAATCCCTAACAAAAGTTAAGTACTATGAGCTTAGGAATTGAAATAATGTAGGCTCAAAAGACTTAGCAATTCACAGCACATGAAGATACTTGTAGACATACAGTAATTACCTCTAAGATTATGACTCTTACCTCTTCAGTATAGCTTCATTCATTCACTTTAACTCATGGTAGAAGAACAATCTATCAAATGTACTGTTTCCATTTCATTATTTACACATATTTTTCCATATAAATCTCTTTTATGTTTTCCATGAACTTTCAGAATTATTTAATTTAATTTTCTATTTTTAAATGTAGAGGCATAGCATTTCTGGTCCATGAGGCCATATTGCCTAATTAAATCCACGTGACCAAAATCTGCTAACCTGCAAGTCTTTGGAACCTGGGAGGAAACCAGAATAGATCAGGAATCAGGAGATCACAAATGAGGGGGACCAGTGGAGAGGGTAAAGAACTTAAAATTCTTGGAAATCTCCAACTCTGAAGATATGTCCTGGGCCCTTCATGTTGATGCAATCATGAAGAAGGCTTGTCAGCAACGATATTTTGATCAGGTCACTGAGTGCTACTGGTACCATGTAACCCAGAACCACCTGTCACATGGTCGGGTGGTCGGTGACTAAACTAGCTCCCCCACCGGGCCTGTCTGGTGCAGAGGATGGCTAGAAACCCTGCAGGATGAAAAAAAAAAGACCTGTCAAAGGGTGGACAAACCCTCTCATAGGGTCAATGACCATCTAGTAAACACGTGCTGTGAAGTGCAAAAAGGGCATCCCTTGCATCGAAGCTTGGTCTGGCCATTCACTGCAACAAAACTTCCCCCAGCCCTCTTGGACCTGTTAGGTCTGCTTTGTTCATGAATGAGTGAGACAAACACCAGACTGAGTCGAAATCAGGGTTCTTTGTTCTTTATTACCGGATTGTAACACTTGCAACTAACCATGTTAGTCGGAGAATGCATTCTGCCGTTATCAGCAAAATGGTGATTTTTTATACCCTTGGATACGTGCTTAGAACATCATCATATCATTACTTGTCCAATGACTAAAACTGTTGCTATCCTTTCCCTGCTAGCTTCCTGCCTCTCAATCCATCAATGTCTCTCTTATCTTGTAAGTACAAGGATGCATTCACATCTTGTTACAGCCCTGTACAGGGTAACTCCTTACACATTCCCATCTCATGATGTTTTACCTTACAGACCTCACCATACTGCTGGATCTGGGAAGAGATGTTGAGAAGGTGGCTCTGGACCTGTGCAACCCCTACTCACCTAAAATCCATTCACACACATGCTGTTCCTTTCTGAGGAGTGGAGTATCCTGTACAGCCACTCCATGATGCACATACCAAACCTCACAAACTGACTGAAGGGGACCATCATCAACCTACGGGATGGATAGCTAGAAGAGGAGATATTTTGTTAGGAGTTTGAGGAGATTTGGTTTGTCACCAAAGACTCCTGCAAATTTATACAGGTTTACTGTGGTTAGCATTCTGAATGGTTGCATCACTGTCTGGTATGGAGGTGCCAATGTACAAGACAGCAAAAGGCTACAGAGAAGTGTGAACTCAGCCAGCACCATCATGGGCATTAGTTTTCATTTCATCTACAAGAAGCAGTGTCCCAAGAAAACAGCCTCTATCCTCACCACCCAGAGCATGCTCATTGCTACCATCAGGAAGATGTACAGGATCATGAATATGAACACCCAACGGTACAAAAGTAGCTTCTTCCCTCTGCCATTAGATTTCTGATTGGTCAAGGAACCACAGACTCTACCTCTCAATTTTTTATTCTTTTGTACAATTATTTATTTTTAAATACTGTATTTAAGGAAATGTAATTTATAGTAATTTTGCCCCTGTATTGCACAATACTGCTGCAAAAAAACCCAATAAACCTGATTCTAATTCTGAGAGCATTCAAAGGAAACCTGTGCAGTAATTGGAGAACTTGCAAACTCTTTACACTCAGCCACTGATCTGATCCCATGTCGATGGTGTTGTAATAGTGTTGTGCTATAATAATTGATATTTTGTTCTATCTGTTCATATCTCTATAGCCCCTTTCACACTTACATTCCACTAAATTGGCTGTTCAGTGTCCTGGGATAGGAATGGGGGTTTGGCTTTTCACACTTGACCACTCCTAACTGGGACCCTGAATGCTTTCACACTTGCAAGGAGCCATCCGCGGGATTAGGACTGTTTTACCTTCTACGGTGATGTCATGACTCATTTAGGACCTGCCCTAAATCCTGGTCAATGTATTATGATCTTATTAATCTTGCCTAATTATAACATAATTAAGTTTTATGCACAGCACAGTATGAGCCCTTCAGCACCTGTTGTTGTGCTAACCTATATAAACCTATATAAAACATAGGAAAGTGCTAGCAATAAAAAGTAATAGCGGACAATTTTTAAACTGGGTGGGAAAAATGGTAGCTCTTTTGCGCACAATTAATACAGCGTGGGAAAGTTTGTAGCACTATAGTGTACAATTTATAAATACCATGGGAAAAAGACATGGCAGACCTGCCCTCTCAGATGCCGTGCAGCAGAGAAAGGGCTGTATGCACAGCTGCATGCACAGAGGAATTTATCTGCCGCACAGCATTCTGGGAAGTCAGGTCCACTAGTGTTTTTTCCCATGGTCTTTAAAAATTGTGCACTACAGCGCTACCAACTTTCCCAAATTGTTTAAAAATTGTCCGCTATTGCTATTTATTGCTAATTTTTTCCTCTCTCTCTCTTTCACTCTCTCTCCTGCTGTGACTTTTCCATGGCAAAGCTTATATCTTCATTTTAATCTTTTCTTCCTTCACATTCCTGCATTCACAAAAAAACTTGGGTCATTTCAATCCCACAATGCAATTGCCCATTTCACACTTGCCTGATTGCAACACCAGCATCTGCAGACACTGGGGATTGTACTAGGGGTTGAGGCCGTCGATCCCCAGAGTGAGATGACATCATCTGACGCTGGCATTGAGTTGATTTTGCTTTCAGATTAGACACTTTTAAGCCCGATTGGCAGTTAATTCCTGGGATCACTTGCAAGTGTGAAAGGGGCTTATGTTTATCCATCTCCCTCCTCTTTCTGTCACTCTCCCCCTCTCCCATTGCTCTGCTCAGAATTTCTTTCTATTTCCACTTCCATCTTTCAAAGCCAAGTAAAAACAGACAGTATCTTTTTGAATTTAGACTGTAAGCGTTAGTTGGGATTTATGATCTGGTTATGCACCTATTTGGATAAAGTAAGCTTTGTTTTCTTTTGAGGGGGATATGCCAGTTTTAAATCAAAACAGTCAAGTCCAACTAAAATGATGTAGGATTCCTAAAAGTGCTGCACTTTTCTTTCACTTCTATTTCTCTCCTCATGAATGGTGATTCTCCATTCTAAAACACAGCTTATATTTTCCATTAGGAACATAACGAGAGGATTAGAGCAGTTCCTGATGCTATTCCATCATTCAATGTATCATCTCTAGCTCATCTTCCACTGCCTATATAATATCTCTGATTAAGATTAAAAATCATCCATGCAGCAATGACTTTCTCTGTGTGTGTGTGTGTGTGTGTGTGTGTGTGTGTGTGTGTGTGTGTGTGTGTGTGTGTGTGTGTGTGTGTGTGTGTGTGTGTGTGTGTGTTTGTGTGTGTATGTAACTAAAAAAAAACAAGAATCCATCCTTTTAATCTCACAGAATCATTTCATAACTTCACTTCTGGATCTAATTTTTTTATATCTGGGATGAATTTTTAGACAACATCTCATGTTCTGAGACTCTTTAACCAGCACATGCAGTTTCTATCTACCTCTCACTTCCCTTAATACTTTGAAAATTTTGATCAGAATTTTTTTTATTTTAACGATGCAGCATGATAGAAATCACTTCCATCCCATGAAACCGTGCCAATTAACCTACCAACCCCGTATGATTTTGGAGAGTGGAATAAATTGAGAGCACCTGGGGAAAACCCACACAGGTCACAGGGAGAATGTACAAACTCCTTAAAGATGGCACCAGATTTGAATCTGGGTCGCTGGCGCATTAATAGCCTTGAGTTAACCACTATGCTAACTGTTCCAAATTCCAAGAATCCAACCATGGTTTATTCAATTTTATTGTAAGTTAACTCTTAGAGTCCAGGTGTTATTCTGGTGATCATACCTTTCACTCCCCTTACATTGAAATGATTCCTCCCAAGTTTGGAAGTCCAGAATTGTTGAAAGTATTACAATTGTAATCCAGTCAGAATGTTGTATAGCCAGACTTTCTTGCTTTCCAGCTCTCCTATATTCAATTGCTGCCTTTCTCCATACCATTTTCAGTCTTGGATATATGCCTTTCCAGCCGATTATCAAATTCATTTCTAAACACCATGAATGGGTAAAGCCTCAACACAGATCCCATCCGGATACACGTACTCAACATATTCTCTCCACTCTCTCCACCCCTTGGCCTTCATCCTATTTCCTAACTTGGTCAATAGTTTCCCAATGATTCCAAGAATTCAGCAAACAATCCCTCATGAGTGACTTTTGGTCAACTTTATATACTTTCAAAGTATTCAAGTAGCTTTGTTTGGCAAATTTTGAAGAAGTACTGTGAAATTCTACACTGTATTCAGGTTAGTTTTAATTTTATTTTTAAATTTAAATTTAGACATACAGTATGGGATCAGACCCTTTTGCCCCATGAGCCCGAGACACCCAATTGCACCCAAATTAACCTACAACTCTCATACATTTTGAAGGGTGGGAGGAAACCCACACAGACATGGTAATTATGTATAAACTCCTTACAGACAGCGCCAGAATCAAACCTAAGTTGCTGGTGATGGAACCGCTATGCTAACCGTGCCACCAATTTCTTCAACCAATATCACTAAGACACATTATATGTTATATGACTGAACATAATTTTGCTTGTCTAACTTCACTAATTTATCACTGTCATCAGTGACCACACTTCCTACACTTTACAAAGTGAATATTTGGGCCTTGAACATTGCAGTACAGGATAGGGAATAGGATGCACATGAGAGTGTAGACAGGGTAGACATGATAGTGTAGACATTTAGCATGCTTACCTTCATCGGACAGGGCACTAAGTACAGGAACAGGGACATCATATTACAACTGTAAAGGATATTGGTGAGACTGCTCTATGGGAAAGGTATAATTAAGCTGGAAAGTGCAGAAAAGATCCTCAAGTATGTTATCAGGTCTGGCAGGCTTGAATTGTAAGAAGAGGCTGGATATACTGGGACTTTTCTTCCTGGAGTGTAAGGATCTGGGGGCTTATACGTTTAGAAAACCAAGAGTGGCCTAGATAAGGTAATTATCATATCTTTCCCAGGGAAGGGCACAAATTTAAGTTGAGAGGGAAAAATTTACAAAGGACATTTTTCACTCAGAGGGAGGTTGGTTAATGGAATAAACTGCCAGAGGAAGTAGTGAAGGATGGCACAATTGGAACATTTAAATGACATTTAGACAGGTATGTGGATAGGATAAATTGAGTGGGATATGGGCTAAATGGTCTTCAGTCTCTTGATTCTTGTACCTTCCTGTTCTTTGCTTATAATGTTGACAAAGGGCTCAGGCTCGAAATGTCGATAATATATCTATACCTCCTCTGGATGCTGTGAGACTGGGTGAGTTCCTCCAGTATTTCCATGTTTCCGTAAATGGCTAAATGGGACTAGTTTGGACAAGTTGGGCCAAAATACCTATTTTCATGGTGTAGAACTCTATGACTCTCAAGAAATTTGAAATGCATATCACTTTCAAGAATTGAACGATGGAGTAGGAATGTTTTAAGCTCTGTGTTGTCTCTGCTTCTGAAGATAATCGGTTGATAGGCCAAACAGCACGTAACAACCAACGTCACAGGCATCAAAGCATGAAAATGGAAAACCTTTCTTTTATTTGGATACAAGGGTTTTGAAGGCAGAAGCTATAGATATGGTCAGGGAAAGGAAGTTCATCCACCAGAACAGTATATTAGTTATATTGACCTGTGGGCACCTAATTTACATTTTAAAGCCTTTTGGGCATTCCATTAACTAATTGTGAAGTGCTCTCTGCAGTTTATGTACATATTCTACCAAAAGTATTAACCACAAGATGCTGGACCAGACAGCATGATCTGCCACCTGTTTAAAACCTAACAATGAGTGCTTTCCATCATTTAGCTGAGGAGATAAAAATCACATCTTTGCGAATTTTGACCAAAGATCAGAGGCCATGGAGGCACGATGGATTAAATGCACATCTGGTCTCAATATGGCAATTCAGCCTCATTAAAGGCCATTATTAGAATGCAAAGTAACTAAATTTGCAACAATAATGTTTTTTAGACTGCATTGTCAGGAAAATTGCTGAAAAAAATTAACTTAATTACTGCCTGGGTGGTCGTTTGCACTGGGCACCTTTTTAGACTGTAAGTACCTGAGTGCAACTGTCCTGGTGGTTGGACATACAGTAGAGTGAATGAATGACAACAAATTTTTCCTGCACGATTTACACTGCAGGCTTCCTCTTGAAGGGGTCCTGCAGGATAAATCGCGGGGCAGGAAGTGACTCAAAATTTCTGCACATTCCTTTTTAGACTGACCGCGTAGCAGCAAAATTCCTTGATTGTGCTGTAATAGGCCTGCAGTCTAAAAACCCCTAATAATGTCATTCCACCGGGCCATTGGTGCTAAAATAATTAAAATGTGCCATGAAGAAATGTTATTTTTTCATTACCATTCACCATTCCCTGAGATTCATATATATCTATAACGTCTGGTTTCCAATGCTCAAGTTTATGAAAAAGTGAAAGTGTGGCACTGTTACCAAATCTGGTCTCGAGCTATAAAGTAAAAAAAAAACTGAAGAACTCACTGCAAGTAATTCCATTTGATGAGGTGTAGTGTTAACTGATTTGGCCTCATGTAAGTTAGTTCTTTCCCTCTCACTGTGCACAAGGCTCTTTATGATTCGTGCAGTTAACTAAATCAAGATTGTTTTCCCCTTTCTTAAAAATAAAGAGTTGTTCGTGTGAAGCAATTCATTTACAAATTAAAAGAATCCACGGTTTCTTTTGTGCAGGTAAACAATCAGAAGAAAATAGCATTTTTCTTTCCATTAGTGATTACATTCGAGGGCGAAACCTCTACTCCCTCATACCCCAGCATCATGGGTTCAGCAAGGAGAAAGCTTTTGTTGCTATGAATGCTCCTTTGGGTTAAACTCATCTAGCTTAAAAATGATCAGGCAAAAGTTTGTTATGTCACTCTTTCCTGCACAGAATTATTATCATTCATTTCCTGTAACTTCAGAACACATTCTGCATTAAATAATATTTTAATGTATAATTATCTGGGGTTTTTTTTCTAATCCTAGCAAGTATCTGTCACTAAAGGAAGAATTGTTAATCTTTAATCAGGCATCTTTCATGTGTCAGTTTCAGGGTGACGCCTAATCAGATAGAAGAATTATGCATGAAGTAATGATAAAAGATCAAAATTAAGGAAGCTTATTCATCAATTAAATCATTTTGAAAAGAATGCTATTAAATACAGGGCTTTGAGGAGTACAACAATGTTTAAACAGTACCTTTATTGTCACAAAATGTTAGACAAAAATTGTTGATATGCCACTTCAAGATAGTAAGGCAGGCAACCAAGAGGTTTGCCAAAGAAATATGTATTATGAAGGAGAGAAGAGGAAAAGAGACAGATGGATGGAGATTCTAAGGAGATAATCTAGAATTCACAGTGAAAAGCACACCTTCCTACAGTGGACTGTTGACATTTAGAAATGTTTGACGTGTCAAAATTAGAGGACTGTAGATATCTTGTAGGACTTCAGTGGTAAAATGGAAGTAACAAGCAGGTACAAGGAAGGACTAGACCATAGCCCCTTTCATATCGCCAACCCTCCTAGGAAGTGGATAAACTTACTGGGCATGCTGCACCCAGGGAGCCATTCATACAGGGCCATGATTTACCTGGTTCATCGGGAACCCGGGATTTTAAGGGGAGGTCTCATCTCCAGCGGTGACATCAAGAGTGACATATTACTTACTCGCAGGGTAGTGAAATCGTAGAGGGAATAGAGCACATACGTGCTCAATGCATAAAAGACCGTGCATGGGAAAATCTACCGCAGTGGGCTTCAGACTGTTTAAGCTTAGGACAAACCCACAGACCATCTTGTCATTATTTCCTAAATAATAGAGTGTAACAATTATTTACATAGCATTACATTGTATTAGGTATTATAAGTAATCTTGAGATGATTTAAAGTACAGCTACACGCTGAATGCAGTTATATTTCACAGTGGTTCCAATCACTGGCACTGTAAAAGGCATTACGCTAACCCAGTGGTTCTCAACCTTTTTATTTCCACTCATGTACCACTTTAAGTATTCCCCATGCCATAGGTGCTCTGTAAGTAAGGGATTACTTAAGGTGGTATGTGGGTAGAAAGAAAAAGTTTGAAAACCACTGTTTTAATTATACCTCATTTTGACTCGTTATGTGCATGGTTTTATAACTCCAAAGGAAATTGGGCCAATGACCATTTTTCTCATGCAAAATATTTCAGTATCAATTGGGACTAGAGCAGTGGTTCTCAACCTTCCCTTTCCACTCATACCACCTTAAGTAATCCCTTTCTAATCGCAGAGCACAGATGGTATAGGGATTACTTAAAGTGGTAGGTGAGTAGAAAGAAAAAAGGTACACTGATTTAGAGCATATTAAAGATTCAATTCTAACCCACAATTACATGGAACATAATTCTTAACTGAACTCACTCGGTCATAGTCACTGAGAGATACAGCACGGAAACAGGTCATTTGGCCCTTGAATTAGTGTAGACCATCAAGCACATTTTTCTATACTAATCTGCCCTCACCCATTTTATGATTGCTACATTCTTATCATTTACCCACAGATTCTACCACTCAGCTACATACTTCGGGTAATGTAGTGCGCAATTAACCTGTCAAACTGCACATTTTTGGGACATAGGAGGACACTAACCACCCAGAGGAAACTCACGTGGTCATGGCCAGAACGTGTAAATGCCACACAGGCAGCAAAGTGGTTCAGAATTGAACCCAGGTGGCCATAGCTTGAAGAGGCAGCAGCACTACCAGCTGCGCCACATCACTATCAATTCAGATGGCACAGTTAGCATAGTGGTCAACGCAGTGTTGTTACAGTGCCAGCGATCTTGGTTCGAATCCAACACTGTCTCTAAAGAGTTTATACATTCCCCCATGTCTGCGTGGATTTCATCCAGGCATTCCAGTTTCCTCCCACCATTCCAGCACATACCTGGGTTGTAGGTTAATTAGAAGGCATGGGCCTGTGGGCAGGAAGGACTTGTTACCATGCTGTATGTTTATATACATAGAATTGATGAAAGAAACCCTTTGGTTCAATAATGGGCCACTTGTTTGATTAGGAGCATCTTGGAATTTCTGAATATGGAAAGTAAAATATTTTCCACGTTGTCAGAGTGATGTGTTGCAATAAACAGTGGGAGAATTTTTAACCACTATTGACAATAATATTGTAATGTGAACACCATTGTCTCATTCAGCTGTGTTGTGGGGTTCTGATTCAAGGTCCTGACTCAATCCACCATTTGTCTCCATGGATACTGCTTGCCCCCACTGAGCCTTTCCAGTGTTCTTCATTTTGTTCCATATTCCCACATCTGCAGTCTCTTATGCCTTCAGTAATAAAACAAATATAACATTTAAAGTTAAAGGAATAAATAATCCTGTTTCTTTCATGTTGAAGGACAAGGCAAGTCCAGATCCTTGCTCTATTTTGAAACAATATCATCTGTTTGCTTCATGTCCATCCTAAAACACATACAGGGCCTGAGTTTCAAGTCCAAGTTTACGATTATCATGCAACTATAAAATACAACTGGACGAAATAATGTTCTTCGGTCCTCAGTGTAAAAACATGCAATCACAAATATGGACATAGCACATGTGATTTACAGTACATAGATAAAAATAAATAAATACATTTAAAATATAGTAGAGTCTCAGAGGGATTTTTATGAGTTTATCAGTCATTCAGCATTCAGAAGAAGAAGCTGTTTCTCAGCCTGGTAGTTGTGGCTCTGATACTTCCGTATTTCTAACCTGATGGAAGTAGTTGGAAGATACTAGGTTGGTCGATCATATCAATAGATGGGAGGGAGGCCCCAGAGGTGCTCTCTGCCGCTCTTAAGGTCCTGCGCATTTACCTACAATCCAATGCTCTACAGTAACTGTAACAGACTGTGATGCAGCCAACCAGGATGATCTCGATAGAGGTCCTGTAGAAAGTTGACAGGATGGTGGATGGTAGCTTTGCCTGCCTCAGTCTTCTCAGAAAGTAAATTGCTCTAAAGCCTTCCTGACAAGTGAGGAGATGTTGTGTGTCCAGGATGGGTCACTACTTAAGTGGACTCCAAGAAACTTTGAGCTCTCTCTCCAATACATAGTTTAGTGGAGGGTGTGTGCCATTATTGTGGCTGGCAACTTCCACCGCTTCTACCTGAACACAGTTCTACCATGGTTTCAACAGCATGTAAACCGCCACCAGAGGACAGAGCTGGGTGTACGCCAACACCTCTGGTATGTACAAGTTTGACATCTCATCCAAAAGACAACACCTCCAACACTTTCATTCATTCACCCAGGGCAGATTTGAGTCTCAGCCAATACATTTTTTCTATCCAAATGAATGGTGTGGGACTTGAACCTTCACATTTATGACTCTGTGTGCTGCTAACTATAACACAATACTGGTCAAAAAATAATGAGAGAAAAATACCTCAAAAGTAATTTCAAGGAAAGAATGGATACTGACAGGATGCCTTTCATATGATGTAGGCTATGATTGGTGAGGTCATTTTGAAGCATACAGGAAAAGCAAGGGCATCTGATCAGCCTACAAATTCATTTAGCTGTAGACAACCTTAAAGGCATCTTGTGATGTCGGAAATGTTCCTGTAAAACTTGTGGAAACAGGAAGAATAGTTTTCCATGTTAATGCATGAAATGCAGTGTTTATCAACAGAGGGCACTCTCAGCAATAATGGAAATGAGCAAGCAAAAATTGGCTCTGCTCCCAGAAGCAGGAAGAAACAAACAAAAGCAGATGCATTTAGTCAAGATACTTCTCATCTAAATCTGGAAAACACACATTAAGATTCAGGCACACATAAATCCACACATACATGCACCAAAACATTCACATATGCATGCATGTACACACACACACACACACACACACACACACACACACACACACACACACACACACACACACACACACACTGCTTTTGGACATTCTAATTTAAACATACATTCGAACCCAGCTATTCAGTAACATTATGAAAAAATAATTGCCCAAGATGTATATCATCTATCCTGAAGAATTTTCTTCTGATTATCTTGAACAAAACATGTTTCGTTTGCCTCAAGTGGGGAGACCAGCTTTTGTGAAAGGAAAACTTTCTCTTTTTTTTCTACCTTTCCAGTAACAGAAAATAAACAAGCACCTGGAGCTGAACAATAGTGTTTCAATTCTAGCTTGGCCATTTTCATTCATGTTTCCCCATTGTGGTTTTTAAGAATGAAACATCAAAAGTGGCAGTCAGCATCCCATATTCAGTATTGACTTGTGAATACGATGTCAATCAAACTGCATTGTAGTCTATAACTAAACTGGAATGTTAAGAAATGCAAATGCCCGATGCTGTGGGAAACATACTGCAGTGAAAAGCTTTTAACTCTTTATAGACATTGAATGATACTTTCTTCAGAGAGGAGAAATAGATTGAACATTTGAACCACTCACTGTGTTAAAATTACTTTAAAATATGAAAATTATACCATTAATTCACAGGATTTAACTGTGGAGCAAGATTCGTCTTTGTTTTGAAACTCTGAACACCGCAGAGAAGTTGGAGGTCACTGTCTCATTTCTTGCTCGTCTGCTGATATTTTTCTTTAGTTTGAAACCCTTTCTCATACTACAGGGACAGAAATTCAGGAATTGTATCTGCTTGTGAGGTCACATTGACTGTATAGGCTTTCCAAATCTCATCAGGCACTTTTACACAGCGACTCCGATGGCAGTGTAAAAATGTCGTCACGGAATTTATTTGATATATTCCATCCTGTAATTTGTCCACCAAGACCCTAACACGTTTTTAGGGAGTGGCTGCAGTCCAAATCGACTTCAGGCACTCTGAAAGAAACTGGGCTAATGAATAAGACTCCCCCCCCACCCCCCGACAAACTCTGCAATACAGGAAGCCAGTGTAAAAATGCTTCCTGTATAAACGACCACTCTGGAGGTAAGTAGGCAATTTTTTTTAAACAGAATTTCTCCTTTATTTCTGTGTCAAAAATCATATTTGTTACCATGTTCAAACCTTGTAAGTTTTTAACCTGACAATTCCGTTGGAGTACCTCCACTGTGAGTACTGCAGTGATTCAAGAAGATGGCTCACCTCCAATGTATCCAGCTACAAATAGGAATGGAAATCAATGCTTGATTTTCTGGTGGTACACAATGAAGATAAGAAGAACAAAATAAGAATCACTGTCTCGTTTAGCATGTTATTAGGATGAAAGTAAGTTGGCGATTCCATGGTGGCGCTCACTAAGGTGGGACATGTATAAAGAGAATAAACAATAGGATATATCTGGCTCTATTGATATCCTCAGGAAGAAGTTGAAACTATGAAGCGTATTCACTGTTTGTTTTGTTGCTAAATAAAATAGCTAATTTGTCACAGCAAGTTATAAATGAGATAAATGCCCAGTTATTCTACTTGTTGAACAAATAATTTTCAATTGGACAGTGGGCATCAACTCTGCACTTCTGAAATGGCACATTGCTCAATGTAATATAATAAAGCAGTACGGTTATAGCACCAGCAACTGGGTTTGAAACTGGCACTATCTGTATGTTTGTGCATTCTCTCCTTGTCTGCATGGGATTCTTCCAGGTGCTCCACTTTCCTCCCACATTCCAGAGACACACAGGGTTAGTAGGCCCCATGGATTTATTTTGGGTGGCATGGGCTTGTGGACTGGAAGGACCAGTTACCGTGCCGTTTATCTAAATTAAAATTAAAAATTTGAGTGTTCGAGCGTAGGAGCTTGCAAAAGGAATTTGATTGGAATTGTTGTTCCATAAAGGAGAGACTCAATGAATTGGGATCATGTATTGTCGTGTATAGAGGATTGGTTGAAGGACAGAAAGCAGTGAGTAGTGAGAAACAGGACTTTCAGGTTAGAAGTAACCATTGGTGGTTCACACAGATCAGATTCAAGTGCGATAATACAAATCTAGGCATGAAGATGAACACTGGGGAGCTTGCAGAGAGATTTCTAAGAGTCTGTAAAGTTTTAAGTTCAAATTTAGAGTCAAAGTACGTACATGACATCAGGTTTCAAAATGGCAGCGCTGCCCCTGGTGCAGACCCGCAGAGAACAGGGAGCAGAGATACAGCAATCCCATTGGGTCCAACCGCCCAGTCTGACTGCTGTCAACTCCGTACAGATTTTAAATGGCCTGTTAATAGACCCATATAACCATATAACCATATAACCATTTACGGAGCGGAAACAGGCCATGTTGGCCTTTCGAGTCCGCACTGGTTACTTCTTTGTGTGGAAAAGTGCCTAGCTTTAATATTATGTCTGGTCCTGAAATTGGGCAGTCAATTGAATGGCCTTTAGTGATATTCCTGACAGTTTACTTTCTTTTCTCTGTATGAATTCATAAGCACACATATTTTGCATGACTTACACTTTTCAAAAATTTTAATGGCTTGGTAAATAACTTGTGATGCCAATCCCTGTGATGCACTGCAATGCTAACCTGCAGTTATTGAACTAATGCTACACATATTTTATCTAAGGGAAATCTTGGAGTTCAGCACCAGAGGAAACCTTAATTCCTATATTACTCCACATATGCACACAAACTCACCAATGGTAGTTTATTTTAAAATTCTGTGACCTTGGGGTCTAAGATGATGGCACATCCAGACTCTGGGGGAGAAAAGGACTAGCGTATAGTACCAGTAAATGGGGAGAATACCCGTATGTGAGAAGAAAAAGCAAAGGAGACAACCCATGGGACAATGACCAAGGTGGGGACCAGTGAAGGATTCTGCAACTGAAGAACATACAGGTGGCATGCTGTTGGTGACTTGAGGAGAGGAACACGTGAAGGTGGTTGAGGGATTCACACCAGGCAACGGACTTCTGGAGACTAGCTGAAGGGGGTACCAGGTATTGGGCACCAGTGAGTGCCGACGGTGCTGAAGATTTCCTTATTAGGTTGGAGGTTCGGACCTCGAGCTGCTGATGGCTTGAGTGGACTCTGTGTGGCTGAGGGGGCTGCGGCAGTGCTAGAGGTGAATCCATGGACATGTGGGGACTCTCATTTGCTTCTCTTTCTCTGACTCTAAGAAGCGCTTCAGGCAATTTCTGCTGATGGCAAATATTTCTGCTTACAACAGATGAAAGCAAATTCTGTATCATATTGCACTCTATCTATTACATGACAAGCTGGGACGTGGCAGCGAGGTCCTTGGTTCGTAGGTTTTATATCGGAGTGGCCTTCTCCTATGCAGGTTTCTTACCTGGGCTGGAGGGGCCTGCCTCCCCTCCTAGGTCGGACCATACTGCCAGGACTGGGGCCGAGGCCGCCGCTGCTTTCCCTGTGCCCGGACCGGGGCCGCCGCCTCCTACTTTCTGCCTGGACCGGGGCCTCCGCCTGCCTCACTCGACTGAGGCCGGGGCCGCCGCCTCCCCTTCGCTCTTGCCCGGATCGGGGCCGCCGCCTGCCTCTCTCGACCGAGGCCGGGGCCGCCGCCTCCCCTTCGCTTTTGCCCAGATCGGGGCCGCACCCTGCCTCACTCGACCGAGGCCGGGTCCGCCACCTCCCCTTCGCTCTTGCCCGGATCGGGCCCACCGCCGCCTACCCTCTGCCAGGACCGCCGCTGCTTTCCCTGTGCCCGGACCGGGACCGCCGCCTCCTTCTTTCTGCCCAGACCGGGGCCTCCGCCTGCCTCACTCGACCAAGGCCGGGGCCACCGCCTCCCCTTCGCTCTTACCCAGATCGGGGCCGCCGCCTGCCTCACTCGACTGAGGCCGAGACCCTTCTCCATTAACAATGGCGTGAAGCAAGGCTGCATTCTCGCACCAACCTTCTTTTCAATCTTCTTCAGTATGATGCTGAACCAAGCCATGAAAGACCTCAACAATGAAGAAGCTGTTTACATCCGGTTTACCTATCTCGGCTGCACCATTTCATCAGATGCAAGGATCGACACGAGATAGACAACAGACTCGCCAAGGCAAATAGGGCCTTTGGAAGACTATACAAGAGTCTGGAAAAACAACCAACTGAAAAAACCTCACAAAGATAAGTGTATACAGAGCCATTGTCATACCCACACTCCTGTTCGGCTCCGAATCATGGGTCCTCTACAGGCATCACCTACGGCTCCTAGAACGCTTCCACCAGCATTGTCTCCACTCCATCCTCAACATTCATTGGAGCGACTTCATCCCTAACATCGAAGTACTCGAGATGGCAGAGGCCGACAGCATCGAATCCACGCTGTTGAATATCCAACTGCGCTGGGTAGGTCACGTCACCAGAATGGAGGACCATCGCCTTCCCAAGATCGTGTTATATGGCGAGCTCTCCACTGACCATCGTGTCAGAGGTGCACCAAAGAAGAGGTACAAGGACTGCCTAAAGAAATCTTTTGGTGCCTGCCACATTGACCACCGCCAGTGGGCTGATATCGCCTCAAACCGTGCATCTTGGCGCCTCACAGTTCGGCGGGAAGCAACTTCCTTTGAAGTAGACCACAGAGCCCACCTCACTGACAAAAGACAAAGGAGGAAAAACCCAACACCCAACCCCAACCCACAAATTTTCCCCTGCAACCGCTGCAACCGTGTCTGCCTGTCCCGCATCGGACTCGTCATCCACAAACAAGGCTGCAGCTGACGTGGACATTTACCCCTCCATAAATCTTCGTCCGCGAAGCCAAGCCAAAGAAAGATTACATGACAATAAAGGAATTTTGAATCTTGGCATACAACCCTAAGGTTTTTTTTGTCTGCAGGCCAGGAAGAATTTTTGTTACTGGTAACTGTAAATTGTACTCAAAGAAAGAACTGTAAACAAATTGACTGTTCAATTGCAGATATGGGTATAAATATTCAGTTATAAATAATGAGTAAAATATGAGTCTTTAAATAGTGTGCTTCTGTACGAGTCTTTTCTTCAGGAGTCTGATATTTGAGGAGTAGCAACTATTCCTGGGCCTGTTGGCACAAGTCCTGTGATAATTGTACCTCCTTAGACAGGTTAAGTAGTGAGGCCAATGGAAGGTTAGGTGTTTTGATAAGGCTCATTTTAATTTAATTGAAAGATACAGGGCCTTCTGGCTCATGAGCCAGCACAGAATTAATACACCCATGTGACCAGTTACCAACTAACCCATATATCTTTGGAATGTGGAAGGAAACCAGAGCACCCAAAAGAATCCCAGGTGGATCACAGGGACAACGTCAAAACTCCTTACATACAGTGGTGGATTTGAACCCAGGCCACTGCTGCTGCAATAGGGTGTTCTAACCACTACGTCAACTGCACTGCCTTGTGGAGAAACATTTTTTTTAAACAGTGCAGAAGTAATAGACTGTGGTGTACAAATGGATCTTGGTGAGCTGGTTCAGAGGGCTCAAAATAAACAAGTAATGAAGTACAGCAAACAATTAGAGAGGCTAATGTCATGTTGGCTTTTATTACAGGGTGTTAGAGTACAACAATGAGGATGTTTCGCTGTTTGTGCAGGGATTTGGTGAGACCACATAAACAGTATTGGTCTGTATAAAAGGGAGTATATTCTCTACTTGGAGTCAGTGAGGCAAGATATATCAGTCTGATTTCTGGGAGAAGGCAGTTATAAAATGAAAACTGAGAAAGACTGGTTTATACTCCACTGGAACTTAAGAATAAAAGATGATGTGACTGAGACATTCAAGATTCTGAGCATGATTGATGCTGAGGCTACTGTACTTCTACCTGCACAATTCAGAACTGAGGAGCAAAGTCTCAGAATAATGAGTTAGCCATTTAAAGTTGAGATGAGAAACATGTTTTTTATGATGACAGCATAGAGTCTTGGACATTTCCTAAATTTAAGAATACTGTGGATACTCAATTATTGAGTATCAGAAAATCAGAATATATTTATCTGGCAGGAAAATGGTTTAGTATTAGCCATGATATTACTGATACCATTTCTTCGATGATTGTACTTTTATAAACTTAATGTCCATGATTGTTATGGAAAGTCCTTAATCTAAATTCGGTATTCAGAAATATAGAACATAGTCTAGCCCCTTCACACATTTTGTGCAGAAATCCTTCACCTTTAATTTCCCATACTTTCCAATATGCCATGAAATGTTGCTACTTAACTATAAAGTATATTAGTATATTGAATTAATTGCCAGGGAGCAATAAAAAGAGAGGAAGCTGAAGGAGCGGCCAGCAGGGAGGGCCCAATGGCTGAGTGTAGGCTATGGCTCGAGAGGCTTCAGCGAGCTGAGGTAGTGCTCCCAGAGAGGTAAGGTTAGTAAGTTATTTTAATTAATCTAATTTAATTTAAGAGCTACTTATGGAGGCTGTTGGGCAGTCATGTGCTCTGATTTTGGGATGTGGAAGGTCAGGGACAGCACAAATGTTCCTGATGACTACACCTGCAAAAGGTACATCCAGATGCAACTCCTGGGAGACTGTGTTAGGGAACTGGAGTTGCAGCTGGATGAGCTTTGGATCATAAAGGAGGTAGAGGCAATCATAGATAGGAGTTACAGGGAGACAGTCATCCCAAACAGGCAGGAGTCATCTAACTAGGTGACTGTGAGGAAAGGGAAGGGAGGAAGACAGACAGTGCAGAGTACCCTTGCGGCCGTTCCCCTCAATAATAAGTATACTGTTTTAGATACTATTTGGGGGATCGACCTACCAGGGACAAGTTGTGGTGGTCAGGTCTCTGGCACAGGGGCTGGCCACTCACTCAGAAGGGAAGGGAGGGGAAGAGAAAAGCTCGTAATTGGGGTCTCGCTGGTTAGGGGAGCAGATAAGAGGTTTGCTGGACGAGATCAGGGCTACCGGTTGGTATGAAGCCTCCCAGGTGCCAGGGTCAAGGATGTTTCTGATTGAGTACACAGCATTCTGGAGGCGGAGGGCGGGCATTCAGATGTTGTGGTCAACGTGGGGACCATTGATATAGATATAAGTGGGGATGAGGTCCTGAAGAAAGAGAAAATGGAGTTAGGAAATGTTAAAAAGCATGATCTCAAGGGTGATAATCTTTGGATTGCTGCCCGTGCCATGCGCTAGAGATGGTAGGAACAGAAAAATGTGGCAAATGAATTAAAGAGTTGGTGCAGGGAGCAGGGGTTCACACCTGTGGATCATTGGGATCTCTTCTGAGGAAGGTCTGACCTGTACAAAAGGGATGGGCTGCACATAAACTGGAGACAGACCATTAACTTGGCAGGCAGGCTTGCTAGAGCTGTTGGGGAGGGTTTAAACTAGTTTGGTGGTGGGGGGGGAACAGGGGTTGGAATCAGAATGAGAGTATGGAGATTAGGATAGAAGAACACCTAGATTTGAAGGGAGAGAGGAACCAGAATGTTAAAGTTAATGGGGGGGGGGGGGGGTAAAAGTAGATGGTAATCAAAGGAGTGCATGTGGGGGACATTCTCTCAAGGGTATATATTTCAACAAGGAGCATTGTAAGAAAGGTGGATGAGCTTAGAGCATGATTGACACATAGATATATGATATTGTTACCATCAGTGAAACTTGGTTGCAGGAGGGGCATGATTGGCAGCTAAATATTCCAGAATTCTGTTGTTTTAGTTGTGATGGAACAAGGGGTAAAGAATGGAAGAATCGCATTGCTTGTTAGAGAAAACATTACAGCAGTGCTATGGCAGGATAGATTGGAGAACTCACCCAGTGAGGCTATTTGGGTGAAATTGAGGAATGAGAAAGGCATTAAAACACTAATGGGAGTGCATTATAGACCCCCTAATGGACAGAGGGAAATAGAGAAGCAAATTTGTAAGGAGATAGCATATATGTGTAATAAACATAAGGTGGTGATTATAAGAGATTTTAACTTTCCATACATTGACTGGGACACCCATGCTGTAAAAGGCCTGGATGGGTTGGAGTTAGTCAAATGTGTTCAGGAAAGTTTTCTAAATCAATACATAGAAGAAACGACGAGAGACGGGGGCAGCATTGGATTTCCTATTAGGGAACGAGATAGGTCAGGTGACAGAGGTGTGTGTTGGGGAACATTTTAGGTCTAGTGATCATTATACTATTAGTTTTAGGTTAATAATAGAGAAGGATAGGGCTGGGGCTAAGGTTGAGATTCTTGATTGGAATAAGGCAAATTTCGAAGAAATGCAAAGGGATTTAGAGGGGGTGGATTGGGATAATTTATTTTCAGGGAAGGATGTAACTAATAAATAGAGGATATTCAAAGGGGAAATTTTGAGAGCTCAGAGTTGGTATGTCCTTGTGAAAATTTAAGGAAATATTAGAAAATATAGGGATCCTTGGTTTTTTAAAGGATATTGGGAATTTACTTCAGAGGAAGAGGGATGTGCACAACAAGTATAGACAGCGTGGAATATAAGGAGTATATAAAAAAAACCTTAAGAAAGAAATTAGAAAGGCTAAAGGGAGATATAAGGCTGCTTTGGGAGGCAAGGAAAAAAATATATATCCAAAGGGTTCTTACAGGTACATTTAAAGTAAAAGAATAGTGAGGGATAAAATTAGGCCCCTTGAGGATCAGAGCGGTAGGCTTTGTGAGGAGTCAGAAGAGATGGGGAAAATTTTAAATGATTTATTTTCTTCAATCCTTCTTTGGCTTGGCTTCGCGGACGAAGATTTATGGAGGGGGTAAAAAGTCCACGTCAGCTGCAGGCTCGTTTGTGGCTGACAAGTCCGATGTGGGACAGGCAGACACGGTTGCAGCGGTTGCAGGGGAAAATTGGTTGGTTGGGGTTGGGTGTTGGGTTTTTCCTCCTTTGCCTTTTGTCAGTGAGGTGGGCTCTGCGGTCTTCTTCAAAGGAGGTTGCTGCCCGCCAAACTGTGAGGCGCCAAGATGCACGGTTTGAGGCGTTATCAGCCCACTGGCGGTGGTCAATGTGGCAGGCACCAAGAGATTTCTTTAGGCAGTCCTTGTACCTTTTCTTTGGTGCACCTCTGTCACGGTGGCCAGTGGAGAGCTCGCCATATAACACGATCTTGGGAAGGCGATGGTCCTCCATTCTGGAGACGTGACCCATCCAGCGCAGCTGGATCTTCAGCAGCGTGGACTCGATGCTGTCGACCTCTGCCATCTCGAGTACTTCGACGTTAGGGATGTAAGCGCTCCAATGGATGTTGAGGATGGAGCGGAGACAACGCTGGTGGAAGCGTTCTAGGAGCCGTAGGTGGTGCCGGTAGAGGACCTATGATTCGGAGCCGAACAGGAGTGTGGGTATGACAACGGCTCTGTATACGCTTATCTTTCTTCAATACTCACTAAGGAAAAGAATACTGAGCCAGGTGAAGTGGGGAAATCTGGGAGTGAGGTCATGGATAATATACAGATTAATGAGGAGGTAGAACTGGCTATTTTAAAGAGAATCAAGGTGAATAAATCTCCGAGTTGTGACAAGATATTCCCCAGAACCCTAAGGGAAGTTAATTTACAAATCATTGGGGATCTGACAGAAATATTTAAAATGTCATTAGCCATGGGGGAGGTGCCAGAGGATTGGAGGGTGCCTCATGTTGTTCCACTGTTTAAAAAAGGCTCCAAAAGTAAACCTGGTAATTATAGGCCCATGAATCTGATGTTGGTGGTGGGTAAATTAATGGAGAATGTTGTTAGAGATGGTGTATACAATTATTTGGAAAAACAGGGATTGATTAGGAGTAGTCAACATGGTTTTTAACAAATCTTATAGAGTTTTTTGAGGAGGTTACTAAGAAGGTGGACGAAGGGAAGGCTGTGGATGTTTTCTATATGGACTTCAGTTAGGCCTTTGTCAAGGTTCCATATAAGAGGTTAGTTAGGAAGGTTCAAGCATTAAGTATTAATTTTGAAGTAGTGAAATGGATTCAACAATGGTTGGAGATGCCAAAGAGTAGTGGTGCCACTGAGACTGGGGGAGATTCAAACAAGAGGACATAGATTGAGATTGAAATGGGAAAGGTTTAGGAGAAACAGGAGGGAGAATTTCTTCCCTCATTGGGTGGTGGGAGTGTGGAATGAGCTTACAGCTGAAATGGTAGATGCTGGCTCGATTTTAATATTTAAGGAAAAGTTGGATGAGAGAGGTGTGGAGGATTATGGGTCAGGTGCGGGACAATGGAACTAAGTGGGAGAAGATGTTCAGCATGAACTGAATGGGCTGTTTCTGTGCTGTAATTGTTATATGGTTATATTAAGATGAAATGAAAATACTAAAAGAATCTATGATTTTAAAATGGAGACTAAATGAAATAATTGGCTGAGGACCCTTTTTCTCTAGTTGTCTGATATGAAGGCAATGTTTGTTTTCTACATTAGCATTAAAATGAAAAATTAATTCATTTATTATACAAACAAGTTTTCAGTCATGTCTAACAAATAGTGAAAGTTAGGTAATATAAATGAAAAGTGATGATGGTATTTTCTTGGAGCTGTAACATTTGTAATGTCATTCATGAACGCTCCGTGGAACTTGTATTTTTGTAGGGTACTACTCGCATTCATATAATGGCTTTAACAAGAGACAATACCCCAGCAGAAATGAAAGGAACTTCAGGTACAAGGATCAGATTAGCTCAGTGGAATTATTCCTGCTTATAAGTTGTTAGGGTGAACGCAATCAAGGGAAATGGGGAGAGAGGAGAAAGGGGAGAGGAGAAAGAGAGAGAGAAGACACTGTCAGACAGCTGTTTCATTTCGGGTCATTTTCGGCATTTTAACAGCATGTCTGCTGTCTGAAATATGGTGATCCAGAATAGGAGTGGGGGCTTATTTCTGTGTTGGCATTCTTCCACCCCAGACCTAGTCACAGCCTCAGAATGCCACGCTATCTGATCTCATTCTGGGACCAGCTTAGGTATGGAAGATGACATTGTGATGATGTGCAATGTCTGCGATGATTCAGTGGGAAATGTGAACTACTGAGGCAAAAGTTGGGATTCCTAATCTAACCATTACTGAAATTTGCTTACGCTCTAATGATGGTAAACATATTCACATTATTACTTCAAGCTGTACCACCATTAGTTTTGTACATAGATATGTCAAACTAATATGTTTTCCATTGCAGTGGACGCCGATGCAGTTGCATCACTTTACCTGCTTCTTTTGATCCAGGAATGCTGGCCTTCTATGTGAAATTATACCCTGTCCTGGCATTTTGTTGACTTTGCACATTCTGTGTGACTAACTGGGTCAATAATGAAGCCAGGATACTGCTGAGTCAGTCCTCTTTATAGCAATATTGTGAAATTTATGTGTGAAAATATCGAGAAAGAAAGAGAGAGAGAAAGAGGGAGAGATGGAGAGAGAGAGAGATGGAGAGAGAGAGAGAGAGAGAGAGAGAGAGAGAGAGAGAGAGAGCATGCACTGGGGGCAAGGCAAAAAAGGTGGGGGAGTTAACGGAAACTGGAGAAGATGATGTTAATGCCATCCAGTTGGAGGGTCCCCAGATGGAAGATGAGGAAAAACTTATGAAGCATTCGGGGACTTTATTGCAAAGATAAAGATGTTAAATGTGAATGGAAGATGTGGTTGACTGGTGCCAGAGAATGTGGATATATAGGAAATGGGCAAGGATAAGATTGGCTCAACCCTCCAGTTAAAAACAGCTAGAACACACTGTCTAGACCCACACACAGGAAATATGTAGAGCTGCATTGGGACTGGGCCAGCAACTGCTGTAGGTTTGAAAATTGAACTCAAAGAGTTCCATAAAAATGCACATCAATAAATTTGGGTGACGCGTATGATGAATTTCCGCTGTTAACAAAAGATCTAAATGACTGCTGGATTAAATGAGAAATGAACCAAGCTGTCAAGTAAGTTGGCTCTAGATCTGGAGCAGATGCTGACTGTCTGATGCTGAAGTTCCAAATTAAAATTTGGCTGGGGTTATCATGCATTTATGGCATCTTAGTTTCCATATTTCCACAGTTGCAATTTTGCAATAGCTTGGCAAAGGGATTTAAGATTTACTGGCTGTTAAAAATAAAAAAAAAGATCATGAAATATATTTACTGTAAATCTCCTTAGTGTTTCTGCTGGCTTTGGAGGTCCAACATCAAATGATTTTCTCCAGACTCAATCCAGATCCTGGGAGCAGAAACACAAAATGGAAAGCTGACCCCCAGTTCTGCATGAATGGACATTACATTGGCAAGTGAAATCATAAAGGACTGGAGTAGGTAAAATATCACATTGATACATGAAGACATTAAAGTAGCCTGTCCTCTGCAATTTGCTGAGGCTAAAAGCCAATGCTTTGTTGCAAAATACTGGTTAAAGATCGCAATGACCAATGATGCATTGCAATGTGACAAATGGAAAATTGGACATTTCCTTTGTGGCTAAAAGCTGATTGGTCTCTGTATCAGCTGAACAATTACAGTAAGAGCCAGCACTGAGAAGGGAGCCAACTTAACAAGGAGCAAGTTCCCTTTTTGAGAGTTGTTTGCACTGATTTCAAATAATTTGCTAATAAATAGTACCTTTGCAATAACTCCCAATGTTTCAAGTGTTATACATGGGGAATTAAAATTAGTATCATAAGTTAAAAATAATTGTAGCATAAACTTCAAATAAATTCATTCAAATTAAAGGAGTTTTGTCAGAAACATTTCTAACTCACAGATCTGTCCATTTAGTAAACAAGCATCCTTTTGACATTATCCAACAGGGGGTTCCTTAAAATACCTTTGGGCCAATGCATGGTGAATGCAGAAGTTCCCAAAGTTTACCAATTAATTGTCAAAAATTGCTGTGATGAGAGGATTAAAATTGCTGCCATTTTAGGTGTTATAGAAAGCTCCTGTGCTCTTTCTATACAAAACTCAGCGAACTTTTCACGTAGAAAAGGACAATGACTCTCCATGTGTATATAACAAGTTGGATTATAGTAACCACCTTCCTTCTCGACAGAATAGTGGGGCCTTTTTAAGATGAGAAAGATAGCTCAAAATCTTAAGGAGGAAACATTTCCCTAGCTGCCAGACAGCCATGCTATGTGTTAGCATAATATGAGTGCATCCAGATATGCTTAATTTCCACTGCAATAAATAATGCAGTCCTTGCACACAAAGATCCTTACAGTGAATTTTTTAAAAATAATTTTTAGATCATATTACATATTCATACAGAAAGTATATAATTGAATAAAAAAAACCCAACCATGAATCTCGCATAATTAAAACCTTAAACCTTTTCCAGGTGTACACATTATACTGGGAGCTTTTGCTCATTAATGTGATTTCATTGAACCAGCCAATTTTGGCCAGTTCAGCATCATATTTCTGAAGCTTCTGTGGTAGTAGCAATAGCAATTTGGGGTGGCAAGGCCATCGTAGCTGTCTGTAAGGAATTTGCACATTTTCTCCATGTCTGTGTCGGTTTCCTCCAGGCGCGCTGGCTTCCTCCCACCATTTAAAATATACGGGGTTGTACATCAACTAGGTGTAATTGGGTGGCATGGGCTTGCGGGCTAAAAGGGCCTGTTACTGTGCTGTATGTCCAAATTAAAATTAAATTAAACTCTCAGAGAACAATTGACCAAAACATTCATGGTTTCATGACATTATAGAATTAATAATTTGCTACCTTTTAACAAGTTACCTGGTTCCCTCTGAACTGCTCCCTTTCATGCAGAAATATCATCCAAACCATTTTACTTTGACATATATTTTATAACCTTGCAAACTTTATTTTTGAGTATAGTCTGAAGAAAAAAAATACTGCTCTTTCTAGCAGAAAGATCTGGCACTGTCTTAAGATTTCAGGAGGCCACAGACATTTTTTTCAGGGAGTGGAAACATAACTTCTGTCATTTTTTTGGAACATTTTCACAGATTTAAAATTTCCTCCAGGAAGATTACATGTATTTTAGATCCAACCCATGAAAACCACTTTTAGGCCACACAGGAGTTATAGTGGAAACATATGATATCTCTGCTATGCATCCTGTCTTCACCCTAACACCCCCCCACCCCCCCACCCCCATATCCAATGTCTTTAGATTGTAATTTAGCATGGCTGATTATATCAAGTCAGACTTTTTTTTCCCCATCACATCATAGCCAATCAGATAAATTGTACTTAAAAGGGGTACAATTAAGGACATGGTGGGCAAAGAGACTGATGCTATACAATATTGGCAACATTTGGGATTCAAGGCATTAATTAACGTGAAATGTTTCTCACTACAAAGACAACAAGATTAAACCTGTCTCTTTTATATGTGAGAGAGATCAATTAGAGAAAAATAAAGGCATGTATGGGAATTTGACAACTCCAGTACAGGTGCTGACTTCTGCAGCAGCTGAAAGACACAACTGTTTGCCTTAAAATGATTAAGATAATTTTGATATAATACTGCTGGGATAAGTGGACGTTTTACTTAATGCAAGATTGGCTCTATAATTAAATGCTTTGAAACACAGTCCCCATAGGGGATTCAGAGAAACATATCTGTCTCTTCATGCACAAAATTCATCCTACATTTAATAACTAAGGTAACAAACATGTGAAGTAAGTAACACCCTCACAATAGCTGCTTCTAGCATTTAATCGATAATAACTAATGTACATGCAACTCCACGTCAGTGCTAAATACTATTCCATTAATAAGTTATACAATAGAAGAGAAAGAAATAAAGAAAGGGTTTAACTCCAGTACAAACTTAAAATGATTTTCAATATGTATCTGTAATGATGTGGTTTTGCTACAAAATCCTGGGATAGAGGATTACTCTGGATGCCCACAGAGCTAATTGGATTGTTTTATTCACAATGCAATCAACAGCTGCCTTCTTACCTGGGACATTTTTTATTTATGTTTGATGAAATAAAACAGTCTGAGCAGGTTGTCTGAGAACTGCTTCTCTGAATATATTTGTGTGCACATTGTGTTTTGATCATTGCCTCTTCTAAACTTTCCAGTTTGCAGATATTACTATCGAACTGCCCACTTGGACTGATGCAAACACTTGAGTAAATAATATGGCATTGCTCTCTCAGCTTTGGTCTCCAATGTCAAGTTTACTCATTGTGGGCAAGAGAGCACTTGAGGTGTGATGTTTGGGCTTTGGCAAAGGGTAGATGGAAGTAGGTGATGCGTGGGCAAGGAAGGGGGTGAGTGGGAGAAAGAGAGGAAATCTGCTGAGTGTCCTCCGTTCATCATTATCCAAAGGTTCCTACTTAAATATAACTTGTTAATGAGATCTAATGGCTCCAGATCAAGCACATTAAATGATTAAATAGAATGCAAGAAAGGTAGTTAAATTTTGATGGGTGTTTACTTCTCCATAAATCTGTGTAGTTGGCAAATATACATGAAGACTTTATGATTTAAGTGGGTCAATAAAGCCATATTAAAAAGAATAATTTCTGCTTGTAATTCTTAAATGAACACCCCCATTTCCAATGAAAATCAAAACAGTTACTTAATGACCCACTCAAATAAGGAAAACTTTTTTTACTGCCCAGTCTACTTGTGTAACCATTTTCAAGGAGCTATGGATCTGAACCCCCGATCCCTCTGCAAATCAATGCATTTAAGAATTTTGCCATTAACTGAATACTTTCCCCTGACAGTTAAACTCCTAATGTTCAACTTCTTACCCTGCCTGGATTAAACTCTATTCGTCACTCTTCTGCCCAGATCTGTAATTTATCTATAAGCCATCAGGCCTTTACGCTGTCCACAACTCCACTCATCTTCGTACCATCTGCAAACTTACTCACCCACCCAGCTCTCTACTTTTTCGTCCAAGTCATTCATATATATTACAAGGAATAAGGGGTCCCAGCAGCAGTGGGTCATGAACCTCTTGCCAGAATAAGATCCTTCCACCACTACCTCTGAATTCTATGGGACAGCTAATTCTGTATCCAAATGATCAATTCACCGTGGATTCCATGCATCTATACCATCTGGATCAGCCTACGTTGAGGGACTTTGTCAAATGCCTTACTAAAGTCCAATTTCCTACTCTTGTCAACCATCTTTCTCACCTCCCCTAAAGTACTTGATCAAAGTAAGACATGACCTGCCCCACACAAAGCCATGTTGATGGTCCTTAATCTGACCATGAGTTTATAAATGTGTATAAATCCTATCTTTCAGAATTCTCTCCAATAGTTTCCCAACTACTGATGTAAGGCTTAGGGCCCTTTAATCTCCTGGATTATCCCTATTCATCTTCTTAAACAAATGTTTAAAAGTCCTTTGGGATCTTGCCTCTAGTCAGTGAAGATCTTTGTCTGGACCCCAACAATCACCTCGCTTGCTGTAGTGCGCATCGAAAGAACCAAAGACTTGTTGATCCAAACCAAGGCTTTTATTAACTAAAAGACTGGAGCATATCACAAGTAGATCAACCAGTCCAGAATGACCTGGTCTGGCTAGGAGCAATCCTTTAAGACCTGCCAGTAGGTGTGGCTACACTCTCAGCCAATCACAGTCATCCTACACTACCATCTGTACATAATGTACATATACACATTGGTGATAGAATCTGTACTATCACGCTTGCCTCTTTCAATAACCTGGGATATATCCCATTAGGTCCAAGGGACATCCACTTCCAAAGACCCAGCACCAACTTTCTTTTAAATATCCCAAAATGCTGTAACACATTAGCATTCCCTACATCCTGCTCCATATCACTATCCTCCATGTCCTCCTCAATGAACATTAATGGAAAACTACTCATTGAGTACGTCATACACTTCCTCTGACTCCAGAAATATTATTTACCTCTTGGATAATATCACTTAATTACCAATCATTATAACACCCATGTTTGGCTCTGAATGTTTGAAAATGATTTGGGGATGAATCTTTCTAGGTTTTCCTGACTAGCTTCATTTCACTGCAAGGCAGAAATAATAAGAAACCTTAAGAATTGTTTGATTTAACCACTGTTCATTTTAGGTCCTTGTACCATCACAAAGACTTGAATTTTACCCAGAGCCTAGCAGAACAATGGCATAACAGTTTATGCATAAATACAGAGCATAGAAAGTAGAAGCAGAAGTGGGCTCCAGCATGTCATACAGCACCCATAGAAAGCAAAAATAAAACCCTCGACATATCCAAATTAAGCCCTTCTTCAGGCTCAGGCCCAACTTGTCACTGCCTTTTGTCTTTGAGAATTGTTGCATGACCTGCTGAGTTTCACCAGTTCTTTGTGCACTGCACTAGATCCCAGCATCTGCAGATTTCTGGTTTACCTGCAGAAGGAGGCGCATTGAATCCTTTCATGACTGATTATCTATCTCAGCACTCTCTCTTCAAATCCTTGCTGCCTTTCATATATAAAAATCTATCTTTTAAAAAATTATTTATTTAATTGACTTTGTTCCTTAAATTTCTGTTCTGATGAATTCACGTTCATCAGTTTTTGAGTGATGACACTTTTCCTCATCTTAGTCCTAAATGTCTTCCCCACTGTCCTCAGTCAAGGCAATGTCCTTACATCCTGCCTGACCAGCCCTGTCAGAATTCTGCACAATTCCATCAGATCTTTTCTCATTCCTCTCTAAACACTAATAACATAAGTCTAATCAACCCAATCTCTCCTTTCAGGACAGTCCTGCCATTTTAAGAATATTTGTTGCACAAGTTTTGGGCTAACTAAACCTCTTCATTGGTAAGGTAATCAAAACTGCACATAATATCTAAGGCCACACGTAGGTAGGTGTAATAAGTTGTGATCTAAGTTAGCTCATTCTGAAAAGTGGTGATATTTATAATGAAGGGAAAAAAAAACTTTTAACATGCATAGAGCAAACACCCAGCCAATGTGATAAGGAAATAGAAATACAGCAAAGAATAAATATTGGCTGGGACACCAGGGATAACTCTCCTCTTATAAACTATTACCATGAAACAAGACAAGGTGTCGAAAATTCAATCTCCCTGAGTAGTTTTGGTGCTCTGTTTTGGGGACTGAACTCAGAGCCTCAATCCCAAAGGAGAAAGTGCTACCAACTGAATCACAGCTGAAAGGAATCAAGACATGAACGAATTCCTTTACACTTCTGTGATATTCTCCAGAGTCTAAAACATTGAGATTTGGGAACAACTGCACAGTGAGCAAAACATTCCAGTTTGTGAAAGTGTGATGCTGGGTGGATAAGGCAATAAAACGATATATTTGAATGATGCTGAGGAAGAAGCAAGGTTGGATGAATATCAAAACTAATGCAGGCAACTGATATGGAAGACTGTTGTTCATTGGCTGTGTAACCTATGATTGAAAGATGGTGGCTGGAGTGAGTACAGGAGACTCAGCAACTTGCTGGCAACCAGGAAATGCATGAGCAGTAAAAGCCATCTGGGATCCAGCCCCCATCTCAATGAGAAAATAATAAGGGTGAACCCATCAGGGACAGAGGGACAGTAAAAGAAACACTTCAAAGAACTTTTGAACCATGATTTTCACTTGATGTGAGCATTCTGGAGAGCAATCTCTGATGACCACCCTTGCTGCCACTCCTGACTGAAATTAAGTTGAGAAGGCTGTTGTCTCAACTTCAAAATAACAAAAGGCCTAGGAAGCCCCAACTAAATCTTGAAACCTGACCATGAATAACTTTAGTTATAATTCCACAAGCTTATTATTCATATCTGGGAAGCAGAGAAGATATCAAGGGCAGAGAGAATTTAGAGTCACAACCATCCTCAAGAAAGGAGTCAGGTGCGACTGTGGTCACGGGCCACCACAGAGAAATACATCCTCAATTGACTCCCCCTAATAGCTGAAGGGCTAAACTCCAAATTATGCTACTGTATTATGAATTCTACCCATTGAGAGGGCCAGTGGACATGACCTTGACAACTCCAAGAAAAAATTGTATAGCACCAGCCTCTGCACGGCCTTCTTGAACCTCATTACAGCCTTTGATTCCATCAAACGGGAGAGACATCTCTATGAAATTTACATTCAGAATGAAAGATATACATCTTTCTTACATTTTTTTTTCATTGTCAAAATACAAATCAGAATATTAGCCATATGGTCTGAACCATGTATACCACAGGAAAAGGCCTTTCAGCCAACAATGTCTGAGGGAATTGGTGTGTGAAAATCAAGACGTCAGACTTACCACAATAACATAGTCTACTAGGCACTTGCAATCCTTCCCTCCAACATTTTCCAGAGACCTGGACTACCTAAAGTAAGCACCTCAAAGCACTAGGAAAATATTACCAACACTGTCTTTGCAAAGCTCTTCCAAATTCACTGGAAGGATAAGCAAAGGACCAATACCCTCTTCCAAGCCAACATATCCAGCTAAGAGACCAAATTATTCTCAGCTGGGTTTGTTTGGTTAGCTTCCTTGTACTATGCCCAACACCAAAATAGGCACTCTATTCCAGGACACTATATTCCGACATTGCAAGTGAGCAGAGAAAAAGATTCAAGCATATGCTGAAAGCTTCTTTGAAGAAATGCTAACCCTGCAAAATTCTAGCCCCTTGCAGCTGAAAATCTGACTGATTGGATAAAAAAAAATTCTTTTCAATATTTTTAATTAAATAAATGTTCCATAGGTACATAACAATAAAATAAAGTTTTAATAAATCTTGTAAGAAAAATTTTAGATGTAAATAAATATCTAATTCAATCCCCTCCCTTCAGAGGCTACTGACAAACACACAATCCACTCCTAATAATTAAAAGAAAGGAAGGTAAACATTGGGTTCAAAAACCAAAAACTAGTTAATCTTTCAAATTTTGAGCCCCATAAAGAAAAAAAGTTAAGATTCATTTCAGTAGTGGCACAACTAATTTTTAGATAAAAACTTGAGAATTTTTTTTGATGATATAACCATTTATATTGACGAGGGTTGATGTTGTCTACATGGATTTCAGAAAGGCATTTGGGAAGGACTCACATGGGAAATTGGTCCAAAAGGTGAGGGCACAATGCTGCTGCAGTGCCATTGACTTGGGTTAGAAACCAGCTCTATCTATGTTATTCCTCTCGAGTTTGTACATTCTGCCTGCCTCTGCGTGGGTTTCCTCCAGATGCTCTGGTTTCCTCTCACCTTTCAAAAACTTCCTGGGTTGTTGGTCAATTGGATGTAATTGGGGTGTCACAGGTTCAAGGGCCTGCTACCGTGCTGTATGTTTAAATTTTAAAAAATAATGGGGTGTAGGAAAAGTTGGCCAACTGGATCCACACTTGCCTTGGTATTAAGAGGCAATGGAAAATAGTGGAATGATGTCTTATTGGCTTCAGTGAAGGGATCCTTATTCTTTGTTCTGTGTGTGGAATCTGGATCAAGTCCACAGGATGCTTGCCTTTAATGGTCAAGACAGAGAATATAAGATTAGAATATTAGAGAGGTGATGGTGCAACTATGTTAGATGTACTTTCATACACAGCTAGAATACTATGAACAGTTCTGATTGCCATATGTGATTGCATTGGAGAGGGTATAGAGGAAATTCACCATGATGTTGCCAAAGATAGAGCACCTACAGGAATAACTAGATAGGCTGGCTTCTTTTTCCTTAGAGCAGAGATCAGGTAGATAGTAGGAAACATTTTCGATGGCAGTGGTGTCTAAAACTAGAGCTTATAAGTAAAACACAAAAGCCTGAAGACACTGTGATTGAAGTGACAACACAATGCTGGAGAAGCTCATTAGATAAAACAGTGTTCTTTATAACAGCAAAGATACATAACCAACATACCCTTCATAAAGGTATGAGCAAAAATGTGGGCAAGTGTCCATACAAAATGTTTGGGGCAGGGGTGGAGGGGCATGGGGAGGAGCACAGTACTTCTTTGGCTTGGCTTCGCGGACGAAGATTTATGGAGGGGGTAAATGTCCACGTCAGCTGCAGGCTCATTTGTGGCTGACAAGTCCGATGCGGGACAGGTGGATAAGGGAGGTAGGCACTCCAGAAAATGGGGGGGGGGGGGGGGGGAATGGCTCTGTGAATAGAGAGGAAAGAAAGAAGACAAAGGGATGAGGAAGGAAGGGAGAACTGGGAGTCGGCTAGCAGAAACTTGAGAAGTTGATGTTAATGCCATCCAGTTGGAGAGCATCCAGATGGAAAATTAAGTGTTGCTCCTTCAATTTACAGGTGGTCTGGGTTTGACAGTACGTAAGTCCATGGATAGACACGTGCTAATATGTAATGGATCAAGTAGTGGTAAATGGAATCGCTGTTGAAAGGTGCCGTGGATATGGTGGGCTTGAAGCCCTGTCTTTATGGTGGATGTCTTCAGGAGTCCATGATCTAGTTTTCCTTCTGCAGAAGCAATTTATAAAGCTAATAGAATGGGCCCTACTTGTGTGAGGATTTGAGTACAAAATTAATGAGGTCTTTCTATACATAGGGCTCTGGCTGGTTTGCAGGCTAACCCTGTATTCTTCAGTAAGGGCAAAATTAAAGGTCATCTCATAGTGGTATAATGAGGGACCAAATGGAACAGAATTGGGCAGGGGAGGAGAGGGGAAGAATCCAGTGAGGAAAATGGAGCTGGATGAAACCAAAGAAGGGGGAGGTTGAGAATGGTTGAGGGGAGGAGAGAAAGGAGGGTGTGAGTGGGATTGGAGAAAATCTTGGGCTGGGAGTGAAAGGGAAAGGGGGAAGAACAGAAATCGTTTGGACAAGGGGAGAAGTGACCTGTTACCTGCAATTTGAAAATTAAATGTTCATGCCATTGGGCTTAAGACTGCCCAGGATGAATAGGAGATGTTATTCCTCTCAAGTAACGCTGGGCCTCAGTCTGGCAGTGAAGTAGGCCATGGATGGACAGGTTAGTAAAGGAATGGGAAAGGGAACTATGGACGTTGTGGACAGACCACAATTGTGGCACAGTTGGCATAGCAGTTAGTGCAATGCTGTCACAGCAACCAGTGAACTGGGTTTGAATCCTGTGTGAGGACTGTATATATTCTCCACGTGTCTGTGTGGGTTTCCTCCAGGTGCTCCAGTCTCCTACCATCCCTCATAACGTTAATTGTGTGTAATTGGCTGGCATGGACTCTTGGGCAAGAAGAGTCTGTTACTGTGTTCCAAGTCTAAATGTTATTTTAAATGCTTTCTGAAACTGTCCCCAATTTTATGATTTCTTTGGCTGGGGTATCTGAAACCGATCATCATAATTGCAGGATAAGAAGCCAATTATTCGGGACTGAGATGAAATGGAACTTCTGTATCAAGAGAGCAGTGAAAGCAAGAGGAGTGGCTATATTAATTAGCAAAAATGTGCCATTTAAAATAGAAGAGGAAATAATAGATCCAGCAGGGAGATATGTTATGATAAAATGTCAGATATATTCAGAGCTTTGGAATCTACTTAATATATATTCACCTAACGAAGAAGATCAAAAGTTTATGCAAGATATCTTTTTGAAGGTAGCTAATACGCAAGGGAACATACTAGTAGGAGGGGATTTCAATCTGAATTTGGATCCAAATATGGATAAAACGGGGAAAAAAATTAACAGGAAGAACAAAGTAACCAAATTTATAATTAAATCAATGCAAGAAATGAAACTTGTGGACATATGGAGGAAACAAAACCCAAAAGAAAAGGAATACTCATACTACTCGACTAGACATAAAACATACTCAAGGATAGACCTATTCCTGTTATCAGCCCACATACAAGGGAGAGTTAGGAAAACGGAATATAAAGCTAGACTATTATCGGACCACTCACCCCTGTTATTGGCAATAGAGCTAGAAGACATCCCTCCAAGAATGTATAGATGGAGATTAAACCCCATGCTACTTAAAAGACAGGATTTTAGAGAATTTATTGAAAAACAATTAAAAATGTACTTTGAAGTAAATACGGAATCAGTGGAAGATAAGTTTATACTATGGGACGCAATGAAAGCATTCATTAGAGGGCAAATAATAAGTTATGCAACCAAGATGAAGAAGGACTATAATCAGGAAACAGAGCAGTTGGAAAGGGAAATAATAAACATAGAAAAAAAATTAGCAATAAAGGAAGATACAACCAAAAGAAGAGAATTGGCGGATAAAAAAATAAAATATGAAACATTACAAACATATAAGGTGGAGAAGAATATAATGAAGACAAAACAGAAATATTATGAACTAGGGGAAAAAACACACAAAATCCTAGCATGGCAGCTTAAGACAGAGCAAACTAAGAAAATGGTATTGGCAACAAGGAAAAAAGACAAACAAATTACATATAATCCAAAAGAAATTAAGGAAAACTTCAGAGAATTCTATGAACAATTATACCGAACCGAAAACGAAGGGAAAGAAGGGAAAATAGATGAATTTTTGACTAAAATTGAACTACCAAAACTACAAATAGAGGAACAAAATAAATTAACAGAACCATTTGGAACAATAGAAATACAAGAGATAATAAAAAATTTACCAAATAATAAGACACCAGGAGAGGACGGACTCCCAATAGAATTCTACAAAACATTTAAAGACCTAATAATACCGCCCCTCCTGGATGTAATCAACCAGATTGATGAGACACAAAACTTACCAGATTCATGTAAAACAGCAATAATTACAGTGATACTAAAACAAGGGAAAGATCCACTCTCACCAGCGTCATATAGACCAATATCTTTGCTAAACACAGATTATAAGATAATAGCTAAACTATTAGCGAACAGATTAGCAGAACAGGTACCGAAAATGGTAAATTTAGACCAAACTGGATTTATCAAAAAAAGACGCACAACAGACAATATTTGTAAATTTATTAATTTAATTCATGCAGTAGAAGGAAATAAAGCACCTACAGTAGCAGTTGCTTTAGACGCAGAGAAGGCCTTCGACAGAGTAGAATGGAATTACTTGTTCAAAGTATTGCAAAAATTCAGTTTACCGGAGAAGTATATTAATTGGATTAAAGCATTATATAAGGGACCGTTAGCGAAAGTGACAGTAAATGGACATGTATCAAAGCAATTTAACTTAAGCAGGTCAACGCGGCAGGGATGCCCACTATCACCATTATTGTTTGCGCTAGCTATAGAACCACTAGCAGAATCGATAAGAAGAGATAATAATATAAAAGGAATAAAAATAAAAGACAGGGAATATAAAATCAGTCTGTTTGCGGATGATGTGATAGTGTACTTAACAGAACCAGAACTATCAATAAAAGAACTATATAAGAAATTGAAGGAATATGGAGAAGTGTCGGGATACAAGATAAACGTAAATAAAAGTGAAGCAATGCCTATGAATAACGCGGATTTCTCAAAATTTAAGGAGGAATCCCCATTCAGATGGCAAACGCAGGCAATAAGATACCTAGGTGTGCAAATAAACAAAAATCTAGGCCAATTATATAAACTCAATTACAATCCACTAATGAAAAAATTACAGGACGATTTAGAGCATTGGAAAGAGCTACCACTAACACTGATAGGAAGGATAAACTGTATTAAAATGAACATTTTTCCAAGGATACTATACTTATTTCAGGCATTGCCAATACAACTGACAGAAAAATTCTTCAAAGAGTTAAAGAAAATAATAAGGAGATTTTTATGGAGAGGGGGGAAACCGAGGATAGCACTAGACAAATTAACAGAATGGTATAAACAAGGAGGCTTACAATTGCCAAACTTCAAAAATTATTATAGAGCCGCACAATTAAGGTACCTATCAGATTTTTATCAAACAAGGGAAAAACCAGACTGGACGAGACTAGAATTAGATAAAATAGGGGAAAAGATACCTGAACACATATTATATAAATGGGACGAAAAATTGGTACAACATAGAACTTCTCCAGTATTACACCATCTCCTCAATATATGGAAGAAGATTCATGTAGAAAGAAATAAAATAAATTACCAAATACCAAAACTAATATTGACGCAAAATAAGCTACTCCCTTTTACAATAGACAACCTTGCCTTTAGAAAATGGGAAAAAAAAGGGATTAAAAGAATAGAAAATTGTTTTTCAGGAAGTAGATTCTTATCCTTTGAACAAATGAGAGATAAGTACAATATAACGGGAGATACAGCGCTGGCATATTACCAACTGAGATCCTACTTGAAAGATAAATTAGGAAGCAACTTGAGTTTACCAGAGGGAAGTAACCTTGAATATGTGATTACAGATACAATGTTAATCAAAAGATTTATAAAAAATATGTATATTAAACTGCAAGAAAAGGAAAATGAGGAAACAAATGGTAAAACTAAACAAAAATGGGAACAAGATTTAAATATAAAGATAAAAAAGGAAACATGGGAGAAGTTATGCTCTGGAACGATGAGAAATACAATAAATACGAGGCTGCGTATGATACAATATAATTGGTTACACAGACTATACATTACACCGCAAAAGTTAAATAAATGGGACCCAACAGTATCTGATAGATGTTTTCGATGTAAAAAAGAAAGGGGAACAACAATTCATGCAATCTGGACATGTGAGAGAGTAAAAAAATTTTGGGATGATCTCAATCAGATATTAAATAAAATAACAGAAAACAATATACCAAAGAATCCAGAGATCTTTCTCCTAAGTAACATAAAAAATAAAGAATTTGGAATTGACTTGGAGGATGCACAAAAAAGATTTGTTAAGATAGCCCTAGCTGTAGCAAAAAAATGTATTATGTCAACCTGGAAATTGGAAGATAATTTGAAAATACAACAATGGTATATAGAAATGAATAAATGTATTCCATTAGAAAAAATAACATATAGTTTAAGAAATAATATTGAAATATTCGAACAAGTATGGGAGCCTTACATTAAATACAATAGCGAAAACCTACCGGGAACAAACATTACCTAAGTTGATGGAAGGAGAAGAGAAGAAAAAAATGGACTCAGTAGAATTTCTGGTGTATTTTTGTTGAATGACAACATTGTCTAACTGAATTAATGCAACCTAGATTGTATAACTAAAATGGATGAGAGGGGGGAGGGATGGGGGGGTGGCTTGGGAGGAGGGAGGGGGGAGGGAGAAAAAGTCACTGCAAATGTGTGGAAAAGAAAAAGTGTATATCATGGCTATTGTGATTTATGGTGTGAAAAATAAAAAATTAAAAAAAAAAAAAAAAAAAAAGAGAGCAGTGAATCTTCAGACTTCTCAATCCAAGAAAAGAATACATTCACGATAAAAGCCAATAGTTCTTTTATGGAAATTAAAGGAATCAAAGAAAATCAGGCCTGCAAAGGAAAATGCCACTGAAGTAAAACAACACTTAGATTAGGTAGAAAAGTCCAAATGGGTTCTCTGTTCTTTACTCCTTATGCTCAAGTATTTGAGAACACCCCAAAATGACACTGCTAATCCACATGATCTGATCGCTGTTTGTGGGAACTTACAGTGCAGTACTAGAGTCTTATGCCTGCCAACTAAGCAGAAAGGCCACCTGAAACTGTAAGTATTGTAGTTTTTTTTTTGCATAATCCAACTTGATATTTGCTTTTTAATTGAATTTATCCTTTTTAATTACATAATAACTATTTAGTAATGCTGGCCCAAGATGTTTGTCTTAATTTGTAAAAGGTATCTAGTGAGGAAAGAAAACTAAGTTTCTAACTCAGCACATTTCAGTACATTTCAACTCCATTCTGATAACACAGAACAAAAAGCCAAATCCATCCTTCTTAATAATGCCACTTGTATCACAGAACTACTGATCCATTTGCTCAATACCCAAGAGTGTGATTCATAACATATAGCACTCAGTGATTTCCAGCATCTTTGTTTTGGCTGGGAATAGCAAAATTGGACTCCTGAATCAGCTCAGTCTGCAACAGTTCCATCAAACTCACCTAGAGGAGTTTGTCGGATAGAAGTCCAGTCATAAAACCTCAACTCGATCATTCTTCTTCAAAGTTAAGCTCTAATGGAAATTCCGTGAGGCTCTCCTATTAACTAATGTAAGGTGAAACGGATTATTTAGCTTTGCTGTAATACCCAGCAATACATCTTCCATAAAATGGATCACTTTCTGTCTACATGTTGTTCCAATTTCCCTGTAAATGCTGATTACACCATTATAATACTTTCATTTTCTTTAGAACTCTATTTGCTAAACCCGAGATAAAAAAGACGGCAATAATGCTTTTCAAGTCAAATGTACATTAAAGCCACATTAATATGTTGAGCAGGAGACTAATTATCCTGCATGCAACTACCCTTATCATTTGGGTTTTACGTTTTTTTCCCATGTGCAGGGAAGAAAGATTTAATTGTTTTATTATCAAATGGATCAGACTGGAGATAACATGTGGCATTACTAATGGCAGGAAAAGAGCAGACAGGTCAACATGGCTTCCTGCAATCAGATCCTTCGGATAGACCATATATTTGCTAAATTATTACAATGTGCTCATTGTGTTTTTAAATGAATTTTAAACTGACTACACAACCTTCTTTGCTTAAAGGATTCCTATCAAGGGGCCTTCATTGCTTGCCTGTTGGTGTCATGCATTCAAACATATTTAATGCCTCAAAAACATGTCAGATAATGTGTTAACTTTTGATGCAGAGGGCTCTTGAACCTACTTGATCTTATCCTTTCAGAGTACCATTTCTAACGCCTTTCCATTATAGCATCCCATTGTCTCATGAAGGAGTCCAGTGTCAACCACATTTCTTGAAGAGCCACTCCAAATGTCGATTATGCTCCGTGCAAAAAGAAATTCTTTCTGTCCTTCTTAGCTTGGACCTTAAAACTCTGGACATTGCAGCTTCCTTTGATTGCCCTTTCATTGCCAATGAAGAAAGTTTATCAACTTTAAAGAATTTTCTTTTGAGATACATTTCAGTTCAATGGGAGCTAGGTTTCTGAGTACAGACTGGCATAATTGGGGAATGGGTAAAGAGTTGATGAGACCTGGGGTAAATCATCCACAATCAAATTGAATAGCAGGGTACTCTTGGAGGGCCATATATCCCACTCTTACCCCATTTTCTTATGTTCAGTTTGACTTCTGGACTGAGGAGCAACATGCTTCAATCGAAGGCAGCATTTATTTTGGTTAATTTCTTTTTATATTTATAGTTACAACATGGTTCCAGGCCCTTCTGGCTCATGAGCCCATACCGCCCAATAAACCAATAAACCTACAAACCCCATACCGGAAACCGGAGGAACCAGAGAAAATCCAAGCAAGTCACATGGAGTGCATACAAATTCCTTATAGACGGCACCAGACTCATACCTGGGTCACTGGCACTAATTTATTGGGTGTGAGAACTTATGAACTGTGGATTTGGCAATGCTTTAATTGTATGGATTTCAGTGGTGGAGAAGAAATCCCTTTTGGAAAGATTGAATTTATAAATATTTATAAACAAATATTCTATATGCAATCTGATAACTGTCACTCCACCAAAATGACCAAGAAAAATGTACAAAGGGGGAGGTCACATGATGGTGAGAGTCTAGGAGGCTGCAAATCATAGGAGCTCCCAGACCTAGAACAGCAAACAGCATTAAAAATTGAAATCCAGGACAAGAGTAAAAACCCTGCCTGAATACAAAAGAATGAGGAAGCTTCAATCAACAAAAAAAATGAAATTACAACGAGGATGTGGGTGACCCAATGGGGATCCGAAGCAAGTGTAGGAGCCTCATGTCGGGAGCAATGGCGGTGCCGACCCAAGCGCCGTCGAAGATAGTGCAACCACCCCCCCACCCCCTGGCCTCAGCAACAATGGGAGCTCCGCAGGCAGGTGGTGCCCGGAACGGAGGAACAGCTCTGAGCGGCAGTAAGGCCAGTCAAAGCCTTGGAGTGGGTGAGTGGGAATGAGGGAGGACAGCTGCCTCTCCCAAGCGTTTGCAGGTTCGCAAGCAAAGCATGCAAAGCAGCAGTCTACCTGGCAGTTGGGGTCCGTTGGTAGTGCATCAAGTTGGGGAGTGGCGGGCTTGAGTGGAGCCAGTGTGAGCTTGGGAATTGCGAGCTCCAACGAAGATGCAGAGGAGACAGTTATCGCGAGGGCCGTCGAGTCGGAGACGAGGGTCGGCGGGGCGAATATAACAGCTGCAATGGTGGTGGTCAGATGTGAAAGGGACCCAGCCATGAGGCTAGGAGAAACTGGAAGGCTGGGCTGAAACAGAAAAGGGAGGAGGAGGGCTCGGAGCCCTCCTTAAGAGAGATTTTACAGACTCTGTGGAAAATAGGTTGGAGAAGGTAGTGGACAAAAAAAAAGGCCAGAGACAGGTCCGAAAAACTAGACTGGATGGAGAAGGCCCTGGTGAATATAACAGGCAGGGTGACAGAGGTAGAGGAGAGATTGAGGTCAGGGGAAGATAGAATTGCCACAATGGAGCAAGAAATTAAAGATCTCCTTAAAGAAAGAGATGAGGTATGGGGGAAGCTGGATTTTCTGGAGAACTTCACAAACGCTGCAACATTAAAATAGTGGGATTGAAAGAAGACTCCTAACTAAATGGATCCCTGAAGCATCAGGAAAGGAAGCACTGGGAACCCTCATTAAAGTCGAAAAAGCCTATAGAGCCTCAATCTCTAAGCCAAGACCCTGGTCGATCCTTATAAAGTTAAAATATTTTCAAGATCATGAAACAACAGTAGGGGCAGCGGCACAAGGGGCAATTTAGAGTGGAACTCCCTTGGAGTTCAGGGGGTCAAATGTGTTCTTTTATCCAGATATTAGTCCAGCTCTGCTCAAGAAGTGGAAAGACTTTGAACTGATCAAGCGATCAGCCAAGCAAAAGATATATGATCATGTTCTACGTCATCCCGCTACCTTGAAAATTACTTTGCTGGGATGGGAGGAAGGATATTTTTTACAGAAAAGTAAAAAGTGTGTCAGTTTATAAATATTCTGCCGGCAGTAAATGGAGTAAGTGGAAAAGAATAAAAGGGGCAGTAAGACTTCTAAAAAAAAAATCGTTAAAACCGGTAGACTTGGAGGACTTGGATTTCTGTGTTATATAAAGAATGGGGTTTTGGCTGTTTTCTGTTTTTTTTTTAAAAAGAGGATAAAAGATGTTATATGTAAGTGTCTGGGGGATTCTGGGACTGAATGGGTGGAGGGTGATGAGGGTAAAAATGGAGAGACATGGTAACCACATGATAAGGGGTAATGGCAGTGAGAGGAGGAGAGTGACCACCAGAGGTGTGAGTGGAGGGTGGCTGAGACTCATGTATGATGTATGTTGGGTATGTGTTCCCTTTTATTATTTGGAGGGGTATGATTGTGTGTGGGTATGTATGTTGTGGTGTTGAAAGCAAATGGGTTTGTGGCATCCTTTTTATTTCTCCAGGGCCTGTCGCGGCTTGGATGGAGTGGAGCAATGGGCAGATGGCAAGAGATTGGGTTTGCGGGGGTGTGGCAGTGGGTATGGAGGGAAAACATTTAGGGAAGGAGCCCTGGTGTGATGGATAAAAGTGTAAAGTATGCTACTTTCAATATTTACGTCTTAAACGGAACGGTGAAATGAAAAAGGTTCTCAGCACACATTAAAAAGATGGGAATAGATCTGGCCTTCCTCCAAGAGACACATTTAACTGAGTGGGAGCTTCTGAAGCTAAAAAGGGGATCGGTGAATCAGGTCATATCCTCCTTGTTTGGCTCAAAGGCAAGGGGGGTAGCAATTCTGTTGGGGAAGAGTGTTCCAGTGCAGGTGCAGAGGGTGATTACAGACAAAACAGGAAGATTCGTTAAGGTGCACTGTCAGATATATTCAGTATCCTGGACACTAGTGAATGTCTATACCCCCGATTATGATGATGAAAAATTTATACAGCACATTTCCCTATGATTGGCAGAGGCAAATGAAAATATTCTAATGGGGAGTGACTTTAATCTATGTCTGGATCCACAAAACAAATAGCTAGGGCTAAAGTAATGAAAGCCACCATTGACTGCATGAGAGAGCTGAATTTGATAGATGCGTGGAAGAAAAAGCATCCAAGAGAGAGAGTTTACTCATTTTACTCAAAGCAATATGATTCCTACTTTTTCTGGGTTCAGCCCCTATAGAGGATAGGATCATGGAAGCTGAGTATGGGGCAAGGCTTCTCTCAGACCATTCCCCCCTAGTTTTGACTATAGAAACACCAGATAAGCAGGACACAACATACAGGTGGGGTCTTAACACTCTGTTGTTGAAAAAGCCAGAGTTTTGTAGTTGCATAAGAGCTGAAATAGCCCTGTTTTGTGAGACCAACTGCCCCTCTACTACAGATAAATTCCTTCTGTGGGACACCCTTCAGGCATACTTGAGGGGCCAGATAATTGAGTAGACAAAGACAGTCAAGTAAAATTATATGAGGGAGGTGAAGGAACTGGAAAAGGACATTACCCAATTAGAGAAGAATTTTCAGAAATCCGGCCCAGAGGACCACTATAGAGCTCTTACGAACAAGAAATTGGAATATAATACTCTTCAAATGTATAGTATGGAGAAGGCCCTTACGAGGTTGAGGGAAAAGTATTATGAGTTGGGGGAAAGAACTTACAAGGTCCTGACCTGGCAGTTAAGGGCAAAAGAGAGTTAGATAAGACTCTAGTGGGCAAAGGAGTTAAGGGTTATGGGGATAAGGCTGGAAAGGGGTACTGATGGTAGTGATCAGCCATGATCTGTAAAATGGTGGTGCTGGCTCGACGGGCCGAAGGGCCTACTCCAGCTCCTATTGTCTATTGTCTATAACAAGCCTCTAGAACAATCAATGTAATACAAACAGGGAGTGGCCAGATCTCGTATAAACCAAAGGAAATTAATGAGACCTTCAGAGAATTTTATAAAACTGCATTGACTTGGGATTCAATCGAATGGATGAGTTTATGACCAGGACGGACTAGACCTTTCTCTCACAGAGGAAGAGCTGGGGAAAGCATTGAGCGTGCCACAAGCTGGTAAGTCTCCAGATGAGGACAGATTCCCACCTGAGTTCTATCAAGAATTTAAGAATTTACTAATGCCTCTGTATATGAAGGTGATGGACCAGGCTTGGGAAACACAGACCCTCCCAGAATCGCAACGTAGCTCAAGAATTTTTAAATGATATAAACCCTGGTAAAACCTACTCATTTGTCTCACCAATTTATCAATTATACAGTTTAGGAGTTATGGAAAAATGTTTCAACATGGACATACTCAAGGTGGATTTGCACTTCAGAATTATTAAAGTTAGCAAGCACTGTGAAGTCATGGCTATATGAGAATTATCTCCAGATTGTTGGCACTCGTTTTCTTGACAAATGTGTTCAGATTTTGGACACTAAATCTTTAACTTTCTGCAAATCCTTTTGAAGAATGTTTCAGTATCATGTACACAAATGCTAGATTGGACTGTCACAGGGCACCATAAACTGGGAGAATACACCCTGTTGAGGGAGAAGCAGAGGAGATGACTCTTCAGGATGGTGACCATGGCAGCAGACTAGGGAGGGGCTCTGTGGCTGAGGGACCCACACAGGATGCGGGGAATGCAGTCAGGGAATAGTCACGGGAGACTTGCTCATGGGAACTAGGTATTGGAGCTGGATTCGAGAGGGTGATGAGGGCATAAAAGGTTCCCAAGGGCTTCCTGATTATGTTTTTTGGATCATGAGCTTGGGTTATCGATGGTTTGAACAGGAGTCTGTGCAGTTGCAGAGGCTGCTGGGAGTGCTGGAGGGGAATCCATGAACACTCAGTGACTCCGAAGAGACTCCCTTTTGCTTCTCTTCCTCTCACACCGTTAAAGCCTCAGGAAACATTAATGCTGACTCGTGTCAATTTTGTGTAATATTATGTGTTCTGCACTATTACATGACATAAAGGAATCTTGAATCCACAGGGGGCCTTTTCTGACTGGCTGTCGAAATATCAACCCTTTAAGGAAATAAATGCAAATTGGTGGATTATTCCAATATCCTTTGTCTGTTATGCACGTTTAACATTTTCTACATCTCCGCTGAAAAAGAAACCCTATGCTCCACAACAAATTTGGTCATGGTGTCCCATCTCCCATGTCTCCAGTCTTTCCTAACAGGCTTGATTGTAAAATTAAAAGCAGGTTCTGCTGGAAGTCATCGGCAAGTCAAGCAATAGCTGTGCCTGCACCTGCCAGCCTTTTCTGTTTGATTCCAGTTTTTGGCATCTGCTGTGTTTTGCTTGCATCACTAGAGGTCAACATGGAACCATTCTTCAAAACAACTGTCGGTCACCCAAGAGCATGCCACTTGAGGTATGAAGCATTTTGAATATGACTAACTAGTCAATTAACTACAAAATGTGGTCTTTTGGCTCACAAGGTTTGCAATTTTAATAATAATTACTGTATGGTCTGGAATTTTGGTCACATTTCCTTCAACAAAAAAATGTATAATAGGCAAATTTATAACTTATCGAAATCTCCTTACATATTGCACTTTTAGAGTAAAATGCCATTTACATCAGCACATGAAATATTGCAGATGCTGGAATCTGGAGCAACAACAATCTGTTGGTGGAACTCAGCAAGGATCAGTGGGAGGAAAAGGACTGTCTGTGTTTCAGATTTATCGAGAATCTTGACAGAGGGTTCCAAACCAAAACAATGACAATTCTTTTTCTACACACTGATGCTGGCATTTACATAGGATTTGTGGTACAGAAGCCAAACATTCATACCAACAGATATTGTGGGTGTGCTCAACACAAGGCTCCTCCCACCTTACTTCATCATACTCTATTAGCATAACCTATGCCCCCTTTTCCCTGATTTCTTTAACCAGCCGCTTTAACATCATATAAACATTACAACTTTAATGGCACCTCTTGGGTCATCTCTCAACCTTGCCCTTTCTAACCTCTGCCCTGTAACTTCTGTACAAAGTACAACTGGCAATTGCCACTGAGACTTTTTCCAGTGCTATGTGAAGAGAAACTGTGCAGATCAGTACAGCAGAGAAACTACCAACTTAATTACACAGGGAAACAAGACCTGAACTTTGCAAATAACAAGGAGGTGTATCCTTGCAAACATCAGCAGTATTCAGAATCAGAAAAAGAAGTCTGTTATATGTCAACACAAGAGACTGAAGATGCTGGAACCCAGAGCAAATCTGTCCTAAAGACAAGCACTGGAAAATCACAATGGTCACCCCATTTTTCAAGAAGGGAGAGAGGTAGCAGAAAAGAAATTATAAACTGATTAGCCTGATATCATTTGCATTTTAAGAAGGAATTTGACAAGGTGCCACACACGAGGCTATTTAACAAGATATGATCCCATGGTATAGCAGGAAGCATACTAGCGTGGGTAGAACTTTGGAATGAATACAAGGATCATATTGTGGTGTTCCACAGGGGTCGGTGTTGGGACCGCTCCTTTTTATGTTGTATATTAGTGTTTTGGATTATGAAAGGAAGTCAAGTTTGCAGATGATATGAGAGTAAGGGGAGGAGCAGGTCACGTTGAGGAAACAGGAAGGCTGCAAAAGGCCTTCAACAGATTAGGAGAATGGGCCGAGTAATGGCAAATAAAGTACAATGTTGGAAAGTGTACAGTTGTGCACTTGGGTAGAAAAAATAAGCGGCCAGACCAATGTTTTAAATGGTGTGAAAATTGAAAAAAAAGATGAAAAGGGACTCGGGAATCCTCGTGCAGGATAGCCTGAAGGTAAACTTGGATGTGGAAAGAGTGGTGAAGAAGGAAAATGGAATGCTGGGATTAATTTCAAGAGGACCAGAATACAAGGGCAGGGATGTCATGTTGAGGCTTTATAAGACACTGGTGAGCAGTTTTGGCTCTTCATTTAAGAAAGGATGTGCTGACATTGGAGAGGATTCAAAAGAGGTTCACAGGGATGATATGGGGAGTGTTGACAGCTCTTGGCCTGTACTCATTGGAATTTAGGAGAATGAAGGAGGATCTCATTGAAATATTTCAAATGTTGAAAAGCATGGGCAGAATAGATGTATCCAGGTTGTTTCCCATGGTGGGAAAGTCTAGGACAAGAGGGCATAACTTTTGGATTCAAGGGCGTCTGCTTAGAACAGAGAAGTAGAGGAATTTCTTCAGCCAGAGAATGGTAAATAATTGGAATTTCTTGCCACAGGCACTTGTGGAGGCCAGGTTGTTGGGTGTATTTAAAGCAGATTAATAGGTTCTTAATTAGGCAGGGCATCAAAAGTTATGGGGGAAAAAAGGCCAGGCAGCAGGGAGGAGTGGGAAAATGATTCAGCTCATGATTAAATGATGGGGCAGACTTGATGGGCTGAATAGCTTATTTCTGCTCTTATGCATTATGGTCTTATGCATTACCTGCCTTAATGTCTATTTTACTGCTTTTAGGTATGTTGTTGATTGACAATAAAATGCAAGATAGGTCCATTCCATCTAGGCCTTTTCCTGGAGGTGTCATCACATGTCCAGAGGCCCTTAACCACTTTGTTCACACCTTCCACAGGCCACTCAACTCCCCCGCATCTTCAGGGCAGACGACTGTCTCACAACAATGAGAATGAGTGTGGCTGCTGTACAACAGGGCAGATAATCAGTATCCCTTTCCCATGATCAAACAAGAGGGCAAAGGTTGAAGATGAGGGCTATGAGTTTTAAAGGGCATTTGAGAAAAAGTTTTTTTTTCAAACAGAGAATGATCAACATTTGAAATATGCTGCAAAAGGAGATAGTGGAATTAAATATAATCACAAACTTGAAGAAGGATTTTGTCAGGTTCTTGAATTGGCAAGACACAAGAGTATTCAAATCTAATAGAAGCAAATAGAATTAGTGTGGATGGCAAGAATGTAGAGGGCTGTGGGGGAAATTTCCGTGCTCTATCATATCTAATTCTCCTGCCCTCGGAACACTCTTGTATATCTCAGTACACTACCGGTGCAGTGGTTTATTTTTTTTAATGTTTTTAAATGTTAACATCAGCATAGCATGGATGATCCTTCCAGCCTGTGAAAGCCATGCTGCCCAATTAACCGGCCAACCTCGTACTTTTTTTTGGAGTTTGAAAAGAAACCAGAGGATTTGGGGAAAACACACGCAGGTCACAACGAGAACGTTCAAGTCCAACAGCGCTGGATTCGAACTCACATCACCAGCCCTGTAATAGCATCTCACTAACTGTTATCCTAACTATGCTTCAGTCATGTGTGACCAGAACGCTACACAGTACTGTAGCTGAGTGTTAAATAATCATTTTCATCACTTTTGGCATTTCTGTAAGTTATTTAAAGTGCCGGTATTCAAAGAAAAATGTTTAATAAAGCATGACTTTTTTTCAGGCTGTTTTCAATGTTGCTCTGGAGGTCAGTTTGTTACCCTTGGAAACTCTCTCGGACAATCCTGTAAGATTGACTACCCTGGATGTATGTGGCCTCTCTTCAATGTGCCTGGAGAAAATGATTACCACAATATTTGCAGATATCTGTGGTGCAGCACTGTTCTCAGGAGGCCTCAAGGCAAAGACTCATCAACGAATGGTTTACGTGTATGTAAACTACAAGGGCTACATAAGACCAGGCTGCTGTTTATTTTAATGATGCTGAGAATCGGAGACCCATTACTTGATGTCTACATTGGATGCAGAATTTTTTTTGAAGGTGCATTTTTCTCTGCCACTTCTTTGACCTTGAGAGCAATCCCTCTGCTTCTGAGATGCAGCTGCAAAGCACACTTCACAATGCCATAAATTATTTATAATCAAACAGAGGTCTAAGTCGCCAGCGAGAGAAAAAAAATGATGGTTTCATCTCCATTAATGGATAATTTATGCATTTTCAGAAGGTGATTAACTCTAAGTGGCATGCAACTTTTCTGGTTCTACGTTACAGCCAAGTGGGTCTTTTGAAAATTTGCATTGTTTGTGCAGCTATAATTAAAATTCCACAACAGCTTTCAGAGCTCCGTAAAGCTTCAGCTTGGTTGGTAAATGTTCATTAGGGAGCAGTTCACAAAAGGAAGATTTTGTACAATTCAGATCTTACTTAATTGTTGTTGTGTTTCAGAACGAAAAGTTTTTTTTTATCCAAATGCAGGCCTGTGAATTCTCTCTGGTTCGTAGATTTCCACTAGTGGCCACAACAGAAAAGCCCCTCAAACAACACATTGTGACGGAACTCATCAATCCCCAGGTGAGTCACCAATCTCTTCTGTCAGTGTCATCTGCGGCTCAGCTGGAAGCAATGATGTCTCTGAGATGGTTCAAGTACTACTCTAGGAGACTTGAGCACAAAACTCCAGGCAGACACTCCAGTGCAGAATGATGAGTCTGAGATGTTTTCTTTAAAATGAGATGCTAAGCTAAAGCGAACATTCTCAAATGAGTGATAACACAATCTCATGGCGCCATTTCAAAGACAACCAGTTATCCTTGATCCCTGTCCAATTCTTATATCTCAACCAACATTAATAAAACTAAATCAGAATATTATTACTTTGAGGGGAAAAAAACTGGATTCTGCATTACTAATGTTATTTCACAGGTATTTTGGAAAGCCCTGAAATAATTGAAGATGCTTTTTAGAAGTACTGGAGAAACTCAAGTTCACATAAGAATCACAGGAAATAAAAGGCAATCAACGTTTCAAAAGTAAATCATGAAAATCTGCAAAAGGAGAACTTCTTCAGGGTAGGCTTCAATCAATTTTTACTTCATTCACATTTCAGGCCTGAGACCTTCATCAGGAATGCAGATAAACAGGGAGATGCCTGAATAGACAAGGTAGGGGGAAGGGTGAGGAAAAGAGGAGGGCAGGGATCAGGTAGGTGGAAATCCCTACTTCATCAGAAGAAGGTAGACATGTTTGGACAGCAGCAGGTACGAGTGAGGCTGTGGTCAGAACATCACCTGTCCAGTCTATTACAGGTTGTACCTCTTTAATCCAACAACATTGGGTCCTGGCCATTGCCGGACCACAGAAAATGCTGGAAAACAGATATTGACCCCTAAGGTAACGCTTATTAGCACTAGCACCATCTTCTACACCTTTTAGTCTTTTGGGTGATATCCTGAAGGCCTAAAATACAGCTGAATATAAGAAATCATCAGGACTGTATCACCAAAACACTCAGCTGCAGTGTAAATAGATCTTGGCGCAGTAGCACTGATAACGCGCCGCCCTAGTGGCAGATCCACAAACTAATGGCAGCAGATTCAAAACGTGCCAGAGTTGCCAGACCACAGAGCGTCAGATCAGAGATGTACAACCTGTATTCCTAAAAGCTCGAGTCGTTTCAACATTCAAAGATTTTAGAGGATAATTAGCAAGGAAAGATTATCAACATCTATTTCCTAATGAAGAAGTAGATTTAATGCCATTCTTCAGCTGGCCTTTTGCACAGCATTTCAGAATAATTCAGCATTGCTAGAATTTGCAAATAACTTACCCAAAAATCTTTCTCAGAAAAAGTATCTATGCTGCAATTTAATATGCAAACCAGGATTTTAGCAGCTGGTGGGGTAGCTATCTCTTCTGATGAAGTACCTCACAGCTCCTGGGTCACCTTTGTTGGAGTTAGGTTTCCTTAAGTCCCACATCCCATGCACTTGTGGATGAGTGCAGGATGGCTGGTGTGGACTTGCTCAGGTCAATGACTTATTTCTGAGCTGTGTGGCTTTGTGATCAACTTGTAAAAACCTCAGTCAGCATTTTAAAGAACGATGTTAGGTCCATTATACTGTTGTCATGCAGGATAATTGTCTTGATATTTCAGAAAATGGTGGGCACGGAGTACTGTGGACTAGTGGGGTTAGCAACTCTTTGTTCCAGGTTGCTAGGAGGTGAAGATGTGCCTGTGTAACTTGCTGATCAGATGGTATTAGGAGGTCTCCAACCACAACAGTTCCAATCAAGGATATTTCACCTGGGGTCAGAAAGATTATGGAAAGTGGATAAAAAGCAGCAGAAGAAATTTTAACTAGATTTAAGGGATAGATTTGACATCAAGAATATTGCATCAAAATTTGCATCAGAGCACACACATATGGCGACATTTGTTAGATGTTTTAAAAGTAAACTAGACTGAGTCGCGGTGAGTGCAGCAGCGAAGCAATTATGTTCCATGTTAGTGTATCTATCAGTAGTGCAACACTGAGTATTTTGCTGCAGGAGATCAAATCCAACCAGAGCAGCAAAGAAATTAGAATTAATTAAATGCATAACGGAAAGCTAGTGTTTTTAATAGTGACCATAAAACTATACATTTTTTTAACAAAACCCATCTGATTCAATGTCCTTTAGAGAATAAAATCAACCACACTTATGTGACCTAGATGTGAATTCACACCCTCATTTTTAAAAAAAAAATTCTTTCTCGGGCCATGTTTACAGACCATCCCCAACCTGCCATGAATGAAGGAGATATTAAGAGTTATCCATTTGCTTCACCCCAGATTTTCTCACACTTTAACAAATGAAAGGTTCAAGCCCGGAATGTTGGTTATGCATCTTTATCTTTGCAATCTAAAGTACACTGATCGACCTGCTGAGTTTCTCCAGCATTGTGTTTTTACTTCAACCACAGTGTCTGCAGACTTTCATGTTTTACTAGATTATTACCGCAATCCAAGTTTCAGTACTGCAATGAATCTTCCAATCAAAAAAAATCACATAGTTAATTCTTGAATTTATATTCCCCAATTCATCAAATGTGCTTTGAATTTGGATCTCTGGATTATGAACAATTCACTGTAGCACTACTGTGTAATTGTCCTGTGAAATGGTCAAGCAAGTCACTTAGTCCAAGGAAAGCAAGATAAATACCAAAGATGTTCACAATTGGTGAATGTGTCAAAAATAGCCAAGAAATTTGTCACCTGGGACCACATTCCAACAGGGAAATGAAAAAGAGAAAATAATCCATTTCCTATTCCACTACAAAAGAGCTCCTTTGATGACTCGTTCTGTATTTTGAAATAAGTTCACCTTAAGTTCACTGTTCATCCAGAACAGCCTGAAGGCCAATGCGACTGAGGGAGGAATAGTCCGACAAGACCCTTGAACTTGAATATGTACTTGAATCTACCAAGAAATTTATCACAATATGAGAGGCAAAATGTGACGTATAATCCTTTCTTCTTCACAAACATGGAGGACATATTGCATGAAGTCAACGTTAAATCCTCCTATCCTGAGATAGCTCTGGCCCTCACTCTTCAGATGAACATATAACATACTTATTTACAATCATTATTTCAATATTAAGCCAATGCAACTCTCAGAACAAACCCATTCCTTCACTTATAATATCCACTAACACCTGATTCTCCTATGATCCACCCAAGGATTAATTTTGAGTCAGCAAATAACAGCTAGCATGTTGTAAGATATGAAAATCTGTAGACACCGTGGATGAAGTAAAAGAGTACAAAGCTGGAAAAGCTCAGCAGGTTAAACAGTGTACTTTATATAGCAAAATTAAAAATATATAACTGATGTTTTGGGCTTGAGCCCTTCATCGAGGTATGGAAAAATGTTGGCAGGTGTCCGAGCAAAAGAGTAAAGGGGGTGGGGTCTTTGGGAGAAAACAGGAGCAGCCAAAAGAAACCTACCATCTTGCATCCAAACTTCACAGACAGAGCTGGAAGCCAGGGTTGAATCTGGAATATTGAGACAGTTGCACAACTTATTCTCAATTGTCAACTAGGTAAAATAGGCAATAACTGTCAGGTCTGCAGTTATATTCCTACATTGATACTTTGGCTTAGAAAAGCAGAGGTGGGGGGGGTGGGGGGAAAGAAGGGAAACACAGAGCAGAAACATTACACAGTTCTTGCTGCCCCACATCAGAATACTTGCAGGTAAAAATGAAGGTTCAAAGCATTTCAGTCTATGGGAGCAAAGGGGAAACTTACAGTTCTGGTAAGCCAAGCTCACTCTAGGATCTCCAGTGCTGTTTGTGAAGATTTTGCATCTCTCAGTAACAGCATTAGCTTTCCTTCAGGAGCTATGGCTTCCTGTCACATTCCAGGGGTTTTTAGGTTGGCAGGTTAATTGACCACTATTACTATTACTGTGTGGAGGTGAGTGGTAGAATCTGGGTGGGGGGGGGGGGGGGGCAATTGATTAGTGGGGAAAAGAGGAGAATAAAATGGGATTCGTGTAAATGGTGAAGATTTTGTGGGTCAATTCAGTGTGTTAATTTAATTTACACTTATGGTTAACTAGTGTATTTTATGTACCCTTGTAGGTTTCAGGTTTCAGATTTATTGTCAGAGTACATTCAGGACATCACATACAACCCTTAGATCCTTTTTTTCTGTGGGTGAGGCAGAATTACCACTTATTGGTAGTGTAAAAAAAATCTGTAGTCAACATACTCATGTAAATAAATAGAAAATGTAAACAAATTGATTATGTAATACAGAGAGGGGGGAAAAAAATCAATAAAGTACAAAAGTAAGAGTCCTTAAATGAATCCCTGATTGAGTTTGTTGTTGAGGAGTCTGATGGTGGAGGGGTAGCAGCTGTTCGTGAACCTGATGGTATGAGTCCTTGGCACCTATACCTCTTTCCTGATGATAGCAGCAAGATCAGAGCATGTGGATCCTTGATGAATGCTGCTTCTCTCAGCCAGCAGCTCTCCCTGTAAATGTTCCCTGTAGCTGCACAAGCTAGAATTTTAGTGTATGTCTATATTGTGCTCATGTGTATGACAACAAAGTCTCATCTCTCAAATGGCCTATTTTATCCTGTATGATTCTTTGACTATTATATTCCTCATCCTGGGATCCAATAACGTTAGCCAGGGAAATAATTACCATAGGTGATTTCTGGGCCTTGGTGACTTAGAAATGAGTAAAAAAAAATATAATATTAAATAGAGGTTTAACATTTCCAATGATTTCAATGTCCTGCATTCCATTGTAATGCATTTACTGTACAAAGGGGAAATTGAAACAAAGCAAACAAGAAGTAATTGAAGCATTCCTTTTTTAGAAAAAAAAACACTTTCCCCTTGAATTTTTATTTGGAAATAACTATGATATAATTTCCAGTAAAACAAGTCATGCCAAGTTTATTGTCATCTGATTGTACAAGTATAAACCCGATGAAGCAGCATTCTCTGGTCCTCGATGCAAAAACATGTAGATGCACAACCAGACATGACACAAATACATATACATGACAAGTTTTCATATATACAATCAATAAATATTGTTTTATGACTATGAGAGTCTCACATAGTTCAAAATTGTACAAAATGCAGCATTAAAAAAGTATGGTCCTGTGTAGACATTTTCTGGGCCATTGTCCTCTGCAATGTCCACATAGGACTCTACCTAAAGGAAAAGTTTAAGGTGCAGAGGACCTCTGGAGAGTGATGCGGAACACCACTAAGATTTATCTCACGGAGGCAGAGCCAGCTATACTTCATGACCATCAATCTGCTCACAGCCAACAAACCCGGCTGTTCCAAGACAGATGCGATAGGTTGGGAAGTCTAGTTAATCAACTGAATGCAAAGTATTCTGGTGTTACTACACTTAATCTTTTAAGTTGCTCAGCTCCCGAGCATTTGGAATTAGCAAGGGGCCCTTCCTTGCTGAAGTAAGCAATTTTTACCTATCATTTCTATTCATATTTGCACACTTAACAATATTAGTATTCATACATCTTTGCATATGTGGCCCTCTCAATTCTGGCAGAGGTAAAGGATGCTTACCAAGAATTTCCTAAGTCTTCAGTCTTCAAGAAGAAGTTTAGCTGAAACCCTCCTGTCACTCTGCATCTCTCAGCTAGCCCTTTAAGTAAAAGTCCCACATGCACATGGCAGAAAGGACTCGGTTATAGTAAAAGTTGTACTACAAGGACCAGAAAGACTTTTATTAAATGCTGGATTATCTTACTGGTCTGGGTGCGATATTCAACTGTGTTGTCCCTCAATGTCCACATTCTAGTGGGGAATATAACTGAGCAAGATCAGGAGTAGGATGCTTGACTGTCTTTCCACGCTCCTTCTCAGTAGGGAGTCTTCAGATGTGGAAGCCAACCATTACATTGCAGCCAGTTCCCCAGCAGAGATCTCCCAATTCATGGCATGAAATCTGATACTCTCAGTCTGCCTAGCTTTGCAAGGTTTATTCAAATTACTAACTGGTAAATTTAAGATTTTTAACAGAGTTGTCCTTTAAAAACAATCCATTTCTTAAATCAATAACATATTAGATTGATAAATGGTTAAAGATTATTTGTCGTTCCTCTGGATTTCTGCCAAATTAAAGAGCACAATTTAATGAGTTAATTAATTAATTTATGATTAAGCGTCAGAGATTATCTATTGTGAAATTATTTTATTCTACAAGGTTTCTTTGCATCAGTTTGTGGTTTCTAAATACATTATCATGATTTAGAATCAAAGTTTTAAAAAAAATTTAGACCCTTCCAGCCCATGAGCCCATGCCGCCCAAATACCCCAATTAACCTATAACCCCCATATGTTTTGAAGGGTGGGAGGAATCTGTAGCATCCGGAGGAAACCCACGCAGTACACGCTCCTTAGAGACGGTGCCTTGATTTGAACCTAGGTCACCGGCGCTGTAATAGAGTTGTGCTAACCGCTACACTAACTGTGTTTGAAGATGTATATTGACTTGAAATTAATTCCTGAGCAGTAGCATCAAGTCGTGGGAGCTGCACATTCTGGTCCACCTTTTGAAATTTGGCTCCATAGATATTATTGAAAGAAGGGTCCATGCTTGAAATGTTGACTGCCTTTTACTTTCTATGGATGCCGCATGACCTGCCAAGTTTCTCCAGCACGTTTGTGTACTTGTACTATTAAATTGCAGATTTGTTCCACTAATTGGGGATGAATTTTTTGGGGAAATATCATTTGTGATAGTAACTTATTTAATAAATGAATCAATGAAAATTATTTAACTTGTGTGAGCATTTTTTATATGATTTCAAGCTTTAAATTGCAGAATAAAGCTTATCGCCTGTATCCTCTCTTTTGAAGGGAGATTATGCAGTGAAATACTCCAGGAAAAATGCAAGTGAACATCACTATTACACTGGAGGGAATTAATAATTAATTTAATCACAAGATTAAAATTGACAGTAAATGAATAGGACGAAGCTGAAACCTGCCTCTATTTACCGAGCATGTCCTTGTGCTAACTATCTCCATTCCCAGGAAGCCTTTAGCTTCATCTTTTAGTGCAGGTGTAGCTTTTCCTGAAAATCAGACAACCTAAAATACCAAGATGAACATCAGTTCTGACCAAGGGTTTTTGAACTGTAATGTTAACTCCGCTCTTGTCCATAGATGCTGCTTGCCTGATGGAGAGTTTCCAGGACTTTCTCTTTCTATTTAAATTACCAAATATTCATTGCTTCATTTGATCATTTTAATTGTATGTTACTGTTCAGTTAGTTTACACTGTGAGATTCTATGTAATGGTATTTTGAAGGTGGAGGAAATTCTTTGCAGGATGTTTTGGTAAGGGCTGCAAGGTTGATATGTGACAATAGTTGAACGTTCTGTTTAACTCTGGGCATTATAACTTTAATACAGGGTTTTTTATTTCATTTTTTAAAATGCGCAATATCGATGATGATGGGTCAGACTGCACATACCTTTTTTCCCACTCGCATATCACCTTAAGTAATCCTCTACTAACCACAGCGCATAGAGTGGTTAGTAAGGGATTACTTAAGGTGGTAAGTGAGTAAAAAAAGTTGAGAACCATTGACCTAGAAGGCTTGTAAATGATATTTTCCTATTTAAATTTCTTACCTGAAAATGATATTGATCAATCAAAAATATTCCCTTTTAAAAGCTTACAGGACAGAACTTGAAGTTACTTTGAAAATTAGCACATCTACTAGACTTTTAAAACCTGTTAGATCTTAAGAAAACCTTGACTTCTGCTGTCAACTGTGGGCGGAAATGTGTGTAGTTTACATCCACTGTACCGAGCTAATTTAATTTCAGTCTATTCACTCACAATTGCTGCTCGGAAGGCAGACAATACAAGGCAGCTCATATTGCACTAAATCAATTACAGTCATCAAAACTATGCACCTAAGTAGATTTCACATCATACATCACTGCTGACCAATCAAATGAGTGAAATACAGTGGTCTTAGATATCCTTGAATCTGAACAGAGTCAAGAACTCATACACAGGGATTGCATGAGATCTGTAAACATAAGACATGAGTTAAACTTTCTTGGCGAGCTAAACATCTAATACCTATATAGTTATAAGCCACCAACAGGGTAATTTACATAACATCAGAAATTAGGAGAAAAGCTGTTGAAAGATTATGGTTGCTTTCACACTGATGCTTGCAGTTAAAGTTCTAGGTAGGCAATTTCAAAAGCTAGCATCCTGTTGAGATTGCAGCTGCTACATCACAGCCACATGGAATAATGGAAGGCTGACTCGTTCGTTATGTTGCCCTCTCCATGGCAGTCACACAGCAGCTACAGAAAATGTTGCACTGGAACTGAGGGAAGACATGGGGGATATGGATCATCAGTAGGTTGGTCCATCCCCACCTCTGACTCCCCGCTTAATTGTGTGTATTGTTTTGCAATAAGAAGCCCCATACTATTACAAGACATGGGTTCATCACCCTGGAAAAGATCACAGCATTGATTTCTGAGGTGAGTTGAATCAAATGCAACAAAAAGACCTTAGTAATCCTGTATCAGAAAGGCTGAGCAATGCAGAAAGATTCAAAAGCAATATTTCATTGAAATGAAGGACCCTTTAATTGAGTGAAACATTACAATCTGCAGATGCTGTGATTATAGTAAAAACACACAGAAATGATGTAGACTCTCGACTGATCTCACAGCATCTATAGGAGGTAAAGATATATTGCCAACACTTCAGGCCTGAGCCCTTCTTCAAGGAATAAACGAAGAACAGGAAGGCTTCAGAATAAAGAGACTGGCGGGGAGGAGTCCAGACCAACAAAAGGTGTTAATTGGATCTGATAAGAGATGTGGGAATTGAGAAATATGAAAGGAGATAGAGGGAAGAGAGAGAGAGAGCTGGGGGAAATGTGACAGGGGAAGAAGATGAGGGGCTTCTTTTACTGACTCAACTGATTGATGCCTCTGCTGACTGAAAGGGTTTGCTTGTCGTTTTACTACAAGCTGAAAACCATAGGAACATAAGGAGTAGGCCATCTGGCCCACCAACCCTGTGGACTCAGCTCCACTTCCCTGCTCTTTTCACTATAACTCTTAATTATCCTACTCTGTAAAAATCAGTTTCTCAAATATATTTAGAGGAAGCCTCAACTGCTTACTTGGGCAGAGAATTCTATGGATTCACTACTCTCTGGGGAAAAAAACAGTTCCTCTTCAGTTCCACCTTGACCCATTCCCCTGAATCCTGAGGCGAATTCCTATCATTCTCGTCTCATCTACCAATGGAAACAAATTTCCTGTCTTTATAAAATTATGAAAGGGATAGATAATATATTAATAAAGATAATATATTAATATAGATAATATAATAAATTCCAATGCATATCGTCCTAGATGACTCAATCGTTCCTCACTGGCACCCCTTCATTTCCGGAATCGACCAGGTGAAATCCCTCTGTGCCATCTCCAAAGCCAGTAGATGGAGATTCATTTGAAACCCAGTCAATTTTCTCTCGCTCTTCTCTCTCTCCCCCTTCTCTCTCTCTCTCCTCTGGAGGCATTGATTGCTGATATCACTGACAATGAACAACAATTTATCTTAGCCAAATACCCAATCTACTTTGGTCCATTGGTGACTCCAAGGCAGATGATCCACTTTAATGATATTTCCCTGATCTTTTTGTATCCTCTTCAATTTGTTCCCTCTCTTCTAATGCCCAAAAGGCAGTAATTAACTTTGCTTCAATTTCACATGAGCCAACACATAGTCTGTTATTTTCCCCTTGGAAAGTAACGTTCAAACCTCAACCTTAACATTTTTTTCAACTGCTCTTGTTTATTCGTGTAAGGCTAGAGATTTTTTTAAAGTACTCATTGATGAAAGGCTGGAAAGTGTAACCAATGCTATCCCTAATTGATGGTCACCTCCATCATATACCACAGGATATTAATCAGAAAGAGGAACCCTGCTCAATTATTCTTCTGTCCCAGATCAGCGGTGTTAAAGTCAGTTGTCAAACTTCAGAAGTTGCTTGGCTAAGATCATTAAACCTTGATCCCTGTGTCTGTGTCCGGTAGTGAATTTACACTCTGCAGCAACAACACCATTGGTTTCCTTTCAGAGTAGTTGTTTTCAATTTTTGATAAACATCTGTTAAAATATGTCTTGCAACTTGCAGAAAGTAATAGTGAAGCTCAGAGGTTAACAAGGTCAGGGTCACGCAGGAGGCTAGATTACAAGGTAGGTGGCTGGCCCCTCATTGTCCACCAATAAAATCATAAATTACTCCACAACACCCCGTGAAGAGCAAAAAAAAGTTAAAGGTTAAAGTACTACTGGCCTGGGAAGGGGGTGGAGGGTAAGTCTGGTTTTTTGTATGGTGAAATGTAAATCTTTAATTTAAAATATTGCCAGAAGTGTGATGTGGCACTCCTTCAGGACATCAAGTTTGTGTCATCCTTCAACTGATTCACCAATGTCATTCATTGCCTCCTGAGCACATATGGTAAATCTTTCTTTGGCTTGGCTTCGCGGACGAAGATTTATGGAGGGAGTAAAAAGTCCACGTCAGCTGCAGGCTCGTTTGTGGCTGACAAGTCCGATGCGGGACAGGCAGACACGATTGCAGCGGTTGCAGGGGAAAATTTGTTGGTTGGGGGGCCTGCAAGCTCACACCAAGACACAAGAGAAACTTGTCCGTGAACTACTCTTTGCAGACGATGCCGCTTTAGTTGCCCATTCAGAGCCAGCTCTTCAGCGCTTGACGTCCTGCTTTGCGGAAACTGCCAAAATGTTTGGCCTGGAAGTCAGCCTGAAGAAAACTGAGGTCCTCCATCAGCCAGCTCCCCACCATGACTACCAGCCCCCCCACATCTCCATCGGGCACACAAAACTCAAAACGGTCAACCAGTTTACCTATCTCGGCTGCACCATTTCATCAGATGCAAGGATCGACAATGAGATAGACAACAGACTCGCCAAGGCAAATATGGTAAATAGTCTTAATCTTTTTCACAGAGGAGAATCCAAAACTAAAGGGCATAAATTAAAGGCGAGAGGGTAAACATTTGCACTCAGAGGATGGAAGATACATTTAAAGAACTGCCAGAGGAAGTGGTGGAGGTAGGTACAATTGTGACATTTAACAGGCATTTGGACAGGAACCTGAATAGAATGGAGGAATATGGAAATGAACACAGGTATTGGAATGGACAAGTTGGGCTGACAAGCCTGTTTCCATGCTGTAAAACGAATACTCTATCTTTCCCCAGAATGTGACACCTAACCCACCAGTGCATTGAACTCCAAATCGAACTCTGCTGTAGCCTCGCAGTTTGCTCAGTTCCAGATGCCATAATGCCCACATCCTGTGAGTATATTAAAGGACATAAAGGAAAAGTGAATGGAATTTTTCTGTTACCTTTTATTCGCAGGCTCAGCAGGAAAACATGCATAGTTGACTCTTTTTCACTGGGTGAGCTGAACCTTTTCTTTCTATTTGGTAAACTTTAGCTCAGTGGTGTATTCATTTGTATTAACATCTCTTTGGAATGCTCTAACACTTGGCAAATACAGCTCGGGCTCTTTAAATCTCCAGAAGTGAACAACACGTTGAAGGTCGGTGTCTGGCTCAAAGATGTAAATATTATCATGGTGCTAAATATTTCATCAATTACATAATTTTATGTATCTCGTGCTTGCAAGATTTGTGTACAGGTTTAAATATTGATCACAAAGAAACAAAAATAATGGATTTGAGTTCCAGCAAATTTCTGTCAAATTCTATTGATTTTGCAGGTGTCTTTGTGTGGAACCTCAATGGTCCTGTGGGAAACCACTGCAAGGCAAATTAGAGTCAGAAGAAAAATGTTGGTTACCTTTCTTAAGGTTCAGTACCATTTTGGAAACTTCACTTAAGAGATGAGAGCCCTCAATAAAAGATAATGTCACCTCTTTTAAAGATAAGAAATACATACGGCAAGGATCAGTCGAAGGGTCAAATTTTACTAACCTCCATTTCAATGAAATTACTAACCCATCTGATAACTACTTCAGGGAAATTAAGAAATTAATCAGTACGGCGAACTTTTATAATCTCTCACCTGCTTATGGCTGGCCACTAATGAGAATATAAGAGACCTTCCTTAGAGCACTGTAAGATCACCCAGCTACAGGACATGTGTCATTAAGCTGGAACGGTCGCAGAAAAGATTCACGAGGATGTTTTTGGTTCTGAAGGGCTTGACGTATAAGGAGAGGCTGGAACGTTTTTCTCTCTAAAGCATAGGAGCCTCAGGGGTGAACTTATAGAGGGTTATAAGGTCATGAAGGCCATTGATAAGGTGAATGGTATCAGGATAGGGGAGTTTAAAACTGGAAGGCAAAGATAGAGGTGAGAGAAGGAAGATTTAAAGAGACAACCTTTTTCTTTGCGGTGAGTGGAAATGTGAAATGAGCTGCTCGGTTAAGCTGTAGAGGTAGAAATAATTACAATGTTAAAACATATTTAAACAGGAACATGGGTAGGAATGGTTTGTAGACGTATGGGTACGAACACAGGCCACTTGGGCCTATGCAGGTAGACAACTTGGTTAGCTTGGTGGAGTTTCCATGCTGTACGACTCTAAAATCATTCAAATGTTCTTTAACTCTTGAACTAGAACTTGTTGGTAGGACAATAATAATGTTTTTGATTATTACGCCATGCAGCAGCTGTGAGAAAATACAGTTCAGACCAGATCACATCATGATTCCAAGATGAAAAGAAAAACCAATTTCAAAGAAATAGATCCTTGCTGATTTCTCTTTGTGCTGCATTTACAGTTTGCTAAGGGGGAAATCTCAGAATGAACGGTCAGTGCTTCCCAAACTTAGGTATTTGGCAGGGTAATATATGAAAGTAAGGTCAACCATAATATAAACAAAAGCAATGATCAGATTTAGAATTGTTGAAACCTCCAGACTGGTGACCAATACCCTGTATGGCGAAGCATGCAGTCTGTTTCACAAAGGAGCAGATCCTCCATTGCCGAAGATCACTAGATGTCTGCTTCTTGAATTTGTCTTCTGTTGTGGTCAAGGACACAGCCCGAGCACATTGGCATAGTTCAGGGCAGTCAACTATTGCATCAATTTTCTCTCAGCTCAAGGAGGCATAGAATGGCTTTGACAGCTGGCAAAGCACAGTGCTCAGAATCACCGGCTGCCAAAGCTGTCTCTGCTCTTGAACATTTGTGAATTTCTTTAGAATTTACAAACATTCAAAATTTTAAAAAAGCATAAACACATGAAATAATTAATAAAGATTAGAAACAACAAAAAATAATTAACTATTTGTTAATTTAATAATTAGCTAGCAGTTAAATAAATAAAACAATAATTTGTAACACACAAACATGCTGGAGAAACTCAGGTGTGACGAAGGGCCCAGGCCCGAAATGTTCATTACCCTTTACTTCCTATGGATACCGTATGACCTGCTGAATTTCTCCAGGACGCTTTTGTGTTGCATTCGACCCCACCATCTGCAGATTTTCTTGTTTAACTAAAAATTCAATTTATCTTTCTTCCTGCACCACATTTCTCCCAGCCAATTCGATAGGCCCTCAGCATTCACACCAAGTTGGCGCAGGTTCAGCAAGCTGATTAGTCAGCCTAACAACTGCGAAATATAGGGATGTCTACGTCGTCTTAGAGTCAGAGAGAATCTTAGCGACATACGGCACAGAATCGGGCCTCTCTGCCCCTTGATCATCAGCCACACATTTGGACAAACCTGATGCTTATCCCTTCTTTTATTCTGTGCACATTCTCATTGACTCGTTCCAGATTCCACCACTCACCAGGGGCAGTTTACAGTGCATTGCACATTCTTGGCATGTAAGAGAGAGTCGGGTTCCCTTGGAGAAAACCCATGGAGAACATGAAAATTTCACACATATAGGACCAGAGAGTAGGATCGAACCCGAGGTCTCTCATGCTGTGAAGCAGTGGTTTCATTAACCATGATTCCAGTTATGGTCTTAACTGCTGACAAATCTCTATGGATTTCAGGGAAGCTCAAAAGACTTTTAGATCAACACACGAGTATTCAGGGAAAGGAGAGGCATGGGTCATGCACAGGTAGAAAAGATTTAGTTTAACCCGAGTTTGGCTTAGACACAGTGGGCCGAAGGGCCTGCTCCTGTGTAGTTCCGTTTGATGTTCTATGCTCTGAGATCCAGTGGCTTTTAGTTTGGCGTGTAGGGCATTCAATGAAACCTCCAGCCAGAGTTCATAACTCGACCCTCAGCATGAATGAAATCTTTGAGGAACTGTTGTCATTTCCAACAGTTCACCTGGTTATATTTATAATTTAGACATACAGCATGGTAACAGGCCATTTCGGCCCACAAGCCCATACCACCAAATTGTACCCAATTAACCTGCAACCCCCGGTACTTTTCAAACAGTGGGAGGAAACTGGAGCCCCTGGGGAAAACCCATGCAGACATAGGGAGAAAGTACCAACTCCTTACAAACAATGCAGGATTCAAACCCCAGTTCTAATCACTGGTGCTGTAACAGCATTGCGCTAACACTATTCTAACTTTGCCACTCCCAAAATGTTTTTTTCTTAACCTGACAAATTTTTGTGATTATTTTAAGTCTGTTAGAATTTGTTATCAAATAATTTGAGCTGCTTCAATATGCCACAAGGATTACAAAAAGAATTCATCCCAAAAATATTAAGAACAACCACAGATCATCAATTTATACCTCCTTAACCTCCATCCTTCCAAAGAAAATAATCATAAATTTTCATCCAAAAGTGTCAAGTCAGTGAATGGGTTAAGCAATATGTTTGTGTTCATTAGACTTATTCTGTTTCTTTTGATCAGAGGGAAAAAAAGACCCATACTGCTAATGCACAATAAATTACCGTACTGTGATAAATGATTCTATTAGCAAAACAGATTGTTAAACTCTGATATAACAGATAGGTGGGAGCAGAAGACCATTCATTCTCCCTGCGGCATTTTCACGTTGTAAATAGGTTATTTTATGTGTAAATAACACATTAAAACTGAACAATACGTGTGTCCTTTGATAGAGAGCAAATTGGTGCAAATAAATTACTCTGGATAAGAAAGTAAACTAAGCCAGATATAATAGCAGCGGAGTGTTGGAATGACCAAAGGAAGGGGCAGCACAGTGAACAAGCTCTCATTCTGCATCTGCAGCCTCAGTCACACTCTAACAGTAAATTATATGGTGACATGAAGGTAATAAGGTTGTATTTTAACAATATTTGAGAGCACCCACATCATTCAGGACAGAACTGAAGTGAACAATTCTTCATGCATATTTTATACTGTTCACCCAAAACATGACAAGATATTTATGTCTCTGCAATTGCAATATTGTTGTTTGCCCTGACCACATTTTAAAAAGGTTTGGATTGAAATATTGATTCAGTAAAACACTTTTTTTCAGGTTGGGTGAGGGCGTACTTTGACGATTATTTTCAGGATCAGTGTGTCAGCGTGTGCTTCCCTAGGGGCAACTGAAACTTGGTGAGGTGGTATCATTTAAACCAAGAAACGTGGTCCTGGCCCTCCACTGAGGTCATGAGGCAGCAATTCTGAAGATGCCACGTGAAATAACCAATGATCAGCTGTGATTAATCTGTTAGCTAGAACATTACCAAAGCCTCCTGAATAGAGAAATGCAGATCCCTCACTGGACATCAAGGGTACTTTGCGTTAATTCAACACAAATTTCCATCTCCCATTGGTGCTGACAGGAATACTGATTAAAAACACATCAATCTTTCAGGACGGTTGTAAAGAACTTCAAATTCAAGTAACTAAACAAGTGGAATAAAAAAGCTATTGAATTGTCATGAGAAAACAGGAAAAGGAATTGTGTACCCTTGTTTGGCATTGCCCATAGGTGAAACACGAGACCCAACAATATGCTTTTCTTAACCATCCCTTCAGTTGAGCTGGTGAAAGCATGGACAATAAAAAAAAAACCTGTGATGACCACATTCAGTGAGTGGATAAATTGGAAGCATACGATTTGAATTTCCATGGTTTTTATTTTTCTTCCTCTTTCAAGTGAACAAAACTCCAATTTTTGGCAGAGTTTTCGCTACACCTCCAGCAGCAAAGCTACTACAATGACCCATTTATCCTGTAACCAAGGATAGTATTTACCTTGTGCCTTACAAATACCTCAAAGGACATGACAAACAATTACTTACCCTGAACTTTGTGCATCACTATCACATGGGCATGGGTGGTGAGTGTGCAAATGCAATAAATAAAATGACTCCCTTGTCCGCTCCTCCCTCCCTACCAAGTGTCCCCTTGGGACCTACCACTGTGACCATGGGAGATGCTCCACTTGTGGCCACATGTCCTCCTTCACCACCATTTGGGGCCCCAAACAGTCCTTCCAAGTGAAACAACATTTCATTTGTGAATCTGCATGATTCCTCCCCTGCGTCTGGTGCTCCCGTTGTGGTCTCCCCTACGTTGGAGAGACTAGGAGCAGACTGGGAGGTAGCTTTGTTGAGCGCCTCGACTCTGCCTGTCGCAATAGTGTGGATCTTCCAGCGGCCATCCATTTCAATTCCCCATCCCATTCCTTTACTGACATGGGTGTACATGGTCTCATGCATTACCAGACTAAATTGGAGGAACCACACCTCATCTTCTGTCTGGGCACCCTCCAATTTGATGGCATTAACATCGTCTTCTCCGATTTCTATTAAGCCACCCCATCACCACCCTCCACACCCCTTCATACAGCACAGAATCGGGCCTCTCTGCCCCTTGATCATCAGCCACACATTTGGACAAACCTGATGCTTATCCCTTCTTTTATTCTGTGCACATTCTCATTGACTCGTTCCAGATTCCACCACTCACCAGGGGCAGTTTACAGTACACTGCACGTTCTTGGCATGTAAGAGAGAGTCGGGTTCCCTTGGAGAAAACCCATGGAGAACATGAAAATTTCACACATATAGCACCAGAGAGTAGGATCAAACCCGAGGTCTCTCATGCTGTGAAGCAGCGGTTTCATTAACCATGATTCCAGTTATGGTCTTAACTGCTGACAAATCTCTGTGGATTTCAGGGAAGCTCCACTCAAGATTCTTTTATAATTTTTGTTAACATTTCTTGTATGTCTAGAAATATTGATACATTGTAGATTGCTTTATAGGCTGCCAGAGGTAGTGGTCACCTTTCCCCCAGCTCTATCTGTCTTTTCACTTTTCCCTCTGTCTCCTGTCACAGAGCCAAAATTAATTCTCACCTCTCCTCTTATCATATTAAATTAACACCTTTTGTTGGTCTGGACTCCGCGCCCCACCCCACCCCCCCAACCAGCTAATCGTCAGTCTTTATTCTTGCGTCTTTCTGATTCCTTGAAGAAGAGCTCAGGTCCATAACGTCTTCGCCTCCTGTGATGCTGCAAAACTAGTTGAGGTTCCTCCAGCATTTCTGTGTGCTTTTACCACATTCACAGCATCTGCAGACTTTCGTGTTCCACGAAATAAAATGTGTGCAGACTTCACTTGTTAAAATCTTCCTTTTGTAAAGAAAGGCTACTGCTCTCCAGCAGTTCCAAAACTCCATTCTAATGATCAATCAAGTACTAGTCATTATTTCAATGGGTCAGGCTGGCAGGCTCATCATTAGGAACATCAAAACCAGAAAAGAAGTTAAGAGAAAAAGAAAATTAAGGATTCAAATTTCCACTTCAAAGATGCCTTTCAGTCAGCACCTGCATCACATTCTGGAAGCTTGTATGTATTTTCTTGGATGACGATACAATTTTACTGCTAGCTAGTCATTTGAGCAGTTCATTACTATTTTTTACTTAATGGTCAGTTGATTGGATCCTGAATTTATAAGAACTGACTCTTTAAACTTTATTACACCAGACTTTTATCATTTCTCTTCTGACATCTTCAAACATGTTAAAAATAATAATTGGGGATCAAAAAACACGAATCCAAATGACCCATTACTTTATTTTTTTTAACTTTTCACCAAAAGAAAAATCTTTATTTTAAACAGAAATTTAGAAGGAATTCAGCCTCCAATGCCTTTTAATGAAGGTGAAATCATCTGTGGTCCTGGCATTTGATACCAGCAATCCATCAGGTGCTGTACACACACAATGCTGGAGAAACTCAGTAGATCAAACTTGATACAGCAAATTTAAAGATATTACATAAACAATGATTTGGGCTTGAGATCTTCGCTCTTTGCTGCATGCTTGTTGCTAGGAGATGGGTTCACCGAAAATGGGTCCATTATTATGAATTGGTGGATCAATATGGACAAGATCTGAGTCTAAGGAGTAGGCTCTTGTTCAGATCGGCAAGCAAATTGGCTGAGTAGATGTAAGAAGGGTGAAAACAAACAAAGGTAGGTTGGGGCAGAATATGGTAGTGTCTGGTGCTAGGGTAGAGAGAATAGTACTCGGCACGCATAACCAGGGCTACAGGAATAGCGACAGGCAGGGTTAGACCTGGTTGGTGCAGGGGAGAGTTAGGAGATGGGAGGTACCTGTCAATCATCAGTAACATAGCAGTGGAGGTGTTGTGACGGTGTCGGGAGCGGTGCTGGTCGCCGCCAATGGCATATCTGAAGAGATGCGTGGGAGTGATTATGCACGTGCTCGTTGGTTAAGCAGTCAGCATATGGATGACGGCTCTCAGATACAGGATAAGGAGGGTGAAAGAGTCAGGTTCACCCATGTGGCAATGAATCAATGAGAAGGTCAGAGGCGTTAGGCTCGAGGTATTTGGGGAGATGAAGAATTCAACGTTGTGCTGAAAAAAAAACAAGTGGATGTATTCTTTAATTGTATGTAAACTGGGTAAATTAGTGAAGTTACAGTGTGAACTTGGTGCAGAGATCAAGGCAATTATGGGGTTTAGAGAATTGAGTAGGGTCTGACATGTGATCAGAGGTACCAGAATTCTGGAGTCTGGCACATTGAGGAGTCAACGTTGGAAAGATGAAAACAAAAGGCAGCACTGCTACTGATGTGGATACATAGAGCAAGGGGATCAAAGTCTCAGTGCTTCCCCTGAGGGATCCAACCATCCCGTCTGACTGCCGTCGACTCTGTGCAGGCTTTACAAAGCACGTTAAAGGGGTTGACAGTGGTTTCTTTTAAAATCCCATGGCGACAGGATATAGCCCAAGATGGCGGCACCCATGATCAGCAGCAGCCTCGAGGGTCGCAGACTCCGGGGAAGCGGAGGACAGGCGTTGGGCACCAGACCATCCCCCGTTTGAAAAGGGGAAGCAGAGGAGACGGCCTACAGGACACTGACCACAGCTGTGGACCAGCTCTGAGACTGAAGAACACACTGGAAGCAAGCAGTTGGTGACTCAAAGCAAGGTACCCATGTTGGATGCAAGCTGCTGGCAACTGAGGTCAGAGGGCTCACAATTGGCTGCAGACCGTAAGGCTGAGGGAGCGCTAGATGCAAAGCCATGGACATTCAGTGACCTTGGGGTGGCGGGAGAAGGGAAATTCTCTTTTGCTGGGAAATTTCTGCTGATAGCGTATCTTTGTCTCCCTTACATTAGACTAAAGGAAATTTTGAGCAAAATCACATTTCCAGTTTTATTACATGACAACTAAAATAATCTTGAATTAAATTCAACCGTCTAGCTGGCAGAGGTGAGGCTGACAAAAGATCAAAAATAACAATGGGCCTTAATTTACAAGGGTCATAAATGAAGGTTGCGCTATTAACCCAGTTCACTAGCAGTTAGTGTAACACTCTTACAGTGCCAGCTATCAGGACTGGGGTTCGAATCCTGCCCTGTCTGTAAGGAGTTTGCACGTTCTCCCCCTGTCTATGTGGATTTTACCGAGGAGCTGTGGTTTCCTCCCATTCTTCAAAACATACCAGGGGTGTTAGTCAATTGGGTGGCATGAGCTCGTCGGTTGAAAGGGCCTGTTACTGTGCTGTATCTTTTTCAATATTTTTATTGGTTTATTCAAATAAATGTTCCATAGGTACATAACAATTAAAAAAATTAACAAATCTTGTATAGCAACACAAGTACTGAAACCTATGTTACATTAAAAAGAAAGATTAAAAAAACACTATACTATACTGTGCTGTATGTCTACATTTAAATTTGCACCATGGATAAGTTGCTTATTTTTTTGTGTTTATTCGTTTTTTTGGGGACCTGGACCACCGGTCAGGACAACATTATTACCTCTCTCTAAAAGCCCTTGAGAAGGTGATAGTGAATCACCTTCTTGAACCACTATAATCATTCATTGCTGTTCGGCTGGAAGTTTCGGAATTTAGATCCAGTCACAGTGAAGGAGTCATGACAGATTTCCGGGGCAGCGTGATGTCCAATTTAGAAGTGAACATTGAGTTATCACAGTTTTAAAAGGTGCCATCAGCATAGACGAACCAAGTAACTGAAACATAGTTTGTGGTTGACACACTGCAGCTACTGATGGTGACCTGCTCTGTCCTCAATGGACAAATTTCTTGAGAAGCATGGGCGCTGCACTCATCTTGCAAAGTAGAGAACGTTCCATCACTTACCTGGCCATGCCTGATTGTCTTTTATCTCTTATTGCACACAGAGGTGGATTGCTTCATTTCATCAGGATTTCCAAATGGTACTGAATGTATTATTCAGTTATTAGCGAACATTTGCACTTCTGCCCAATCCCCAATGCACCAAAACAAGTATTAAAATATTGTCATCCGTTGCACAAGTGACACAGGAATCGAGTAACAGAGAGAACTTCCAGAGTGATGCTAAACAACCTGGAAATGGTTGTTTTGTGGTTAACTATGAGAAAACACAGTTCCAATAACACTGGACAAAGAAGATTGTGTTTCCTAAATAGTTTGGGGTGTATTTTATGGATTTTGGGCCGCTGATCATGAAAATCACCATAAGATTTTCCTGTAATGTACCTGTTTTTTAGATATAACCTATTATTATGATTTTCCGCCATGCTTTAAGTCTACTTCAAGCATACAAAACCATGAGGTGCAACATTGAAAAATCATTTTCTGCATTAATACTTGGACTTCTTCCCTGCTGATCTTGGTGCAGTCCATGACAAACATGGTGAATGGTTTCACCAGGACATTGCAACCATGGAAGAATGGTATCAGGGCAACTGGAATCCATCAATACGGGCTGACTATTGTTGGAGAGAGACACAAGAGGCATCATATGCTGAATACAAACGAAAATCAGTGGCAAAACATTTTTTGGTCCGTTGAATTAATGCAATGATTCAACATCATTATTCAATTAAACATGCTAAATTCAATAAAAGTTAATATAATCTTTCTCCAATTTGATGCAGCAAATCTGAAATTTATCATGTGCTCAGTTTGAAGTTGTCTATCATGATCTTTATTTGTTTTCAAAAAGCCAACCATTTGATAAAAAGATGTTGTCCAGTATTATAGGGATGCATCTTTCTTCTCTATTTGCATGTAACTTGGAGAAATATAAAGATGAAAATTACTGGTTAAAAAGACTAAATGATCCACTTGTTCATTTAAAATGGAGTCCATGTCATTCCACAATTTACCAAGAGCTTGGTGGGAATAATGTGTTATCTGACCCATAAATGGGGATGAATGGGATTGTTTTGAGAGTTGGCAGACACTCCCTGAGCAAAAATGGCCTTTGTCATTACCGAATATAAAAATGTGGGTCTAGATTTTGATTATAAGTTGCTGTATGAACTATTGCACTCATTGAGATAGCCACAAGAGGGTTACTAAATAGGGCTGGGGATTGAAAGGCTCCATCCTAACATTAACCACATACTTTTCACATTGTTCACATGATTAGAAGGCTTGATGACCAAAGTCAGTCTCCAAAGTCATGTCTGGACTGAGCTATTTTGCTTTTCTCAACAAAGGAAACATTTTATGTGCTGTCTGAGAGAGCAGACTCATCCCAAAACTGAGAACATCCAAATGTTCCAAAGATTAATGTCCTTTCAAATGTCTATCAGGAAGTAACAACTCTTGTGTAACTGCTGGCCAAAGGATTTAGATGATTCACTTCATCACTGCCACGAAACCAGGCCTGAACAAACACCATATGCAGCGGAGGATAGTTTATAGTGTTTTGGATTTGGAGAACTCAAGAGTAAACTCTGAGTGAAATGTACATGAAACCCATTCAATTCTAATGGATCCATTCTAAATCAATGAATGATTATACAATTACAACAACTTCTACTAAAAGAGAATTCAAAATGGCTGCCTCATGACCATATGGAATCCAGGAAATCCAGACGTGAATGCAATATGTTAGCCATCAGATGTACTTAAACTTGGTTTAGTTACATGTATCTCAGCAAGATTTAACTGATTGGCAACCTACACAGGCCAAATCCATAGCTAGTTGTAACTACACAAGAATCAAAATCCACCTCCTCCAACACTTAAGACTTGTCCACTTGGCACTCGTTCCACAGCCAGAAGATTCCTCATAGAAATGAGTAATGCCAGATTACAACCAGGGCCAACTCACCACATTCATTACATTAAATAAAAAAAACACAACACAGGAAACAGCCTGTATTGCCTACCATTTTGAGTTTAGCTTCTCAACAATCCTGTCTAATAATGAGGCCACCAACAGGAATAAACAAGAATAAGATTGATTTTCTTCTTTACATTGGAAAAGTGAGGTGGGGGGGGGGGGGTGGGGACTGGGTGCAGATTGTTATTATGGTGGTGCAGTTTCATAGTGGTTACTTCACTGGGTTTATAATTCAAAGGCCCACAATAATGATCTTGAGACACAAGTTCAAATCCCGTCAGGATCGCTGAGTAATGTACAATCAGTTCATTAAACAAGTCCATAATTAAAAAGCCAATCATAACTATGAAAATGCAGGGCTGCTCTTAAAAACCATGTGATTCACTGATACCCATTAATGAAGGAAATATACTGTCCCTACTTTGGTCTAGTTATGTGCAAATCCACACCCAGAATATTTTGTTGACTTGCCTTAGGAAAGCTGCTCAGGTTAAGGGAGGATAGGGGTGAGCACCCAAATTCCAGTCATGCCAGCAATGCCCACAGCCTACAAATGATGAAGAACAAGTTGTACACATACCTCGTGCTGCTGCAGAGACTGATGACTTTTTGTTGGCTTCCGTGAAGACATCCCCTTCAAGAATGGAACTCTTCCCCTCTTTCTTTTCAGAGACAGTGGCCTGTGCTTGGGCTGCCATGATAGCTGGTCATAGTTCAGTGAACCGAACCTAAGATCAAAGTTTATATAATAAATACAGAAGAAAAACAAAATGAAACAGGTTGCATAGAGTTTCTTAACTTAGTGATAAACATTTATATGCTGTGCAATTATGGGGTGTGTGAGGGATTAAATAGCTTCTTTCTTGAATAAACATTAAGACCACTAGTTAAGGTGTTTAATAGTGCACAGAAGCTCATTTTAGGCCTGCCAAGTACAATCGCAGATTGCTATGTTTATTGCCATTAAACAGCAATGATTACAGCATTAAATAAAAGGATTTGCTTTTGTTGGATATTTTAGAATCTGGAGCTTTTACAATACATTTCTCCCCTAATATACAATCTGGAGCTACTCACTGTAGTTTATACATAATGTTGTTATTCACAATACATCTGCTCATTTGATCAAAGGCAATTTAAGGTGTAAAAAAGATGAAAATACTGCAAATGATGGATCTCAGAAATAAGAAAAAGAAGTCACAGAAAATTAGCATTTGTGAATGGAGAACGATCTACCTCTCCACCTCATCCTGCACCTTTAAAAATGCTTTGATCCTAACATGCTTTAACCACCCTGGTCATGCTCTCTTCTTCCCCTTTTGTCAGGGAGAAAGGGAGAAGAAACAGTCGCTTGAAAACTCAAACCTCCAGATTCAAAGACAATTTCTTTCCTATTATTATCAGACTTTTAACTGGATCTTTTAAAAGATGAGGTACCTGCACTATTTAACTGTACTTTATCCCAGGGTGCCATGGTTTAGTAGAGTGGTTAGCACAATGCTATTACTTGCACCATTGACCCAGGTTTGAATCCCACACTGTCCATAAGGAGTGTGCACGTTCTCCCTCTCCCTGCGTGGGTTTCCTCCATGCACTCCAGTTTCCGCCAACATCCCAAAGATGTATGGCATTAGTAGATTAATTAGTCATATGGGTGCATTAGGGTGGCTCAGGGCCATGGGCCAGGAGGGCCTGTTACCATGTTGTAGCTCTAAATTTAAAATGCCTAGTAGTCTTTGACTTACTGTAACACTACACCCTGCACTTGTTTTATTAGTCCACTATCTGCTGTACTTAAATATGGGTTGATTTGCCTGGATATCACACAAGACAAAGCTTTTCACTGTAACTTAGCACATGTGACAATAACCAATGCAATTCAATTCTTCTTAATACCTATCCTGATATCTTGCATAACAAAATGTCCAACTTTGATTAATATTTGCAGCTGTAAAGCCAGTTAGGGTATTTGACTCTATTATTATGACATAGTGCCAGAGAACTACAAGCTGATGGAGCTGCACATCATGCATCAGAATGTGTACCACTATTTTCCTGACCAACACTGAACATTAGGACCTCTCCCATTGTTGCCATGCGCAGCATATCCAGTTGCCCTGTGAGGAGATGGCGGTGAGCTGCCTTCTTGAACAACTGGACTCCCTTTGGTGAAGGCACTGTTGGATACATAATTGCCGGATTCTGACCCAGCAACAATAAAGGACTGGGAATATACTTCTAAATCAGATGGTGTACCAGTTGAAAAGGAGTTTGCAAGTGGTGCTGTTCCCATTCGCCTACTATCCTTGCCCTTCTTGCTGGTAGAGGTCACAGGTTAGAAAGTGCTGTTGATGGAGCTTGGGTGGGTAACTGCAGTGCCTTTGTTGAAGGTACACACTGCAGCCACTGTGCTCTATTGGTGGAGGGAATTAATGTTTAGACACTTGATGGGATGTCAATCAAACAGAATGCCAGAATGGCAGTTGATACTCTGCACTGAAGCAAAGAATGAGTTGAAGATTTGTAGTCAGGAAAATGTTGCTGAAAGCTAAACCTTCATCCTTGGGAATGTGTTTCAATTCTTTACATGGCCTATCTTTAAAATGCATCCTGCTGTCTGCATTGTCCCAAATCCTACACACGTACCACAGGGGAACAAAAGAGTAAGACCTTTGGGAGGCAAGGGTATACAAGGGTTGGAAATACTTGTTTAAAAAAAAACTGATTCGAGGACTTTACAGCTAAGAATAATACTTCTAAAAGCCATAGCCTTCTTTCAGATCTGGGAAATTATTTTACTGATGCAAATTGTTTCACAAGGCAAAAAAAAACAAAAAAATTTGGAGTTGGATGAGTATCTCTCAATTCATGTATGATTCATGCTTCTAATTTAAACAATGAAAGTTTCCCATATGGCAAGGTAGCAGCACTCCTATACAGACATGAGATCTCAAACAAATCTTCCTTTAACTCAAAGTAGCGCAATACCTTTACAGTGCCAGCGACTGGGGCTCGAGTCGTGCACTGTCTGCAAGGAGTTTGTATGTTCTCCTTGTGTCTGCGTGGGTTTTCCCCAGGGGCTCCGGTTTCCTCCCATTGTTCAAAAGGGGTGTAGATTAATTGGATGTAAATTGGGTAGCATAGACTCATGGGCCGAAATGGTCTGTCACTGTGCTGTATGTCTAAATTTAAATTTGTAATTTGAAATTTTATTTTAAACAACTGCAGAAATTTTAAATCTGAAATAAAAACAGAAAATATTTAAATACTCAGCAAGTCAACTCAAATCCATGGGGAGGTTATCTCTCCTGTAACTCAGATCAGCTTTCAGTAAGTTCTCCCACAATATTCAACAGGGTGGTTTGAACTGCATTCTGTTGAATACAGAACACTGTGTAATGTTAGACAAAGCATAAATGATCGATATATAGCTTGATAACCTCTCTGTAGTCCATCAGAGGTACATCAGATCAGAATTTATTGTCATGAATGTGTCAGAACATTCTTTTCTTTGCAGCAGCATCACTGGGCAAATATTGCTGTAAATTACATTTAAAGTAAATAAATTAGTGCAACAGAAGCGAAAGTGAGGCAATGTCTGCGATTCATTGTCCATTCAGGAATCTGATGGCAGAGGAGAAGAGGCTGTCCTTTTGCTGATGGTTGCTCACTTTCAGACTCCTGTACCTCCTTCCAGATGGAAGCAGTATGAAGAGGGCTTGGCCAAGGTGGATAGGGTCCTTGCAGATAGAGGGTGTTTTCTTAAGACACCGACTCTTGTAGATGTACTCAAATGAGTGAAGATTGATGGCCATGATGGCATTGGCCAAGTTCACAACTTTTGCATAGTTTTTTTTTCTTGTCTTGTGCATTGGTACCTCCATACTAGACTGTGACACAACCAGTCAGAAGGCTCTCCATGGTACACCTGTAGAAAATCTCAAGAGTCTTTGTGACATACCGAATCTCCTCAAACTCCTCACACGGTATACCCCATGGCAAGCCTTCATTGTGATTGCATTGACCTAGAGGCCCCAGGACAGATCCTCAGAGATGTTGACACCCAGGAATTTGAGATCTTAACCCTTTAAATGCTGACCTCTTGATGAGGACTGGTTTGTGATCTCCTGATTTCCCCTGCTTGAATACGACAATCAACTCCTTGGTTTTGCTAATGCTGAGTGCAAAGTAGTCGTTGTGGCACCACTCAACTATCTCTAACATTACGAGTGCAGAACCCACTGCAATTGAAACTTTAAGGGTAAACTTTCTCTTGGCAGAAGATGGCATGGAATATTAAACAGAGATCGTGAGCAAACAAAGCACAGGCAACACATGGTGGGAAGAGCCAGAGTGATGGAACTGAGATTGAACGTAGAGCTGACATCTTTGGCGGGTTGAAGTTCTGATGTAGAAAGAAGAATTATTGGGTGATACGTACAGGCTATAGGTTAGAGCAGAACCACGAAAAGGCAGGTGGACAGAGCTGGACAAAGACATCAGGAAAGTGTTGAATTGCTATAGATTTTGATCCGGTAGAATGATGTACCATGGTCAAACATCACAGAGCGATTTATCATTTTAGAATATGGTCAAAATTAACACAGCAGCAACAGTAAATGAGACATCATGATTCACCACTGCATTGTTGGAGGTTTGTAATGGAAACAAAAAAGTCTGAAACAAAAGATTTAGAAATGATTTATGAAATGAGGAAGTGGCCTGCAAAATGTACTCTTAATCAGTCGAAGTGCATCTCTTTGATCAAGTGGATACCCGTGGACTGGAAATTGATGGAAATCATTAAAATATACATTTATTGTGCTGTATTTTAGCACATCCAGGATGCAATGTAACACTTCATATACCCTTCCAGATAAGCAGGAATTAGCCGTTGATTACTTCAGTCAAGCCTCTTTAAGTAATCTATTCTGAAATAAAGATAAACTTGACTTCAGTGGAAGTGAAATTTTCCTTGCAATGTAAATGAATTGAAACCAATGCACATGGATGTTAACCCAAAGCTAATCTTATTAAATGTCCAATGCTGATCGTATTAAATGCCTGATTCTTTTACTTCAATTCTGGTTTCCTTCATTATCCTTCCAGTTGTTAACACATGTCCCTTCCTTCACCTACTCCACACCCCTGGTTCCCCTCTTTCCTCCACCCTTTCCTCTTTCCTGCTCCTCATCCTGAAGCAAAGGGGGGGGGGGGGCAAGGAATTAAGGACTGAACCATAATTCTCTTCAAGACTGCAGCCCAGAAGAAACAAATTGATATTCAGTGGTATTACCTTCACCAGATCCTTCAATGCAGCAATTACCAATGACCAGAAATCATACTTAGAGTGGGTTAGAGTCTGGGATTCTATGTTCTAGATAGGCACCCCATTTAACTTTAACCTTATGATCTTGGGAAGGCGATGGTCCTCCATTCTGGAGACATGACCCACCCAGCGCAGTTGGGTCTTCAACAGCGTGGATTCGAGGCTTGCGGATTCTGCCAGCTAGAGTACTTCGATGTTGGTGATGAAGTCATTCCAATGAACGTTGAGGATGGAGCAGAGACAGCGCTGATAGAAGCATTCTAGGAGTCGTAGGTGATGCCTGTAGAGGACCCATGATTCAGAGCCGAACAGGAGCGTGGGTATGACAACGGCTCTATACACGCTGATCTTTGTGTGTTTCTTCAGGTGGTTGTTTTTCCAGACTCTTTTGTGTAGTCTTCCAAAGGCACTATTTGCCTTGGCGAGTCTGTTGTCTATCTCTTTGTCGATTCTTGCATCAGATGAAATGGTGCATCCGAGATAGGTAAACTGGTTGACCGTTTTGAGTTCTGTGTGCCTGATGGAGATGTGGGGGGGCTGGTAGTCATGGTGGGGAGCTGGCTGATGGAGGACCTCAGTTTTCTTCAGGCTGACTTCCAGGCCAAACATTTTGGCAGTTTCCGCAAAACAGGACGTCAAGCGCTGAAGAGCTAGCTCTGAATGGGCAACTAAAGCAGCATCGTCTGCAAAGAGTAGTTCACGGACAAGTTGCTCTTGTGTGTTGGTGTGAGCTTGCAGGCACCTCAGATTGAAGAGACTGCCATCTGTGCGGTACCGGATGTAAACAGTGTCTTCATTTCATCTGATCCAAGGATCGACAAAGAGATAGACAACAGACTCGCCAAGACAAATAGCGCCTTTGGAAGACTACACAAAAGAGCCTGGAAAAACAACCACCTGAAGAAACACACAAAGATGCGTGTACAGAGCCGTTGTCATACCCACGCTCCTGTTCGGCTCTGAATCATGGGTCCTCTACCGGCATCACCTACGGCTCCTAGAACACTTCCATCAGCCCTGTCTGTGCTCCATCCTCAGCATCCTCATCACCAACATCGAAGTACTCGAGCTGGCAGAATCCGCAAGCATCGAATCCACACTGCTGAAGACCCAACTGCGCTGGGTGGGTCACGTCTCCAGAATGGAGGACCATCGCCTTCCCAAGATCGTGTTATATGGCGAACTCTCCACTGGCCACCGAGTCAGAGGTGCACCAAAGAAGAGGTACAAGGACTGCTTAAAGAAATCTCTTGGTCCCTGCCACATTGACCATTGCCAGTGGGTTGATATCGCTTCCAACCGTGCATCTTGGCGCCTCACAGTTCGGCGGACATTGAGGTCTTTCATCCGGTACCGCACAGAAGGAAGCAAAAGCAGAGAAATAGGAAAGATCTACAGAGAAAATGATTAACTTTCATTTACAAGTTGACTTGCCTTACATACATTCATTCATTCATACACACAATATTTGGGGCTCCATAAAGAAAGCTGCATGACTTGCTGAGTTTCTCCAAACTTTTTGTGTAAAGTACGCATAGAGTCTGCAGATTTTTTTTGTTTAACGTGATATTTTGAAGTTAGATTTAAGAGAGTTTATTTTGAAACTGTTTAGCCTAATGGGAAATTAGTCAAAAACAAAAAAAAAAGTGGCATGTAAACGAATGCCAGGAATGTTACTGGGATATTTGGTTGCTGTGTTTTCTCTGGAGGAACATATCTGTGAATAATTATTTAAAATTACAAGCAGATTTCTTTTTCATCCAGCACACAGGAAGAAACACCATGGAAAGTGAATTTTCAAGAGGATCTTTTGTTAAGGATCTGGCAGCTATTTATTCTTTTCCTGTGTATTGTGGTCAATCAATGCAACATGGGCCCAGTTATTTTACATCCAGCATTGCTACTGAGTACTTCTGGGTCAGATGCAGGTTAAAAGTCCTTTCATCTTGCCCTAAAAGGTGTCAAGTAATTGCAAACACTGAAGGACATCCCCTCCCCAGTTCATGAGCATGCCTCTTTCTCAGGCATCTTTATGGTCTTTACTAAGTGACCAATTTAGTGCTATTATGACCTGTTTTTGCCTCACACCCATGTCCCTTTGTCATTCAATTACTCTTCTCCTACATCTTATCATAAACCTGTGGCTTTTGTTCTTCACCCAATCACCCAGCTCTGTACTGCTCCTCCTCTTTGCAACTTTCCACACTTGATAGGGGTTCATTGACCTGAAATGTTTCCCGCATAACAGTAGTGGCCACATTGCAAAGCATTTTAGGAAAATCTGAGCTTGTGAAAGGTTCATTATTCATGCAAGCTCTTTCTATCTGTAATCATGATTGTGTTACTTATACTGCACTGGTGTCACAACTCCTGCGACCTGGCATCATTCCGCTTACTCTCTGTGTGGAGTTTGCATGCTCTCCCTGCCACTGCTTGGATTTCCTTTTGCTTTCTCGGTTTCCTCCCAGATCCTAAAATGTGCAGTGTTTGCAATTTAGCTTTAAGGGCCACGATGAAAAAAAATCTGACCCGGGAACATTCAGTAGCAAGGCTGGAGATAAAATAACTGGACTCCATTGACTTACCACAATACCCAGGAAAAGGATAAATAGCTGCTAGTTCCTTAACAAAAGCACCCCTTTAAATTTACTTTTTATGGTGTGTTTCTTCCTGCAACTGAGATGAAGAAAAAAATCTGAAGTCCAGCACCTCTAGGTTCAAAAATAGTTTCTTCCAACAGCTATCAGGGTCTTGAACCTCTCCATACTACCCTAACTGCAACCATAAATGACTCCACGACCACCAAAAAAAACCTCTCTGGGCTATTGAAACCTCTTATTGTTACACTGGCTGCAACTGAGAATATTTATTTATCCATGCTTTTATATTTATTATCTCTTTTTCTACTTTGACACATTGTGTTAATTTAATTTATACTATTGTGGATGATGTATCATATATACATGTATAAAAACACAATGCTGGGGCAACTCAGCAGGTCAAACAGTGCAGCCGAATTATGACCGTAATTGGGACCGAACAATCAGTTGTATCTCGAAATGTATGAAGTCGGAATTATGCCCGCACGCGTGGGGTACCAAAGTGTTAAAGCAAACTTTTTAATTAATTTTTTTTTTCATTGTACATTTGACGATAACAACTGAAAGCTTCTTGAATTTGTTGATCAACCTTGTTGAATCTTTCCACAATCTGGTCCAAACTTACCTTGTTAGTCGGCATTCCGGGGCCCCAGGGCTGGGCGAGGCCATCTTGATTCCTGTGCAAATGGGCAAGTGTTCAGTAGGCGCGTGTGTGGTAGTTCATGTATAGGAGTTCTGTTGGCGCATGCGCGAGAGTTAAGCACCCTGGCAATATTGAAATTGCATCCTTAACTCTCTCATATGCATCAACCAAACTCCAATAAATGAGCCCACCACGCATGTGCCTACCAAAGACTTGCGCATTCGCAGAGGAATCAAGATGGCTGTGCCCAGCCCCGGGGGCCCGGAATGCTGACTAACCAGATAAGTATGCACATTTTGGTCTTACATACCCTGTATCTCTGTTACAGTTTGTGAAATACAACAAAAAAATTTATATATCTTTTTAAAATTCGTTCCATGTGCAGATAGTCATAAATCAAATAGGTTGTAAGTCGGAGACTACCTGTACTTTACATAGCAAAGATAAAGCTACAGAACCAATGTTTCAGGCTTGAGCCCTTCATCAAGGTGCCCAAACAAAATAGTTGTGGGCAGAGGGGCAGTATTGGTAGCACAGACCCACAGGCAAGAGGCTAAGGGAGGGAGGGCATAACAGCAAAAAGGGGGAGGGGGGGATGGCTCTGTGAATGGAGAGGGAAAAGGGTGGAGACCTGGAGGAAAGGAGACAGAGGCATAGGGAAATGCGGGAGAATGGGGAGTGGGGTGGCAGAAACTGGAGAAGTGAATGTTAATACCATCGGTTGGAGAGTGCCTAGATGGAATATTAGGTGTTGCTCCTCCAATTCACGGGTGAACACGTTTCCTCCAATTTATGGAATAGCCTCATTATTTGCCAAAAGAAGCATTGCGACATGCACTGCCAAAAAAAAAGTGGCCAACCATTCTACTCTGTGCCTCACTCCAATGCTGAGATGTTTGTCCATAGCCTCATGCTCTGCCCAAAAAGATATGTGGCGACAGGCAGTGCCACACTCGCAAGTACAACTTCTCTCTCACCACCATTTGGGGCCCCAAACAGTTCTTCCAAGCAAAACAACACTTTACTGTGAATCTGCATGGCCTCATACACTCTGCCAAAGCAAGTCCACCCTTAAACTGGAGGAGCAGCACCTAATATTTCCTCTGGGCATTCTCCAACTGGATGGTATTAGCATCGACCTCCAGCTTCTGCTAGCCACTCTCCCAATCCCTTGATCTCCTTTCCTCAAGCTCTCCACCTACTTCCTCCCCCCCCCTGCCGCATGCTGGTGTACCTTCCCTCCCTTATCCACCTATTACCTCTTACCCCTGGGCCTGTGCTCCTCATCTTACCCTTCCTACCACTATTTTGTTCAGATACCTGTCTACATTTTGCTCCTACCACAATAAAGAGCTTGAGGCCAAAACACCAATTATATATCTTTATCTTTGCTATATAAAGTGTACGTTTGACCTGCTGAGTTTCTCCAGCATTGTGTTTTTACTTCAACCACAGTGTCTGCAGATTTTCGTGTTGACCCACCAGTGGGCTGATATCGCCTCAAACCGTGCATCTTGGCGCCTCACAGTTCGGCGGGCAGCAACCTCCTTTGAAGAAGACCGCAGAGCCCACCTCACTGACAAAAGACAAAGGGGGAAAAACCCAACACCCAACTCCAACCAACCAGTTTTCCCCTGCAACCGTGTCTGCCTGTCCCGCATCGGACTTGTCAGCCACAAACGAGCCTGCAGCTGACGTAGACATTACCCCTCCATATATCTTCGTCCGCGAAGCCAAGCCAAAGAAAAAAAAGTATGAAAGCACCGAGGAAGAATTTCAATGCATCAGTACATTGTACTTATGTACATGACAATAATCATGTTCATGGCAATAATTAAGTGCATGAGAATAATTATGTACATAATAATTATGTATATGAGAATAATTATGTACATGATAATAATTGTTGTAAGATGACTGTACTGTTACAGCTTCTATAATGCGAGCACTGATGCTCGTGCAGATCTCTGATGAGCAGGGAATAGAAAGGTGTCTTTCAGTGCTCCTTCACAGGGTTCCTCTGGCTAATCAACACACTTGACAGCTCCATACTAGTTTAAAGTGCCTGGAGAAAAAGGCTGGCAGTGTTTCCTTTTACATTGGAAAGAGACACAGAGTTCATGCCCAAAATTGCCCAGACCAGAAGGGCTGTGAACATCAGGGCACAAGATCCACCACCGTCCCCCCACCCCCAACCCCTCACCACGAAAAGAGCCCTGGGAGAGGACCCTGTGGGGTAGACCATGGCAACAAACTAGAAAGAGGCTATGGCTGCAAACCTAATACCAGGCTGCTGGAAACTGGAACATGGGAATCAAGTGTCAGGACTGGGATTTATGAGGTTGCTAAAGACGAGTTGGGCTCCCAATGAACCTTGGGTACTGACAGCTTCCTAATTGTATTGGGGGTTTGGAACCGGGGCAGAGGAAGGCGACTTGGATACCTGGAACTCGTGTTTATCACTGGAACAGATGGGAGGCCATTCAGCTAAGGAGGTTAGGGAAGCGTGCACAGGAGGTGGCAGGATCTTCAGACCCTCGATACCTCTAAAGGGGCTCTCTTTTGTGCCTCTCTCTTCTAGATAGGGCACTTTTCCAGTGGCACCTCTTTGTGTGCCTTTACATGACAAACAAAAGGAAACAGATTTTGTGTATTTATGTACAGGACAATAAAGACATTTTTAAAAATGGATAAAGTCTCATCTTTGGTAGGTTTGGTAGGTAGTTTAATAAGCCAGTGTATATTACCCCCTAGCATGTAGGTGAATGTTAGAATCTGATGGAAGATGATGGCAATGTAGGGGAAAAAAAACTAATGGGATCAATGTTGGATGTACGTGAGTAGGTACTTGATGGTCAAAACAAACTGGATGGGCTGAAGGGCCTGTTTTTGTGATGAATGGCTTCAAGGGTCACAACTTGACCAGATAGGTGGATAGATAAAATAGGTTGGGCTTGTGTAAAAGAAGCTGAGAGGTGACTTAATAGGAGTATATAAAATTATGGGAGGCATAGATAAGTCAACTTTTTCACATGGTAAGGGTTATTTTAACAAAGAGGTCAGACGTTACAGGTGAGAGATTCTAGGTTTAATGGGAATTTGAGAGAAAGGTTTTTTTTAAAAACAGAGAGTGCTTGATATCTGGAGCATCTTGCCAGAAGAGGTGATAATCCAATATAATCACAACATTTAAGAGGTATTTAATATACTGTACACTTAAGTAGGGAAGGCAAAGAAGTATGAGGTCTTAATGCAGGCAAATGGGATTAGTGAAGATCAGCCACAAGGTCAGAATGAACATGTTGGGCCAAAAGGCCTGATTCTCTATTTTACGACTCTATGACCCAGAACAGTAAGTACAAATCCCAGCCTGCCAGGCAGAGATTTTAAATTCAAGTAATTAAATTATCTGGAACAGAAAGGTGGTTTTAGTAATAGAGACCATTAAACTGCCAGTTTGTCTTAAAAACCTATCTAATTCACTAATGCCCTTCAAGGGAAGGAAATCTCCCATCTTTACCTGGTCTAACCTGTCTGCAGCACGTGACCCACCAATGTGATTGATTGTGAATAATCTCTTTGGCGCAGGAGTGGGTGGGTAATAAGGATGGACAATAAATGCTGACAACATCCACATCCCATGACCAAATACATTTTGAAAGGATTCATGCTACAATTTTTCAAATGTCCATTTTGTTTTACTATCCACAGATCCTGCTTGATTGACTGTGTATTGGAAGAAATTTCTGTTGTTTTTTAATACCAATTTGTGTTGGATTAAGGGGAGTTTGTCCAGCAGATTTACAGTATATTGGTTTTGTATCCAACATGTTGGTTTTTATTTTATTATCTGGTCCTTTGGACTCACTCATTGGTAATTATGATTGCCTCAGGGAAGGCGGTGAGCCTTTAATGTGAGGGGTAGCAACCAAATGCTTTGCAAGGCCTCATCAAAGTATATTTATGACTGTCATGCTGCGGAAGATTGGAACCACATGTAGGTCAGGCCAGGTAGAAGTGGCAGCTTTCCAATCGTGAAGTTCATTGATAAACCAGTAAACCAACTGAGCTTTTACAATAACCTAGCAATTTTATAATTTCCTCCTGTTAATCCCATAGATTATCAAACTAATACCACACATACAAAAAAAATCACAGAAAGTAGTAGCAAGCCTGTCTCATCAAGAACCATGGCAACTGACATCATAGTTCTCTCCATGTGAAAGATGCATCTGCCACGTTTGGGATCGAACTTGGGTTGTTAGTTCATTACTAACAAAAACAACAAGCACTTGTATCTTTCGTTTAATGTGGCAAAACAGCCCAAGGGACTCCTGTGCTATAATCAATACACAATCATATCATATGTCGTACAGGAACTTAACTCGTCAGGGGAAACAACTTCCTGTTCATTAGTATCAACAGCGACTCAGTGGGCAGCACTCTTTTTGCTGAATCTGAATGCTCCAATCCAAGAATACATGGGGGAAAAAAAAACCCTAATAATGTGGGCAAACTCTCCAATGGTGAATTGAAGGCTGATGGAGAAGAAGGAAACAGGCAAATGTTTGAAAATCGCCTCCTCAGGAGGATGCAGGAAATTCCATGTTTGTATTGCATTGCAGAGTGCAACCATGTTCCTTCGAATTTTCACATCACAGAAACAGAATATTCAACCATAGTGTTGTTTGTGGTATCTTGCTTCCTCCAAAAATAAAATAATTCAGATACTTTTAAGTCATGCAATGTTGCAACGGTATGAAACATTGCATGACTTTTTGTTTCATTTTTTCCCCAAATTTTATTTGGCTTTTAAAAATCCGAAGCAAAAATATATCAATTTTGCCACACAAGGCTTCATTTTCAATCTGTTGCCTTGATGTCGAATAGCTGCTCACAGAAAATCATCCGATTTCATTTCATAACTATTTTATTGCATGAAAGTTCATCAAAGTTAAGGGGACACATTTACTCCACTCTAGTGAATAGCTATCCCAGAAAAGAACTTCTCACATAGATATTCAGATTACCTTCAAGTAAGCTGTATATTTGCTTTGCAATGTAAACATTGTTGAACTATGTCTTAGTGTTAAGGATTATGTGCTTCCACTATTGAGACATTTCAATAAAGCAGCTTTTTGTGCGGTTTTTAGTTTGCATAAGAGTTATCTTGTCACAACATTAAAAACTCCATTTAATAAAATCAACAGCATAGAGAAACAACTCTCACCTCCTAGTAAAGAAGTGATTTTTATCAGAAATATACTGCAGTGATGCCCAAAGAGGTTGATCTGTGTTTTTTTCAGCTCCTCCCCTCCTAACCACCCATCACCCCTTTCCATTTTATCACTATTTCTACTTCAAGAGGCAAACTATTGGTAAGCAGGGAAGCCTCTTGTGCTCTGAAATTCCTTGCAATGTTCCATGGGGGAATCAAAATAAACAGTGCTTCATCTAAACAAACAGATCAGGAACAATCAAACAGCATTATCACAGCTGGGATAGTCATTCTTTACACAGTGGGTCTGAAGTGACAGCCTAATCTGTGCTTTACAGGCAAGATATAAAATTTGAATGATCTTTTTAATATTCGAACTGATGGCTTCACTGCAGCTTCCAAATTCTGGAACTTTGCCTCACTAAAGTCCAGAGGCAGGAAATGTTCCTGTGTGGTGCCTGCATGGATTGTTCTCCATTCAGAAATAGGAGTGTTGAGATGGAATGTGTCAGTATAGAAGGTGTCAGAGAGATTGATTGAACAATGTTAGGAGTGACAGAGGCAGCTGTTGCATTATTAATGCTGGCTGCTCCCCTCGTTTCAAAGGTACTTTTTCAAATTATGATTCCTGTTTTTTCACTCCCTTCCTTTACCTTGTAATATCCTCCACCCCTGAGGAATCTTCACTCCACCTATCCTACCAGAATTAAATGATTCCACCGTTGCTGGTCTTTATGGAAATGATTGTAGAATTCCTCCTCAAAACCTTTCTGTCTCTCTTTTTTCCCCTTATGATATAAAATCACATCATAAGAGCAGGTGTAGATTCAATCCTGATCACACCATATTTCTACTCTCTCCCCTAATCCCCTGACTCCCTTGTAGTTAACCACCCTAATATCTCCCTAATATCCAGCTGCGCTGGATGGGTCACGTCTCCAGAATGGAGGACCATCGCCTTCCCAAGATCGTGTTATATGGCGAGCTCTCCACTGGCCACTGTGACAGAGGTGCACCAAAGAAAAGGTACAAGGACTGCCTAAAGAAATCTCTTGGTGCCTGCCACATTGACCACCGCCAGTGGGCTGATAACGCCTCAAACCGTGCATCTTGGCGCCTCACAGTTTGGCGGGCTGCAACCTCCTTTGAAGAAGACCGCAGAGCCCACCTCACTGACAAAAGGCAAAGGAGGAAAAACCCAACACCCAACCCCAACCAACAAATTTTCCCTTGCAACCGCTGCAATCGTGTCTGCCTGTCCCGCATCGGACTTGTCAGCCACAAACGAGCCTGCAGCTGACGTGGACTTTTTACCCCCTCCATAAATCTTCGTCCGCGAAGCCAAGCCAAAGAATCTCCTTATTTGGTTCAAGTTATTTTTTTTTGGCTAAATATTCTGGAAGATATCTTGCAACATTTTTGCTGTGAGGAAAATGTTACAGCTGACAAAAAATGTTGAATGTGCCCAGGTCTTGCTCTAAATCTTTTTGCTCTGGTCTCTTTTTAAATATTTTGTTTTCAGTTGCATTGCTGAACATCTCATTCCATCTATGACACTGGACAAAAAAAATTTCAAAATATTTGTTTCCTGATATAAAATTGGGGATTATGGTAGACAATTTCAAGCTGAACATATTTCACATATGCTGTACCATGTAGGATGTTGGAGAAACATTAACTTTTATTGAATTTAGCATTTTCTCACTTCAAAAGATTTTTAAAAAAGTATCTCAGAGCTGTTGTGACATTGACACTGACATGTCAACATCTCTGAGAATCTGACCTGGAGCCTCCACATTGATAAAATCACAAAGAAGGTTGCCAGCAGCTATATTTTTTTGTGGTGTCAGAGGAGATTCGGTACGTCACTGAAGACTCTCATAAACTTCTGCAGGTGTACCGTGGAGAGCATTCTGGCTGGTTGCATCACTGCCTTGTATGGAGGCACCAACACTCAGGACAAGAAATATCTCCAGAGGGTTGTTAACTTGGCCTGTGACATCACAGGGACCAGACTTCACTCCATTGAGGACATCTACATGAGGTGGTATCTTAAAAAAGCAGCCTCTATCCTCACCCAGGTCATGCCCTCTTCACTCTGCTACCATAGGGAAAATGCCTAAAGATGAGCACTCAATGGCACAAGGACAGATTCTTCGCCTCTGCCATCAGATTCCTGAATAATCAATGACACTGCCTTACTTTTTGTGCACTATTATTTTAATTTTTTTATAGTAATGTTAAAAGATTGTTATAATATGAATGTTTGCACCAAATTTCATGATAATCAATTCTTATTCTGATTCTGAGACATTTCAGTCTTGAAAACAAATAAATGCTATTGTTAAGTATACTTGCTATGCTATTGCCTGAAGAATGTGCATCAACATGCATTCAATCTATAATCATGTAATTAACAGCATCTGTACATGTGTGCTGCTTTTATAGGCTGTCTCCATCTAACTTGACAGCATTTAAGACAATATTTGCATAGCATCTGCACTGAATGCATGCAGAGGTATGCTTGGACTGACCAAAAAAGCCTGCTTTATGGGCAATACACCAGTAAATTTAAAATATGAGAGGAAATCATAAAATAGGTCATACCTTAAAACAAAACAGTATGTGATGGGAAAATGTTGATATGAGTTTCGTGATCAGCACCTCAACATCCATATATAATAGAGCTAAAGGTGTTCAGGATGTAAAATCATCATTATCCAATGTTATTTTTTATCTAGCCCTCCTCTTGATTTGTTTCAGATTCTCTTTCACTTTGCTATGCCCTTGCTCAGGAGATAAATCAGTCCTATTGGTCACATTGGGCCATGAATCAGAAGATGATGGCTTTCAGCACTGTGGACCATGATCCATGCAGCACAATGCTGGGAAACACATTCCAGTCCAAAACCCTAATCCATCTTCTCTGAGAAGGAGAGCTCTCCCAGAGTCATAGGGAGATACAACCTGGCATCAGGAGGTTCAGGCCACCAAGTCCATACTGTTTACTTGCATTACTGGAGGAGACATATTGATATGGTGAGATTATATAAATGAGAGGAGGTTCACATGGAAGATGAATGGTGGCAATAGCCTGCAGGCTGAATACTCTGTATATTCCAATATTACTCTGTATCTTCTAATTTCTTGCCTCTCTTTGTTTTTGCCTATCACTCTGCTTCTGTATGATGCTCTTCCGACAAAAAAAAAACAAATACAGATGAAGAAAATAACCAAAGAGAATGATCAAAATTTAGAGTGCTGGCCCTCACCAGTGCAGCATGGAAACTGAGCCAAACACAATCTGCTGGAGGAACTCAGCAGGCCAAGTAGCATCAGTGGGCGAAAAAGAATGGCCGACAATTTGAGCTGAAACTTTCCATCAGGACTGTGAACCAGTACAGCATGCCCTCTTTGTGAAGGCTGTGGATTTGTTTTACTCCACAGATTTGAGAGCGTAACCTAGGCTGATAATCCAGAGCATCACAGAGGTGTAGCAACTGTTCCTGAACCAGTTGGCTTGAGTCTTGTGGCACCTATACCTCTTTGTGAGCAGTGAGAACAGACCCCGTGCTGGGTGACGTGAATCCTTGATGAATGTTGCTGCTCTCTGACGGCAGCGTCCCCGTAGATGCTCTCTATCACAGTGAGGGGTTTGCTTGTGATGTCCTGGGCTGTGTCCACTATCTTTTAGAGGGCTTTACACTCAGGGGTATTGGTGTCCCCATACCAGACCATGATTCAGTGAACATGATACCTCAGCCAAAAGTTAGCATTTCTAAGAATGCATCAGCTGCTATCCCTTTACCATCAGACTCTCAACAACAAAGTAATTCAGGGACTCATTTAAGGACTTTTACTTTTGCACTTTGATTTTTGTTCTCTCTGCATTGCACAGTTTGTTTACATTCTTTATTTGTTTACATGTGTACAATGAATAGTTTTTTTCCTTGATCTACCAATACGTGGTAATTCTGCCTCGCCCGCAGGAAAAAGAATCCCAATCTTGTATGTGGTGTCATGTATGTATCCTGACAATAAATCTGAGATCTAATCTGAAATCTTAATTAAAATCCTATCTGCTTTCTCACTTGGATTACAAAGATCCTGACCAGGATTTAACCCTCTTCCAACATAACCAGAACATTAATTTAGTCTTCTGTTGGTGTGAAGCGTTAGATTACTACTCACAAACCCTTCCTGCAGTTCGTTGTCCATCTGTAGCTGCTCCTTCTCTCTCCATAGTTACTCCTTTCTCTGTTGCTCTTCCCTCAGTCGTTGCTCCCTTCTCTGCTCCTATTCCCTCCATAGTTGTTCCTCTTCTCTCCATAGCTGCTCCCTCCTCTGTTCCTTGTCCCTCTGTAGCTGCTCTCATTTACTCCTTAGCTGCTTCTCCTGCTCTTCTAAGGCAAATTTGTTTTGAAGCAATTCTTGTTCTGTAATAAGAGCGGATACATCAGCCTGAACCTTCAAATGTGCAGGTGCAGTACCTGAAGTATGGGAAACTCTGGAGTTTGCTCTAGAAGGCCTTCCTTTGCTTTTCCTGCATCTTGCATTTGGCACACTATTATCTCGTTGTATATCATCCTGAATGCCAGATGTTGCCTTAATATCTGACTTTGTCTCCAGTTTGAATTGCCCATCCTCCACATCACCATCTCATGACACACCTTCAGCCATTTCAGTAATTCTGTGGGGTTTGTATTTCTAGCAGCCAGAAAACCTTCTCTGCTTCTCTTGCCTCTTTCAGTCTTGGAAAGAGAACAGCGTTGGATCTCTTTGTATCTAAGTGCCGCTGTTGCAATTCTTCTCTAAGTTATCGACCTTCATCTCCTCGATACGTTGCTTCTTAGGGGCAACAGCTTCAGCAGCAGTTGCCATTTTATCCTTATCCATCCAGCCGTGGTTGTCAGGCACCAAGCTTGCACAACGCTATCTCCAAAACAATAAACAGTCCTCAAAGGACAAGCGGCAGTTACTCCAAACTATGTTCCCAACTTGCAATAAAAACACAGAAGAAATCCTTAAGTAAGGCTTACCGCTTCTGATGGTCTTGATGCTACTGTTAACAATCATGCTTCCATGAGTTCAAAATGCTTTAAACACAGCCCAATTGATCCAATCCAAATTAAATTCCAACTTACTATGGGCAACTTACTATAAAGCGACAACATTTCATTATAATCACTTGGATGATACAAGAATCTTGTTGTCTATGACTCATTCAAACAAATTCATACTAAAGTTAAGTTGAGTTTTCCACTAAGTTTATTAAACGATATTAAATATTGTTAACATTATTTTAAGCTGCTAAATGCTATTAGATGGTCAATAGAAAAATGTCAGAAGATTCTCTGTATCCTCCATTCCACAGAACAAAAGAAAGAAACTAAGCTACTCTTATCTCTCACGCAGGCAGAGAAAACTAGTTATGTCCCTGAAGCAAAGATGTTGCTTGGAGACAGCATAAAAATGTTAAACCAAACCACAAACAAACAGGTGGTGAGCATGAAACTCATTTTAATCCATACAACCACTGTCATATGTCCCAACTTGTTTCTTTGCTTAATATATAGATTTGCATTATTAATTGCATAGAAGTGCTTATAAACTACTCTTACTGCAATATTATATTCCTCCAGTACATGTTCCAGTTCTTCTGAAAGAGAAACTGGATTTAATTTCACCAGATTAAAAGATGGAATAAACCTTCATTTCACTGACCGAAACCCAGCACTATCAGGATGAAGGGGCGGCAACCTCCACAAAACTGGGTGGCTTTGTCAGCATGCCAGCAATCGGGACTTGGGTTCGAATCCTGCGCTGTCTGTAAGGAGTTTGTACATTCTTCCAATGTCTGCGTGGGTTTTCCTGGGGGACTCCAGCTTCCTCCCACCGTTCAAAATATATCGGGGGTGTAGGTTAATTGGGTGGCACAGACTCATTACCTGAAATGGCCCTATTACTGTGCTGTATGTCTAAATAAAATAAATAATTTAGAAGACTCTCTGGAGGCCGCTTTAAAAAGCCTTGCATATAAAAAATCAAAGTTTCCTACTTCTTCCCATCCCTTAATTTCTTCCACTAATGCAAGACATTCCCCACTATAAAAAGAAACCTAACATGGATTTTTGTTCTTTTTTAAAAACCTTAAATTTTCTGTTCTTTGGTTATGAGACTATTTGATAGGTAATTTAAGGGGGATAGAGTAGAAGTAAGAAAACTCAAAATGCTCTGTTATAATTTACCACACATCTCAAATATTTGTTGATTATTTATTTAATTTCTTGTCTACCTTTGATAAATGTTCTCTTTTTCTGTTTTATGGCTTATCATGGTACTATAATAAGCATTGGACCAGGAGATAATACAGAGGATCATCAAAAATGTCAAGAAGATCACTGGCGTCTCCCTTTCCTCTACCAAAGACATTTACTGGGAGGGTTACTTAAATAAAGCTCAAAGAATGATAGAGCACCCTTTCCAACCAACATATACCATCTTTGACCCATTACCATCAAGAAGGAGGTAAAGGAGCATAAAAATCAGGACAGCCAGGCTGGAAAATAGCTACTTCCTGCTGAGATTGATGAACACTCACCTGTAGCTTAGATTTCATATTTATTGTCAGAGTACATACAATCACACACAACCCTGAGATTTGCTTTTCTGCAGGCAAGGCAGAATGACCACTTATTGGTAGTGCAAAAAATACTGTACACAGCAAAGACATGTAAACAAATAAACATGTAAATAGATAATGAATGTGAACAAATTGTGCAACACAGAGAGGAAAAAAAATCAATAAAGTGCACAAGAGTCCTTAAATAAGTCCCTAATTAAGTTTGTCATTGGGCAGTCTTATGGTGGAAAAGTAGCAGCTGTTCCTGAACCTGATGGTGAGAGTCTTGTGGCACCCATACCTCTTTCCCAAGAACAGAACGTGTGCTGGGCGGTGTGGATCCTTGATGATTACTGCTGCTCTCTGATGGCAGCGTTCCCTGCAGATGTTCTCGATAGTGGGGAGGGTTTTGCCTGTGATGTCCTGGGTTGCACCCACTATCTTTTGGAGGGCTTTACGCTCAGAGGTATTGGTGTCCCCTTACCAGATTGTGATGCAGCCAGACAGCACACTTTCCACCATACCTCTGTAGAAATTGGCCAGTGTTTCTAGTATCGTACCAAACCTCTTCAAATTCCTGAGGAAGTAGAGGCACTAACATGCTATCTTCACAATGTCATCGGTGTGTTGGTCCAGGAAAGATCCTCCGAGATAGTGACCGTGAAGAACTTAAATTTGCTCACCCTCTCCACCTCTGACCTCCCAATGATCACTGGATAGTATACATATACTGTACCTAAATTAAGTAAATCATTCAAAATATTTATATAAAATTATATCTTTATGTATAATTGTGATTATTATGTACTGTGTATTGTGTGTGCATCATGCTCCAGAGAAATGCTGCTTTGTCCAGATATATATGATAATAAACAAATTAATTTATACAGGTATGTATGAAACACCAACAATAGTATAAATTAATTTGTTTATTATCATATATATCTGGACATTTTGAATAAGCAAGTACTCATGAAGTCAGTCAGCATGTGTGGAGAAAAAAAAAACTAACGTTCTCATTCAATGGCCAATCTTCAGAAAAAGAATACAGTCGTTTCTGAAAAATAGATCACAAATATTAATTTTGGATCTTTCTCCACAGATCACAAGTCTGACCTGTTTGAGCACTTCTAATATTTTGTGTCCAAATACTGAACACAGATAATGAGGCTTTGGGATCTTTTACATTAAGTTAAATAGGGAGATGAAACCTCAGTTTAACGTTGATTTCCAGGACTGCACATCCAGTGATGCAGCGCTCTGCATCAGTCAGCGTTATCTGCCCTTTATATTCTAACGTGAAGCTTGCGACTGCAACTTATAGCTTAAAGCAAGGAGTGCTGCCATCAAGCCAAGCTGCCAACGGGATTTCATGCATAGCTAACACAAGGCAGCTGATATTTAGATCCACAGTGTGGTCCTGATCCAAAAACAGAGAAACTAAACCTGCTCAGTCTCAGGAGCGGCAGGATTTCCTTTAAACACATGACCCAAGGAACAGAAGCAGTCAGCAACTTCTCCCTGTGGGCTAAAGGAGACAGAGGTCAGCTCCCGAGAGTGCCACATGTGATCAAGCTATTGAAAGACTGTCCTGGTCTTTGTGGGCTATCGTTCTCACCTCTAAACAATCAACTGAGGCAATCCAGGAAGCATAGAGACAAAATAAGTTCTTCAGAGCCCTGAAATGTTTCAAAGATATGTTAGAATTTTTGATCACCCGAGTGAGCTGGAGGTGCAACCTCTAAAGAGTTTCCTTCCTGGAGTCAAATCTGGATCAAAAGATGCGCAGGATCTCCTTTCATATTGTTTGCAGATTAAATTATACATTTGTCGAAGCTTATCTGTGCAGAAGGTATTTAATACTTGGTATTTTCTTTCTCCCTTACCTATTTGTCCTATCTTTCAGTTAATCAGTGCATAAACAGAGTTAAATGCAAGCTTTACATGCCGAACAATACAAGCACTATCCCCAGATAAAGTTTGAATGCAATTACAAATGCTACAGTTCTGAAATGCAGGATTAAGCTCAGTGAAATGATTAATGATTTTTCCTTCCAGGTTTGTTGTCTCTGAAAGCACTGTGCTGGAACACTTTGTAACCCAATACTTTTAGAGGAAATGCTTTCCTGCTTTTCAAAACAACATTTATCTGACTGCAGTCATTTGATGTGATCTTCTGCCTAAATAGATTTTTTTATATCTAAAGTCAACATCTGATCAATCTTTTTGGAGTTTTTTTAAAGATTTATTTCAATTCATAATTCAGCCTAAAATTGCTCTTTTGTCGATGTTTAAACCAAAGCTCACTTAACCACTTGCGAGACACAAAGCTGACTTTTGAGATTGAAAGCCTTGCTTTTAGGAGGCAAAGCAGCTGATCATGTTGTCTAACCAGCCTCCGACATGTGTAAATATAGTCCTCTGAGAGAAAGACGAGGCCGCCAATAGGTGCACTGGCATTTACTCTCCACAGAGTAGATGCTGACTTGAAAGTCTGCCACAAGATCCATCATCATTAAAGAAACAGCAGCTCTGCTTTCTATCCAGTTCCCAAAAAGCATGTGGGATTTACTCATTGAGGAGGCGACCAGCAGGATCAACAAGCGCTGGATTGCGTGCGCTGCCTGTGAAGGCTTGGCTGCCTTTCATCTGCCCTCCTTACCTGCAGGAGGGAGGCAGCATGATGAGGGTATCAGCAACGTGCAGGAATGTGCATGTGTGCTGCGGCTGAGGTTCGGACACAGTCCATTTGCAATGAGCTATGAATTCCAACAATCCCCACTTGTATGTGCTGCTGCTAATTAGATGCCAATCTTCAAGCAACAGGTAAAGCCTGGAATGAATCGGGAATGGAAAGCTAACATCAGTAATGGTGGCGGATAAACTATTGGGTTTTGCGGCAACGCATTTGCTTCGCATTAGAGTGGGGGGGGGGGGGAATCTCCTGTGATTACCCAGTCGGCCGCATATCGGAATTCAATTTCACAAGGAATGGTGGATTCTTCGTCATTTTCTGAAATCCCCAAGCAAGCCATCAAATAGTTAGCAGTCGATTAAGAAAGTAGCTCACATCTTCAGTGCAATGAGGGATGGTCCATATTCCATGAAAACCTTCATTCTTTCCATCAATTTTTGACCATTTTTTTTAGACAGTGAATTTTAAGTGATTCTATTTCAGATAACAAATGTTTAGAGGGAATTACTTGTACTCAAGTCAATATACTGACGAGTAGCCTCAGAGCGAGCCTCCACAGAAGGGATGGCCAACCTATGGCGCGTACGCCAAAAGTGATGCATTGCACCCCAGTGATAATAATTTAAAAAATAAGCCTACTCATGCAAAAAAGTGTTAGCAGTTAGTACTTTAAATACTACAGTATCCCATATACAGTATATGGAATACTATAGTATACCTGTAAACTTTTTATTTGTAAGTAGGGATCCATGTGGGGACTGACACAGGGCTATGGGTAGAGAGCAGGGCATTGGGATCAGTGTGGCAACTGACACAGGGCTGTGAGGAGAGCGGGGCACTGGAATTAATTTAGGGACTGATACAGGGCTGTGGGGAGAATGCAGTGCAATGGAATTAGTTTGGGGACTGATAGAGGGCTGTGGGATGAGAGAGCAGGGCAGTTGTATCAGATTGGGAATTTAGTATACAATTTCCCATAGCTAGTGATCACTTTCTCCAAATTGCTGTGGACTTGCTCATGGTAACTGAATAATTATGGGACCACGACATATATGCAGTCGTACATTGCCTGAATGGATGTTAAGCGGCACATACCTGTACATGCATCTGAACTTGAGCGTGAAAAAACTGACATGGAATGCAAAATTTGGCCACCCCTACTCTACAGGAACGTCAAAAGCAGCCAGCATAGAGGTGAGATTAGCCACATATCACCCTGTTTCTCAGACATGACATCCTGATGGCTTGTAGTTCAGTGATAGTTCACTCTCTCATTCTTCGAATCAGATGCTTGTGGGGGAGGGGGGCAAGTCTCACATTTGTCTGTATCATCAAACCTGACTTTTCAGACTGGCATCCACAACGTGAGTTCAATTTTGAATCATTATCTATAGTGTCGATCCTCTCAAATTAAAGTCAAATATCCCACAGCATCCATTTGGAAGCTGTATTTAGTACCCTTCCCAGGACTTACTCCAAAGCCGACTGCATTATGGTGTGGTATGGTGTCACCAATACCCCTGACCAGAAAGCCCTGCAAAAGGTAATGGATGCAACCCAGGTCATCACAGTCAAAACCCTCCTCACCATCGAGAACATCTAGGGAATGCTGCTGTCAGAGGACAGCAGCAATCATCAAGGATAGACACCACCCAGCAGACGCTCGGTTCTCGCTGCTGTCATCAGGAAAGGGGTACAGGTGCCACAAGACTCACGCCACCATGTACAGGAACAGTTGCTACCCCTCCACCATCGCACTCCTCAACAAGAAACTCAACAAGTTTAAGGACTCTTACTTTTGCACCTTATTGATTTTTTTTCTCCCAGTATTTCACAATCAGCTTGTTTACATTTCTTTATCTATTTATGTGTACCTTGAGTATAGTTTTTTCTTCGCACCACCAACAAACGGTAATTTTGCCTGACCCACAGGGAAAAGAATCCCAGGGCTGTATGTGATGTCATGTCTGCACAAATAGACCCGGACTTACAATATTTCAAAATTACAATGGTCAGAACCTGTACTTTAGATTTTGTGTTCCAGGTTTATCTGCACTTGCGATGTCCCAGCTGCCCTGCGCATCCAAGCTCCCGACAACTTGGTGTTGCATGCGCATCCGAGCTCCCGACACCTCAGCCGCCCATGGACCTGAGCTCTTGACGTCCAGGCCACCCATACATCGGAGGTGCTATGCAAATGTTATCTTAGGCCTGGGCATACTTAGGCAGGATAGATACAGACAGGCTATAAAAGCAGCTCACATATACAGATGTTGTTAATTACATTGATATAGATTGAATGCATGTTGATACATATATTTTTTCAGGTGATAGCAGAGTGTGTGTACTTAACAATAGCATTTATGGTCTTCAGGAAGATTCAATACAGGTTGAACTTCTAAACTGGTGATGTTAGGACCCGTCCATTGCTGGACCACAGAAAATTCTAGAAAACAGAAATTGACCCCTATGTAAACATATAAAAGGTAGAACAAAGTTTAAAGGAAATAATACAATGGGGCAGCATGGTTAGATTAGCAGTTAGTGCAAGGCCTTTGTAACGCCAACAATTGGGACATTAGTACAAACTCCTTACAGAAAGCACGGGACTCGAACCCCAGTCCCAATCGCTGATATTGTAAAGGTTGAATCTGTCAACATTAGTACAAACTCCTTACAGACAGCACAATCCTAATCATGGCAGATTCAACCTTTACAGTGACAGTGAATCAGGGCCGGGGTTCAAGTCTCAAGCTGTAATGAGTTTGTACTAATGGCGGCAGATTCAAATGTGTCAGACTATGGGAGTTTCTGGACTACAGAGAGAGGTACAGCAGAAATGTCTCATCAATGTTGTAACAGCTACGAGACATTCTGTTACATTTGTGGTGAGTATACACCCAATGCTAAGTTCAATAAAAGTTCATTTAATATTTCTCCAAATTCCTATGTGATATAGTAAATCTGAAATTATCTTTGTGTTCAACTTGATGTTGTCAATCATAATCTTGAGTTTTTTTTCAAGGAAGCAAACCTTTGAAAAAAATTGTTGTCCTGTGTAATAAAAATGGTTTAACAGGAATGGCCAAACACCAGCTCGCAAGCCTCATGTGGCTTTTGACATGGGTGTGCAGCTCGTGGAGGTATTTTGGCTGTGTAGTGATAGTGGGGTTGGCTTGCGATCGCGTGATGGTGCCGTGTGTGGCTGTGTTGTGGGCAGTGCAATTAGCAACGTGTGTATGATACAGCCTGCCCTTTGGAGTTCCCAATGCCCCATCCAAGCTCCTGACATTCTGGCCTCCTGTCCTCCCAAGATCCTGATGCCCCAACAGCCCGCCTATCCAAACTCCGATGTATCAACCATGGACCCTTGCCATCCATCAGAGTTCAGATGTCTCAGCTGCCCACCTCCCAAAGCTCCCGACAGCTCAGCCACAGACTCTGGCCCAGGCCACAGCGCCTGCCCTCCCATCGGAGCTCCCGACATCTTGAATGCAGATTTACCAGATGGTCCCAACCAGTCACTCATCTGGGTGATCAAAAGTCATATGTGTGTAATAATTGACCCCCCGAATTTTACCCTAAAATTGGTCCACAAAATTCGACTACGACAGTGGTTTTCAAATTGCCTCCCTAAACCCACATTCCACTTTAAGTATCCCCAATGCCATATGTGATCTGTGATTAGGAATGGATTGCTTAAGGTGGAATGTAAGGGGAAAGTGTTGGAAAACCACTGCTATAATCATTCCGAATTGACTCATTATGTGCACGGTTCACAACTCCAAAGGAAATGGGCCAATGGCAATTTTTCTCAAGCAAAATATTTCAGTAACAATTGGGTCTAGAGCAGTGGTTCTCAACCTTCCCTTCCCACTCGCAGGGATTACTTAAAGTGGGATGCGAGTTTAAGAGGGCAGTTTGAAAACTACTGGACTATGACATGAGTATATGTTGTGTACATTTTGATTATTAAAAACAATACAAATTAGTAGTTTAAATACTACAAGCATGAATAAATATTATTACATATATGCATTTAATATTTATAACATATTTGTATCAAAATGTGCATGTAAGAGTAAAAACATGTATGTAATTTTTTTTCACGTCTTGCAGCTCTCAATCATCTGAAGTTTATTGTATGTGGTATTAAGCAAATTTGATCACTTCTGGTCTTACATCACTTGCAATAAAAATTGTTTTACACTTTTGTTCAGATGCCTGCCAGAATTTTCTCATACTTTGATGAAGGGCTCAAGCCTTAAACGTCAGTTATCTTTGCCTTTGCTACATAAAGGACACCGTTTGACCTGCTGAGCTTCTCCAGCATTTTGTGTTTTTACTGCAATAAAAATTTGCTCAGTGAGCAGTATTTTTGTCTACCAGTAAAATATCATCATTACAAGTCTGACATTAAGATTCTCGCGTATAATCCAGGCTGGCTCGGCGGTACTGTATGAAGGAGTGTTGCATTGCTGCAGGCAATGCTCCCCGGATCAAAAATTAAACCCAAGTCCCCACACTTACTCCCTAAGAGTCCTTGGCAACATTTGAAAGAATGAAACAATTCTCCCACAGTGTTGAACAATATATCTCTTTTAACCGGTATCAGAAGTAGATTAACTTGAGATATGACTGGCATGTGAGAATTCCAGCACAGTCCTTACTGCAATTGGGAATCAAATTTATCTGCTTTGAAGCTTAAACTAAAAGGCTATGCACGTAATGGGATACAAGAGGTAAGTTTTTAACTGAGTCGTGGGAGTGCATGGAATGCACCACGGACAGTGGTAGTGGAAGCAGGTACAATGGGATCTTTTACAAAATTATTAGATACGTACAGTAAGAGTCCTAAAATCCAGACTGCTCAGGGATTGGGTTGATCTTGATTTACGGATTTTCTGGTTTCTTTTGCAGTACTTTTAAAATTCAAAAATAAGGAGGAAATAAGAAGAGATGAAGGTAAATTTAGACTGTATTTTATACAAAAAATGTTTTGTTAATAACCTAAGACCAAAAAATTTAATTTGCATGACTTCTATGCATCTGTGGTGCTTATGCACACATGCGCACAAAAGACCGCTAAATTTTAAAAGTTTGAGAGTTTTCGAAGAGTCCAAAATCATGACTGATCCGGATTTCTTGCATCCGGATTTTTGGACTTTTACTGTACGTTGAAATTAAGTGATCCCATTCTGTATGACTGCTCATATATAGTGGTGTTCCGCAGGGGTCGGTCCTGGGGCCGCTGCTGTTTACAATTTATATTAATGATTTGGTTTGTGGTATGAATAGTTTTGTGGCCAAATTTGCGGATGACACCAAGTTAGGTGGCGGAGTGGGAAGTGTAGTAGAAACTGTAATGATGCAGAAGGATATAGACAGATTAGGAGACTGGGCAAAAATATGGCAGATGAAATTTAACATAGAGAAATGTACAGTTGTACATTTTGGCAGTGGAAATAAACAGGCAGAATACTATTTGGATGGGGTGAAAATTCAGACCTTGGATGTGCAAAGGGACCTGGGTGTTCTTGTGCAGGGAGATCTAAAAGTTAATGACCAGGTGAAATTGGTAGTGAAGAAAGCGAATGCTATGTTGGCATTCATTTCAAGAGGAATAGTGTACAAGAGGTGTTGTTCAGGCTCTATGGGACACTGGTAAGACCTCATTTGGAGTACTGTGTACAGTTTTGGGCCTCCATCTTAGAAAGGATGTGATGATGTTGGAAATGGTGCAGAGGAGATTTACTAGGATGATTCCAGGAATGCAAGGGCGAGGATGTAATGTACGAGGAGTGTTTGGCAGCTCTTGGGTAGTATTCATTGGAGTCTCGGAGAATGAGAGGTGATTTCATAGAGACATTTCATATTTTGAAAGGTTTAGATAGGGTGGATGCGGGTAAGATGTTTCCCTTGGTGGGTGAATTGAGGACAAGGAGTCAAAGTCTCAAAATTAGAAGTTATCCATTTAAAACAGAGATTAGGAAGAACTTCTTTAGCCAGAGGGTCATGAATCTGTGGAACTCACTGCTGCACAGACCAGTGGAAGCCAGATCACTGGGAGTATTTAAACAAGAAATAGACAAGGATCTCATTAGTGAGGGTATCAAGGGATATGGGGAAAAGGCTGGAAATTGGAACTAGTGTAGAGTAGATTTACGGAACAGACTCGATGGACTGCTTCTGTTCCTTTATCTTGTGAATCTTATGAAGTGAGAAAAATGGAAGGTTATGCAGTAGAGAAATTCTGGGCAGTTGTGGGAGATTATAAGGTTGCAACAAATCTGGGCCAAAGAACCTGCATGGTGCTGTAGAGTTTTATGTTCTATATGTGCATTTTTTTTTAACTAAATAGAACTCAACATTAGTGGTACAATGTAGTAATAGTCCAGAATTAATGATATTTTTTCTGCATGTAAGCATACACATCAGCTTTTAAATTAAGTCAGAAACAATTCCCAGTGAACTTGGAAGAGGGAAAACTTGGAACTAAAAGCATGGATTGATCTTGGGAGATAGCAATCAAATGCAACATGACTGTGGAATACCAGAGTGATTGAGGACACAGGTGACAGGACAGATGGGCAGAAGCCAAATCACTCTCCTTGCCTCCCAGAGAACATGTAGCCAGTTAGTTGTCAGAGATACAAGAATTAATTTCCACCACATATTTTAAAGTTCTGACTCACAGTCTAAAGTTTAGGTTTTAATCTTTATAAATGGTTTTAACCTTTGGGGTAGCACGGTTAGCAGGGCATTTAGCACGACGCTGTTACAGCGCCAGCCACTGAGGTTCGAATCTGGCCCTCTCTGTAAGGAGTTTGTGCATTCTTCCTGTGATTGTGTGGGCTTCCTCCCACTCTTCAAAACGTATAGAGGTTGTAGGTCAATTGGGTGTAATTGGGCAGCATAGGCTTGTGAGCCAGAAGTGCCTATTACCATGCTGCATGTCTAAATTTAAATTTTAAACTGCAGGGGTTCAGTCAGCCACCCATGAGGTCAGGTTGACTCTTGACTGTCTAAGCTTTTGATTCCTCATTCACCCGAGTATATATATATATATATATATATATATATATATATATATATATATCTCTATATAAAAACATGCGGGAACATCAAAGAGCAATTCAATAATGGATATCTGGGCCCCTCCAGCATACTCCTTCTGCAGGAAATAAAAAAGAAAGCTTTGAAATAAAGGTTAAAGACCAGCCATCTGAGTTGTAAAGAATCTAACATTGGTAGAACAAGTACAATTGCTTTCTTTGTGTAATTTGTAAATATTTTTGCTTAATACAGATGCTGAAGTCGTCACTGGGAATTGTTTGGACAAATTGTTAGGCCATGCAAAATGAAGCAATGAATGACACAGTGCAGCTATATCATCAGTGCCAACATGCCCAGGGTTAATGACAAGTTCCTAATGCTAACTGCTGTTCTCCACACTCATGAGTTCACAGCCCAGTTCCCTAATTATACTTCAGTGCTCAGTGTACAAACACAATTATCCTCTAACATAACAAAACCACCTGATACAAACAAAATTCTGGTGTCTCTGCCACATCGGTTTTTTTTTGTTTTATTTCCCTCAAGGTGGAGGAGAGCCAGTTGTTTGTGGTGCACAGCCCAGCCTGTATTCAAGTAGCAAGACCGTGGGTATTGCTTAGCCATCCAAATTCATAAGTTTGTAAAGTTGCCATAATCCTAACCATGCCACCCCACCAAATGAAACAGATTTTTAAAATATAAAATGAGTTATGGAAGAAACAGTTGAGGCAGTCACCTTGAAGTCAGAAGGTTAAGCTTTCAGCTGAAATTCCTCGTCCCTGGAGCCACTTTAGAAAATCATCTTTGCAACCTTTCGAGGTTATTCATTTTCTTCCTGAAGAGTGCCAACCAGTAACAAGCAGTTATGGATGACTACCTGATTTCAGTCATTAATGCTCCAAAGGAAACGTCAGCAAATTTGTGCACCGCAAGCTCCTATAAATAGGATTGTGTAATGATATTCAGTTTTTTAGTTAAATTCGCTTAGATTTCAGATTATTGTCAGAGTACATACATGACATCACAACCTACCAGGAGATTCTTTCTCCTGTGGACAAGGCAGAATTACCACTTAATGGTAGTGCAGAAAAAAAACTATATTCAACATACATATGTAAACAAATAAAGAAATATGAACAAACTGACTGCAATACTGTAGAGCTCGTCGAAAGAACCAAAGACTTGTTGATCCAAACCAAGGCTTTTATTAGCAAAAGACAGGAGCTCTTCACAGGTGGCCGACCAATCCGGAATGATCCGACCTGGCTAGGGACACAACCCTTTAAGGCCCAGACAATAGGTGTGGCTTAGCTCTCAGCCAATCGCTGTAAGCACAGTCTAGATACAGTAACTATATACACTATGTACATTGGTGATAGATCTGTACTATCACAAATATAGAGAGAGAAAAAATCAATAAAGTACAAAAGTACGAGTCCTTGAATTACCATATATTTTGGTATACAATTCGACCCTTGGAATCCTCAAAAAACACTCAAAAATCAAGAGTCATCTTATACACCAGATACAAAAATTAGACCTTAAATTCAATTTTTAAAAAAACTGCTTGATGTAGATTCAGCATATAACACTAAAAATAGCTGGAGGCTCCATTATAACAACCACCTTCTGGCCATGCCCAACTGCTCAGTCAACATGATTTTTGGGGGGCACCTTATATGAAAAAACCATGAAAATGAGGCCCTGACTTATCTGAAAGTCAACTTGTACGCTGAAATATACGGTAGTTCCTGATTGAGTTTGCTGTTGAGGAGGGTGATGATAAAGGAGGAGCAGCTGTTCCTGAATCAGGTAGTGTGAGTCTTGTGGCACCTGTACCACTTTCCCGATGGCAGCAGCAAGAGCAGAGCGTGTGCTGGGTGGTGTGGATCCTTGATGATTGCTGCTGCATTCCCTGCAGGTGCTCTCCATGGTGAGAAGGGTTTGCCTGTGATGCCCTGGGCTGTGTCCACTACCTTTTGCAGGGCTTACCTGCTGCTGATCCTAAACTAGATGGGAGTATTGAGGAGATGTAGACAAGCTGGGTGGGAACAGTGCAGGTAGAATATAACACAAAAAAGAGACATCATCCACTTTCATCCACATAACATAAAAACAGAATATTTATGACACGCTGAGAGATTATTTTGTGCTGATATTCAAAAGAACCTCTGTGAGCTTGTAAACTGAATCCTCCACCTTGGATGGTAGTAGAACTTCAATTATTATGCTCATTTAAAACAGTTTTCAGATACGAACAGAATCAAGAGATATGGCAAGAGTTTTAGTAAATAGTACCAAGTTAGAAGGTCCTCCAAGGTGGAGCAGACTCAAAAGAACTATAGAGTCTGTTCCTATTTTTTGAAATGTTCTTTTCTGATAAGGAGCAGAGGAATTCTCCCAACTTCCTGATATCATATTCTTTCAGCCCAACATGTAAGCAGGTCATTAATTCTAATCGACAGTTTTCAAACCGTCAACCCCATCACTCACCACACTCAACCTGCGGGCTCTCCACACTCAAAATTCACCCCCCCTCCCCCCACGCCCTCTGTGTTTTCCTAAATTACATCAATTCTTTGACTGGGTCGGGCAACTACAATTACCATCATGTAAAATGTGGGTGCTTCATTAGACGGGATGGCAGCTCAGAAGAAGGATTTTCCTCCAATCAATGCCACAAGTGGAAAAACCTGATGGTTTTGCAACTTCTGTCATGTGCCCAAGTTCATCGATAAACGCCTGACTTGCTACCTAGCCAAAAACAGTTGAAAACAAACCTATTCACATATAAATTAGCTTCACTCCAAAGGCAGGTTCCATCATGAACAATCCGGGCCTTTACCAGGCCTGAGTTAATTTCCATTTTGCTCCCAAGGCACCACTTCATAATCACTACAGAAATGTTGGCAGCATTTAAAAATAACTGCTATATTTACAGACATTATGAATATGAAATTGGCAACAGTTCAGAGGATGCCCATTCAGTTACTCTGCCAAAAGAACTGAAAATACCACTGCGTTTGAAGCTTAAACTCGGTCAGAGCTCCTTTTCTCAACAATACCTTGGGTGAGCTATGAAGCTGAAGTTGCTAACACACAAAGACTGGAAATGGAGGAGATGATCACACACTCACATTTCAATACTTCTGATGATTTCACTGTGGTCAGTGATTTTTCCGTAGGTACCAGAGCTTGCAGAGCCAATGCTCTGGGCTATGGTCTCTGCACACTGGCCAATGTTCTTGTTCCTTTTTGGGTTTTTTCCAATCAGGAGACAGACTTGCAAATCAACATTAACAGAGTATTTTAACATCTCCATCAATTTACCCACATACATTAATATAAATGAGATGGCTTTCAAAGTATATTAAATGAGAAAGAGAGGTAAGCTTCCAGATGAAATTCAGCAGGTCAAACAGTGTACTCTTATGAGCAAAGATAAAGATACATAACCAACGTTTCTGCCTTGAGCCCTTCATGAAGCTATTCCAGATGAAGTTGGCCTATCTTGTATAAAAGGAGTCTGCCAGCAGCTGTATGCCTTTCAGTCAGGCTGTTATCGACGCAAGGCTGGTTCTCCAAACATGAGTAAGAAAGTGTTGTACCATCAAAGATATCAACTTTTGAGTACAACTTTAATCAAGGTATCGTCTTTTCATCCAAATGGCCATAAAATATCCCACAGCAATCTCAAAAGAGAGAGAGAGATCTGATGTGCTGGTTAGTAGGGATAACTTTGCACTTCAAAATTATTTGATCTTATCAGATTGCTTTTTGTGAGGCTCTTGCTGGTTGTGAAACACACGAGTCTGTAGACGCTATGATTATACTCAAAACATAGAAATGCTGGAGGAACTAAGGTGGTCTTGCAGTGTCTGTGGTAAATCATTGTTATGGTCAGGCACACCTATTGGCCGGTTGTCCCTGTGGCCCCTTTCCACAGACTCCTGTATAAAGGTGACTGTTCCACAGCCCCCTGCAGATCAGAACAGGACCACCAAACAGTATCGATGTGCTTTCCACAGACTCCTGTATAAAGGTGACTGTTCCACAGCCCCCTGCAGATCAGAACAGGACCACCAAACAGTATCGATGTGCTTGTGTTCTTAAGTGAATAAAAACCTATTGGTTTCTCTACAATAGTCTTTTGATTAATTGATGGTGAATCAATTTTATTCACTTAAAAGTCTTTTTTACACAATGGAGCAGATACTCAAGACAGAAAAGCTGGAAATCGACCCTCAATCGCCTGAGGCATCTACCAACTTTGATCTCTACTGCGCTGTTTTGAAGCATTCCTACAGGTCTCCTCTACCATTGTGCAATCAGAGAGCGATAAACTGCAAGTGCTGCACTCCCAGGTCGGCACTCTGGTGTACTCCGTGATCAGGGAAGCCATGGAGATTTTCAAAGGTCACTACCTGCGTAAAATCAATGTTGTCTACGCCAGACACATCCAAGTGACCCAAAAACAATGACCTGATGAGTCCAACGCCGAATATTTCCAGGCCCTGCAAACACTCGGCGGGGGCTGTGAATGCAAGGCCATGTTTGCCGCAGAGTGCACAGTGAACCTGATCTGGGATGTCTACGTCATGGGGATCAGGTCGAAGCATGTCCGACAGAGGATCCTGGAGCAAGGGGAGCTCTCCAGAACACTGAGGCCTATTCGTCCAACAACGCGGCCACCCTGTGGTTACCCCGGGTGCCGCCATCTTGGAATGCACTGCCACCCCCTCTGCTAACAAATCAACCACAGCAGCAGTGCTCCACAACCACCTCCTGCTGCATTCATCTGGCTCCGGTGACGACCTGACCACAGCCGCGGTGCTAAGGGAGAACCCAAACTGCTACTTCTGCGGCCTGGGCAAGCATCAGAGGAAACGCTGCCCCGTGAAGGATTCAACCGCTCCAGCTTCAGGAAGAAGGGCCACTATGCCAAAGTGCAAGTACAAACTCATTCTGAGCAGCTCAATGCGCAGGCCATGGAGGTCACCATTTGGACACCATCTTCGGGACCCAGCAGTGCTCCGTACGACCCCTGGCGGCTGACATTTTGGAAACTGCCGCTGCCCACAACAGCAGCATGCAGCGAGCCAATACTGGCTTCCATCATGCTCGACCAGGACAGCCCACATCAACTTGCCAGGTCGAAGATGGATATTCAGGTAGACGGCCATGTGACAAGTTGCTTATTCAATAGTAGAAACACGGAGAGCGTTTTTCTCTCACAGTACTGTCAGTGAAACAGAAGGTCTCTTTTGCATCCAGGTCGCACTCAGCGGACGTCTGGGGCTTCTGCGGAGTACTGAACATAAAGTCTTTAGACTGACGGGAATGTCGCAGCTCTGTTCTGCTGTACCATTGGGACTGGATTTTCAATCTCACTTTAAAAGCGTGACGATGAAGTTCGATGGGTTCCATCCAGCCCTTACTGTATGTAATTAACAGTTTTCGAACCGTCAACCCTATCGCTCACCATACTCAACCTGCGAGCTCTCCACACTCAAAATTTCCCGCTTTCCCCAGTCGCTATTCACCAATCTAACTCCCATCTGTAAAAACCAGTCACCACCAAAAGTAGGCGCTACAGTACTGGGGACAGGCAGTGGTACAGTGCTTACTTAAGGAGGAAGGGGTCGTTGAAGCCAGCACCAGCTCCTGGAGAGCGCGGGTAGTGGTAGTACGGAATGGGGAAAAATATAGGATGTTCATCAACTACAGTCAGACCATCAACAGATGCACACAATTGGATGCATATCCCCTTCCACACATCACCAACATGGTCAACCAAATTGCCCAGTATCAGCTCTTTTTGGTCATTGATCTGAAATCGACACATCATTAAATCCCTTTCCGCCCAGAGGACCACCAGTATACAGCATTTGAGGTGGATGGCGACCTCTACCACTTCCTGTAGGTAAGCCCTTTGGTGTCACAAATGGCTTATCGGTCTTCCACCGGGATATGGACCGGATGGTGGATCAGTATGAGATACGGGCTATCTTCCCATACCTCGATAATCTCACCATCTATGGCCACAACCTGCAGGACCATGACACCAATCTCCAGAAATTTCTTGAAACAGCCAAACTCCTTAACCTCACATTTAACAAGACCAAGCGTATGTTTCGCACAATCCATCTGGCCATCCTTGGCTATGTTGTGGAGAATGGAGTCATTGGCCTGGACCCTGACTGCATGCGGCCACTCCCGAAGCTTCCCCTCCCTCACAGCCTCCAGGCCCCGAGGAGGTGCCTTGAGTTCTTTTATTATGCTCAGTGGGTCCCCAATTATGTGGACAAGCCCTGCCCCCTCTCATCAAATCCACATTCGTCCCCCCAGTGGTGGAAGCCTGTGCTGCCTTTTATAAAGTAAATGTCACTGAGGCCACAATGCATGCTGTGGGCGAATCCACCCTAATTCAGGTGGAAAGGAATGTGTCAGACTTCACTTTAGCAGCAACTCTTAACCAGGCAGGCAGGCCAGTAGAGTAGCGTGCACACAACCGTGAAGTGTGGAAAGAAGACACACACACGAGGAGTCGAAGTCAAAGACTGATTTATTGCACTGGCAGCTCTGCTTATATTCTCTGCCCGTTGCTGACAACAGGAATGCCGATCTCTGATTGGGTAGCGTTCCCGCCGTTGCTCGTTGTTTCCCTCCATGCCGGTGATCACCTGGCACAGTGGTCATCGATCCTCGCAGAGACTGCGCAGTCACCAGTCATTTTTTGTATCTGGTCGGATCTCGGTTAGCGAGCCACTACATGACCACTCTCTGCCCCCCCTCCCCCCCCCCCCCCCCACAAAAGAACCGGTGATCAGTCACCTACCTCTGTGTTGCCGGGGCTGCATGGAGACCAATTGGCTGACGTCCAGGTGTGCTGGTTTGAGGCAGTCAATGGTGAAAGTCTCTTCCTTACAGCCAATATCCAGCACACACGTTGACCCATTGTGACTGACTACTTCATACGGCCCCTCATACAGCCGTTGCAGAGGTGTTCGATGGCTGCCTCTGATTGAAAATTTACCCACTGGTCTCTAAGTCTTTCGTCTGCCCAGTTCGGCCCCTTGAGCCGAGCCATCAAGGCCGCCTTTAGGTGCCAGTGGAACCACTCCACCAACCCATTGGCCTGAGGGAGGAAAGCCATGGCATGATAGAGTTGGGCCAGCACCGCCCAGAGTCTCAAAGTGAATTGTGTACCTTTATCAGAGGTCATATTCTCCAGGACACCAAACCTCGTCACTAAGGTGTTAATCAGTACCCTGGTGCAGGTCTCAGTGGTTGTGTTGGCCAGCAGAACCGCCTCTGGCCACCTCGTGGAGCAGTCAATCACGGAGCAGAGATATCTTGCTCAATGGGAGACTGGCAGCAATCCTATAATGTCAGCATGGATATGGCTGAACCGACCATTCGCTGGGTCAAAAGTCTAGCAGGGTGTCTTCAAGTGCATCTACACTTTGGATGTCTGGCACAGTGTAAAGGTTTTGGCCCACTGACTTACTAGTTTCTGAAGGCCATGCCAGACGAACCTATTGGTCACCATTTTAACAGAAGTCCTGATGGCTGGGTCCACTAGGTTGTGCACCGTCGAAGACCTGCCACCTCCACATTACTGAAACAATGGGGCGGGGTTTGTCGGTGGAGACGTTGCAGAGGAGCATCTGGTTGCCAGGACCGATGGCAACATCCTCCAGCTGTTTGCCATCCTGTTTGCCAGGATCTCAGGGTCTTCCTGTTGTGCCCTGGCTAGGGACAGGGCCTGGACGGAATTGATCGTCGGGTAGAATAGTAAGTCAGCCACCATATTGGTCTTGCCCGCGATGTGTTGGATGTCCATAGTGAACTTAGACACAAGAGGTGTCACTGCTGCCTGGCCGACCACGTGTCTGACACTTTATAGAAGGCAAAGGTTAACAGTTTATGGTTCGTGATGACCCTGAATTGCCTGCCTTTCAAAAAATACTTGAAGTGCCTGACTGCCAAGAACAACGCCAATAGCTCCCGGTCAAGGCGCTGTATTTGAGTTTTGGTGGCCAGAGGTGCCTGCTAAAGAAGACCACGGGCTGCCATTGCCCTTTGTTGATGAATTGCTCCAGTACGCCCCCTACCACTGTGCTAGAGTTGTCTACAAGGTGCACCAGAAGATTGGCATTGGCCAGTGCATCTTTGGCCTTCTGGAAAGCCTCCGAGGCCTCATTGTCCCAGGTAATGTCTTTACCCTTCCCCACCTTGAGCTGATATGAACGAGTGATAAATGTTAATGAACCAGCGAATTCTTGCGAGGCTTGGTGAAATGCTGAACAGTTTCTACCTTTCGGACAGGGGTTTCGCTCCGTGCCTGTTAATTTGATGCCCCAGGAAGTCTATCGTTTCCAACCCAATTTCCTGCAGCCAGGCACACAGTTGCCTTCGGTGGGCCTTGTGCTCCATGTTGTTGCAGGTGGCGATGAGAATATCATCCAAATAGATGAACATGGAATGGGAGATATTGTTCTTCCAATTTGCAGGTGGTCTCAGTCTGGCAGTTAACTGAAATATCATGAAACTTCAAAAGATAGAATATAAACTAACAGCTGAATGTTACTTTAAAAAAAAAATTGAAAGGCAACAGAAGATTTTATGACAAAAATATTTCTTCTCTCAAGTTAACATCGATAATAATAGATGATTTGTCAAATCGTTTTTCCCTCAGCCAACATAATTAAACCCACCTTTACACAAGTGTTTTGCAGGTATCCAGCAACATGCAATACCTACAATTCTAAAACCATTGAGTTTAATGGAGATTAAGATGACCAGAATTTACATTCAAAAGTCAACTCATATTTGCTTAAAATTAACTTCCTCATAATATGTTACATTTTCATCCTATAAATAGAAAGGTATACAATATTCATTTTTATGATGACAACTAATTGAAGCCTTCATGAAATTTACAATGACACAAGGCAATCCAGTGAATTACTTTGAAACACATCTCAGAATTGTTTTTCCAACTATCATCAACAATAACTACAATCCATTTGAAGTGCCAGGAAGTTGCAAAATTTATTCTCGTTTATCTTGCTAAATATCTTTTCAATGAAATGTTCATTGTAGATAGATCTTTTTTAACCACTTTACTTGTTTATTGTGTTCCCACTAGAAATATTTGGTGAAAAGCAGGAGAATTCTTTTGGTATCCTGATCAATAAACATTCACTGAAAAACACCAATCATCAGGTTATTTGACCCTTTGCTGCACGTGGCGATTTGCCTACACTGTAATAAATCCTTCACTGAAAAGTACTTCATTAGCTGTAAAGTACTTTATAATTTTTAGTTCTCTTTCTCTTACATTTGTACATTAATGAAATTGACAAACTACATTTAAACTAAATATAAACATTCAGAATTTTAAAAAATACTACATCATGCAAATACATGAATGAAATATATTTTTTCCAATCATGACAGAAGCCAAAAAGCATCCAAATGAATACAAAACTCTTAATGACACCAGCTCATCAAATTTTGATGATTAGGCTGGACTCATGCTGAAACTTGTATAGAACACACAAGACATAACTTGTCCTAAATTCTGAGCAAAATGATACACCAATCTGTCCAGAACAGAAAAGGGAGGAGGACTTGAGGGCTACACACATCTCATATATTAAATATATGGGGAGTCAGTCTATTAGCACTTTTCACTTAATGGAAGGTACACAGGTTTGTTTGAGCATAAATACAATCAAGCAAAATCACTTCCCATCTTTGGATCCAAATACAAAAGGCCACTGAAAATCTTACACCAATGTAAGATGCTCCACATTATTAGTTGGATCATATACATAATATTTCTGAATCCATGAAGTTTTAATTAAAACATTGAACATGTAAATCTACAGCACTGTACAGGCCTTTCGGCCCTGTTGTGCCGACCTAATGACCAACTCAAACAACTGCCTAGAATTACCCAACTGCATGATCCTCCATTTTTCTCAGTTCCGTGCACCTATTTAATCATTCCTTCAGAGATCCTATTGTACCTGCCTCTAAAGTTGCCAGCAGTACATTCCATGCACCCACCACTCTGTGTTTAAAAAATAACTTGCCTCTTACATCCCCCTGATCTTACTCCCAAGCACCTTAAAACTATGCCCCCTCATGTTAGCCTTTCACCCCTGAGAAAAAGCCTTTGGCTATCCACATGATCAATGCCTCTCATCATCTTGTACAGCTCTACCAGGTCACCCCTCATTATTCATCATTCCAAGGAGAAATGTTTTAGCTCTTTTTTTTTCGAACAAAATCTTGCTTCCGATTTTACTTCAAAAGTCAGCATTGTATGGTATTATTTCCATCAGGTAGAAAACAACCAACTGAAAAACCTCACAAAGATAAGCGTATACAGAGCCGTTGTCATACCCACACTCCTGTTCGGCTCCGAATCATGGGTCCTCTACCGGCACCACCTACGGCTCCTAGAACGCTTCCACCAGCGTTGTCTCCGCTCCATCCTCAACATCCATTGGAGCGCTTACACCCCTAACGTCGAAGTACTCGAGATGGCAGAGGTCGACAGCATCGAGTCCACGCTGCTGAAGATCCAGCTGCGCTGGATGGGTCACGTCTCCAGAATGGAGGACCATCGCCTTCCCAAGATCGTGTTATATGGCGAGCTCTCCACTGGCCACCGTGACAGAGGTGCACCAAAGAAAAGGTACAAGGACTGCCTAAAGAAATCTCTTGGTGCCTGCCACATTGACCACCGCCAGTGGGCTGATAACGCCTCAAACCGTGCATCTTGGCGCCTCACAGTTTGGCGGGCAGCAACCTCCTTTGAAGAAGACCGCAGAGCCCACCTCACTGACAAAAGGCAAAGGAGGAAAAACCCAACACCCAACCCCAACCAACCAATTTTCCCTTGCAACCGCTGCAATCGTGTCTGCCTGTCCCGCATCGGACTTGTCAGCCACAAACGAGCCTGCAGCTGACGTGGACTTTTTACCCCCTCCATAAATCTTTGTCCGCGAAGCCAAGCCAAAGAAGAAGAAAACATAAGAGTTGAAAAACATAAGTATTATTTCTAATTACAATATTACAAATGGTCCATTCAAAAGTTGCTTTCTTGGTGTGTAATGACATTTGTTGTGTTTAACGCATCATTATTAGTGAGACTAAAAATAACCTGGCATAAATACATATATAAATTTGATTAGATTCAACTTTATTGTCATTGTGCCAAGTGAAATACAAAGCCAATGAAATACAATTAGCAACCAACCAGAAGTTTAAAAATAGTGGTATATACAAATAATTACATGCAAATAAAAACAAGTGCATACAGCAAGCAAACAATAATCCAAAAGTGGCATAATTTGCATAGCTGAATCAAACAAGCAGGCAGAAAACAAGCAGGCATTTTAATGCTATTTTCCAAAATCCCATAAGGCATTGAGCCTCACGATACACACGTGCCGCCATCTTGAATATTAATTCTTTTTGTAACCTTAGCATGTCTCATACCTCTAATGGACTTTTTTTTAAAAAAAGACAAAGCATGAGATGCATGTTATGTCCATAGGCAGATCAGCCACTATAGCCTACATACAATGTCTGAATTCACAGGAAAGATCAGCCATGATAACCTTTATACCCTGTTCAAGGTCTGAATTCACAAGAAGGATTAACCAGACCCTTTGATTACGCCAGGCAGAAAGCAATTTCATGTAATGTTTCATGTTCTGTACTATTACATGGCAATAAATACATTTGCAACTGCACCTCCTGCAAATCTGTTTCTGATATGGATTAAAAAGGAGAAATTATTCAAAACTGCAAATGCAATGTTCTGCTCTCTTTCAAATAGTGACAAGAGACTGTTCAGATTTATTGTCAGAGCACATACATGACATTACATACAATCCTGAAATTCTTCTTCCTGCGGGTGAGACAGAATTATTACTTATTGATAGGGCAAAAAAAAACTGTACTCAGGGCACACATTTAAACATATAAAGAAATGTAAACAAACTGACTGAGCAATGCTGAGAAAGAAAAAAAATCAATAAAGTACAAAAATAAGAGTCCTAAATGAGTCCCTGGTTAAGTTTGTTGTGGTGGAGGGGTAGAGGCTGTTCTTGAACCTGGCAGTATAAATCTTGTGGCACCTATACCTCTTTCCTGATGGTGGCAGTCAGAACAGAGCATGTGCTGCATGATGTGAATCCTTGACTGCGGCTGCACTGTCATGGCTGCGTTCTTGTCATGCTCTTCATTGAAGACTCTCAGTTTAACTTTTAATCTTGGAAACAGTGGGGTGTTAAAAGGGGTGTGTTCCTTTAAATCATTTTATTGACTGAAATCTTGGACTTCAGGAAGAGGAAACCAGGAGAATACAAACCAGTCTTCATTGAGGAATCAGCACTAGAAAGGGTAAAGAACTTTAAATTCTTGGGTGTGAATATCACTGAAGATCTATCCTGGACCTTCATGTCTGGGAAAGGCTGGGAGAAATATATATTGTCACAGTGGATTCAATGGGCAAACATTAGCATGCTATTCATGTTGGGGAAAAATACATTGGTGAATATAAAAGGATAAACCTTAATGAATCAATGGCTTTACAGTGAAACATTATAAATTGAATGTTTATAAATAGATAAATATGTCCTATCTGACTCCCTGAAGCTGGAAATTCATTCAACCGGAACAGGTACCACAAGTGAAATCTCCACCAACACTCCCAAATCCACTGAAGAGATAACCACATTAATGTCAGTGTCCCCTCCCAGGCTAACAACCAAGTTAACTCAGTCCTCTGCCATAGGCAAGCCCTGTCAGTTGCATATGTGAACACCAGTCTGCTAGAACATGTATAACATTGCATTGAATTTTTGATTGCTATATGCACTGACATGCAGTGAAAGATTTTGTTTTGCTTTGCATGTTACCCAGCAAGTCAACTCATCCTTAAGTACATAAATAAAACAAAAGTACAAGGTGTAACTTTACAATGTCAAAAAGTGCAGAGTACAAGATTATTCAGGCAAATCAGGGAAAACAGTTAAAACAATTTAATGGCATCATCTTATACCATTGGGAAGTTCATTTAAGAATCTTATAATAGCAGGAAAGAAATGGTCCTTAAATCTGGAACTTTGTTTTCAAGCTCATACTTTGAGCACCTTCAGGAAATAGAAAGACTAATTCACAGATATTCTCAATGCCTTCCTTAAAAAGTGCAACATGCTCACTGACTGATGGGGATTCAGGATAAATGTTCAGAGATATTGTTTCCCAAGAATTTCAAGTTTTTTACCCTTTCCACTGCTGACCCCACATTAAGAAATAGTTTGAGTTCTCCTGATTGCCCTTCTGGAAGTCAACAATCAGATCCTTAGTTTTGCTAATGTTGAATGCAAGGTGATGGTGGTGACACCACTCAACTAGCTGATCTATCTCCCTCCTGCACACTTGCTCATTGGCATCTGTGATCCTGCCAATGACCATAGTGTTATCCATAAACTTGTAGATGTCACTGAATTGTACCTAGCCACACAGTCATGGGTGTAGAGAGAGTAGAGCAGTGGCCTAAGCACACATCCTTGAAGTGCACATGTGTCGATTGACAGTGAGGAGATGTTCTTACTGATTCACACTGACTGCAGTGTTCTGATATAGAAGTCAATGATCCAGTTACAGATGGAGGTATAAAGGCCCACATTTTGAAGCTTGCTGACCAGTACTAAGGTTGAAAGCTGAGCTGTAATCGATGAAAAGCAGCCTGATGTAGGTGTTGCTGTGGTCTAGGTGATCTAGGGCTGAGTGGAGAGGCAGTGAGATTGCATCTGCTGTGGAGCAATTGTAACCGTTGGTGAATTGCAGTGTGTCTGGGTCTTTACTTAAGTACAAATTAATCCTGGCCATGACCATCCTTTCGAAGTAGTTCGTCACAGTGAATTGGTTGAGGATACATACCTGCCAGTGCTCCAGATAGAATTTCAGTGCTCCTCTTTGAAAACTTTCACATCAATTGGAAAGAGTGACAAATCTTGGTTTAACAATGACTTGAGCAAAGACCTTCTGAAGTTGTGAAAAATCCATCATCAGTCAAAGTCTTTTCTACTTTTTCTCATTTTTAATTGAAATTAGCAGATTTTTATTGTCTTGACAAGCCATTTATTCATGACCGTCTCCCAATTACAATGATGCAACAAAAATTAAAAAGCACTGGAGCAGATCATTAAGGGAAACGTATCTCATACTTTAGCTGTTCCTGATAAAAGAGAGCAATCCGTATGCCTGATTAGCTTTATTCATCTGTATTTTTACATGATAGAGGAATTAGGGGATATGGGGAGAAGGCAGGTAGGTGGAGTTAGGTCATAGATTAGATCAGCCATGACCGTATTGAATGGCGGAGCAGGCTCGATGGGCCATTTTCGGCCTACTCCTGTTCCTACTTCCTATGTCCTTCTATCTTAAGGGTCTTTAGACGTTCAAGCCAAGAAATCTAGATTTCAACACCTCTCTGTCCACATTCATTTACTGAAGAATTTCTTGCTACATTTCACTTCTCCAAAAGCACTACTATAGAGTTATCTGTGCCAACCATCAAGCAACCATTTAAAACTAGGTTGGCCCAATCCAATTTTATACAGCATGGTTAGTGTAGCAGTTAGCACAACACCATTACAGCGCCAGCACACGAATCCAGCACTGTCAGGAGTTTGTAGATTCTTCCCCATGACCATGTGGGTTTCCTCCAGGTGCTCTGGTTTCCTCCCACCATCCAAAAACCTGTGAGGTTTGTTGGTTTGTATTTGAGCAGCACGGGCTTGTAGGCAGGGAGGGCATTTTTTTTTAAAACCGTGCTTTATCTCTAAATTAAAGTTAAATTTAAAATTCCAGTCAACTTCGCTCATATTCTACCACTCACCTCTACATCAGTGGCAATTTACAATGGTAAATTACCCTAGCATTCCGACATTTCTGGAATGTCGGAGGAAACTGAGCACGTGGAGGAAATCCAAACAGTCACCAAGAGAATGTGAAAACTCCAAACTGACAGTGGAGTGGAGAATGGAGCCCTGGTCTTTGGCGCATTGAGGCAACAGCTCTACTAGCTGCATCACTGTGCTCTGTACTAAATTCAGTTTTGCCATTTTTCTGTCCAAATGGGCAGCCAATCATAAAGTCAAAAGTTCCTCTCCTCGTTGTCAACAACACAGCCAAGTTTTGCATCATCTGAAAACAGATCACACACACACACACACACACACACACACACACACACACACACACACACACACACACACACACACACACACACACACACACACACACACACACACACACACAAAGGATTAACCACAAATTCGAAGCTAACGCCCCAGTTTGAATCACCCTGAGGGAGTGCTGACTATCAGGAGAGGAGACTTTTGGATCAGATTTTAAATAACTGACCTCCCAAGTAGATACATAAAATCCCAGGATGCTACTTGGTAAAAAGGCAGAAGAGTTTCCAATGGTTATCCCTCAACAACACGAACATGAAGATTAGCTGATCACAAGTAGTTGATGAATATAATTTGGCTGCCTACACTGCAACATTTCAAAGATATATTACCAGAATGTCAGCATGTTCTGATCCTCTGAAAGGCACCATATAAATACTGATTTTTTAAAAAATATATAAAATATGTAGTTCATTAATTACTTCCAGAACTGATAAGCTCTTTCTTTGCCTTTCTGTATCTCTAATGTCTCTGCAGGAGAATCCATCTGCAAAATACCTGCTCAATAGCCATCATGGTAACTTCAATCTATCCCCATTGAGGGAAAATTAACATTGTCATGAGTTATTTTGCAGCACAGAACTGCATGGAAAGAGGCCTTTTGGCCCAAATAATCCATGCCAACCAAAGTCTCGTGAGCCAAATGGCCTGTTATCGTGCTGCAGTCTAAATTTTTAAAAATTTTATATTTAAAATAAAATTTAAATTTAAAGATCACAATCAGTGAGGATTGGTAAGAACATCTTCTTCACAATCTCCACCAGCACTGGAGCACCACAGGGCAGGGTTCTTAGCCCCCACTCAATTCACTATGACAATGTGGCTTGGTACGACAACAATACCATCTACAAATTTGCTGACCAAGTTAGTAGATGTATAAAAGGGGATGATGAGTCAGCCTGCAAGAGGGACATTTTAATAAAATATTATATTTTTGTTTTTTTCCCATAAATATACATATCAAAAATTTACATTGTCAAAATATATAGATATAAATATATTATAACCTTTTCTATAAATGAAACAAAAACAACCCCTTCCCTCCCACCCCCTTCACAGTGTGAATACATACACCTTCAGGGCTTAGAGTTGGGTTTAAAAAAATGAAGTATTCATTGGAGAGGCTGCTTAAATTTTTATTATAGTAGCATCTTTTTTAAAAATTATATTTGGGCCCCTATATAGTCCAAATATGGTTGCCATGTTTTTATAAATATGTCATATTTGGTTTTTTAGATTGTATGTAATGTTTTATTCCCCCCATAGGTATACAACTGTTCATCTCTGTCTTCCATCGTACTATCTGGAGAGGGGAGCTGGATGTCCAACACATTTCTTAACCACACTAAAGCTATTTTAACAAATGAAATTTGGAATTTAGTTAGTTTCTTACTTAGTTCAATAAAATTGCCCAAAAGATAAAGCTCCAGATCATCTGCAAAAACCACCCGTTATCCTTATTAGTATTTCAGTAATATCCTGCCAGAAAGGTTTCACCTTCACACACGACATATAGCATGTACAAACTTTCCTATTTCTATTCCATATCTAAAACACATCTCCGATATTTCTAATTTTGATTTATGTAATTTCTGTGGTGTGAGGTATAACTGGTGTAGGAAATTATGTTGCACTAATCTGTATCTCGCATTTATAATTGACAAAATTTATCCAAGCACCAATCAAACCAGCATCTTTCTATTACTGCAACTCTCAAATCTGACTCCCATCTCTCTCAATCTCTGTAAACCTGGTTTTGCACTTTCATTTTGATACAAATTTAGATGTATTCCCCAGCCAAATCGTTCATTCCATCTCATTAATTTCAGGTAGGGCCAAGTTTGGTCCCCATCTTTCTCTTAAGAATGATCTTAACTTGAGAAAGCAAAGAATGTCCCATAAGCTACTCCATACTATTTCTTAATTGTTCAAAAGACACGAGATCCTTCCAGAGAGCAATCAAAAACATATCTTATTCCTTTGAAATACCATGAATTCAATATTTTGTTACCCAGATTCATACATATATAATGGTGTCCTCAACGATATACCTGCATTCCCCCCCACCTCCGATATATTCATTTATTTCTTGCCGTATTCTAATCATGTGTATTAAGATAGGATTATCCATTTTTTTGTTATTAACAACATTCCACTTTAAATAAAGTCCTTCATTGTCTCCTCTTTTATTGAATTCAGTCCCATTTGAATCCATGAAGGGGGACTGTTTTCTTCAAAGAAAGATGATAGAAATATTGTTTATGCTAACACTTCTTAAAATCTGAGAGTCTAAGTCCTCCCAATTTATAATCCTATGTTAACTTTTCCAGTACAATTCTTGCTACTTTGTGAGTCCATAGGAATTTTCTTATACAGTGATGTAATAATTTAAATAACTTTAATACAATAGGCAATAATTGAAAGAGATATTGTAGTCTTGGCATTACCTTCATTTTTATACAATTTACCCTTTCTATTAATATAATCAGCAGATTCCATTCCTGTAAGTCTTTTTTTCTAATATCTTATATAAAATCTGTAAATTATTATCTGTCATTATTCCTCAGTATTTAATTCTATCTTTCTTTCATTTAAATCGACTACCTTTTTGGTACTTTTCATAATCCAAATTCTGAAATGGCATTATCTCACTTTTATCCATATTTATTTTATATCCTGAAATTCCTCCATATTTTTTCTAATATTGTTTGCATTCTTATCAGTGATTGAGCTTGATCAGACATATATAATAGCACCTCAGCAGCAAATAAACTAATTTTATGTTCTTCTTGCCCAACTTTGAAGCCCTTAATATTTGGATATCTTCTTATAATCTCTGCCAGAGGTTCAATAGCTCGTATGAATAATGTTGGTGATAAGGGACATTCCTTTCAACTCAATCTACTCAAGGGAAAAATAGATGACATTTGGTTATTAGTTATAATTTTAGCTTGTGGCTTATGATAAAGAGTTTTTATCCAATTTATATATTTTCTACCTACACCAATAAAAATTCTAGTCTGTCAAATGCCTTTCTGCATCTAAAGAAATAGTTATGTTTGGATTCAACCTTGATTTTGCCAAATGCATTATATTGAAATAATTTACCTAGATTATTTGGAGAATGTCATCCTTTAACAAATCCCAACTTATCTGGATGTATTAATTTTGGTTAATAATCACCCTGTCTGTTGGCTAGTGCCTTTGCAGATATCCATGAATAGTCTGCATTCAGGAGTATTATTGATCTATATGATGAGGTTTTCAATGCATCGCTACCTTTCATCAGTAGCAGTGTAATTACAGAAGTTGAAAAGATTTCCAGGACGGTTTGGGTCTCTATCGCCTGGTCCAACACATCTATCAACAGAAACATTAACAAATCTTCAAATTGTCTATAGAACTCAGGAGGGAACTCATCTTCCCCCAGGGACTTATTAGCTTTTAAAGTACCCAGAGCTTTCTTCATTCATTCCCTTGTAAAAGGTGCATTTAAATAATCTTTTTCTCTCTCTTCTAGTTTAGGAAGGTCTACAATTGTTAAAAATTCTTCCATATTGTTTTCATCTCCTACTAATTCTGATTTATGTAGTTTCATGTTATATTGTCTAAATGTATTTATTTATTTCTTCTTGATTATATGCCATAATATCTGTTTCTATGCATTTATTATTCTGGATAAATCATTGGCTTTTCTTTTTTTTTTCTTTGGCTTGGCTTCGCGGACGAAGATTTATGGAGGGGGTAAAAAGTCCACGTCAGCTGCAGGCTCGTTTGTGGCTGACAAGTCCGATGCGGGACAGGCAGACACGGTTGCAGCGGTTGCAGGGGAAAATTGGTTGGTTGGGGTTGGGTGTTGGGTTTTTCCTCCTTTGCCTTTTGTCAGTGAGGTGGGCTTTAACCTACCAAGATAACACTTTGTGTGCCTGTTCTCTTAGTCATAACATTTTTGTTCTAATATTCCATATTTTTTTGTGTTCCTGATATCTGATATTCTTTTTCCAATTTTGTTATATCCTTCTCTAAACCTTCTAAATCACTCAAATAAGCTTTAAGCGTATCCCATATTAGAAAACTGTCAGTGGAAGGAAGACTGTTTTCACAAAATATTTCAGTCTCTTAATAAATTCACAAAAATGCTTCATCATTAATAATGTAGCATTTAGGCACCATCTGTACATACTTACTTTCTTTTCCATTACGTGATAGTTAATGATAATGGTGGTCTGATAAAGTCTTGTCAAATGCTCAATTTTTACCACTCTACTTTGTAACTGGGCAGATATCAAAAATAGGTCAATCCTTGTACATGAGTCCTGTACCCTTGAGTAGAATGAATAGTCTCTTTCTGAGCTGACTCCATATATCAATTAAATTTAAATCCTTCATAAATGACAATGTTGTCTTTGCAGTTTTCACCCTTGTTGTTCTCACTGATTTGTCTAATACTGGATCTAAACAAAAATTGAAATCTTCTCCAATCAATATATTTTGTCTTCCCCCTGCAGTTTTTTTAAAAAAAGATATCCTTCATAAAGACTTCATCATCAAAATTTGGGGTGTAATTGTTCATAAACATTCATGATTCTACATAAATTTTGCAGTGTACCATTACAAATCGTCCAGCTTGGTCAGCTAATGTCTCTTCTAGTAGTACTGGTATATTTTTGTTAATTAAATCACTATACATCTTCCTTTTGATCCAAATGAAGATGATATTAATTCCCACACCCATCCTCTTTTTAATTTTTCATGTTCCAATTTGGTAAGATGTGTTTCTTGCGAAAAGACTATATCTGCCTTCAATTTTTTTTTAGGTTTGCCAAGAATCGTTTTCTCTTCACCATTCTATTAATTCCATTATCATTAAAACTAATAAATTTTAATGTTCTATCTATATTCTGCTTTAAAATAAATATTTTTTAACAGTAAAATCCCTGTGTTTTTCTTAAAGGGGAAAGATCATTTTATTATTTAAAGAGTCAATGTCCCTGCCCTGACAGTAACGTATACTTAGACGGCTGAAAGCCCACAAAAAAAAGCCACAGAATCTCTCAGGGAAAAACAACAACTCCCTTTAGAGCAATCTTTTTTTGTTACTCCTTTCCAGGAACCATTCTCCCCCTTAGTCTAGAGTCTCCACCCTGCTACCACTTTTCCCAAATGTTTTTCTTTACTGAGTTCTCCGTGAGCATTTCTATACATTTTACTTTTAAAAACAGGTTTGTAAACTTTAAAAAATACAACTTTTACTTAGCTCCATTGCATTTTCACCATCTTCTCCCTCAGCACCCTCATTCTATTTATTTATTTAGTTTACAAACTTCGCAAAAAGTCTACTTGTCTTGAAAAAAATTACCGGTTCCCTTCAATCCTCAAAGTTGCGGGATAGATCATTGAGTATTTCAAGTTTTTAAACACGGAGTTGTCTTTTCACATCTTCAAATTATTTTCGTTCTTTAATTAAAGTCGGGCTAAAGTCTTGGAAAAATATTACCTTTTCATGATCAATCTCAGGCAGACCATTATTCTGCTTAGAGTAATCATATACTGCTCTCAAAATTATCTCCCATTCTCAGAAGCTTAAAAGTCTCACCAGAACCGTCCTTGGTCTCCGATCACCAGCTCTTCTGGGTTCAAGTGTTCGGTGAGCTCTCTTAATATGCAGTTATTCTCCAAATTTGTCTTCTCCCAACACTTGTGGGATCCATTTTTGAAAAATGTTCACCAGGTATCTTCTCTCGATTCCTTCATTCAATCCAATGATTCAGATATTAATCCTGAAGTTCTCCATATGGTCAATTTTGTCCAGCAGTTTATCTGACGCCCATTCTTTGGGTTCTTTTTTCCCCCCAAAGCCTCAAGTTTTTCATGCATTTTTGTCAATTCAATCTCTGCTCTACCCATTCTCTCCATCAGGTCTTCAACAATCTCTTTTATTTTGGACATTTTCTCCGTCATATCTCTCATCACCTTTTCAACACTTGTGAATTGGTTACACAGTCTCCATTTTTTTCCAGAATGATGCTCAGTTCTTGATCCAACTCCCTAGTTCTGCCTGTCCCATTGCCATTTCTGCACTGCTCCCTTTCGGACTTTCACCCATGTTCCCAATTGAATAGGAGCTTCCTCAATCTTTGTTCTCAGCTGTCTTGGTTTCTTCATGTTAGTTTTATCCATTCTTGATGAAGAAAATCTTGATTTTCAACTTTTGACCACCTATTTAGTGCTCTTCATGGACAGCTCAACCAAAACACGTTTATCAACGTCCTTCGCATGGCCACGCCCCCATACAAGAGGGAGATTTAAAACTTGACTGAATAATGTACTAACGATAACCTCACACTCAATGTCTCCAAAACCAAGGAGCAGTTTGTGGACTTCAGGAGAGGATACCATGTGTACAATCCAATGGGAGTCAACATCTCAGAGGACCTTTCCTTGACCCAACACACAAATGTCATCATGAAGTAAGCACATCAGTGCATCTACTTTCTCAAGAGTTTGCAGAGGTTTGGTATGACATCAAAAACCTTGGCAAACTTCTACAGATATGTAGTGGAAAGTGTGCTGTCCAGCTGTATCTTGGCCTAGTATGGGCTCCAATATCTCGGAATCTGAAAGGGGGAAAATCTGGAGAACGTGAACTAGTCCTCAATGAGGGGACAACGTGAAAAGGGTTAAGAACTTCAAATTCTTGGGTGTCAACATCTCTGAAGATCTGACCTAGGGCCTCCTCATTGAAGGCATGGAGAAGAAGGGTCGCCAGTGAAGTGTTTTGAGGAGATTTGGTATGCCACCAAAATTTCTACATGTGTACTGTTGTGGAGAGCATTCCTACTGGTTGTATCACTGTCTGGTATGGGATTGCCAATGCACAGCACCGGAAAATACTACAAGGCCATCATAAGCATCAGTTGTCACTCCATTGAGGACATCTACAAGAGGTAGTTTCTTTCCCCAAGGACCCTCAATACCCAGCCATGCCCTCTTCACACTGCTACAATTGGGAAGGAGGTACAGGAGTCTGAAGAAGTATACCCAGCTTTCCGAATGGACAATGAACTACAGACATTACCTCATTTTCTCTTCTTTTGCACTAATTTATTTATTTTCAAATGTAATCTGTAGCGTTATTTTCACTGTAACGTTCCCACCGCTGCCGCAACACGATGAATTTTGTGACTTGATCATGTCAATAAATTCTGATTCTGAGCGGAAGTGCCTACCAAAGGTTTTGGACTTAGTTCAGTAAATCGCGGGCAAAACCCTCTCCACATCTATGTGGAACGCTGCCGTCAGAGAGCAGCAGTAATCATCAATGATCCCCAAGACATGCTCTGCTCTTGCTGCGACCATCTCCCACCACCAGGTTCAGGAACAGTTGATTTCCCTTCACTATCAGACTCTTCAGCAACAAACTCAATCAGAGACTAATTTGCATGTTATTTTATCACTGAATATTTCTGCATTGCACAGTTTGTTTGCATTCCCTTCTTGTTTTCTCTTTTTTTAAAAAAATACACATCTTTTCTTGACAACATTTTTTTTCACTATTGATAAGTAAAAATTCTACATGGTCCACAAGATAAAGATCACAGGGTTGTAGTGATCCAATGTATGTACTCCGATAATAAATCCAAACTTTGACTTGTCTTCTTACCTTAAATCTACACCCCCTGCTTTTAGACTCCCCTAACCTGGGGGAAAGACTAAGACCAACCAACTTACCTATACCCCTCATGACCTTATAAACTTCTAGGACATTCCTTATTCTCCAGGATAATATATCCCTTTATAATTCAAACCCTCCAGTCCCGATAACACCCTCATGAATCTTTTCATAATACCTGCTTCAGTGAATCCAGGATATATATTGACACATGTCCAGGGAGAATTCTGTAGAATTCCTGTGTGAATGCAGATATAATGTCTGCTTCACATCTCTTTCAAACACAGATTATTTTCCATAAGGGTATCTTCCTAAAATTCAAGCCACACCTGAATGAAATGAACCGTCTAAAAATGCAGTGCTGCATGAATGTGTTTTTAGACATCAGGTTCCACGAAGGCAAGCAACCAGGCCAGAAATTAGAATCAAAATAGGGTCAGGGATTTGGAATATACTGTATTGATTGCAGAAGTCTGACTTGGAGAGGTGGGATGTTTGTTGATTAATTCTCTTTGCTCTTGGTTTGGAACTGGCAGAAGAAAATCCTGGTGTAAACATGATACTGAAATCCAGTCTATAATTTCACAATGCCTCACATACTTTGTGACAGGTCTTCTCCTAAATAAAAGAATCTTGAAAAAGCCTTAAATTTTTTTTTTAATCAAGAGACACATTTGGAACCCCCTTTTTAATACTTTATTAGATTCCTTTAAATGGGCAAGCCCTTTGCCACTGAATACTTCTCAGTCATGAAAAACCACATGGGAGAGAGTAATTAAATCATAAAACCATGCAGCAGACAAACCGTCAAATGGTCCACCACATCCACGCCTGTCATCAGATAACTATCTACATTAATCCCATTTACCAACACACGGTCCATGGCTTTCTAGCTTTTGGTGAACATTTTGAAATTTGACGAGATTATCTGCTTGTACCATTAACCTTAGTAGAATTTTGAGGCTCCTTGAATCCAAACATCCATCATCTGGTAAAACACTAAACTCTAGAATTACCTCTAAATTTCCCTGGTGGTAGCTGTCCTCTCTTAAACACTCTTTAAAAACACCTTGGGTCATTAAAATCTCGTCATAGCTACAAGTTAAGAATCAATGCAGATAATGGACAAAATTGGTTATGCCACTGCAACCTCCACTCTCTACTTTCTCTTGATATTTCAGCATTCTTAGAGATGGTATATATAAGTATATGGAGGGACAGGGTCTGATCAGGGAAACTCAACACGGATTTGTACATGGAAGGTCATATTTGACCAATCTTGTTGAATTTTTTGAAGAGGTGACTAGGAATGTTAATGAGGGTAGAGCAGTGGATGTTGTCTATATGGACTTCAGTAAGGCCTTCGATAAGGTTCCGCATGGGAGATTAGTTAGTAAGGCTAAGTCCTTGGGTATTAATTTGGAGATAGTCAAATGGATTCAACAGTGGCTGGAAGGAAGGTGCCAGAGAGTACTAGTAGATCGTTGCTGTTTGTCATATATATTAATGATCTGGAGGATGGGGCGGTAAATTGGATTAGTAAATATGCAGATGATACTAAAATAGAGAAGTGTGGATGATGAAGAGGGTTTTCAAAGATTGCAGAGGGATTTAAACTGCTTTGAGGAGTGGGCAGAAAGATGGCAGATGAAGTTTAATGCTGATAAGTGTGAGGTGCTTAATTTTGGAAAACATATGTGGTAAATGGGAGGGCATTGAAGAATGCAGTGGAGTAGAAAGATCTAGGAATAATGGTGCATTGTTCCCTGAAGGTAGGAGCACATGTGGATAGGGTGGTGAAGAAGGCCTTTAGTATGCTTGCCTATATAAATCAGTGCATAGAATATAGGAGTTGGGAAGAAATGATGAAACTGTACAAGACATTGGTGAGGCCAAATTTAGAGTACTGTGTGCAGTTCTGGTCACCGATTTATAGGAAGGATATCAACAAGTTAGAGAGAGTGCAGAGAAGATTTACAAAAATGTTGCCTGGGTTTCAGCATTTGGAATACAAGGAGAGATTGAGCAAATTAGGTCTTTATTCCTTGGAACGTAGAAGGCTGAGAGGGGATTTGATAGAGGTGTATAAGATAATGAAAGGGATAGATAGAGTTGATGTGGAAAGGCTTTTCCCATTAAGAGTAGGAGAAATGGATACAAGAGGTCATGGGTTGAGAGTTGACGGGCAAAGGTTTAGGAGTAACATGAGGGGGAACTTCTTTACTCAGCGAATGGTTACTGTGTGGAATGGGCTTCTGGGAAAGGTGGTGGAGGCAGGGTCAATTTGTCATTTAAGAAAGAGTTGGATAAGTATATGGATATGCATATAAGTATAAGTATATGTATATGCTGATAAGTGGGATTAGAGGAGGGTACTTGGATCAGTGCGGACTAGAAGGGCCAAATTGGCCTGTTTCCGTGCTGTAATTGTGATATGGTATATGATTAAAGAGCTGAGGACCAGTATATTTCTAATTGTTATGCTTCATATTTTCATCACAACTCAGAAGGAAACTATTTGTCCCATCAACTCTGGGTCAGTTCAGAGCATTCCCACCGATCCCATTTCCCTGTAGACTGTTCTCTCTCTCATGTCTATCAAATGCCCCTTGACACAAGGTAAAAAAAAAAAAAAAAAAATTGTCAGGGAGCATTCAAAGTGAAACACACGGGAGAATGTGCAAACTCCAGCTCGACGTCACCCAAGATCAGAATCGAACTTAGATCGATGGAGTGCGACAGTAACAGCACAGTCCATAGTTATTCACTTGGCTATTCATATAATATTAAACTGACGTATTGACACTAATGATACTGCGCAATACACAGAAGTGTTGGAAAAACTCGGCTGGTCACGCAGCACCCACAGGAAGTAAAAAGCAATCAATGTTCTGGGCCTGAGGCCTTTATCAGGAGTGTGAATCAGGATCATTATCATTTGATCTATTTGGCAGGATTCTAAAGAATACTTTTTAGTTGCACCTTCCCCATTTTGAAAATAAATTAATATTTAATACAAGTACATGTAGCTGTATTTTGTTTTTAAAAAGTTACCATAAAAGTTTACTTCACTGATTTGGTTTATTAATGCACACTTGCGACTTGAGTGCATCATTCAGTTATGATTTCTGAATAATTGTTGAACCAGGCTTTGCCATTAATTGAGTGCTGAAAGAGTAACTAGACCTCTATTATTGGTTTTATTTTTTTCCCCTAACAGCAATACTAAGAAGTGAACTAACTGCACAACTAGAAATCTATCCTAATGATAAGGTCACTGCTCCTGTTTTCAAGAAGAAATCGTCATATTTGACTTACATGCAGCACCATTGGTTCCACCAGTGGCTTGCACTGGCCCATTGGCACAAGTTATTCAGTAGCAAACTGGATACCATTGTAGTAGCAAGTGCTCATTAGAGCTAAACTTAAACATTATAAAACAAAATGTAAACATTTGAAGGCAGGAGAAGCATTACCATCTGAATAAGTCAACTATACAGAAAGGTAATGGAAAGCAGATTCTGATTTAACTTACCTCTCTTTTAAATAAGGAAGCTTTGCTTTCTTCACCTTATCGGAGAATATTTCCTCTCATCTGCCAACAGAAAATTCAAGAGCGATTAATGAAATGCATAAAGGTATCAAAGTGCTTTTACATTGACAATGAATGGAACAAGAGGACTTTAATATGCAGTACATTAAATACAGGAATTCAGGATACATCATAATTTTTTGAGGAGTTTCTGCCTCCATTTGTCAAAATCACATTTTCAAAATTCCCAGCATTTACAAGTAAAGCACGCAGTGGTTTTAATTAAAAAACTGGGTCTTTGCATTAATTCTAATTGTTGAAAGGTGCAAATTTAATCCACACTATCCATTTCTGTGCGCCCCTGAAGCTACCTTGCTACTGATTTTATTTAAATGTATAGAGAATTATTTAGATCTTGTAAGTTTTGAGATTCTCTACAGCAATAAAAATGATCTTCCATCATTTATTGTATAATTTAATAATCAGCATGCCACCTACTCTCTAATGACTTTACGATCAACCAGGTTGTATCACCAAATAAGTTCCGACTTTACATGCAAAATATTTTGAAACAAAGATTATGCCACTAAAAACTCATATTTGGGGTGTTAGGAGAAAGAAGGCTTGTGCATTTATGGAACATACTATCTCTCAAAGAAGTTCACGTACAATGAGACAAGATGAAAGTTTATTGTGATTTTCATTTCACTTCATATAATGGCCAGTTTGGTGGCCAGAATAGGAAGGCAGATTATTATCTGAATAGTAAAAAATTAGGAGAAAGGAAGGTGCAATGAGACCTGGATGTCATAGTGCATCAGCCATTGAAGATTGGAATGCAGGCACAGCAGATGGTGAAGAAGTCAAATGGCATGCTGGACCTTATTGCAAGAGGTTTTGAAGATTTTATTTTTAATGATACAACACAATAGAAGCTGGTTCTGGCCATTAAAACCCATGCCATCCAATTAACCTACTCACCACTCACATTTTGGAGAAACCAGAGCACCTGGAGTAAACCCACACAGGTCCCAGGGAGAATATAGAGTCCTTACACACAGCACAGGATATGAACCAATATATAGAAGTAGGAAGTCTTACTACCACTGAACGACCAAAGGAAATGCTCAAACTAATCATCTGAGACTCATTTTCATGAAACAAAATTTATTTGTATATATGAATACTTGTCCTGCATATGTGTTGCTTGTCTTTATGTCTGGCTGTGTGTCTGCATATTTTGCACCAAGGACTGGATAATGTTGTTTGGTCAGGTTGCATTTATGTGATCAGATGATAATAAACTTGACTTTCTGCATTTGTATAGGTCTTTGGAGAAGTCACAACCAGAATATTTTGCACAGTTTTGGTCTCCAAATCTATTAAAGGACCTTCTTTCTATTGAGGGGATATGGCAAAAATTCACCAGATGGATTCCTAGGATGGGAGCACTGATCTATGAAGAAAGAGTGGATAGACTAGAGTAATATTCATTGGAATTTAGAAGAGGGAATCTTATCGAGACATGAAAAGATTTGACAGGACAATGTTAGAAGAATGTTCCAGATGCTGGCAAAACCCAGAACAACTCCAAAGGTAAGGGGTAAAATTATTTCAAACTAAGATGAAGAGAAACTTTTTCACTCAGCAAGTGGAAAATTTGTGAAATTTCCTCTAATAGAACATTGATGAGGCCAGTTCAATAAATATATTCCAATGTGGGTTGAATGTGCCCCTACTGGCGACAGGAATCAAATGAAATGGAGAGAAAGCAGGGACAGGGTATGAAAGATCAGCATATTAAATTGTAGAGCTGGCTCAAAGAGCTGAATGGCCTTTCCCTGCTCCTAGTTTCTGTTCTTTAATATTTGTGTTACATACATACAATGTATAGATACACAGAAACTCACTTGCTGCAGTCACATTAGTATGTAAAATACACCAACTACAATAGTATAAATTACCACAATATGCCAAGGCAGAAAAAGAGAAAATAAATGTAGGTGTAGCTGACTGCTACCAGCTATGGCTCTACAGCGCAGGAGAGATTATAGCTGTATGCAGGTTAGCTCAGAAAGAACAAAAAGAACCAAAATGAACCCCAGTTGAATGCTTTTATTCTTGAGCTGAGGGATGTGGTCAAAACCCTCTCAGCACTGATTGGTGTGTTTGTGATCCGCTTTCCCTGATAGGCCAGTTAAGCTCTTTTAGTTGTGGCCAATTGGAGGGCAACACTGTGGGCTTTGTGCAGCCTGCTGGATCATCGCTTTCGTCCTTCATTTTGTGAGGTCCCGTGGGGGAGCTGCGAAGGGCTGCCACAGAAGGATATATAATTAAGTATTCACAGTTGCATTTAGTACATGAAAGATGTGATGCTTCAATAGTGCATACACATACATTGAAACTCTGATTTATTGTGCAATCAGACATAACACAACCCGCTCTTAGATCCAGGGCTCGTGCCAGGCCAGCAAGTGGTGGAGTGCAGCGTTGCAAAACTCCAGCAGCCAGCTGTCCCGCAGGTCAGCCAGAGACGCGCATACCTGCGACCACTGGTCGAAGAACAGAGCCAGGCTGGTCTGACCGCAGCAGCCAACGAAGGCAGCAGTTGCAGCACAGCAGGTTGTTGTCCAGGCGCAGCACGGACAGGCTGTGTGCTGGCGGCAGTGGACTCTCATCCAGTGTGGCCACCGCGTGGTCCGCTCCCTCAGCTTGTTTAGCTGCCAAAGGTTCTGCTCCTGTGCAGTGAGCTGATGCTCAGGTAATACAACCAGAGTGTAACCAGGTTGTGCAGGTAGGTCTGGCAGGCTGAAACCACTGCTGCTGATGTATGTGTGAAACCCACATTTAGCGCGACCCCGCTTTTTTCACGATGCTATTTTATAGACCCAAACCATCACACAATAACGGGGGTTTCACTGTATTTGGTTATTCTGGAGTAGTTTATGGTTCAGGATAGGGTAGTATGCAGAGATTCAAGAACACAGTACTATCAGAAAAAAATAAACTGTTCTTGAACCCAGAGGTGAACTTCAGGCTTCTTAAGATAGCACCTTGGAGGCAGCAGTTAGAAGAGGTTGTAAACAGAGTGATGGGGATCTTTTATGTTGTTGGCTGCCTTGAGGCACATATATGTCTTGATTGGATGGGAGATCAGTGCCAATGTTGGACATGGTTAGCTTTGCTACTTTTTACAGCCTTTTATTTCTGGGCCCTCAAATTTCAAAATCAGTGGGTGATGTATCCAGTCAGTATACTTTCCACAGTACACCTGTAGAAGTTCAATAGAATATTTGACAATATGCCAACTTTTGTTTTCAGAATTTTTAGAAAGTAGAGGAGTTGCTGTATCTTCTTTACAGATGCTTCAATATGCTGGCTCCAGGAGGGTTCTGCAATAGGTGGACTCACAGGAATTAAAGTACTAACCTTCTCCACTGCAATCCTGAATGAAGACAGATGCTTGTTCTCTCAGTCTCCCCTTCTTAAAGTCTTAAACTCTTTGGTCTTGATGACGTTGAAAGCAAGATTGTTGTTCTGGAACCACCTTTTTAATCTCCATCATTAACCATCAACAATGATGGCACGTCAGTGAATTTATAGTGTGCATTGGAGCCTAACTTAGTGTTGTAATGTGAATGTAGAGGGCAGGGGACTAAATATGCAGTCTTCAGGTGCCCCTACGATGATGGTCAGTGAAGAGGTGGTGACATCATCAGTCCTTTCTGATTGGGGTCTGCCGATGAAGAAGTCAAGGATCCAGTTGCAAAGCGATAAACCGAGTCGCAGATACCAGAGTTTGGTTATTAATTTTCCTGTCATGACTTCGTCCATTGCAGAGCTGCAGTCTATGAAGAAAAGCCTGAAGTAGGTGTTCTTGTGGTTAGGTGATCAAATGCAGAGCAAAGGACAGAGGGATGGCATCTGCTGCTGACCTGATGTGAGGTTAGGCAAATTGAAGAGGATTGAAGTTACATTAACACTATAGTACAAGCAAAATGACTGAATCTTTCACTGCAACTGTCAACATTTTATTGATATTGATATTTGTAATGACATTTACTCTATAATTGTATAATTCACAGCAGTTCATCCTGCAAAATTACCAATGACCCCACATCGCAGGGGATTGTGTTACAAGTAAACAACAAGCTTCATGATTTTCTATCAAGTGAAACATATCAGTGCATGCATCGAGAAATATGGGTTAAAAATTCTATTTATTTAATTACTTTTATTTTGCATATATTCTATAAGAATTAATTTTATTCCACATCTCAAATTTCTGGGTAGGGCAAATTTCCACAAACTAAACCGCTGTTATGCAGGGGTCCTGTCAAAGATTTGCACATGCACTGTAATTGTTCATTGTCTGCTTTCATTCTATTAATGTAAAAAAAATGGATTGAAAAAAAATCTTTAGTATAAATAGGACTTGCATATTTTTTTCAGGTTCTACTTTTGGTTTAATTTGGGGAGGATTATTTTTGTTATCAACACTGTGTGACAAAATTGGGTACACTCATGAGTGCGTAACCAAGTTCGGCTCCAGGTCAATCAAGACTTACACTGACGACACCACCATTGTTGGCCAGATAATTGGGAAGGATGAGTCAGAATACAGGATGGAGATTGAGAACTTGGTTGGATGACTTTAGAACAACTATCGCTCTCATTGTCACCCAGACCAAGTAGCATTGTTAATTTTAGGAAGGAGAGGCGGAAGGACCACACACCTGTCTGCATTGATGGGATGGAGGTGGAGAGGATCAGAAGCTTAAAGTTCCTGGGAGTTCACATTTCAGAACGCTTCTAGAACCAGCATAATACAGCAACCATGATGGCAGCCACTCCAACATCTGTACTTCCTAAAGAGTCTTTGGAGATTCGGAATGCCATCTAATATTCTATCAAGCTTTTACAGGTGCACTTTATTGGCAGGTTGTGACACCACCTGCTTTGGATATTAGACTGCCCAGGAATGCAGAAGGCACCAGAATGTAACAAGCATAGCCAGATCTATCACAGGCTCTTACCTCCCATCTATTGAATGCATCTAAGTGAGGTGCTACCACATTAAGACAGTCAACATCATAATGGTCACAACTTTTTCTCACTTTGGGTAGAAGGTACAGAGGCCTGAAGACCAACAGTTCTAGATCCAAATAGTTTATTTACAACAGTGATCAAGCTTTTGATTCTTCCCTCGTCATCCTGATCGCACCACCAGGCTGAGGAACAACATCTTCCCACGGGCAGTGAGAATGCTGAATGACCAAAAGAGCAGCTCACAATGACCATCCGAAACGCTCATGTTCATAAAAAAAATATTTATTTATTTTTTTGTACATATTAATAGTTGTCCTGCATATGTATTGTTTGTCTGCATGTTTTAGGTCTGGTTGTGTGATGTGTGTTCTGCACAGAGGACCAGAGAATGCTGTTTCATCAGGTGGTAGGTACTTGTGCCATCAGATGACCACAGACTTGACTTGACTGATTAGGGACGGCTACAACACCACAAAAGGTCCATCTCCACTGTTGTTAAATCACTTTTTTTTAAAAATGCAATAGGCAACTGTGAATATTTATCATAATTTTGTTGTATTTATGGTTTCTTTTTCATTCCATTAAGTAAACTTAATTTTAAAAAAATGAAGTACCTGTTCAGCTGCAGCATGTAAGAATTTTGATAATTTACAATTTTAAAAATAGAAGCAAATACTCCCAGGATAGAGGAGTCTAGAACCAGAGAGCATAGACTTAAGGTGAGAGGAGAAAGATTGATAAAGGTTTGGAGGAGCACTTTTAGCACACAGAGATTAGGTGTGTGGAATGTGCAGCCACAGGAAGTAATAGAGGTGCATACAATTGCAACATCTAAAAGCCAGGTACATAGATAGGAAAGGTTAAGAGGGAGATGAGCCAAATTCAGGCAAACAGTACTGACTTAGATTAGCACAGACAAGTTGGGCCAAAGGGTGTTTCCTTGCTGCAGAGTACGAATTTACTTTAGGTTTATGCTTCAAAGTTATAAATGTTCCCTTATATAACTAAAACTTCGTAAGGGAATATTTATAACTTTGAAACAATAATCTAAAGTAAATTCGTACTTTGCATCTCTACACAATTCTTTTTCATGCAGGTGTGCACTGTTTGAATCCTGAAGTAAAGGATTATCAAGTTTACTTTTAATCCACTTCATTATTGTTGCTCTCTGATGGTTTCTATAAAACACTTGCAAAGGCAATTTCAGTCTCTCAGTGGATGACTGAAAGCTGTGGTCAGCTTGTGATCATCAGTGACCACAGCAAAGGAAATCATTAGTTTATCACTACAGGACAAGCTGCAAACAATAGGAGGAGGATGATAATATTCGCAGAGCTCTCCACTTCCACCCCCGCCAATAAAGAGTCCAAGTCGAGTTATTAAACATGCCCACAGTTGACAGCACTTCCTCAATTGTGTGGCCAGACAGTTTAGTGACTGATGAGCCACAGCTGGTTTAAGGATTCAAGTTCACTGAGGTTAGTCTGCTGCAGACTTCCTGAATAACTTCATTCATGCAATCATCAAAAAAATCTTTTTCTTTCCCTTGCAAGAAGGGATTCCTGCAACTCTCTGCCCATATCATAGGATTTCCACGTCCCTTCAGGGATTAAAACTCAGCATAAATTAATTAGAACAGCAGAAGCTATACATCATAGAACAGCCTCTCTTTTCTCCCAGCTTGGTTTGTACTGCAAGACCGCATGGCTCATGTGCTCGAGTTTCACATCCTGAGAGCACTCATTCACTGGAATGTCAAATTAATACCAAAGATGTTGTTGTATCATTAGATCCTGCATTTATAATTACATATTTTATGCCTCTGATCCTTTGTCAAGAGCACAGTTAAATGGAACTTTTTAAAAAAATATGACTTACTAGTGATTCAATTTCAAATGCTGATGCTAACTGGCCTTCTCTCCAAATTTATTTTGCATGAATCAAAGTAGCTGTGTTGGGCCTCTGTATTCTGAGCACCTGAACACCCTTCTTCACAATGAACTCCGTGCTTGCCTCCTTCTTCGTGAATACTTAGTATTGCATCGGTGTATTGATTTGTTAGAATATGATGAGTTTAAGATTCAAGATTCTTTTATTGTCATGTAATATCTTTCTTTGGTATCTTTGGCTTGGCTTCGCGGACGAAGATTTATGGAGAGGGTAAAAAGTCCACGTCAGCTGCAGGCTCGTTTGTGGCTGACAAGTCCGATGCGGGACAGGCAGACACGATTGCAGCGGTTGCAAGGGAAAATTGGTTGGTTGGGGTTGGGTGTTGGGTTTTTCCTCCTTTGCCTTTTGTCAGTGAGGTGGGCTCTGCAGTCTTCTTCAAAGGAGGTTGCTGCCCGCCAAACTGTGAGGCGCCAAGATGCACGGTTTGAGGCGTTATCAGCCCACTGGCGGTGGTCAATGTGGCAGGCACCAAGAGATTTCTTTAGGCAGTCCTTGTACCTTTTCTTTGGTGCACCTCTGTCACTTTGGCCAGTGGAGAGCTCGCCATATAACACGATCTTGGGAAGGCGATGGTCCTCCATTCTGGAGACGTGACCCATCCAGCGCAGCTGGATCTTCAGCAGCGTGGACTCGATGCTGTCGACCTCTGCCATCTCGAGTACTTCGAAGTTAGGGGTGTAAGCGCTCCAATGGATGTTGAGGATGGAGCGGAGACAACGCTGGTGGAAGCGTTCTAGGAGCCGTAGGTGGTGCCGGTAGAGGACCCATGATTCGGAGCCGAACAGGAGTGTGGGTATGACAACGGCTCTGTATACGCTTATCTTTGTGAGGTTTTTCAGTTGGTTGTTTTTCCAGACTCTTTTGTGTAGTCTTCCAAAGGCGCTATTTGCCTTGGCGAGTCTGTTGTCTATCTCATTGTCGATCCTTGCATCTGATGAAATGGTGCAGCCGAGATAGGTAAACTGGTTGACCGTTTTGAGTTTTGTGTGCCCGATGGAGATGTGGGGGGGCTGGTAGTCATGGTGGGGAGCTGGCTGATGGAGGACCTCAGTTTTCTTCAGGCTGACTTCCAGGCCAAACATTTTGGCAGTTTCCGCAAAGCAGGACGTCAAGCGCTGAAGAGCTGGCTCTGAATGGGCAACATGTAATAAAAGCAGTACAATATTACACAGAATTTGCTTTCGCCTGTCGTAAGCAGATAGATTCGCCATCAGCAGAAAGTGCCTGAAGCACCTCTTACAATCAGAAAAAAAGAGAAGCAAAAGAGACTCTTCTCAGAGTCTTCAAGAGTCCATGGACTGGCCTCCAACAATGCCACAGCCCCACAAGAGTCCAGTCCAAACCATCAGCAGAGGTCCAGATCCTAACCTCCAACATGATCAGGAAACCTTCAGCATCCCGGTTCCAATATCTGGTGCCCCTTTGGCGAGTCTCAAGCCAGTCTCCAGCCTGGTGTGAATCCCTCAACCACAGCCACCAGCAGCCCACAGCCTGTGCAGGTTCCTCCTACCTGCCTGTTGATTAGTGAGGGCTGATTGCTCCTCTGCCAGTATAGTAAATGTTGAAGAGCCTCTATTGTTGGAATAATTTCTTAAGGTCCTATCAGCCTAAAGGTTTACAGAACAAAGTTAAACTCTTGGTGCTGTTTGGTGGACCAAACATTTCTTCATTGAATACAAAAGAATGTCAGGTATTCCTCTAGTTCAATGCTACAGAGATACCATATGTCCTTTCTTTGGGGTACTGAGCTTGATGTATGGTGTGTACTAATCAATTGACACATCATCTGTGAATGACAGAAACATTAAAGATTAAATTAGTTTTATGTTTTTACTATGAGAAAGTGATAATGAATAAATCTGTGGTGCATTCATGCTGACTGTGGGGAATCAGGAGGACCACATTTATCATCTTATTAATTCAATATAAATGAAATGATGACAAAAATGTGAAGTTATTTAAATGATAAAAAAAAAGTAATTGAGTATGTCCCATTGAAACATACTTTTCTAAACAAGTTTTGATCCATCCTAATGACATTTTGGGAACAGTCTTGTTCCAAAGTTAGAAGATCTCGTCTGACATATCACTCTAGAATTGAGCAAGCACTCCACAGAAAAGAGGTGTCATCTTTTGTGTGAAGTGTCAAATCAGGACCCAGTCAGAATTTTGGCACGGAATTACGAGGAAGAAAAGCAATAGAGTTATTTCAGGTAGGCTGACCAATCTTAATTCTTCACTCGGAAAATAGATGACCTTGTCCATACCTCTTTCAGCTGCCCCCACATTCCCTCTCTCTTCTTTGTGGCACCTTCCCATGCACCAAATACCTATATTACTTCTTGCAATAAAAACTTGATTTCACTTCAAAAGTGCCTCATTTGTTGTGAAGCACTTTGGAAGGTCAAGAAAGTTGTTACATAAAAACAAAATCTGCTTTGTTATGTGACATTCCATTCACTGTTGTTTCATGACCCTTCTCTGAAGAACCTTGGAATGTTTTACATGTTGGATGAATTATGTAATTTTTGTTTGTGTGGTTGTTCTTCAGAAATATATTTTTAAGATATTCACCCTTTGCAATTAATTATGGATGGTTATAAGATTTTTTAAATCTAAGTAATTTTATCGTTTTTTTTCTTGAAAATGAAAATACACAGGGAGTAGATTTTGAATTTGCAAAAGCCGGAAATAGGATATTTAGATATTGACATGCTGTTCACTTAAGTAGCTTTATAAATTTAATTTTTTAAATTGTTAATTTAGACATACAGCAAAATTAAAGGTCTTTCTGGCCCACGAGCTGTGGCACCCAAATGAAGGTTGGGAGGAAACCAGAGCACCTGAAGGAAACCCACGCAGACATGGGGAGAACATACAAGCTCCTTATAGATTGAGCCAGATTAAAATCCAGGTCGCCGACGCTGTAACAGTTGTTGTGTCAACCATTCCCAAATTCAAAAACTTTGAGTATTTCACTGAATAATTTAGCACATCAAAATTAAGATATTAGAGTCAGAAAAGCATTTTACTGCTTTGATCATTCTGCTTCTTCAAAGTAAGATGCAGCAAAATGCTTTTTACACTAGTTCGGTCTTCATCTCAACTTCACAAGATTGGCCTCAGCTACACTAGTGTGCTATTTTTATTTCCAAACTGCCCAGCCTTGCTAATAAAAATCACCAGTTTAGTTTGGAATCAGCACCAGTTTTATACTGAGGCCGTTCAAGTACTGACTTGAGGCTGTAAAATTATTTGACATCAGAGCCTTTCAGCCAACAGAGGAGGCTTTTCGTGCCGAGACAGTGCTGCATTGGAATCTCAAGCTAAGAGGTGAAAGAGCAAATACTTCTAAAACTACACCATAGCGAGTGCTCTACGGTATGGTTTATGCATTTTGGCATTAGTGTTGCTTACACTCATGTTTATGTAGTTTAAATAAAAGCTTCTTCAATTGGTTTACTTCACTGGAAGTGAATGGATGCTGTTCATGACATGTGTTAGCATCCAAATTGTGACAAATAATAAAAATCTTGATTTTCACCCTATTGCACATTAAGGGAAACTCTTTTTAAAAAAAAACACAAGAAATAGAACCAAGAATAGGCCAACTGACCTATCGAGCCAATACTACCATTCATGAGGATCAAAAATATTTTCCTGCAAAGTTCCCTATCTATTGATTTTGTAAATGAACCCAATGAATGATCTTCCACAGCCCTATGGCATAGAGAATTCTACAGATTAAATAACTTCTCGTGGGGAAAAAAAATTCCCACTCTTATTTGCTAATAGGCTTACAAAGTACTGGTGAGACCATTTCTGGAGTTCTGTGTGCAGTTCTAGTCTCCTTACTTGAAGCAGAATCACCAGGTTGATTCCAGGGATGAGAAGGTGGCCTATGCGGAGAGATTCTGGGACTGTACTCAGTGGAATTTAGAAGAATGAGAGAATATCTTATGGAAATATAAAATTATGAAAGGCATGGGTAAGATTGAGATAGGTAAGTTGTTTCCATTGGTAGGGGAGACCAGAACTAGGTGACATAGCCTCAAGGTTCAGGGACGTAAATTTAAGATGGCGATGAGAAGGAACTGCTTTTCCAAGAAGGTGAAGAATCTGTGGAATTCATTGCCCATTGAAGCAGTGGGCAGTGAATTAAACCTTATTGATGACAAGATTAGGTAGCTTGCTACATAGTGAGGGAATTAAGGGATATGGGGATAGGCAGGTAGGGGGGAGTTAGGCCAATGAACAGATCAGCCATTTATTCCTGCTATTGCTTTCTATACAATCATTAATACTTAATCCACCTCAGTATATCACTTTCAATTACAGATGTTCTAACTGCTTATGAACCTCCTGTGCGAGACCTTATCAAATCCTTTCTGAACATCCAAGCACATCACATCCCCTGATTCTCCCAATCTCTTCTATTAGTGACCTCTGCACTTTACAAAGATGTCCAACAAGATTATTGTACAGGGCAGCAGGGTTAGAAAACAGTTAGCATAATGCTATTACAGCACCAGCAATATAGATTCGAATACGGTGTTGTCTATAAGGAGTCTGCATGTTCTTCCATGATATGTGTGAGTTTTCTCTGGTTGTGCTAATTTCCACCCTCCAAAACGTATGGGGTTGGTAGTTAATTAGGTGTAACTTGGCACCATTGGTTTCATGGGCCAGAAGGTCCTTCTACCATACTGTATTGTTAAAACAAAATTAGAACATGACTAGGAGGAAGTCCCAGATGAAATCGAGGTTTGCCTCATCTCACTCCTTCGAAGTCCATTAGCATTTTTTTTTACTGTTTCTGAGCAGGACTGCAAACCAATGCATCCAGAGATAGCAGTACACTTGTGATTGGCCACACTGGTATCTTTTCACAACAATACTGATAGCTAGAAAGAGGAGGGCAACTTTAGTTTGTGTTGGGGAGGGGGGATAAATTAGCTATAACATTAAACAAGTCCTTTTTACACTGAAAAGCCTGCTTGGATGTTCACATAGAACAGAAGAAAAACTGGGTCCACAAGTCCTTTTACACAGGAAGCCGGCTTCCCAAAAAAAGGCAGGTCGTGTAGCACAGGAGCTTGGCAACACGTCTCGACCTTTTAAGGCCCTTTTATAATGAAAATTAGCGATCTGCAAAGACACGTTTCCTCTGCCTTTAAGATACTCCACTTACCTGCGTAAAAGGTCCAAAGGTGGATTTGCTGGTCCAACTAGCTCCAGATTCCCTCTGCCTAGGTTGCTGAAAGGGCTCCAAATAGGAAGGCAAGATGACTGACATCACGCTGACAGCCCCATCACCCCACTGCTCTGTCAGAGTGGCCAGTGAAGTTGTCAGGTTGCACTTGCTCACCATGCCATTCTCCTCATGCCACCTACTTCCTCACACCACTCCACCCACTCCTGACAGGGCTGTCAGACAGCAGGGCGGCAGGATTAGTGTGGGGCTGATAGTGGGGAGATGGGCTAAGAGGGAATCGAAGAGAGAGGGAGGAGGTAGGGAGGGAGGGGAATGGAGAAGGAAGGGAGCAGGGTGATGGGGCTGTCAGGCAGTGGGATGGAGGGGCTGTTACAGGGCAGCCACTGCTATGCTACACATCCTGCTCCCTTTTGCCCTAGGAAGCCAGTATGCTGCTATGGGGTACATAAAAGGACTGCTCAATCCGCCTTTGCAGTCCTCAGCATAAACAGTAAATCCGCCATTTTTTGAAACAAGAGCAGGTGATAACGCGGATTTTGTGCATAACAACCCCTTTAGACTGGTCCTGCACCAATAAGCTCTACCTATGGATCAAAGCAGGGTAAGTTAGACTCCCCCAATCCGCCTTTGATATGTTCCCACAATGGTCAAAAGGCAAATAATACCCAGTTTTCAAGCACTGTGTAAAAGGGCATGTAAAGGAGATAATGAGAGTGAAGGAGGCCAGGAGTTGTTTGTTACCCCACAGCAGCTCTTGCTTCATCACAATGGAGACTACATTTCCAATCTCCAATTGTAAAACACAGAAGTCTGCAGACACTGTGATTGAATTTAAAAAACGATGTTGAAGAAACTTAACAGGTCAAAAAGTGTACTTAAAAAAGATAAACATACATAACAAACAATTCAGCCTGAACCATTCATCAAGGGACGTGCAAAAAGACTTCCAATTATTCACTTTTTGACCAGAATTTTCCCATGACAAAGTTCCATTTGAGTCATAATTCCCCATCGATGGCACTAAACACATTACATTATTATATGAAAGCATTGTAACCTGCATCCAAAATGCATTCTTTTGACATCAATAGAATGAATTTTGGAGGAAAAACCAACTGTGTTGAGAGTATAGCACAATCAGCTAGCAATCAGGGAACAACTTGTTTTTATACCAAAGGAAAGAATAGCATTATGGATAAATAAGTAGGCTACCAGCCAAAGTTCTGTGCCTGTAATCTGGGGACACAAGTTCTAATTCTCCTCCATCCCCTGCCCATGGAAGTTAGGAAATATAAACTCATGGAACCATACAAACCTGGGTATCTTTTTTATTTTAAAAAAAGGCAAATCTCAGTAATAATTAGTTAAATAATTATCCTAAAAACCAAATTGTTTCACCAATGCCCTTTGGATAAGAATGTCCACTATCTTACCTGAGCCCCCTGACTAATTTGCTTGATTTTCAACTGCTTCCTCAATTCCAATGTACTTGGCAGTGCAGATTTGCCAGTGGTATTCACGTTCCATAGAATGAATTTAAAAAATCCACAAATACTACTTACTCTTATCTGATGTAATTACATTTACCCATGACCAGCTTTAAATTCTTCCCCAAAAATTCTTTGTAAAAAAAAAAGTAGAACTATACGAAGATGTGGATAGTCAGGGACTGATTACCATGGCTGCAGGTTTTGTTCAACCAATTTATAAAATTTTCTTTGCGGTTACCAGGAAAGTTGATGAAGGAAAGGTTGTGGATGGTACATGGACTATAGTAAAGCCTTTAACAAGGTTTCTCATGGGAGGTTAGTCACCCAGCATTCATAATGAGGTAGTAGACTGGATTCAAAATTGGCTTTATGGGAGAAGCCAGAGAGTGGAAGTGGATGACTGCTTCTCAGTCTGAAGGCCTGTGACAACTGGTGTGCCTCAGGGATCGGTGCTGGGTCTAATCCAATTTGTCATCTATATCAATGATCTTGATGATAATGTGGTAAATTAGATCAGCAAGATGGCAGAAAGATTGAATGTGTCGTGGACGGTGATGAAGACTTTCAAAGCTTGCAGACAGATCTGAACCAGATGGAAAAATGGGCTGAAAAGTGGCAGATGAAATTTAATGCAGACAAGTGTGAGGTGTTGCATTTTGGAAGGACAAGCCAAGATAGGACATACACGGTAAATGGTAGGGCGCTGAGGAGTGTATTAGGAAAGAGGAATCTGGGAATAAAGATAAATAATTTCCTGAAAGTGGCATCACAGGTAGATAGGGTCATACATTAGTCCTCATAAATCAAAGTAATGAGTATAGGAGTTGGGATGTCATAGTAATGATGTATACAAAACATTCATGAGACCAAATCTGGAGTATTGTGTGCAGATTTAATCAACTAACTAGAGGAAAGATATTGAAAGAGTGCAGAGATTTACTAGGTTGTTGCTGGGTCTTGAGGAACTGAGTTACAAGGTTAAACAGGTTAAGGCTTTATTCCCTGAACCATAGAAGGAGGGGAGATTTGATAGAGGCATACAAAATGATGAGGGGTATAGATAGAATATATGCAAATAGAATTTTTCTATTGAAGTTAGGGGAGATACAAACCAGAGGACATGGGTTTAAGGATGAAAGGGTAAAAGTTTAAAGGGAACATTGGAAGGAACTTCTTCGCACAGAGAGTAGTGGCAGTGTGGAACAAGTTGCCAGCTGAAGTAGTGAATGCAGCCTCGATTTTAACATTTAATAAAAATGTTGGTGCTACATGGATAGAAGGAGTATGGAGGGATATGGGGAAAGGAAGGTAGGGGGAGTCAGGCCTATGAACAGATCAGCCAGGTGTAGGTCAGTGGGACTAAGCAGAATACTTGTTTGGCACAGGCTAGAAGTGCCTATTTCTGTGGTGTAATGTTCTATGGTTCTGAAGTTCTTTGAATAGGTATCATAAATATTAAATGATAAGAATCTGAACTGGGCTTTTAGATGGGGTTTCTTCCAGCATGCAACAGTCTTCACATTCAGTGGATCCATTGTAATTTCTTCTACCCTCAGTGAAATACCAGACACATTGCCCTCTCCTCCTCTTGCCAAATGCACTGTTTTCTCTGCAATGCCTTGGATTACTCTGTAAACCTCAACAATCACACTCTTTCTCATGGCACTTTCCAACAAATTTAAGAAGATGCTCTTTTACCACTTCTCCTAACATTGTCCAGGAACCCAATAATACTACAAGATGAAACAGCAATTCACTTGCTCTCCTTCCAACTTAGTTTATTGCGGTGTGTACTCATAATGAGCCCTACCATATGCAGATAGAGTAGTCACTTTTCAGAGGTCCTCCATTCAGTTTCAGGTTCTTGCATGAAAAATCATCAACCTAAAACATTTAGTTATAGATTTTTCTCTTTCTGCAGATGCTGTCTGACTGGTTGCATATTTCCAACCTTCTATTTTGCTTAATTGTTTCTCACAGTTCCAGCATAATTCATTCCCTCTCTCCTTTCACATTATTCATCTCCTAGTTAACCCTCCTCCAGGCAGATAAATTGCAATTGGCATGACCTCAGAGTCCTGTCAGCTGGCACAATCATGGTCACAGATTTCATCCAATCGGACATCATCTTTAAACTCTCCAACTTTCCCTATTTCTCCAACTTAAAACATGACAGTTTTGTAACTTTGCCTTAAAATTTGAAAAGAAAATAACAAACATAGTAGTTCAGCCGGATAGAGGGCCCAGGTAAGCCCATATGATCTTTGCTGGGGAGGGAGGACCAATTTGATGGGATCTTTTCCAGTGGGTGTGTCTGACCTTGATTGACATGGGGAAAATGACTTTCAATCTGTCTCTTCCATGGCTGGCCAGGTGACCACACAGGACCAAGCACGTGGAATCTCCTTTGTTTGGAGCAATTTTGATGTCCAACCTGTTGGACAATCCTCTTAATAGCAACATACATGCACACGTGTGTGTATATACACACACAAACCAAATTCCATTTTCCATCATTCAGTCCACAGCCTTCCATGCCTTGTGTTTTGAATGTTTACCTGATTACTCTTTCAATCTTCTAACCGTGCCTAACTCCACTGCGCCCTCAAGCACTGTGAACTAGATCCCAAATAGGCCGAATGAAAACAAACCCTTTTTCATATACCCTCCACATCTCCTACTCCCTCAACTTAAACTTGTTCTGCCTGATAGTAGTGGGAAGGTGTTTCTCACACCCGCCCTTGTTAATGTCCTTAATAATTTTCTATCACAGAAAGCAGAGGGTAGAAAATTTTAAATTTTAGCATACAGCACGGAAACGGGCCATTTCAGCCCACGAGTCCATACTGCCCATTAACCTACACCCCCGCTGAGTTTTGAACAGTAGGGGGGGGGGGGTACTGGAGTCCCTGGAGAAAACCCACAGTTCAGTAAGTCATAGAACATCATATTGTTCAACCTTATTTCGGTATATGATGAGATTTTTAAAAAATATCACACCACACTTTGTTATTGTCTGCATTTGAACCAAATGCTGGTAGTGCAGCCTCTTAGAATTTTTGCTCTTCAAACATTTATCCCTGTGGCAATGTGCACTAAACGTGCTTTGTTTTTTCTTTGGCTTGGTTTCGCGGACAAAGATTTATGGAGGGGTAAATGTCCACGTCAGCTGCAGGCTCATTTGTGGCTGACAAGTCCGATGCAGGACAGGCAGACACGGTTGCAACGGTTGCAAGGGAAAATTGGTTGGTTGGGGTTGGGTGTTGGGTTTTTCCTCCTTTGTCTTTTGTCAGTGAGGTGGGCTCGGCGGTCTTCTTCAAAGGAGGTTGCTGCCTGCCGAATTGTGAGGCGCCAAGATGCACGGTTTGAGGCGATATCAGCCCACTGGCGGTGGTCAATGTGGCAGGCACCAAGAGATTTCTTTAGGCGGTCCTTGTACCTCTTCTTTGGTCCACCTCTGTCTCGGTGGCCAGTGGAGAGCTCGCCATATAACACGATCTTGGGAAGGCGATGGTCCTCCATTCTGGAGACGTGACCTACCCAGCGCAGTTTGATCTTCAGCAGCGTGGATTCGATGCTGTCGGCCTCTGCCATCTCGAGTACTTCGATGTTGGAGATGAAGTCGCTCCAATGAATGTTGAGGATGGAGCAGAGACAACGTTGGTGGAAGCGTTCTAGGAGCCGTAGGTGATGCCGGTAGAGGACCCATGATTCGGAGCCGAACAGGAGTGTGGGTATGACAACGGCTCTGTATACGCTTATCTTTGTGAGGTTTTTCAGTTGGTTGTTTTTCCAGACTCTTTTGTGTAGTCTTCCAAAGGCGCTATTTGCCTTGGCGAGTCTGTTGTCTATCTCGTTGTCGATCCTTGCATCCGATGAAATGGTGCAGCCGAGATAGGTAAACTGGTTGACCGTTTTGAGTTTTGTGTGCCCGATGGAGATGTGGGGTGCTGGTAGTCATGGTGGGGAGCTGGCTGATGGAGGACCTCAGTTTTCTTCAGGCTGATTTCCAGGCCAAACATTTTGGCAGTTTCCGCAAAACAGGATGTCAAGCGCTGAAGAGCTGGCTCTGAATGGGCAACTAAAGCAGCATCGTCTGCAAAGAGTAGTTCACGGACAAGTTGCTCTTGTGTCTTGGTGTGAGCTTGCTGGCGCCTCACATTGAAGAGACTGCCATCCGTGCGGTACCGGATGTAAACAGCGTCTTCATTGTTGAGGTCTTTCATGGCTTGGTTCAGCATCATGCTGAAGAAGATTGAAAAGAGGGTTGGTGCGAGAACGCAGCCTTGCTTCACGTCATTGTTAATGGAGAAGGGTTCAGAGAGCTTATTGCTGTATCTGACCTGACCTTGTTGGTTTTCGTGCAGTTGGATAACCATGTTGAGGAACTTTGGGGGGCATCCGAGGAGCTCTAGTATTTGCCAAAGCCCTTTCCTTCTCACGGTGTCGAAGGCTTTGGTGAGGTCAACAAAGGTGATGTAGAGTTCTTTGTTTTGTTCTCTGCACTTTTCTCGGAGCTGTCTGAGGGCAAAGATCATGTCAGTAGTTCCTCTGTTTGCGCGAAAGCCACACTGTGATTCTGGGAGAACATTTTCGGCGACACTAGGTATTATTCTATTTAGGAGAAACCTAGCGAAGATTTTGCTTGCAATGGAGAGCAGCGTGATTCCCCTGTAGTTTGAGCAGTCTGATTTCTCGCCTTTGTTTTTGTACAGGGTGATGATGATGGCATCACGAAGGTCCTGAGGCAGCTTTCCTTGGTCCCAGCAGAGCTTGAAAAACTCATGCAGTTTGGCATGCAGAGTTTTGTCGCCAGCCTTCCAGACCTCTGGGGGGGGGGGGATTCCATCCATACCTGCTGCTTTGCCACTTTTCAGTTGCTCAATTGCCTTATATGTCTCTTCCCGGGTGAGGACCTCATCCAGCTCTAGCCTTAAGGGCTGTTGAGGGAGCTGGAGCAGGGCGGATTCTTGGACTGAGCGGTTGGCACTGAAAAGAGATTGTACAACGTGCTTTGTACATTCCAGCTAACTGTGGTCATAGTGTTACATTAGAAACAAAATTGGAAGTGTTAAGGAGATTTGACAATGGACAGTGTGGATATTGGAAGCCCTCACAGTTGTTGGTTTCAGACAGTACGAACGATTCACAGTAATGCCGAAAACATTAAACTTAGTGCTCAAAGTTTAACTCTGAGTAGAAGCAGCATAATAGAAAATATGGAAAAACTTTAGAATATCTGGATGGAAGACATGCATCAGCGTGTTTTGGGTCACTATTTAGAAGTTTGGTGATGTTTTTGTGACCAGAAACCAGAAATAAACCAGAGGATCTTAACTCTTGTTTTTAATCATTGAACCTCTGGTAAAATTGGTTACGTTTAACATCATTTCACTTAAAGTAGAACTTCCCAAAAATGCATCAATAATGTTATGTGAGAACCTGGTGTAATTGGAACATATTCTGCCTGGAGGTCAGTGACCAGTAGAGTTCTACAGGGATTTGTTCTGGGACCTCTGCTCGTTGAGATTTTTATAAATGTCCTGGATCAATGGTTTTCAACCTTTTTCCACTTATATCACCTTCTTCTTTGGCTTGGCTTCGCGGATGAAGATTTATGGAGGGGTAAATGTCCACGTCAGCTGCAGGCTCGTTTGTGGCTGACAAATCCGATGCGGGACAGGCAGACACTGTTGCAGCGTTTGCAGGGGAAAATTGGTTGGTTGGGGTTAATTGGTTGGTTGGGGTTAATTGGTTGGTTGGGGTTGAATCCCTTACTAACCACAGGGATATGTGAGTGAAAAGGAAAAGGTTGATAACCACTGAGCTGGACGAAGAAGTAGAGGGATAGGTCAGTAAGTTTGAAGATGACACGAAGGTTGAAGATGTTGTGCATATTGTGGAAAGTTGTCGTAGGTTACAATAGGATGTAGATAGGATGCAGAGTTGGGCAGAGATATGGCAGATGGAGATTAATGTGATTAAGTGTGAAGTCATGCATTTTGGAAGGTCAAACTTGAAGGAAGAGTACATGGTTATGGCAGGATTCTTAACAATGTGGAAGAGCAGAGGGACCTTGGGGGTCCAAATCTATAGCTCTCTCAAGGTTGCCATGCAGGTTGATCGTGTAGTTAAAAAGGCTAATGGTATAATGGCTTTCATTAGTTTGGGGATTGAGTTCAAGAGTTGTGAGGTAATGTTGCAGTGCTACAAAACTCTAATGAGTTTACACCCCCTTAACTTAAAATTATGTGTTCAGTTCTTGTTGCCTCATTATAGGAAGGATGCAAAATCTATGGAGGGGGTGCAGAAGAAGTTTACAAGGATGATGCCAAGATTGAAGAATACACCCTTATGAGACAAGGTTAAAGCTAGGGCTTTTTTCTTTAGAGCAAAGGATGAGAGATGACCGAATAGAAGTCCACAAGATTATGGGAGGCATAGAGAAGATGAACAGCCAGCACCTTTTTCCCCCAAGGTGAGTAGCAAAGACCAGAGGACATCTGTACAAAGTGTTGGGAGGGAAGTGCAGGGGAGACATCGGGGTGCATTAAAAAAAAACACAGAGTGCATTGAGCACTTGGAATGCATTGCCAGGAGTGGTGGGGGAGGCTGGTACAATAGGGTCTTTTAAAGACTCAGACAGCCACATGGATACAAGAAAAATAAAGGGTTATGGGCGTAAAGCCAGGAAAGTTTAGTTTGTTGAGCTGGTTTCTATCGGTCAGTACAACATCATGTGCTGTAAATGTTTTATGTGGAAGGAGAAACTAAATTATGTTTACACATCAATGACCTTTGATCAGATTTTGAGCATCTGCAGCATTTTACTGCCTTTAATACCTTCATATCAACTAAATTTGACCAAAACTACTTTAAAGTCATTGGTCTAGATCCAAATATAAATGAATTCAGTTGGGTAAATTGAGAGGAAAATTCCTACAAATATAATTCAAAATGGTGCCGAGGAGTTAGAGTTTCTAAACTACAAGCAATCAGTGTTACATAAAGTGAAAGTAAGAAGGCAGGAAACAACTGGTGAGCCAGTGCTGTTTCCACCTGTGCTGTAAATAAATGCTCCTCTGTGCATCAGTTCTGCCTTCCAGCAGAATCCCTGATTTTAGATTTCCTCATCCTCTTCAGTCTAGACTTAAGAATCCCATTCACTGTTACACAGATTTATCATCCATGCAATAAAAATCTGTTATCTAAAATAAATTTACTGCTCAAAATATTTTTCAAAATGAATTTTTTGGATAAATAAAAACAATGACCAAAATACTAAACACTGGCCACCAACTGTATTTGTAACCTTCAGTGGAAATGAATCCCTCTTTAAATTTGGACGTACAGTGTGGAAGTATACCCTTCCCGCCCACAAGACTGTGCTCCTCGAATACACTAATTAACCAACACCACCACGTTTTCAGGGTGGGAGGAAGTCATAGCACCTGGAGGAAAGCCAGGAATTCACAGGTAGAATGTACAAACTCCTTAGAGATCGTGCAGGACCTTATATTAAAATTGTGCTGCCGAAATTAGTGAGTAATGTAGAAGAATGCTTGTGCTAATTTTTCTTTAAATGCTGGTTTATCACAAGTCTTAAAAAGGCAAGAACTACAGAATCTAGATTTGGCCTTAATGGTGTTATTTGTCCAGATCACGCTGACCTTCTGCACTCCTGACTTTTCTTCCTATATAAATCAACATGGAAAACACAGCCTACTGGAGAAACTCGGCAAGTCGAGCAGCATCTGTTACAGAATGGTCGACATTTCAAACTGAAACCAGAGTGTCTTGATGAAGGGATTTGATTTGAAATGCCAGTCATTTTTTTTTTCTCCCACTGATGCTGTTTCAGATTCCAGCTGGATTCATCTACCCAGAGCGGAGGGACTTTGCTGGAGATAGCCAGCATGTGTAACTTAATTGATTAAAGAGATGTGAAAGTAAATACTATTCTGTCTTCTCTTATTTTGATTAATTTATTTAAGATTAGCATAGTTCTGAATAAATTTGTTATGTTTACATTCCATACTTTTTGCTTTTACCCATTTTACGTTCTTATTGCTTTTAAATGCTTTCAAGTCCAAAGGCATGGGTTCAATATCAAGCATTGAGGGTTGGTTGCTATTGCAGTGAGGCTTCTGACACAATCAAACCCATAGGGTTACACGTGTGGTAATGGTACAAGTAATGGTCCAGATTATATGTAAAACATTAACTGTGTTTCTTTTTCCACAAATACTGCCTTGCATTTCCAGCTTCTTTTGTAGTTTATTTTTTAAAAATAATATATACAAACTACAGTAACTCCATGATGACTTTCAAGATTTTCTGCATGATTTCACTTTTTGCAGCCAGACCAATACAACTCATTAGGAATTTTAAGGAGTACATAAAGAAAACATGTTGCGCACACATTCAGAACATGCTCAACTTTTATTGAGTGGGAGCCTTGTTATGAGTGGAACCCTTTGAAGTTCTGACAAAGGGTCTTCGACCTGAAACTTTAATTCTGCTCCTCTTTCCACAGATGCTGCCTGACCCCCTGAGTGTTTCCAGCATTTTCTATTTTTAGTTCAGGTATCCAGCATCTGCAGTTTGTATTTGATTTCTCTTATTTCCTGAACTGAGTTGTTTCCCAGTCCATTTCAGAGCGCATTTAAGAATCACTCATCCTGTTGTGAACTTAGAGTCATTAGCTCTTTTACCACTGGCATCCTAGATATCTGGCCATAAAGTGTTCCGGGATAGGAAGCCATTAGTGCGGTTTCCATGGGCAAACTTTTAACCAGAACACTGAAGGCTTTTCCACTGATCACAACTCATCCCTGGAAATTGGGAAGTCTACCTTCAAATGGAATGGAATGGATGGAAGTTGTCCTTTTTCAACTGGTTTAATTAGCTCGCTGGCATCAGCTGACATGATGGACCTTGGCAAATTCCTTACTAAATCCATATATACCATACCTAATGCTCTACCTTGATTTTTTTTTTTGTCACTTCCTCAAAAAACTCAAATCGGCTTGAGAGGCATGGGCTGCCCCTTACAAAGCCATGCTGACTATCCTTGAGATGACTATGCTTCTCCAAATGCTCAGAAATCTTTTCCCCATGAATCCGCTCCAACAGTTTGCCTCCACTGATGCAAGATTCACTGGTCTATAATTCTCAGAATTCTCCTGATTATCTCTTTTAAATAAGGGAATACATTTGCCAATGACGCTAATGAAGATAAAAAGATCATTTCCAATGGCTCAGCAATCTCTTCCTTCAGATCCCATTGTAACCCGCTGTCCAGTCGCAGGACTTGTCAATCTAAATGGTTTTAAGAAGATCCAGCACTTCCTCTTTAACATCAACATGCTCCAGCTTGTTTGATATTGACCTCACATTGACCTCACCTCTCTGGTGAACACAGAAACAAAGTATTAATTGAGGACCTCCCCTACCTCCAGACAATTGTTCCCTCCTTTATCCTTAAGAGGATTTCACTCTAGTTATCCTTCCATATATACAGTATGCATAGAATGCCCCAGGGTTTTTCTTAATCCTACTTGCCAAGGCGTTCTCATGCCCCCTTCTAGCTCTCCTGTCCTTTGTCATTCCTTCCAACACCTTCTCTATACTTCCTTCTTCCTCTTAACTAGCTATCTCATCTTTTCCCTGACTCAGTGCGACAAACCTATCCAAAACTCTGCACAAGTGGTCCCTGAACAACCCCTACACTACTTCTGTAAACTTTCCCAGAGAACATCTGTTCCTAATTTGCCCTCCCAAATTCTTGCCTTATTTCATCATAATTAACCCTTCCCCAATTAAACTTTACCAATTTGTCGTCTTCTACATATTTCAACTGCATTGTAAACAAACTCAAAACTAGCCAATCTGAATGAATTAGGAAGCTAAATGGCAAAGAAAATAATGTTGGATATCTGAAGTTTAATAAAGAAAATGCCAGTAAATTCTTAAGACGAAGAATGTTCAGTTTTCAGGCTAGCGATCGTTAAAGATTTGATAAATAAATTAAAATTCACAAAATAACAGAAAATGATATTGAAGTTGGTCAACCTGATCGAACAAAATAAATAGTATGTGTGATTAGTTGCTGGATCTGGTTGTGTACCTCAACCTTCAATTTAAGGTTGTCCCTGAATATCCAAGGCTCTTTGCTCTAACTCTCCATCCTTCGAGGATGGAATCCAACTGAATTGGCCTTGGATAAATACAAATTTATTTTCCAAATGTTTCTTGGAGTACCAGCTTGCAACTGGGACAGAATTATGTGAAATCATTCACAGTGCTGGATGGGAGAGACAGCGGGGTACCAGCCGACTGAGGGCCTGCATTTCCTTATGTCCTGAAATCAAGATATGGTGGATGACAGAGAAAAGTGAAAATGACGACTGTGTTTGCAACCCTGATAATTTCAGCATTTAAAACTAAAGCTTGAAAATCTCAGCCTACCTTCCATAGTTAACAGTAAATCACAAAAATCTGTAGACACTGTGGCTAAAGTAAAAACACAAAATTCTGGAGAATTCAGCTGGTCAGGCAGCGTCCTTTATGTAGCAAGGGTAAAAATACATAACTGATGTTTTGGGCTTGAGCCCGTCATCGAGGTAAGAAAGAACATCGACAGGTGTCCGAAAAAAAGTATAGTGGGGGGGAGCGGAAAATGGGGACTGGCTCCATTTTCAACTCATCTGCCCCCCTCTGCCCCCAGATGACAAACATAGAATTCCCCCTCAATTCTCACTGACCACCCCACCAGCCTCCAGATCCAACACATTATCCACCAGAATTTCCGGCACTTACTGCAGGATCCCACCACCAGACACATTTTCCCCACTCTGCTTTCTGTAGGAACCGCTCCCTCCACGATTCCCTCATGCAATCATCACATCCCTTCAGCATTTTCCCCTGTGGCTGCAGGAGATGCAACACTTGCACCTACACCTCCTCCCTCAACACATTCCAGGGCCTCAAATAGGCCTTTCAAGAGAAGCAACACTTCACTTATATATCCACAGGACTAATTTACTGCATGGAGTGCTCCCTTTATGGCGTTTTCTACATCAGAGAGACCAGTCACAGACTGGGAGAACACTTCACTGAGCATCTCCACTACAACAGAGACCTCCCAGAAGCCAACCATTTCAATTCTGAGTCACACTCTCATACTCGCATCTATCCAAGGCCTTGTGTACTATCCCAACCTTACCACCTGCAGTGGAGGAACCACACCTTATTTTCTGTCTGGGCACCCTCCAGCCAGATGGCAGTTACATCAACTTCTCTGCTTTCTGCTAGCTTCTCGTCTTTAATTTTCCGCTCCCCCTTTCCAGTTTCTCCAGTTCTCCCCAGTCCCTTCCCCCTCCACCCACCCAGCTATCCCTCTTTCCCCTGATTACTGGTGTCCCCTCCCTTCCTTTTCCACCTATCATCTCATTCCTTTGCCTTCCCCTTCCCACCCCCACCCCCACCCCCATCCTTTTGTTCGGACACCTGCCAACATCTTTCCATACCTTGACAAAGGGCTTGAGCCCAAAACCTCGGTCATGTATTTTAACTTTGCTACATCAAGGACACTGTTTGACCAGCTGAGTTTCTGCAGAATTTTGTGTTTTTACTTCCCTAGTTAACAATCTGATATGACATTGCATAGTAAGCTTTTAGATGAATAATTTTACATGTGTAACACCAATCATAGATATTATTAAGAACTGTAAAAACAAAATATAACGTTTTAACTGAGGTGAAACATAAAAGTCTGCAGACACTATGATTGTAGTGAAACTGGTCAGTGGTGTAGTACATTAAACAGAAAATACAGCAATTCTACAGTAGTCTAGTGTTCAAAAACTACGATGCATATTAAGCACGCTTTATTAAAATTTCAAGCCTTGTGGACATTTTTTTTAATGGATTTCAGTTCAAACAGTTTTACAAATGTTCATTTGTTTTGTTGGCACCCTTCTTGCTGTCTGTTCACATAAAATGGTTGCGGTTAGCTTTTGAACAGATATGCAGCTCCTTAGTCAATCAATCATCCCATCCACAAAGCTGAATATAATGCAAACCACTCTTGCCCTTTCTTGACACTGGCATTAAAGGCCTGTTAAGGTCATCAGTGACGCCAAATGTTATTTCTAGCAGCAAAAGGGCACTCAGTCATGCCGACACCAAATGGCACTGTTAACTGCAAATGAGTTAAAGTGTGTGTCAAGTCTTGGGTTGAGTCTGAATGAAGGGCCCATTCAATTTAACCACACTGTGTCAACAGTGGAGACTATTGATTGGGGCTGCACTCCCTTATTAACCCTCAAAACATCTTTCCAGAAAGTCTCACCTCAGGTTATACACTTGTAAATATAAATCTCTAAAGCAAATCTCGATGACCTTATCCCAATCATTCAAAATTATTTCCTTTGGGCACATTAGAATACATTTGCCTATTGCTGAGAATTATTGCTGTTAAGATCGAACCATAGAACATTACAGCACAGAAAAAGGCTCTTTGGCCCTTCTAGTCTGTGCCTAAACTTTGAATTATTTCTATTTTTCATTGCATGGCGGTGCATTGATCATATATAAATTAGGAATAGGGCTTCCCTGAAAAAAGGGATTTGGAATCCTTGAGTTGCAACAAAATTCACCTGAGTAGATTTCCAGGCACAAGCTGTCAAAATCTGTGCGTTAATTACTTGCAAGTTTCCTGGTTTGCTTAGGTAGTCTCAGCCATAACGGTTGGGTTAAAGTGTTGTAGGCTCCATTTGGAAGAATGACATTGTGCCTCAGTAACAGATTTGATTTCAAGAAATAGAAATTTGCATGCACAATTAACCCCTTCCAATAAGCCTGGAGTTCTTGTTCTCTCTTTAAAAAATAAAATCAGGCAGTATCAATTCCTCTGTTTATGGAAGGTGGGAATATTCATCCCATTAAATATTTACTTCTCCAGTACTCCACAATAATGCTTATATCTAAATCTCCAATTAGTTAATGGCCTTTGTCAGTATTGCCACCTCACCAGTTCTACAGTCTGATATGTCAGAACAGGTAGTTGCTCTGTAAAACAATCATTCAATAAAATGTAACTAAAAATTCTACAAATTAAATAAATTAACCGCATCCTTGAAAAATAATTTGCATGTAAATATATCAACTCACTAAACCAATTTCTTTGAACATCTGCACAACTATTTTTATTAATGCAGCCAAAGTTCGTAAGATGTTCAGATGCCAGACAAAAAGGCTGTGTGAAGGAAGTATGTTAAGAGAGAAAGGAGTGTCAGAGGTTTAAGAATGGAATTCCTGAATTTAAGGCCTTATTGATAGAAAGCATCACTAACAATGATGGGAGAATGAATGAGCAAATGGCCTAGAATGTTGCAGGTATACACATGCAGGAATGCATAGAGGATATAGACCATTTGGCATGTTGAAAAATGTTAATATCCTCTCAACTTTCCATTCTCTCATATCATTCCAGATATCTCAATAATATTTTCACATTATAGCTTGGATCAAAACTTTAAAATGGTATAAATAGAACATGTTGAAAGTCTGTTTTGAATCATTTCAGATTTTTATTTCTATTGAAGTCAGCATGGGAGACATTTAAACAGGCAGCTGCTTGTTATCATCTGCTCTGCATTACATATATAGTCATGGTCTCTATTGTATGCCATCCCAGTACTCAAAGCCCTCTGTGAAAATAGTTATTGTCTCTGAAGCTTCCTTCCACTTGAAATTCCGTTGTGGCTTAGAATTTTAATGATTTTGGTAAATACGTTTTCAAACTTCAATTGATCTCTTCCTTTAGTATCTTTGCTTTAATAATATCTCCGAGTCTTCAACACGTGTAGGAATCTGTTATGAACTGTATTATCACATCCATTCACACCAGCAAGATTGTTTATTCAGAAGTAATTTAGCATTAAAATACTCGTCCTGTAGTTATAACAAGAAACAGAAATGTGGAGACTCACAGGAAAAAAAAAGACTTGTATAGAGCATGTGACCATTGGCCCAAATTTGAGGAATATACAAGCAACATACCAACTGATGCTCTAAACCGCTGACACTGTTGGAGTAGATTAAAGATTTACATTGTACAGGGCCTTTCACATTTTTTATGACTGTTGAATAACTATGTTTTCACCATGAGATTGTTGTAATGCAGAGAACACAGCAGCTAGTTTCTGCAGAGCAAGTCCCCTCAATTAGTATCATGATAATGGCCAAATTAATTGCTTTATATGGTGAAGAAGACCCAAATACTGAGCAATACATCAGAATTAAGTGCTTAAATATATGGTTCACAATCATGATCTGTATTCCACATCCTCAACCAAGATTGATATGGCTCTTGTTTTCCAGAAAAAAATAGATGAATTATTTTCTTTTTGTTAAGGGCTATACTCAAAGGATATGAAAGAAGTTGAAAACTGCAGCTCTGAACACAGAGTGTGCTCAGCTAGCCAAGAACTAACAACACCCATTATAGAATTGAAAGTAAATGGTTGGGTTGAAACTTACGAATGTGAATTAGTGCTGGGAGCTGATGTTTCAAAGAAATGAACCCCAAAAAATCAGATCTTTTTTTTATTAATATTGCACCCTATTAAGCTATATAAAGGTTTCTGACTTGTCAGTCACTCACTGGCTGGAGAACATAGTGTTACCTTCATTGACCTGGCATAGGTGGTCTCGGCTCTTTTCTAATCAAAGTTAGTGTTTGTGGTTAATATCTGAATGGAGTTAGAAATGGCAGTCATATTTTATTAGCAGTTATAATTCATCAAAAGCCCTTCAAAGTACTTCATGTGATCATACAACTTGGCTGAAAAATAAACACTTGCTTCTCCATTATCAATGAGTGATACAATAATGTAAGTAGTATTACAGTGATCACTGGGGGATCAGAGGTGGAGAGGGTGAGCAAACTTATGTTCTTGGGGATCACTATCTTGGAGTATCTTTCCTGGACCCAACACACTAATGGCATTGTGAAGAAAGCACGTCATTGCTTCTACTTCATCAGGAGTTTGTGGAGGTTTGGTAATGACAATGGAAACCCTGCAAAATTTCTACAGATGTGTGCTGGAAAATGTGCTGATCAACTGCATTGCAGTCTGGTATGGGAACACCATTACTCTGGAGGGTAAAGCCCTGCAGAAGATGGTGGGCATAGCCAAGGACCATATCCCTTGACGATAAATCTGAAATCTGTAATTTCAATGGAAAACTACTATCAAGGAGAGTGAACAAAATCAAGGAGTGAATGAAAGTGAAAGACTACTACAGTTGCTGGAAACCTGAAATAAAAGCAGGAAGTGCTGGAAAGATTTGACAGGTAAGGCATCACCTGTGTAAAGTGAAGGGTTGAATAGCCTTTGACCTGAAATAATACTGTCTCTTTCTACTCCTTGCTGAGTGTTCGAAAAACAGGATACTCATTACCTTGAGGCCAAAGGGACATGTTGAATGTGAAAAAAGTCAGTCAGTGCTAAAGAAATCCCAGCAGAGAGAATCAACACTCTCTTCTAAATCTTATCATCTATAGTCTTTTTCAAAAAAGAGTAGTCAATTTGCATTCTAACAAGGCCATGGGATAGAGTCAAGTAAAACCAGGACTCAAAGGATAACAGGGTCCAAACTGGAGTCTCCAGCACGCCACTTGACTCAGGAATAATAAATCTTCAAGGTCATATAGGATCTATTCAATGATGTCAAAAGAAGCAAGGGAGGATATAGGGCCATGATTGAGATGTCTGCATCTTTATTTGCCACAGGTGAGGTACCAGAAGACTGGAGAATTAGCTAATGTTGTTCTTTTATTCACAAAGCATAGTTGGGATAATCCCAAAAACTGCAGGTCATTGATCAGTGGTAAGAGAAGATTTTGAACAGGATATGTGTCTATTTAGAAAGGCAAAGGCTGTTAAGGAGGAGTCAGCATGGTTTTCCACACGGGAGAGCATGTTTCAAAATTCTGAGCTTTTTTGGAAAGGTAATGGCAAAATTAATGAAGGCATAGTTGTAGATCTGGTTTACTTGGAGTTTACAATGGAATTTGAAAGGTCCTTCATGCTGGCTGGACCAGATAGTTCAGGACAATCGATTCAAAATAGTTTCGTGACCGGAGCAGAGGAAAATATTTTCCTGACTGGAAACTCTTTAAAAAAGTGCTATACTGCAAGGATTCATTCTGAAACATTTGTAATACCATAAACAACTTAATGTGAAAGTGGACAAACTTATTTAGTAAGTTTGCCTACTATTCAAATATTGGTGAAATTGTACATGGAGTTGTATCCAGACAAGAGTGAAACAATGTACTTTGGGAAGTTAAGGTACATAAAGCAAACAGAACAGTATAGAAAAGGCCTTGGGTCGAACAGGATGCTAAAATGAAATAAATCTCTGCTGTTTGCACATGATACATATCCCTCTATTCCCTTCATATTCATGTGTCTATCTGGAAGCATCTTAAGCACTACTATCGTCTCTGCTTCCACCACAATCAGTGGTAATTCTCCCATCCTGCCAGAGGTCCCAATACCCACAGTCTGCTATAAAACCATCAAAAACATCCATCATTCCATTCTTCTCCAGACTTCACTAAATCAGACCACAAGATCATGCTTCTCCAACTTGCTTGGATGTCTGAGGTCAAGTCAGGCATATCAGACCAAAACAAAATCTGCAAGGCCATCAGAAATGTTAAGGAACAGTACTAAACCAAACTTAAGTCCACAATCAACCTCACGGACCCCGGGTTTACATGCTATCACAGGCTACAAACTAAAGCTAGGCAGAAGAGCATCCCTCCCTGATAAACTCAATGTATTCTATGTATTCTATTCAGGAGGCCAGTGAGTCAGTGGCACTTACCACATTAACCTTAGGTGCATCCATAACTACAGAAGTCAGATGTTAGATCAGCCTTCCTGAGAGTGACCGTGGAAAGCAACTGCCCTAGATGGAGCTCCTAAACATGTCCAGTGAACCTACGCAGACCAGCTGAAGTGAGTACTCATTCACATCTTTAATCTCTCCCTGCTTCAGGCAGAAGTACCTACCTGTGTTAAAAAGACCACTGTCATCCCAGTGCTGAAGAAAAAAAATGTAGTAACTTGCTTAAATGACTATTACCCAGCAACTCTGACGTCTACCATCGTGAAGTACTCTGAGAAGCTGGTCATGTTCATATTAACTCCAGCCTCTCAACCCACTTACAGTGAATGTACAGATTCTTTTGACCAGAGCAAGGGAATCAAGAACCAGAGGACAGTTAGTGTAATGGGTAGTGCAATGGTATTGCAGCACCAGCAATAATCCAGGTTCATATACACCGCTGAACTGTACTCCCTGCATCCACATGGGTTTCCTCAAGGTGCTCCGGTTTCCTCCCAAAGATACAGTTAGTAGCTTTGGTCACATGCTTATATTTAGTGGCACATATTTGTGGCCCAGAAGGTCCTGTATCTCCAAATTAAAAGTTTTCAGGTGAGGGGAGAGAGGACAATAGGAAACTGCAGGGGATTTTTTTTTAAAACTCAAACAAACTGTTGCAGGAGCTAGTTCAGGCAGGTCTATTGCACCGTTTAAGAAACATTGCAACAAATATATAGCTGGAATAGGTTTACAGCAGTCATTTTCAACTGCGCCCCCGGGCCCACCAAACTCACATTCCACCATAAGCAATCCCTATAAGGTGGTATGTGAATGGAAATGAAAAGTTTGAAAACCACTGTTTTAATCATACCTAATTGACTCGTTATGTGCATGTTTTCATAACTCCAAAGGAAATGGGCCAATGACAATTTTTAATCAAAAATATTTCAGTAACAATTGGGTCTAGAGCAGTGATTCTCAACCTTCCCTTCCCATTCACTTACCACCTTAAATAATCCCTTACTAATCACAGAGAACTTATGGCATAGGGATTACTTAAGGTGGAATGTGCGTTTTGGGGGGCGCAGTTTCTGGTCCAAAATCAGATAGGTGGGACTAGAGTGGTTGGGCCATTTTTGATCAGCATGGGCAGATTCTGATGAAGGGCTTGTTTCAATGACATTTCAGTTCACTTACTGCACAACAGGTCCCTGGAAGATGCCATCTCCCTGGCCCTACACTCAGCCAGGGAATATCTGGATAACAAGGAAAACCTATGCTAGACTATTGCTCATTGACTATAATGTCTTCAACACCATAGTGCCAAATAAATTCATCCCCAAACTCTGAGATCTTGCCCTCAGCTGGATTTGCAACACTATCTTGTGAGGATGGATTGGTGTCAACACCTCTTCTAAGATCACCTGAAACAAAGCTGAAAATTCAGCCACCGACTAAGCTGGGACAAGAGGCCACAATTTCAGGATAAAAGTTCATCAATTTAAAACAGAAATGCAGAGAAATGTCTTTAGCCTGAGAGTCGTGAATCTGAGGATCTTGTTGCCACAGGTGACAGTAGAAGCAAGGCCATTGGGTGTATTTAAGACAGAAATTGACATATATTTGATTAGTTAGGGCATCAAGAGTAATGGGGAGAAGCCAGGGAATGGGGCTGAGTGATAAGGATCACTTCAATGAAAGAGCAGACCTGATGGGCCGATTGGCCTACTTCTGCTCTTGTATCTTGTGATATTGTGAAGTTGCCTGTACACCCATTCCAACTTCATTGATAAATCCACAGATGACAGCAGTATTATAATCCAGACTATGAGTATACTGGGAGCATAAAAGGGAGTTAGAGGAATTAATGGCTTGGAGCTAGAAAAACAACCTCCCCTTCAATATCAGCAAGACTAAGGATCTGGTCATAGACTTCATTAATTAGAGTGGAGCTCACACTCCTGTGCACATCAGCAGAGCTGAGATGGAGATGGTGGACAGATTTAAGGCCTTAAAACATCTCCCAAAAGAAAATGTCCTGGTCTAATCATAACAACACAATTGCACCTCCACTTCTTCAGAAGCCCAAGGAAAATTGACACGTCCCTCAACAACTTCTATGGATGCACCATTGGAATTATCCTGTCAGGATGCATCACCAGGTGGCACATGGATTTAAAACTGCAAGAAACTGCAGAGATTTGTGAATGCAGTTCAGTCCATCACACAAACTGCCATCCCCTTCATTAGTCGCTTTCAGGTGCTCGGACGCAGATTATGTCCTGGCAGACGCGGCTGGGGGAGTTCAGCTGGGACGTTCAGGTGGCCGCGGAGAAGATGCCTTTCTGTCACCTGAACATGCCGGCTGAAGAAGAGCTGCGTCTGAGCGAACATGGCTCCTGTGGACTGTCTGCGTCCTGTGAGCATATTTAGGAAACTCGCTTCTGTACCTAGAGAGAAACACTTCAGTGATCTCAACCCCTGACATGCATCCAACAGGAAGACCGCTTTAAGAAAGCATACACGAATACATTTGCAGAAAGAAAAGGATGGCGAAAGAAACTTTTTTTAACAAAAAAGAAAATACAAGCTTTGTTTGAAGTGCTGGCTGACGCCGCGGATGGGAAAATGGTGATGGCTTCTAATGAATTGCAAGCCTCTGTATTGCGTATATCAGAGTTCTGTTAGTGTGGTAATGGCTACCACCAATGTAATCAAAATTACATTGCAGAGAGTTAATAATTTCTTGACTGTTTTCCTAATTGCGTTGAAATGTCTTTTACATACATGCACCATTCGTAGACCCCAGGTTTGTGCAGTCACTGCTGTGTTTGCGTTCAGGTGCAATGGGGATGCTCTGAGCCATAGAATATACCTACCCGAGGAGGGTTAGGTAAGTACTCCTCAGGGTCACTTTCAGGTGGCTACCCGACAGCCATATTGGGGTAGAATAGGCAGCTTTACAGTTGGGCATTCTGGGCAATTGACTGCAGTTCCCACCAGCTCAGAAAAGCACCTAATGCATTCAAAGATTCGTCTTACCCTGCCACACTCTCTTCTTCTCCTGCCACACTCTCTTCTTCTCCTGCTACACTCTCTTCTTCTCTTCCCATAGAACATTACAGCACAGAAAAGAACTTTCCGCTCTTCTAGTCTGTCCCAAACTATTATTCTGCCAAGTCCCACTGACCTGCATCCAGTCCATAACACCCCCATGCCACTCCCATCCAGGTACTTGTCCGAATTTTTCTTAAACATTAAAATTGAGCCTGCATTCACCAGTTCAGCTGACACCTCGTTCCACACTACTAATACTCTGTGTGAAGAAGTTCCCTTTAATGTTACCCCAAAACATTTCCTCTTTCACTCTTCTCCTATCAGGAAGAGGATTCAAATGTGTGAGATTACACACCACCAGATTCATAGACAGTTTGTTTCTTCCCTTTATCACCTGAACGAACCTCACAGTGGTAGAAAATGATGCCATTGCTCTGTTCTGACTGCTCTCTCTATCTCAGTAACTCTGTACTGCTGTATTATGTATGGGTTGACTAGCTATTAAATCTCTTCCAACCTAACCTTAAATCCATGTCCTCTGGTTATCAATTTTCAGACTCTAGGCAAAATGTACTGTGGGGAAAAACACCATAAAGCTACAGCTAGTAAAAATGTACAGTTCTGTTCATTTGTTTGCACAGATATTTATCAAAAAAAAGAACTTCAACCAGAATCTAAAAAGAACTCCCAATATGACTTAGAAATCACAGTAACTTTGCAAACCATCAATTATCTGCTCCCCACATCCCTCCACTTAGAGAACCCCTAATGGATTAGTCCAAGCGATCAAGTCCTGGTGCAAGAACTTAACCCAAACCTTTGAAACTAAGAAGTGGAAAAACTCGATGACTAACTAAACCAACCATTTACAACAAATATCAATGATGCAATTTTAATATCTTTGTTGTTTGTTAATGTGGTAAATAGGATCAGTAAGTGTGCAAGTGACAAAAAGATTGGTGATGTTGTGGAAATATAGGTAGGTGTTCAATACTTGGAGCAGGATCTGGACCAACTAAAAAAAAACTTCAAAATGACAGATAGAATTTAATGTGGACAAGAGTGAGGTGTTGCACTTTTGGTGAACAAACCAAGGTGTAGGACATACATGGTAAACAGTAGGGGATGGAGGAGTCTAGTAGTACAGATGAATCTGAGAATGCAGATAAACAAATGCCTGAAAGTGGTGTCACAGGTAGATTGGGTTGTAAAGACAGCTTTTGACATGTTAGCCATGGTAAACCAAAGTATTGAGTGTACGAGTTAGGATGTTATAATTAATTTGTACAAGGCATTGGTGAGGCCCAGTTTTTATGAATTGCGTGCAGTATTGGTTTCTTAACTACAGGAAAGTATCAATAAGATAGATTGAAAGACTGTTGCCAGATCTTAAAGAACTGAGTTACCCCCTCCACCATTAGAATCCTCAATGACAAAGTTAACCAGAGACTAATTTGTGCGCTTTATTGATTTTCTTTGTTCTCTGTATTGAAGTTTGTTTACATTTGTTATCTGTTTATTATTTTTTTTAATTCATTTACACTGTGTACAGTTGATTTTTTAGTGGTAATTCTACCACGTCCGTGGGAGAAAGGAATCTCAGGGTTGTAAGTGATGTCATGTATGTACTCTGACAATAAATCTGAAATTTGTAAATTAAATGTCTGTATGACTGGGGTTACGCATTCAGTATTTTTTGATGGGGAAAAATATATAGGGCTTGAAAGATTATTATTAATCAACCAAATACAAATTGGGATCTGTTTCATGGTTGGAATTGACTGCCATGGACAAATCTAGCAAAGGAACCTTAAGGTGCAAGGTCAGTTAATTTGGCAGATGTGGAGCCTGGAACTGCTTCTAACACTTCAGGCATGTCCTAATCAGGGTTTTGTCAAATCACAGCATAAATTCCATCCCTTCTTTTCCCAGTTTATATCAGTATTCATTATTCTTTTCCACCTGAAAATATTATAACAATCTATCAATAAAATGCCTGTTCTTTCTTTATGTATCCACAGCTTCTAGGTTTTCAACTTTTATAAAACAACCTACCATCATTTTTTAGTCCAGTGTGGAAAATCTCATGTGGGAAAAAAAAAGAACTAAAATTTTCACCATCTTACCCATTCACCCAAACTCTTAATATTACTGTCCTACAATGTTTCCATTCACACAGCTTTTTATGAGGCTCACTTTTAATCTTCAAGCAAACTTCCTGTTTATCTCATCGTCCAAATCATTTACAAGTAGTGAATATTTGTCACCCTAGAAGATCGTTGTGGGACACAGTTAGCCACATTCTATTCATTTTAATTAAAAATTGAAGATCCTGGAAATGCTCAACAGTCTCTGCAGCAGCTCTCGAAGAAGAAACAATTAAAGTTTCAGATCAAAGACTCCTCATCAGAACTTCTTTCACTTACATTTCTTCTTTCTTTGGCTTGGCTTCGCGGACGAAGATTTATGGAGGGGTAATGTCCACGTCAGCTGCAGGCTTGTTTGTGGCTGACAAGTCCGATGCGGGACAGGCAGACACAGTTTCAGCAGTTGCAAGGGAAAATTGGTTGGTTGGGGTTGGGTGCTGGGTTTTTCCTCCTTTGTCATTTGTCAGTGAGGTGGGCTCACTTACATTTACTGTTAATTTAAATATCTACTTATGTTCTATATCCTCCAATTCCTGCCACAGATAAATTCCTGGCCTGATCAATAATCTCCCTTCCCTTTCATGAATTTCATTTTTGCCAACTGCCTCTTTATTAAGTTAATTCATCAATAGCCTTTTGAAAGTCCACAAGAAAGAAATAATGTGAATATTTCCTTGTCCACTGCTTGAGTTGCCTCTTCAAACAAACAATTCATAATTACATCAGACATACTTTACTTTTCTTAAATTCAGCTTGGCTCTCTCTAATATGCTCCAGGTTTTCATGTTCAACTGTTTTAATTTTAGATTTTAATGATTTCCCAACAATGGGTTTTGGCTTGAGGAATACCCAAAGTGCAGATGCTATAATCTTGAGCAAACAATGAGGAGATTTACCAGGATGTTGCCTGGATTGCAAAATAGGTCTTATGAGACAAGGTTAGCAGAGCTGGGACTTTTGTCTTTGCAGTGTAGAAGGATGAGAGGAGACTTAATAGACATTTACATAATTATGAGAGGCATAGATAAGCTAGACAGCCAGTGCCTTTTTCAAGAGCAAGAATAGCAAATACCAGAGGATATATGTACAAAATGAAAGGAGGGAAATTCAGGGAAGACATCAGGAGTACGTTTATTTTGTTGTTTTTGAAAATAATTTTTAATTTTTATTATACAGTGTTGTGGGTAACCTGGAATGCCTTGCCAGGAATGGTGGTGGAGGCTGAAACATTAGGGGCATTTAAGAGACTCTTAGACAGGCACATGGATAGAATAAAAAGAGGGTTATGGGCTAATGAGAGTTCAGTACTTTTTTTTTTAATTTTAAAAATGGATCGGCACAATATCAAGGGCTGAAAGACCTGTACGATGCTGTATTGTTCTATGATTTGGCTAAAGGTTCATTTTGAGTCAGGACCCTATTACAAGGCCCTACTACTGACTTACCATTTCTCTCCATGGATACTGCATTACCTATCAAGTCCCTCCAGGTTCTCACAGGGCAGGTAGAGATAACGTCGTAGCAAACACGCTTTCCCGACCGGCAATCAACACCCTCGCCCCCGGCCTCAACTACATCCAGCTGGCGCAGGGGGAAGACACGGAGACGCAAGCCCTCCGTACCATCATTTTGAGGCTCCGCCTCCAGGACATTCGGTTGCCGAACAGCCTGGACATGCTGCTCTGTGACGTCTCCACCGGTTCACCGCGCCTGGTAGTCCTGCCGCAGTGGAGATCGCGGGCCTTCAACGTGGTCCATGATCTAGCACACCCCTGGTGAAGGCCCCTCGGTGAATGGTGGTGGAGCAGTTTGTGTGGCACGGGCTCAAGAAGGAGGTAGCTGAGATGGTGAGGAGCTGCACTCAGTGCCAGTCCTCCAAGGTCCACCGGCATATGCAGGCCCCGATTCAGCAGTTCAACCCAGCAATAAAAAGGTTCCAACACATACATGTTGACATCGTGGGCCCCTGCTGGTGTCCAGAGAGGCACGCTACCTGATTACGGTGGTCGACCGGACCACGAGATGGCCAGAAGCCATTCCCATCAAGGAGGCTTCCACCGAGACGTGCGCCAGGAGTTTGGTCGTCCACTGAATCGCCAGGTTTGGAGTTCCGGTGCACATCACCAGCAACAGGGGTGCCCAGTTCACCTCTGCCCTCTGGACTCGATTGGCAAACCTACTAGGGGTTAAACTCCACCACACCATGGCTTATCACCCTCAAGCAAATGGCCTGGTGGAGAGATTTCACCGCCACTTGAAGTCAGCCCTCATGGCTCACCTCACAGGTCCCAGCTGGGCAGACGTACTACCCTGGGTCTTTTTTGGCATCAGAACAGCACCCAAGGAGGATCTAGAGATGCCATCTGCAGAGTTGGTGTACGGTGTGCCACTCTCATGGCCTGGTGAGTTCTTCAGCCCGGAATCCGACTCCATGACCATCTTCCCAAAGAGCAGAATTCATTTTCGTTCGGCGCGGACTGCACACTGCACCCTTGCAGCGCCCTTACGAGGGCCAATTCAAAGTCCTTCAGCGGTCCAGCAAGAATTTTACATTGGAAATTGGGACCAAAAATGAACTGTTCACAGTAGACCGCCTAAAGGCAGCACACTTGGACCTCTTGCAACCGGTTCAAATGGCTAAGCCCAAGCACTGAGGCCGTCTGCCCAAGCAGCGGGATGCATAAGCCAGTTCTGGGTGGGATTGTGTGGCGGTGCACTCTCTTGTGGCAAACCGGCCCCATTTGTACCTCCACATGGCAGGGCAGTCATAAGAAGAGGGTGCCGTTGGGGCTCCTCCTTACCCTGTGTTTCCAGCCCAGCATGTGCCTCAGGTAGTCATTATGACATCACCGCTCACGCTGCCCTTAAAGGGGCGTGTGCGGGGTTTGAATAAAACATTCGTTGAGAGCATCCAAAGTGATGGCTGAGACTTTCTTTGCTGTAGCTCCCACTACTTCCTTTATTATCCTTTTGTGGAACCACCTGACCCAGGGAAATTGTCACTCTCCAGCACCTTTGTATCTCTATTATTGATTTACCATGATTTTAGAGACTTGGGTGGTTTATCAGGATTGATCAGACAGATTGAAAAAGCCTCACCCAAGCCTAGAATATTAGTTGCCTCTTTGCATTACTTCCATTTAAATATACGCCAAACTTGAGACAATGAGAATTATTATTAAATATTAGTTAGGTTGTTAATTAAATTTGGCCTGTTGATTTTAACTATAGAAATGGAGAAAACTACCCTGAACAGACTCCAGACACTTAATACCTTTTAGACATGAGATGGTCTGCCTATTTCAATCTGAAAGTTAAAAATCCCTCTGTTCTTGCTGCTACAATCAGAAAAGAGGTAATAGTGCCACAAGGCTTGCACCACCAGGTTCAGAATGAGGTGCAACCCCTCCCCCATCAGACTCCACAACAACAAATTCAGAGCGTCATTTAAGGACTCTTACTTTTGGACTTTATTGCTATTTTTCTCTCTGTATTGCAACAGTTTTTTTTTTAAAAACATTTATTTATTTGTTAACATGTATATGTATCTTCTCAAGTACAGTTTTTTTCTTGCACTGCCAACAAATGGTAATTCTGCCTCACCTGCAGGAGAAAGAATCTCAGGGTTTTATGTGATGCTGTGTATATACTCCGACAATAAATCTGAACTTCAAAAAAATAATCGAGCTTTTTCTCCATACTTATCCAATTCCTACACTTAAATTGTCCCTTCATTGTTACCATCACTACCACAGAGACATTGTTATACAGCACTTCTTCTTCTTCTTTGGCTTGGCTTCGCGGACGAAGATTTATGGAGGGGGTAAAAAGTCCACGTCAGCTGCAGGCTCGTTTGTGGCTGATAAGTCCGATGCGGGACAGGCAGACACGGTTGCAGCGGTTGCAGGGGAAAATTGGTTGGTTGGGGTTGGGTGTTGGGTTTTTCCTCCTTTGCCTTTTGTCAGTGAGGTGGCCATTCATCCCAACATATCCATGCTGACCAAGCTGACATTCTGGCATAAACCCATTTCCCTGCATTTAGCCCATATCCCAATCTAAGCCTTTCCAATCCTATATCTCTCTGAAAATGTCTTTTGAACTTTGTAATTGTACCCACTTCTATGGCTTCCTCTGGCACCTCAATCCAGATAAGGACTACCTTCTGAGTGAAAAAGTTGACCCATAGGTCTTTTTTAAATCTTCCCCTTCTCACACAAATATCTATGCTTTCTAGTTTGAGGATCATCCAACTTGGGAAAACAATTGCAAGCATTCACTTTACCCATCCTCCTCATAATTTTAGAAACCTCTGCAGAAGTCAGTCCCCAGCCTCCTACAGTCAATGGGGGGGAAAAAAAATACCCAGCCTATCTCTAACTGAGCCCTTCCTGGTTGATCTTTAACTTATTTACATCCTTCCTATGGATGGGAGACCAGAACTGCACAGAGTCAAGTATGGTATCACCAACCCTTTGTACAGCTGTATCTTGAGGTCTCAACGTTTGTGCATAATACCCCACCCAAAAAATAAATCCTTTCTTCAATATCCTGTCCTCTGGTTTGCCACTTTCAGGAAATTATGTGCCTGTACCCTTTGGTCTCTTAAATCTTAAATGATTTCTCTTCCTTAAAACTACTTATAAAGTCTTCATGACCTACTTATCTCTCATTATATCCTCCATCTCCATCCCTGACCTTTACCTTTTTCATTATATTTTTGTAGCTTTTCTATGGACTTTGGAACCCGTTATACTATTCCTGAATCTGGATCATAACACCCAAGCTCAATGTTCACCAGAAATTCATTGTGTTTGGATTCATATGTCTAAAGAATGTTTGTTTCTCATCGATGCTGTTCCTCCAGCAAATTGCTTTTAGTTCCAGCATCTCCTCATGTGTCCACATACTCTAATCTAGTTTTTCTAGTGTTTTCATACATTCTTAACTCTCAGTTTAGTTACTTAACCTGGTTTGTTTTTTACATTTTCTAAATCACAATTTCTGACCATAAATACATTTAATTCCACCCCCCCCCCCCCACCCAACAACCAAGATTTTAGGACTTTTTATGAAACATTTGAGATTTTTTTTTAAATCAAGGTTGCACAATTCAGTAAAACTTTATGCTACTTATTTTGATTCTTTTAGTTCATAAATCTCGAGTAAAATTTATACAGTAAATTCTTTAAATGACAGCATGTTAATACAGGACACCATTTAATTTCCTGACTGCAGGATTCACTAATACACTTAAAGATATCAAGGTGGAAAGAGTGCAGAAAAGATTCACCAAAAAATGTTTCCAGTAATGGGAGGCTTGAATTAAGGGGCTGGATAGGTTGGGGTTCCCTTTTTTGAGGTGGCGGTTGGGGGGGGGGGGGGGTGTGGGGTGTTTACATTGATATACAAAATAATGATGGAAATAGAGTCAGTCCTTTTCTAAAACTAGAGGGCATAGACTTAAGGTGAGAGGGAAAAAGATTTAAAAGGGATTTGAGGGGCACTTTCTTCCCACAGAAATGTATGGCTTATCAGAGAGCTGATGGAGGAAGTGGTAGAAGCAGAGACAACTGTAGTCTTCAAACAATATTTAAACAGTTACATGGACAGGAAAGGTTTAGGGCAGTGGTTTTCAACCTTTTTCTTACCACTCACATACCACTTTAAGTAATCCCTATGCCATCAGGGCTCTGTGATTAGAAAGGGATTGCTTAAGGTGGGATGTGAGTGGGAAGGGAAGGTTGAGAATCATTGCTTGAGACCCAATCATTACTGAAATCTTTTGCTTGAGAAAAACTGTCATTAGCCCATTTCCTTTGGAATTATGACACTGAGCACATAACGAGTCAATTAGGTACGATTAAAACAGTGGTTTTCAAACTTTTTATTTCCACCCACAAACCACCGTACTTATCCCTCACTAATCACAGAGCACCAATGGCATAGGGTTAGTTAAAGTGGTATTTGAGTGGAAAGAAAAAGGTTGAGAATCACTGGTTTAGGCGATATGGCCTGAATACAGTCAAATATGATAGATGGTTGGCAATGACAGTTGGGCTGAAGGACCATTTCAGTCCTGTAGAACTGTATGATGCTCTTATAAATCTTTTTTATTTGACCTGTATCTTCATTTACTAGTTTAAAGTTCTTACAACCCCCATTTATCATTTTCTGGAGGATAATTTAAGTGGGCTCTGTTCCAGTGATGCAGTTCATTCCATTCCCATTACAGGTGCCACTATCTCATGAAATGGAACCTCTCATTCTTTTTTAGTCTTTCAAAATAATCTTCATCTTCCAGATTCGATATTAACTCAGCTGTTGAAAGCGGTGAGATCTTACTTTGTTTTAATTAGCTCATTTCACTGGTGTTCTCTCTCTTGCCTACTCTCTTTTTAAATTGTCGGTCTCAACATGATATATATCAAGTACAGGTATATGATTTCCTCTTTGCAGTTTGTATGCAATTTAACATTTTAACCCAAAGCAAGGTACTGTACATGATAGAAATAGTAAATAAAATCAAAGATGCTGAAAATGTTCAGCCTATCAGGCAGTACCTGTGGAGAAAGAATCAGAATTAGCATTTCAGTCAATTGCCATAATTGATCTGATGCACTTTCATACACAGATGTTGCTGATCTACAAAGAATGCCCAACTTTTCCCTTGTATGCTCTCTGAACTTAAAAGGGCCACTCCTCGCATTGTTCCACCTGCTCTGTATTTTCATTTTACGCAAAAATAGCTCAATGATCCCTAACAAGATCTGTGACTTCTGAATGAATGTAGCTCGTCTTAGCACTTAGTATATGGGTCTCTCAAATGTGTTTAGAAGCATGCTATCTGTCCCCCTCATGATGAGCTTCTTCAACCCCTACACTCCAAATAGCCACCAGATTCAAGCTGCCATACTCAGCATTTTGGCTGAGATGCCATGAAGAAGGGATCAGGCCTGAAACAAAGATCAGTAATAAATCTTCACTTCCTATGTACATTGAGAGCCCTGCTGAGTTTTTACTACAATCACGGACTTTTGTGGTTTACTCTCAGCATTTTGGCTGTCCTTCTATGTTGATACAGCACAGAAGGTGGTCTTTCTGGCCCATGGAACCTGTGCAGCCCAATTACATCAGTTAACCTGCCAACCCTGTGCATTTTGGAGGGTGGTATGAAACCGGAGCACCCACAAAACACCCATACAGGTCATGAAGAGAATGTACAACCTCCTTACGGCAGATTTGAACCCACGTGGCTGCCTTTGTAAATGTGTTGCACGAGCTGCTACACTAACCATGTTTCAGTAGAAAATACTAGGATATGGGAGGACAAGGGTTAAGGTTACTCAACAAGCGGATAAAATTCTAAACCACTGATCCAAAGCATGGAAAAACAAATAAATCTGTTCTTTTTTAAATAAATAAAACTGTTTTTATAACATTGGTCTTGATAATTGAAGGCATAATTTAACTGCATTGTTGTTAAAAAAAAAATCTGGTTCACAAATAGCCTGACTTGGTTTGGGGCTTGTGTAACTTCAGAATTATCAACAGGTTTTATTCTTAAGTGCCCAAATCTGAGGCAAGTAGGAAGGGAGAACAAATGTTTGCATCACCTGTAATATTTCTATTTAACAAATACAGATGTGAAAAAAAAAACACATTCCTTTTTCGAGTGTCTGTACTCAGTACGCTATCAGACACACCAAATCTTGTTCCAATTCTGAACATACTGTCCAGATACTCAACCTCCTTTACGTATTGAGAGTATCTCCAGATCAATATTTCAAAACCATACAGGCACATTGATTGCTGACATGTTGCTGGTAACTATCTTGCACTCCACCTGCTTGCATAATTAGCATTCCAGCTACACAACATTCTATGTGGCGACAAAATAAATATTTTAGGATGATTTACTCAGTTCAATCTCACAGTCTGCAGAAAGAAGCTATTTCTCTGCCTGACAGACCTGAGTTTAATGCTCCTGTACTTCCTTCTTGATGACGGTGGGACAAACATACTATGTGCTGGATAGAAGGGTCCTCTCCAATTCTTTGAGCCCTGTTTAAGCAACGCTCAAAGTAAACGTCTTCATTACAGGAAAGGGAGAGTTCAGTGAAATTCTCAGTCATTTTTGACTTGCGATCCGATGCTTTATAGCTATCATATTACACTTTTGAGTCAGATATTGTTTTGTTTTTTTTAAAAACTGTGCTAATTTGCACCAAGCACTAACTGAATAAAATTGTCGATATTTATGGTTCAAGCTTACACAACCAATGCACATATTGAAGCCATGAAAACACTCTGTTCCATTTTTGAATTTAATACCAGTCCCTGCTAAATTTTCAACATCACCTTTCCTTACGATTGCAATCTGTTGATCACTCTCTGCACCCAGTTAATTGACGAAGCCTACGCTTCTCTATTACCACCACAACATTCAGTTTTACCAATTGATTCTGTCACTCTGTTTGCCAAATGTCAGATGAATATTCAATTTGGTATTATACCCGATCCTGCCATAACCTCTTAAATCGGATTCAAACACATATAGAGCACCGTCTTCATCTAGAACAGAGTGCCTTTGACCCACTACCATCAGGAAGAAACATCAAAATCAGTGCTTGAAAATAACTTCTTCCCATAGGCTGTGAAAATGATGAACAGTGTCCTGAAACTGAGTAAATTGATCCAAAATATTTATATTTATTTTAATAATCATATACACAGATTAAGATACATTTATGTGCTGTGTGTGCATGTACGTATGCAAGCGCACCGTGGTCTGCAGAAGCACCATTTCATCTAATAAAATTTGAAATCTGAACTACAACTAATTACTTCCAACCTTGCGCTATTAAGCCACTGCTCCCCTGCTTTTGCTCACTGCTTCAGTAACATTTATTCATGTCTTTATTGCCTTCTTCTATTTTCAATTCCTGAACAGCCTGCTTCCTTCTTGTCTCTAAACAAGGTTATCGATTACAGCCCAAGTCTTGTGGTCACTTCAAGTCTAGTTCACCTGTTGCCACCTAATGACCTCCCAATCACTTCCCATCTCATCAACACTGATTTTCAAATGAATTTTTTAAAAAAATATTACTATTCAGTCAATAGATGTAAGCTTCACAAGCTGAGGCAACATTTAATAGCCCATGCCTAATGGCACTTGTCGAGGTTTAGTGAGCTGCCTTTTTGAACCACTGCAGTCTCTGACGTGTGAGTGCACCCACAATTCTATTAGGCAGCAAGTTTAACGATTTTGACCCAGCCGCAGCTACTATGTAGGTGAGTGATATAATCTAGGGTGCCGTTGGAAACACAGAACAAAAATGAAATATGTAGAAGTCTGATAATCGTTGCTTGATATATTTCCAAGTCAGGATGGTGCATGGCTTGATGGGCAACTTCCAGGGAGTTCCTCTCCATAATCTTCCACTTCCCTTTCTCTCCAATGATCTACAGTCCCAACATCCATATCTCCACTCATCTAATTCTGAACCTTTTGCTCAGCATTCCACCATGGAGCCACACCTTTTTCTGCTGAAGTCTGATACTCTTCCTAAAAACTCTCCATCCTGCTTCTAGTTTTCCTCCTTTAAAATCCTTCTCCATCTACCTTAATATCTTATTGGGTGGCTCAATTAAATGCAACACACTTAAACACACTACATACACCAGAATGTCCCAAGGTTAGTTCTTATTAGGGCAGTGACTATTCTGCAAATGTAAACCACCTACAAAGCTCTTTAGGAGCATCTTCTGTGGCCGCGACATGTGCAGATAAATGCAAATGTTTCCCTTCCATATTGTATACATTGTACACATAAGCACTGTGGCTCTTTATTTTTCCATCGTCCATGGGAGCAATCTAATCAGTCCATCTATCTCCAAAGAGTTCAGGCATACTTTCTAATTTGAACCAACAAGCTAACAAGACCAATAACAAACAAACAAAAATGAAACAAAGGTTTATTAAACCTTTGCCAAAAAATATTTTGTTTTTTTTTGTCAAAAGCATTTCTGAGACGCCATGCTTGTCAGACCAGAAATGCTTTTCTTAAAGAAATACCCCATTCCAAGAAGTGGACAGCAGATTTCCCACCTTCACCAACAAGTGAATCCCATCACAGTACTGTATGGGAGGTTCCACCAACTCGACAGATCTTAGTCAATAGGGTTCAATTTTCTCAGTGGCTCGAGCTGCAAAATAGCATTACTGGTTAAGATCACTCACTCCCTCTGTAAAGAGCTTAAAAAATAGTCTCATTGTCCAACTTTCAACTTTGCTGCCTGGAATGCATCCTTCATGAACAGATTGTCTGCCAAATTCGACTGCCATTTCATCACTGCTCCACAAGGGGAAAGAGCTTTTGCTTCCTTGAATGTGCTGACTTTTGCATAACTCCTGTGCTAACAACTGTTCCTAAACCTGAAACATTAACAGTTCAAATGCACAAGATATAGGAGCACAAGATAATGGGCTCATTGGTCCATTAAGTATGCTCTGCCATTCTAATCAAGAGCTGACCCATCCTCCTACTCAGCTCCACTCCCCAGCTTTCTCCCGTAACCCTTGTTGCATTGACTAATCAAATATGTCAATCTCTGCCTTAAATACACAGCTGCCTGTGGCAACAAGTTCCACAGACTCGTGACCCTCTGACTAAAGAAATTTTTTGCATCTCAGTATCTTTCCATTGATGCTGTCTGCCCTTCTGAGTTTTGCCAGCATTTTATGACATTTTTTGTTGCATTGGTTTTGCTTTTAAGTTTCCTTTCCCCAAAAGGAACAAACAGAGTAGATGTAGAAAGGTTATTTCCCATGGTGGGAGAGTCTAGGACAAGACAGCACAACTTTACGATTAAAGGGCATCTGCTCAGAACAAATATACAGAGGAATTTCTTCAGCCAAGATGATGGTAAATCTGTGGAATTTGTTGCCACAAGCAGTTGTCAAGGACAGGGCATTGGATGTATTTAAGACAGAGACAGATAGGTTCTTGATTAGTCAGGGCATCAAAGGAGAGAAGGTGGGGCAATGGGAAAATGGATACACTCATGATTAAATGGTGGGACAGACTCAGTGGGCTGAATAGCCTACTCCTGCTCCTAGGTCTTAAGCTCAGATCTGATCAGTCTCATTTTGCTTCAGGAGATCCTGTCATTGTTCCTCCTTGATGCCCCTTACCCAAACTTACTTTGACTTCCACCAAGGGGAAATTTACCTTGGTACATTAGTACCGATGAACAAATCTCTCCAAAAATCTTAATATTTTTACAATGGAAAAATATCACAACTATTCTCCCATCAGGAGAGGAGCGAGCATTAGACCATAAACACCATTCAATGACTTCAGCTTGTTTGCTCTGCCATTCAATAGTGTCATTCATTAGCAAAAATTGAGTAGCTAGAGGAACTCATGGGATCAGGCAGCATCTGTGGAGGGAAAAGGGAGTTGATGTGATGCTTTGGGTGAAGGCCTTTCATCAAAATTATATTCCTCGTTCACTTCCTTACCTTTTCCTCATTGTCCTTGATCCCCCTAATGATTACAAAATCAACTTCAGCCTTAAACACAATTCTGTTCCCAATGATCTCAGTTGCAAGGAGGAGTTTTAAAGACTTACAACCCTCTGAGAGAAGAGATTCTTTCTCATCTGATTTTTAAATACATGGAGCATTAAAGTTCAGCAAGTACCTTTATCTTAATTTCCTGCTGAAGAAACCAAACACTTCAAGGCCTAGAATCTGTCACAAAGGATGCAACATTAGAATGACTATATAACTAAACAAGCATCCTAAAGGGCTAGAATATTGATCCAGATTCATGAGCTCAAATCCTACCAAAGTACCTGTGCAAGTGAATTCCAATTAATGAAACAAAGTTGAATGAAAACACTATTGTCACTGAAGGTAACATGAAACTATCGGACTGTTGTAAAATCCCATTTGGTTTACAAATGTCACCCCTTCAGGGAGGAATTTTTTTTTTTTTTTTTAAAGAGAATTTTCCATCCTTATCAGGCATAGCCAACATTTTACTTCATTTCCAACAATGTGAATAATTCTTAATACCTTTGGAAATGGGTGAGTCAATTAGGAATGGACAGTAAACACTGTCCTTGTGAATGCTATGCACAGTCAATAAATTTTTTTAATGTCCATTGTGACAAGAGATTAGGAGTAAGTGCATGAGCTGGTTAAATCACCCCATGAAGGAAGAGTTTTTAAATCACCGTTTACACTGTCAAATAAAAAAAAATCATGAAAACCACATTTCGAGAAGCTTTGAAAGTGATGAACCAAAACTTTTGGCTTAGGAAAGCTTCTGTTTCCTTCGAGCCAGCTCACTCAAAGACAGACAGAGGCGGAGATTAGAAACATTTGTTTCTTAACATATACAGGTACAGTATAATCATATAAAGACATATTCATCTGAGATGAGATCATTGATCATGCTTAAAGACTTGAATTTCTGATAAATCGCTCATGATTCTCTTTCATTTTCCAAACATATTATAAGTTAACTGAAAGGAGAATAGAATGCAGAATGGAATAGTAAAAATAAAAATATGAATATATTGCAATACATAATACAACATATAACATTATAACATATTGAACAATATTATCCCTTTCCCCTCAATTTGGTATATTCAAAAAAGAGGAAAAAAAAATATTGTTAAAACCCCATCTAACCTACCAATAAAAAAGCTGTACAGCCTAAACTGTGAGTTCACTACAACAGATCAATACAAATTATTTTTCTGGTCCTTGCCAATGAAAAAAACAACAGAAATCCAAAACAGTCTGAAAGGTAAAGTCAAAATATAGATTAACTCATGAAAATAGTTTAGAAAAGGATGCCAAGTCTCTTCAAACTCAACGGAAGTATCAAAAGTGCAACTTCAATTTTTTTCTAAACTTAAACATGACACAACTTGCATCAAAGTAGGTGAATTAGAATCTTTCTATTTAAATAGAATGGCTCTTCTGGCCAACAGTGTAGTAAAGGCTACAACCCAATGTGCAGAGGTGAGAACGCCACCCACTTCTGGAACTATAATTCCAAAAATAGCAGTCAATGGATGATGTTGTAACCTAATACCCAGAATAATTGATAATGACTTGAAAATACTCATCCAATACAGAGCAAAACCAAAACATATGCGTAAATGTGGCCACTTGTGATTTATATTTATCATGTTTAGGGCTAACATTAGGAAAGATGTGAACCAATTCATCTTTCAACACATGAACCTGATGTACCACTTTAAACTGAATCAATCCATGTTGGCCACATAATGAAGAGGTATTAACCATTCCAAAAATCTTTTTCCCAAAGTTCCTCTGGGAGAAGTGACTGAAGTTACAATTCCAAAGCTCCTCTAATTTTATCATTAGAAATTGATTGTATTTAATAAATTAATACCTATTAAACCCTTATGGGAAGAATTCAAATGAAAAAGAGTATCAACCAAATCAGGTTGCCATGATAAAGGAAAGTTTGGTAATATTCAAAAAAAACTTCCATCTTAAAAGAATGTGACTTGGGTATATTTGTTAGATATTGCATTCAAAGACATTAAAAATCCATCTATAAACAGATCTGAAAAATGGACAATTCCTTTGCTTTTCCAAAAAGAAAAGGACCCTTTAGATTGTACTTCCTTTAGACCAATATCGTTGTTGAATTTTGATTCCAAAATCCCTTTTTTTAAGATCTTAGCTTTCAGATTGGAAAATATTCTTCCTCAGATGATTTCTACCGACCAAACAGGATTAATATCACTTTTTAAAATATTTTACTCTCCATCGACTAAAATTCCAGAATGTTTGGTATTATTAGATGCAGAAAAGACTTTTGAAAGAGTGGAATGGATATTTCGGTTTGAAATTTTGGAAAGTTATAATTTTGGTCCTGGTTTTATTTCATGGATTAATTTGATCCATCATGCTCCTGTTGCTGCAGTAATTACTAATAATAAAAAAATCCTTTTTAAAAAAAGTTTTGAGGAACAAGACAGGGTTGTCAATTAAGTCCTTCATTATTTAACTAGTCTTGGAACCGTTAGCAATAGCACTTTGTGTTCCAGTGATATTCAAGGTATTAACAGAGGAGATATAATTCATAAGGTATCTTTATAAAACAGATGATCTTTTAGTATATATTTCAGATCAGGTAATATCTATTCCTTCAATGTTGTCTCTGCTTTCCCAATTCAGTACTTTTTTTAGGATAGAAATTGAACCTCCACAAGAGTGAAGTATTTCCAAATAATATGCATATACCTATCTTCGAGCATATACCTTTTAGAGTGGTTTTAAAAAAAATACTTTACATACCATGAGGTTAAGGTCACTAAAAAATTTAAAGATTTATACAAATTTTCTCCCTTTTCTTGACTATGTGAAACAAATACTTTCTAGATGGTCTCCATTGACCACAACCTTCATAGTTCATATGAATGCTATTAAGATGATAATTTTACCCAAATGTTTGTATACATTTCAAGCAGTTCCAGTTTTTAATTCCAAAATCAATTTTTGATAACTCACTCATGGTTCTCTAGGATATTCCAAAACTCTTTACTTTTGAAATGTAGTTCCCCCGATTGACATTTTCTACCAGGATCATTGTCCGAAGAGAGTGCACAAAATCATTGAGGCCTCCTTCCACCTTACATACAGCATCTTTCAGCTGCTCCCATCGGGGAAGAGATGTAGGAGTTTCAGAGCCAGCACCACCACCCTGAGGAACAGCTTCTTCCCAGGGGCAGTGAGAATGCTGAGTGAGCAATGGAACTGCTCACACTAACCATCAGAGGCTCTCATTAGTACAAAACAATATGTATTTATTTGTATTGATAAAATACTTTGTCCTGCATATGTATTGTTCTGAGCCCAAAGGACCCCAAAACCCAGCAGCAATAGATATTCACCACGACAAAGGGTTACTTAAACAAAAATTGATTTTAATTATCTTTAAACATGAAAACAGAATCAAACTTTAACTTATCTATATTAACTTTACTAACCCAAATTAACCCCCTTCTAATTATAAGTGCACGTGTATGATGTGTATGTAAATTTAAGAAAAGTTATTTGGTTCACAGTCCAATCTCACTTCTCATTCTTCCAAGTTCTCTGGTTTCAGGCAATTCTTAATACTGTGCACAGAATTTAACATATATAAAGTTCATAAGGCTTTGGTGCTCGAAAGGTAAATGTTTACCATTCAGGAAGGTTCGTTGTCAGAGAGATTTGTTGTTCCAGGATTTCTACAACTGAGGTACCTCCATTAGTTACCTCAATGTCTTCCTGGTGAACTTTTCCCCATCAGGGTTCTCCAGATGATAACCTCTTTCTTTCAAGCTATCACAGAGTTCCTTTCTGTTCCACTTATTCCAAGAGAAACATCAGACAGATAGCACTTCCAGCCATCCGCCCATCTGGAGCTTTTCTTCAGTTCCAACAAGCTTCCTGGCTTGCACTGTTCAGCTGCTTTCAGTGTCACACACATTAGCTGAGAGACTTTGTTTCACCTCTCTCCAACTGAGACTGCTAAAAAGCCCATGTGACTCACTTACAAAAAACCCCACCTTCTTCAGCAAACAGGAGTTCTCCTTCTGCTCCCATCTGTTGCTTTAGGTAAACAAAACTTAGGAGTGTCCTTTCTGTGAGCACTCTGTTGATACTTGCAAACAGCCAGAGTGTCTCCAGTCCAAAACAATGGTCTATTCATTTTATGATGTAATTTCAATTAGCACCTACCAATTATCTCCCAAATATTCCATTACAGTATTGCTTTTCTTTGTGTCTTTCATCTGTTTGTATGACTGCATGTTTTGTACTGAGGACCGGAGAATGCTGTTTCATCGGATGGTACTTGTACAATCAGAAGACAACAAAATTGACATGACTAGTCACGGTCTTAAAGGGGGTAATAAGCAGAGAACTGGAATATCAAATTTCCTGAAACAGTAATGTGATTATGTCCTGAAAATCTGTAGTTCTGATGTTGAATGAGGGTTTAAACAATGGGCCGGATACTGGGGAAAACTTGAGCACAAGGTCAGCAGGTCAGGCAACATCCATGAAAGGCAATAGATACTTGACCTTTTGGGCTGAAACCCTTCATTAGGAATAGCAAAAAAGGCACAGAAATGTGAATAAAAGAGGACGGAGAGGAAGGAGCATGGATGGGCAGGTGGAAGGGGAAAGAAATGGTGAAAAATTGCAAGAAGCTAGGAGATGATGGGAGAAAGAGCCAGAGTGTTAAGGAAGGTGCATTCTGATAGGAAGAAGGGAAAGGGTGGGGAGCTGGAGGAAGGAAAGTATGAATGACACACAGGTAGAGAGGGTGGGATAGGGGTAAGAGAGAGAGAGAGTATTTGGGGCAGAGAGAAGAAAAGGGGGTGCGATTTGGGGGAAGCTATGAAAATTTGCAAAAGCCACATCATCCAGCTCACGCGCTGTTCTCACTGCTACCATCAGGAAAGAGGTATAGGTGTCACAGGACTCACACCACCAGGTTTAGGAACAGCTGCTACTCCACCACTATACACTTCAACAACAAACTCAATCATTTAAAGACTCTGCACTTTACTGATTGATTTTCCTTCTCCGTATTGCAGAGTGTGTTTACATTTCTTTATTTGTTTACAAGTGTACAGTTTTTTTTTTACACTACCAGTAATTTGTAGTTCTGCCTCACTTGCAAGAAAAGCAATCTCAGGGTTGTAGGTGATGTCATGCATGTACTATGACAATAAATCAGAAATTTGAAATCTGTAACAAAGTCAGAATCAAACAACATGGAACAGGCTTTTCGACATAACGCGTCCATGCCAACCAAGTTGATATTCAGGGCATCGGCAAAAATAAGGAAGCAATTCATCGGCGAGATTTGACCAGAAAAAATTAAATTTCTCTTTCCCCCTGTATTCCTCACTGCATCCATTATGGCCTTTTAAAGGTTACAATAGTGGCGACTCAGTAACATACACATCTATGAATGAGAGTCACCATCCACACAGCCACCGAAAAGTACTGATACAAAACTAATGCAATACCATCAGTGACTTCATTTTTCAAATGTGGGAATGAAACCAAAATATCACATTTCCAAAAACCATTTGGGTAACTTACTTTTTTGGCAAATCCCCAGGTGAAATAAACTCTTAGACACATGTTTATTTTCATATTGGTAGCTTGGCGCAGCATACAATGTTCTGAGCAATAAAGGGGATGAGCATGTGTTTTGCTTCATGACTGATAACTGATGAATGGAATGCAATGATGCTAATAATCTGTAACATACCACCTTCACATTTCACAGATCAAAAAATACAGATTATAAAACAAAGTACTTCTAATCACATACATAAACAAACAGCTGTAAGTACAGCTCTGCTCTGATTACACTGATACCCAATTATCCTTTTATTCTTCAGATCTGCAGGATTTCTGCTATATGCCTTCACCCTCTTCTTGCATGTATTTTCTTTTACATACACAGAAGACAATAAACAGATCCCTTCTCCACAGCATGATATTATTTGTGGATGATACCAGAAATGAAAGGGTTAGCATTTGAAGAATGTTTCTTGGCTCTTTCACTGCACTCACTGGAGTACAGAAAGATGAGGGAGGACTTCATTGAGACATTTTGAATGCTGAAAGGCCTGGACAGAGTAGATGTTGCAAAGTTGTTTCCCATGGTAGGCGAGTGTGTGACAAAAAGGCACGATGTCAAGATAAAAGGGTGTCAATTTAAAACAGAGATGCAGAAAAATTTCTTTAGCCAGAGATTGCAAGTCCGTGGAACTTGTTGCCACAGGTTGCTGTGGAAGTAAAGTCATTGGGTGGGCTCAAGGCAAAGATTTGATTAGACAGGGCATCAAGGGTTATGGGGAGAAAGCCAGGGAATAGGGCTGAGTGGGAGGATGATTTGTGATAGAGCAGACTCAAAGGGCCTACTTCTGCTCCTTATGATCTTGTGAACACTGTTGAGAGCTATGCTTTGGACATGAAAGAAAAATCTGTCTGAGGGCTCCTGGTCAGATTATTTGGTTAAAACTTGAACAACAAACTTTGCAAGGATCTTTCAGTGTGAATGAAGAACAAAGGTAAAGTCAGCTTGATGCCAGTCACAGCCAACATGTTAAACTATGAAGCAGTGAGACATGGGTTTATATTCTCATCCCCTCATCCACTACACCTGAACTTTCTTGGATATTGGTGTTCCTGGACCTGTATGTGTTAAAATTAAAAGCTATAATGTGGCATTACAACCTCAAGGATAAGTTTTTGGAAAGTCATCACTTCTGTTACAAAGAGCACCTTAGGAACGAGCATTTCCCAATTCAGAGATTGCATCCACATGACCATCATTTTATTGGTCTTGCAGTTTTCAATTAAAAAAACCCTCTCCATTCCTATCAGTATGCTGTGAGTATCTTCTCACCTGGATCTCAGCATTTAACCATAACCATATCACCATTTACGGAGCGGAAACAGGCCGTGTTGGCCTTTCGAGTCCGCACCAGTTCACTGATTTTGTGCACCCTCTTCAGGCATTGGTCCTGGTAGATCTTCATTCAATAACGATGGGCGAATTCAATGCAGGTGGAATCTTATTGAAATTGAAAGGAAGATTCTTTCAGTCAGATCAGCCTCAGTCAGTAATCTGTGTATGATCAGAATGCAAAACACAGCAGATGCTGAAACTTTGACATTAAAATGGAAATATTTAACAAATCAGAAAGATTGACAATGAAAAATCATTTCTTCCTCAGAGAATAATGAAGGGTGGCCTTTCCAGTGTTCTTCATATTCAAAACTTAGCATTAATGCCAAATGACTTCTTTACAAAGGGACTAATCATTACTGAAATTGCACTGGTTGGACTGTGGAGAGTGGGACGTGTGATGTAGGGAGATGGTCATCATTGACAAGAACCTTTACTAACACCTGGCTATTCTATGTCTGACATTTCATGACTCTCCAGAGTCACCACTAGATACTCCTGACCTGTGCCTTCAAGAGAGTGGTGTCTTTGGAGAGTCAGGAGATGTCAGAGTTAATTACATTGATGGGTTTGGAATAGCCTTCCTCTCTGAGTGCAGATTTAACAAAGATCAAAACTTCCAATGCCATAGAGGAACTAAAAATCAGTCTGCTTGATTGAGACCCAACCTATGTCCAAAAACTTCACTCACTCCATCACTGCCACGCTGTCTCAAGTGAATGCCATCCACAAATGGATTTGAGTAATTAACCAAGACTAATTCAGCCACATCTCCCAAATCTCGACCTCCATTACCTGAATGGATAAGCAACAGTGCACAAGACCATGCCCTCTGCTTTCCTTCAAGTCATGATATCAATCTGATATGGAAATATTTCATTAGTCCTTCCCTGGTTCCACCCATGAAGAGTGAAGAACCATAATCACAGGAGATTCACACACATATTTATTTATCTATACACGCACACACATTTTTTTTTAATTATATTTGTAGAAATTTGAAGTTGGTGCAATTTGAGATGCATTCACATTGTAACAAAATTGTGCCCAAGCCATTCTTAATTTGAGCAAGAGACCACTAGAACCTATAGTTATTGACATTGTAGGATGAAAATTGAGCTTAATGTCAAGACTTAAAATGTCTTTCCAATAAATGGCTGCCAAGCCTACCATAACAGCTTCTTCTCAATTGTCTCCTCAGTTCAGAGGCAATTGAGAGTGGACAATAAATGGTGTTGTTGCCAGTGTCACCTGCATTTCATGTATGAATGGACAAAAGGTCATGCTACAAAATTTGTCCCATATAGAGGACATTTGGGATGATGATCTATCTTGATGTGAATTTTGGAAATATGATTACTAGGTTTGTAATAAGCATAAAAATTGCTGATATTGTTGATAATGAGAGGGGGTGCCCAACTGGAGAAAAATATTGATGACTTGATAAATTATCTGAGAAATATTAGATGGGACTTAATCCTACAAAACCTCAAGGGATGAATTTAGAATCATAGAGTTATACAGCCTTTTGGCCTCACTCCAACATGCCAAACAAGATGCTTACCTAAGTTGGTGGGGGCGTGGCCATGCTGGGTGTCTGAGTAGACGTGCTTATCCGAGCTCTGCTTTAGTGAGACTGCTGAGCTTCAAGGATAGAGAAATGATCCTGAGAGTTGCTTATGAAAATGCATGGAATTTTTGTTCCCCAATAAAGTAGGACAATGCAGAGATTAAGTTTTTTTTTAGGACTTCAGCAATGCGGTAATTCAGAAAAGAGATTTCGATGTGGTCAAGAGGCAGTTCCGTGAAAAGAACTTTAAATGCGCGATGTTGTACCCAACGACATTGAGAGTGGAAATCTCTGAAGGCAACAGAAGATGCTTCAAATTGAAAGAGGATGTGCAAGAGATTATTTGACAACTATAAAAAGGAGCAAGAAAAGGAAGATAGATACGAGAAAGCTCAACTGTGAAAAAAACTGGTGTAAATAAGAAATTTTATGGATGTAGTGAAGTTTTATTTTTTGTGAAGATCGTCTTAATTTTATTAAGAAGCAAGTTTTATCCTATCTATGCCTCTCAGGGAGCTCAAAGAGTGGAAAGAAGGTATTGAAGGCAACAGTAAGGTGAAACTCTGGTTTTGGGGGGTGGGGGCAATGGCGCCAGTAGGGGAGTACAGTTTGCAATATGGCACTTTAGGGTGGGGTTCTTCTTCCTCATCCCTGAAGGATTTTGCAGGCTTTTTTTTTTTGCGGGCCTTGAAGCAGAGGTTGCATATTTTTTAGGGTGAGGGTACAGATTATGGAACCATTTACATATTTATTTGCACAAAATTTATAATATGCTGCTCTGGATAATACATTGAAGTTTATACGCTTTAAATGTTAATGGCTTAGGTGGATCGGTCAAAAGGAAAAGAGTACTTACATATTTTTTAAAAATAAAAGCCGATGTGGTGTTTCTCCAAGAAACACATCTTATTAAAGCAGAACACGACAAACTGAAGTGGTTATGGGGGGAGGGGCATGTCTTTTCTTCATCACTTAATTCAAAAGCAGCAGGAATTGCAATCCTAATTAATAAAAATGTTCCGATCACTGTAAAAAATATTTCCGTGGACCAAGAGGGTAGATAATATAATGGTAAACAGCAAACTTTATTCAGAATCTTGGATGTTGATGAATATCCACACCTCAAATTATGACGACTAGGCCTTTATGAAGGACATGTTTCTAAAAGTGGCAGAGGGAAGGCAAAATATTGATTGGTGGAGACTTTAATTTTTGTTTGTATCCAATTCTCGATAAATCGAGAAAAATAGAAACAGGAGATAATGCAGCTGTTAATTCTTTCATATATGAAAGATTTAAATTTGATGGATGTGTGGAGAAAGTCCAATCCAAAGGAAAGAGATTATTCTTTTTATTCCAAACAATGATTCACAAACTAGAATAGACTTGTTTTTAATTATCATCGAGTTTGAATGACAGAGTAGTAAAAACGGAATACTTACCCAGGTTATATTCAGATCATTCACCACTAACTTTAATAATACAAATATCAGAGAAACAGGAAAACAAATATAGGTGATGAATGAATACGATGTTGCTAAAATGGAAGGATTTTAGCCTATTTATAAGAAGGCAGATTGATTTTTTTTGTGAAACAAATTTGGAATTGACAGATAGTAGTTTTTTTTAAAATATGGGATACATTAAAGGCATATTTAAGAGGACAAATCATTTCATTTACAAAAAAGAATAAAAGAGAATTTAATGTAGAAATAAATAAGCTGGAGAAAGGAATGGAGGAATTAGAAAAATATCAGAGAACGGGGGAACAGGATAAATATAGAATAATGGAAAATAAGAAAATTCAATACAATTATTTGCAAACAAAGAGTAGAGAAAACAATATTAAACACAAAACAGAAATACTATGAATGAGGAGAAACGGCATACTGACATGTCAAGTGAAGGCTGAAGAATCTGCAAGAGCCACAAATGCTATACAGAAGGAAAACAATACAGTTACATATAATCGGAAAGAGATAAATAAAATATTTAAACAATATTATAAAAATTTTTACAAATCTGACTCGCCAGGAGATGAGGCTGAAATGGAAAAATTCCAGGATGGCATGGAACTCCCAAAGTTCAATGATGAGGACAGACAGGAATTAGATTTATATTTCATTAGGGAGGAAATAGAAATAGCATTAGGAATTCTTCAGGTTAACAAAGCTCCGGGTGAGGATGTATTCCCGGCTGAGTTATATAAAGTAGTTCAAGATGTGATAATGCCTTTATTTATGGTAATAGAGTAAACAGTAGAAACTCAGACACTGCAGGATTCCTACTCAATGGCAATAATTACTGTACTGCCAAAAAAGAATAGAGACCCTCTGAAAACCTTTTCTTATTGAGCAATATCTCTTTAAATGCAGACTACAAAGTAACAGAAAAAGCACTGGTGAACAGGCTGGTACAGTATTTACCCAAGTTAATACATATAGATCAAGCGTCAAATAGCTTGCCGCAATTATTTAACATATTACATTTAACTCAATTAAGGAAGGGCCCCAATAGAGTAGTAAGTATCACTAGACGGAGAAAGGGCATTTGATAGACTCAAATGGCCTTTTTTGTTTAAAACATTGGAAAAGTTAGGTATAGGACGAGGATTTATTTACTGGATCAGGACATTATATTGAAAACCATAAGCAAAAATAATAACCAATAGTCAAACATCAGAAATGTTTCTGTTGAGTCGATCGAGTAGGCAAGGCTGACCACTCTTTCCGGCATTATTTGTTATGGTGATAGAATCTCTAGCAGAAATGATTAGGGGCGATCCTGAAATTAAAGTTTGAGGTCAGGCGAGTCCAACACAAAATTAATTTGTTTGCCGATGATATACTGTTATCTGAACCCAGAAGGTCAATGGAAAAACTGCAGGCAATTTTAAAATATGGAAGAGTATCAGGATACAAGATAAATATGGATAAAAGTTAAAGTTTACCATTAACAAATCATGACTACAAATGTTTTAAGTCTTAAATGGAGAAGTGAAGGGATTAAGAACTTGGGAATTATGCTCGATAACAATGTGAATAACTTGTATAAGTTGAATCACTCTCCTCTGCTAGCAAAAATAGAAAAAGACTTACAAAAATGGAAGGACCCGAACATAACATTAATAAAGAAAGTTAATTGAAGATTATGCCAAAGGTTCAATATTTGTTCCAGTCAATACCAATATATTTACCAAACAAGTTTAAAAAAAATAAATGGTTTGGTAAGACAATTTTTATGGAGTAACAAAGTACCTAGAATAGCATTAGAAGAATTCACATGGAATAATAAATTAGGGGGAGAATGAAGTTCCCAAATGTTAACAAAATATCAACTGGCTTCACAATTGAGATTTTTAGCATTTTTCTTCGAAACTAATTGACCAAAATGGGTCCATATGGCAATGCATGCGATGGATGAAACATTGCCGAAAGATTTCATCTCTAGATGGAATTGGAAATTAATTAACACAAAGACCTCAAACACTATATTGATTCATTTGATAAATGTCTGGCAAGATACTAATAACAATATAGGAAGGAAAACTGGAATATCTTTAAGATCTCCATTATGTAAAAATTCTATGTTGCTTCTGATAATGGGAAATAGGGTTTTAAATATATGGTCACAAAAAGGGATTTGCTGACTGCTACAAAGATGGAGTTTTAATGCCATTTGAACAAATTAAACAATCTTATATTGTTCAAAATGACATTTTTCTTTGTTATTTACAACTAAGTGCTTTTCTAAGAGAAACTTGGGGAAATTATACAACACCTCCAGAGTGAGTCCATTGGAGTGTACGTTATGGATGAGTAGAATACCTAATTTATTGCTCGAATATGTTATGCCCTACAGATGAAGTCTGGAATACATAGGTCTAGAGAAAGATGGGAAGCAGATCTGGCAGTGAACAATGGTATTAAGATGGGGTAACTTTGATTATCAATGCAAGGCATGGTTGGGTGCAATATAATTTTTTTGCATCAATTATATTGGAATCCACAAAGATCGCACAAATCAAAACCAGAAATATCAGGTAGAGATTTTCAATGCGAAATAGAGGAAGGAACATTTTTTCATTCAATGTGGTCATGTACCAATGTAAACTCTTTCTGGCAAGAAGTGTCAGAAGTCTTAACAAAGATTACTGGAGTTAATTTTCCTGCTAACCTGGAATTATATTTATTGGGGAATTTTATAGAATTTAGCAATCATCTTACAGAGTATCAAATATCATTTATTAAGATTGCACTGGTGATAGCCAAGAAATGTGTGACAGTCACATGGAAGTCAAATACACCGATCTCTTTGGCAAGATGGATATCAGAAATGGACAGTTGTATCCCTAAAAAGATCACTTATAATTTGCAAAACAAACATGATACATTCCTCAAGACCTGGCAACCGTTATTTGAATTATATTGGTGCACTACTGTTGTAAATTTATGATCTTCCCTCGATTTAATACTATTTTTTTTAGTAAAATAGACTAAGTTCTGGGAGTGGACGGAAAGACCCTGTATCCGTTCATCTTAAGTTGAGGGAAGGGGGTATGGGGGGTGGGGGAGGTTGACTTGAATGTTTATTGCTGGAAAATTTTTTTTTGGGTTGATTTTTGTTAAAAAAATACAAATTTTCATAAATATTTGTAAGAAGGATTTTCATTTTGTATGTAAGCAGCATATAGACTATTTTACTACATTTATGTAAAAGATGTATATTTGTACATGTTTGAAAATAGAAATAAAATATTCAAAAAAATGCTTACCCAAGCTAGATCCATTTGCCTACATTTTCCCTACAGCTCTCCAAACTTTCCAAGTGTCCTTTAATTGATGTAGTCAGACCTACCTCTACCACTTCTTCTGGCGGCTTGTTCCAAATTCACTACCCTCTGTGTGGAAAGATTTGGGGTTCCCTTTGAATCTATGTGGTCTAGTTTTAGACTCCCTCTTCTGGGAAAAAGACTGTGACTATTTCCCCCTATCTATGCCCCTCATGATTTTAATCAACCACTATAAGGTCACCCTATTGTAACTGTAAAAAATTATCATCTATTTATCTTTTGTATTTATCACTTTTTAATTGAATATATTGCATGGTATTGTAGTTTTTTTTTGTTATGAAGTACCTGTTTGGCTGCAGCAGGAAAGAATGTGGGTGTATACATACATTGTAGATGACATACATAACATTATAATAATCACCAGTCCAAGGTAAACTGTCGCAATCTATTCAGAATCTCCTTGTGACTCAAGCATCCAGTCATAGGAGCATCACTTTGAATCTTGCACTCCTTCTACATCCCTTCTAGCTTAAATACACAAGACTTAATAATAAGGCCAACATATAAACAATGAACGATTGACTTTTTAGAAGTACTAAGGAACTTGGGATACATGTCCAAGAATCCCTGATGGCAGTAGCACAGGTAGAGAAGGTGTTTTTTTTAAAAACAAACATGACATTCTTGTTTTCATTCTTGAGAACAAAAGCAGGAATATCATACAGTAAACCACCCCCCCCCCCCACCCCAGTATCCAGCACCTATGGGGATTGGATAAGAGGATTTTCTGGTTGCTTGAGATCAAGTGCTGCATAATTGGCGATCTGGTCACTAGGGGGCACCAATTTTGAAGTTTCATATTTTTTCCTATTTATTTTCTGCTTTTTTTGGTGGATAACAGGGATTTTATTGAACAATATATAAACATTGATTCAGCCAGAGCTGGAGTACTGTGGGCAGTTCTGGTCATCACCACATTGTCAGAAGGGTATGATTGCACTGGAGAGGATGCAGAGAAGGTCCACTCGAATGTTAACTGTTGTGCTCCCCTTTCAGCAATGAGTAACTGAAATAGGCTGGGTTTGCTGACAGAAGGACCCAATCCAACGTACAAAACATCTACCCATAGCTGTGGTGTCTATGAGAAGTAGGCTTTAATATGATGAGCAGTTGTGGATTTTTTTCACCCAGAATGAGTAAAACTTACAAGTCACTTCCTGAAGGCTGGTCCATTCACAACATTTAAGAAATATTTAGAGAAGAACTTGAAACACTTTGCCACAGCAGCGGCTGGCCAGTCACTGGAAAACAGATTTGGTATCAATGACCAGATGGCAAGCACAGATACCATCAGCAGAAGGGTCTTCATTCCAGCTGCAAGACTATAACTGATGGTGGCTAGATATTGATAAAAGACACTGGCTCCTTGATGAACGTTTGCCCAGGGGAAAATAAAGAACTTATCTTGCAAATTGAAAAGGATTCCTTAGAGAAAGAACAAAAAGATCTTCAGCAACTTAAAATACATCAATCAGCCAGTCACAAACTGGCACCTTAAGCCAATCCTATCCACTTCAAAATGTACCTCACATTGTTCCCCCTTCCATCTCCATGCAGATATAACTTCTCACATGGTTCCCCCATTTTCCTTCAAGTACTGTTAATTCATGCATAATACTTAAAAATCTGCCAATTTCTTTTTGGGTCCAAAAGATCTTTATGTTGTAGCAATTGTCCATTACATCTGTTATCCTTAATTGCAGAGTTGACTGTTTGTGAAACCCAAACAGCATTAGTGCAAACAAAAAGATGAGAGACAAGTGGGAGTGGGGGGGGGGGGTATTGAGAGGCAGGGACAGCGAGAGCGAGGGGGAGGCAGGGACAGCGAGAGCGAGGGGGAGGCAGGGACAGCGAGAGCGAGGGGGAGGCAGGGACAGCGAGAGCGAGGGGGAGGCAGGGACAGCGAGAGCGAGGGGGAGGCAGGGACAGCGAGAGCGAGGGGGAGGCAGGGACAGCGAGAGCGAGGGGGAGGCAGGGACAGCGAGAGCGAGGGGGAGGCAGGGACAGCGAGAGCGAGGGGGAGGCAGGGACAGCGAGAGCGAGGGGGAGGCAGGGACAGCGAGAGCGAGGGGGAGGCAGGGACAGCGAGAGCGAGGGGGAGGCAGGGACAGCGAGAGCGAGGGGGAGGCAGGGACAGCGAGAGCGAGGGGGAGGCAGGGACAGCGAGAGCGAGGGGGAGGCAGGGACAGCGAGAGCGAGGGGGAGGCAGGGACAGCGAGAGCGAGGGGGAGGCAGGGACAGCGAGAGCGAGGGGGAGGCAGGGACAGCGAGAGCGAGGGGGAGGCAGGGACAGCGAGAGCGAGGGGGAGGCAGGGACAGCGAGAGCGAGGGGGAGGCAGGGACAGCGAGAGCGAGGGGGAGGCAGGGACAGCGAGAGCGAGGGGGAGGCAGGGACAGCGAGAGCGAGGGGGAGGCAGGGACAGCGAGAGCGAGGGGGAGGCAGGGACAGCGAGAGCGAGGGGGAGGCAGGGACAGCGAGAGCGAGGGGGAGGCAGGGACAGCGAGAGCGAGGGGGAGGCAGGGACAGCGAGAGCGAGGGGGAGGCAGGGACAGCGAGAGCGAGGGGGAGGCAGGGACAGCGAGAGCGAGGGGGAGGCAGGGACAGCGAGAGCGAGGGGGAGGCAGGGACAGCGAGAGCGAGGGGGAGGCAGGGACAGCGAGAGCGAGGGGGAGGCAGGGACAGCGAGAGCGAGGGGGAGGCAGGGACAGCGAGAGCGAGGGGGAGGCAGGGACAGCGAGAGCGAGGGGGAGGCAGGGACAGCGAGAGCGAGGGGGAGGCAGGGACAGCGAGAGCGAGGGGGAGGCAGGGACAGCGAGAGCGAGGGGGAGGCAGGGACAGCGAGAGCGAGGGGGAGGCAGGGACAGCGAGAGCGAGGGGGAGGCAGGGACAGCGAGAGCGAGGGGGAGGCAGGGACAGCGAGAGAGAGAGGCAGGGACAGTGAGAAAGAGAGAGGTAGGGACAGTGAAAAAGAGAGAGGCAGGGACAGTGAGAGAGAGGGGAGGCAGGGACAGCGAGAGAGAGGGGGAGGCAGGGATAGCGAGAGAGAGAGAGGGAGGCAGGGATAGCGAGAGAGAGAGAGGGAGGCAGGGACAGCGAGAGAGAGAGGCAGGGACAGTGAGAAAGAGAGAGGCAGGGACAGTGAGAAAGAGAGAGGCAGGGACAGTGAGAAAGAGAGAGGCAGGGACAGCGAGAGAGGGGAGGCAGGGACAGCGAGAGAGAGGGAGGCAGGGATAGCGAGAGAGAGGGAGGCAGGGATAGCGAGAGAGAGGGAGGCAGGGATAGCGAGAGAGAGGGAGGCAGGGACAGCGAGAGAGAGAGGCAGGGACAGTGAGAAAGAGAGAGGCAGGGACAGTGAGAAAGAGAGAGGCAGGGACAGTGAGAAAGAGAGAGGCAGGGACAGTGAGAAAGAGAGAGGCAGGGACAGTGAGAAAGAGAGAGGCAGGGACAGTGAGAAAGAGAGAGGCAGGGACAGTGAGAAAGAGAGAGGCAGGGACAGTGAGAAAGAGAGAGGCAGGGACAGTGAGAAAGAGAGAGAGGCAGGGACAGTGAGAAAGAGAGAGAGGCAGGGACAGTGAGAAAGAGAGAGAGAGAGAGAGGCAGCAAGAGAGAGAGAGAGAGAGAGAGTGAAAGAGAGGGGGAAAGAAAAAGAAAAAAGGGGTTTGGACTTCACATTCTTTTTCACAAGTTGGGTGCCTCTAACAATGGAACATAACCCCAACCCCTACTTACTCCGCTGCATAATCCTAATCATTCTTGACCAGTAGACGGGTTAAGCATATTCTTTCTGGTTCAACGAGCATATAAAAAGCCCGCAGCCCATGTTTTGTTGCCTGCCATGAGAAAAGAGGGAAGTTTGCGAACGGCAAGCAGAAGGTGGTCTTTGGAACCAACTGCACCTCCTATAAATAACAGCAATATCCTGTGTGAGAGCTTCTTGAGCTCCCTGAATGTCTAACAGATGTTTCCACAACACAAGACTCCACTCTGGAGAGCAGGAAGGGGAAAGTTACCACTGTTTTATGGATGTGATCTGTCGAACTGGCATAAAGTCCAAGAACAATGACTTTAGTGAGCTGCCAATTACAGCAGTTAAAGAAGGAATACTGATGCATCACAGCAGGTTCGAATTACAGCAGTCTATGGCCAAAAAGCAAACCCTTTGAAACTAATGAGAATGTTCTGCATAGAGAGGATTACAAGAAGAATGTTAACAAACCTACCCCAATTCCTCTGTTAAGAATGTTATCAAATCACAGTTGATTTTCATTTAAATTCTGTGAGAGCCTGAATTCAGAACGAGAGCCAACAATTTATTTAGGTTCCTTATTTGCATTGAAGCTTTCCTCTTGACAATAATAAATTGGGTGGCACCGACTTGTGGGCCAAAATGGCCTGTTACCATGTTGTGTGCCTAAATTTAAATAATATGAGGGCCATGGGTCAGAAAACAGAACCAAATAAAAGAGATGAGGTGTGCATTGAAACCAATTATTTCATGGGCAGGCATCAAGTATAAAATAAACCAAACACATCTCATTGTTTTTTCATGCACAAGTTGTCAAATAGCAGGGACTGTGAGTGGTGGGAAGAGAGTGGAGCTTGATGTTGCCTGGAGGGAAAGGAGGGGTCAGCTTGTGATGTGTCCTGGTGAAGAGATTCCTATTTCAGATTCATTGTCAGAATACACACATGGCATCACATGCAGCCCAAATATTCTTTTTGCTGTGGGCGAGGCAGGATTACTGCTTATTGGTTAAAAAAACTGTACTCTAAAAACTGTAAAATCTTTACAGTGCAAAAATCTGTACTCAAAATATACATGTAAGCAAATAAAGAAATGTTCACAAACTGCACAATACAGAGAAAAACAATGAAGTGCAAAAGTAAGTCCTTAAATGAGTCCCTAATTGAGTTGTTGTTGGAGGAAAGTTCCTTGAATACCTTCCAAATATCTGTGTCCACGTCATATGACCCTGGTGAATGAAAATGAGGCCTAACTTTTAAAAGCAGCAGCTGTTTTGTGCCAGATATAACATTTTAGAAATTACCCAGCAGCCCACCCAAAATAAAACAAGAATCAGACTGCCCTTTTCCAAACACAATCAGTAATCCTACACTCCACATGGGTGAGGGGGACAGGGTTAGAGGAGCACATGCTGTCTTGCTGCGTTCTGTGACTACACATATGTACTTCATCCTCTAGCATGTCACCATGGTGCCTGAGGTCTAGCTGCATTTTAGTTCACAAATATTTATACTGTACTCTGTTTCCAACTTGATCCAACTGTCACAGGTAGTCAATCTGTGTTAAGAAAAACATCTTTTTCTAACATCACACTTTTGGGTGCCATGGCTTAAGATCTTACAGCCTGCGACATTAAATAAACAAAAGAGAAAAATGGTCATGTCACCTGCTGACACATGGGAAATCTAAGATGCGCTCCAAGAATTGGTTATGGCATGTGACCCACCTTCCATCAGTTAGAACCTTTATTTTAAAGACAGTATCTGTTGCCTTTAAAACATTTATCAACAATGGCCCTTGGTGGAGTGGAGAGGTGGTCGACCATTCCCATATGGGAAGCCCCATGTCCAAGCCAGTACATCTTGTGAGCCTGCAGGGGATGAGGGAACACAAGCCAAATTACACCCCTTGTATAACTCCGAGAAATTAGCTATTCAAAAGGTCTTCCTATTTGGTTTCACAGCTGTTGGATGACAACTGGAAAGAGCTGCATTTATATAGCACCCTTCACAACCTCAGAACATCCCAAATCACTTGACAGCCAATTAGAACATAGGACATTACAGCACAATACAGGTCCTTCGGCCTACATGTTGTGCCAACCTATCTAAACTCAGGCATTTATGTGCCTACCTAAAAATCTTAAATGTCCTTATTCTGGTTTCTGTTGCCAGTGAGGAAACCTGGTTACCAACTGACACACAGCATGGCCATGTGGAAATCAATGCAATAATGGATTTTTTTTTAAAATGAGGGATAAATTTGAATAGCATACACATCTCCTTTGCTCATGTAAAATGGACAATGAACGCAAGAACATAAGAAATAGAAGCAGGTTTAGGCCATTTGGCCCATCAAGCCTGCTCTCCCATGCAATTAGATCATGGCTGATCTGATGATGGGCTCATCTCCACCTACCTATCCCTCAATTCTCCTATCATGTAAAAATCTATCCAATCTTGCCTTAAATATATTTATTGAGGTAGCCTCTACTGTTTCCATGGACAGCAAATTCCATAGATTCATCACCCTCTGGGAAAAGCAGTTCCTCCTCATCTCCATCCTAAATCTACTACCATAAATCTTGAGGCTATATCTCCCATTTCTCGTCTCCCTCACCAATGAAAACATCTTAACCATTGTTATCTTGTCTATGCCTTAATAATTTTATACATTTCCATCAGATCCCTTCTCATTCTTCTAAATTCCAGCAAGTACAGTATCAGACGACTCAATCTCTCCTGATGTGCTAACCCCCTCATCTCTGGAATCAACCTGGTGAATCTCCTCTACAATGCTTCCAAAGCCAGTACATCCTTTCTCAAGTCAGGATACCAGAAGTGTACACAGCACTCCAGTACCTTGTACAGTTGCAACATAACCTCCCTGCTCTTAAATTCTTCTAGCAATGAAGCCCAAAATTCCATTTGCTTTCTTGATAGCCTGCTGCACCTACAAACCAACCTTTTGCAATTCATGCATAAGCACTCCCAAATCCTTCTGCACAGAAGCATGCTGTATTTGCTTGCTACTTAAATAATGTTATCTCCTACTTTTCCTTCCAAAGTGGATAACCTCACACTTACCAGCATTGTACTCCATCTGCCAGACCCTTACCCTTGCCCACTCATTTAACCTATCTATATATTTCTTCAGGCTCTCCGTATCCTCTACACAACTTGCTTTTCCATTTAATTGAGTGTCATCAGCAAACTTAGATACACTACACATAGTTCCACCTTCCAGATCATTAAAGGGATCTGCTACATCCAGCCACACTGATAGATGGAGATTCAGTTGAATATTCCTGGCAAAGAACACTCCCTCAATTGCACTCTTGAGACATAGGGCTATCGCTGCAACCAGCTATGCAGAGTGAGACTGGAACCCATCATTCAACCCTGGCAGCACATCCTTAACCCCATCACATAGAACATTGCAGCAACAGTACAGACTCTTCAGCCTGGAATGTTGCACCAACCTATGTAAACCTCCTCACCAATAATCTTACTACCCACCCCCCCCCGCCCCTCAAACACCCCCAATCTTCTATTTTCTTACATCCACCACCCTCAGCAATACATTCCAGGAACCCACCACTCTATATAAAACAAAACATCTCATATCTTCCCTAAACTTTCTTCCACTTACCAAAAACTGATACTTATCTAGTTTATCTTTAAAAATAATCTGCACTATTTGCCTCAACCACGTCCTGTAGCCAGAAATTCCACTTTGATCCATTGTTTTGAATATATTAAAAAGCTTATCTTGTCCCACCACATCCATACTGATATTTTTGCCTTATCTATATTAATAACACTTGCTAACATTAAATCCATATGTTCTATGCTTTGCCTACTTGAGAACCTGTCTAAATGTCTCTTAAAGATATTAACTGTATATGATTCCATCAGGTCCTCTGGCAGTGCATTCCAGATATAATTTGTGCAAAAAAAAACTCATTCTTCTTATGTAAGGAATTTCTCCAGATCTAATTGTTATTTCCCCGAGTTTTAGACTCCACTGAGTTCAATAGGTCCTTTGTATTCTATCAAGTTTTCATAAATATTAGACATTTAGCAGGTCACCCTATTGTCTCAAAATAAGAAAAAAATGGCACTTCAAGACGGCAATGAGGAGGGACTTCTTCAGAGTTGTTAAATCATTAAAATTCTGTGCATCGGCAGACAGTGGCGACTCAAATCATTGATTGCATTAAACGATGATTGATTTCTGAAGAGATTCTTGGGGATAGGGCAGGAATATAACGTCTAATGTGGAAGATGATCTGATGCTATACTCATGTCCTATGAGAGCGGATTTGAAGGGTCAAATGGCCTGCTCCTGTGGTTTTTTTTTTGTTTTTTTTTAAAAACACATTTTTATCCCTTTATTGAAGAAGAGCACAGATTTATCTCTACTGCAGCATCCCTGGCAGAGATCACAGCTACATAATGCACACCCAATGAAACCCCTTTACACGCCAGAACGTGTGTATATTTTGATAAAATATGCAAGTACGGATTAACTGCTCAGCACTTTATCTAGATTCACTTGGCATTATCACGTTTATTCTTGGTCAACATTTGGGGTTCACCCTCAAACTGTAGCATATTCAAGAGTTGATACATACATTCACACATCGCTTAACGTCCACAATACATCCTGTGAAATAGGACGTTATGTGATTTGGATTTTGTGTGAACCCCATATTTTAAACTTAGCAAAGCTATATGGGATACTGTAGTGTACCTGTATTCACTAAATAGCCAAGATACAATACACATAGTATAGAACTGTATTTCAGCTAAAGTATTTGGCAAGATGATAGGTTAATACTGTAAACTTTTATTTGTAAGTAGGGAAAATTCATATTAAAATAACTATATAACATAAGCCAGTAACATAGGCATTTATTATGACTATCAAGACATATGTATAATAGGTTTCATGTCTTTGGCTTGGCTTCGCGGACGAAGATTTATGGAGGGGGTAAAAAGTCCACGTCAGCTGCAGGCTCGTTTGTGGCTGACAAGTCCGATGCGGGACAGGCAGACACGGTTGCAGCGGTTGCAAGGGAAAATTGGTTGGTTGGGGTTGGGTGTTGGGTTTTTCCTCCTTTGCCTTTGTTTCATGTGCTGTACCATTATACGCCTAGCAACACAATCACTTTATATACAAAAGACATGAAATACATCTGCTGCATGTGGGAAGCTGTTGTGTTCACTACATCTGGTTACATCCGTTACTTCCCATTCTTCGATCGGGATTTCTGAATTCTACAACTTTATGGGACCATGAACATAGATGCAGCCGGACGTTGCCCAAACGGACATTATGCGGTGCATGACTGTACTTAATGTGGTTGGTTCTGGATGGAACAGGAAAAAGTTTTAATACCAAGTTTTCAGATCATGGTCAGATCAGGCATTGCGAAGTCACATTTCGATTTTATTCCCAGACACAATTCTACCCACATGTTCCTGAATCTCTTTTGTGAAATGTATTTGGTAACTTTGCACAGTGGTCCTTTCAAAGTTCCAGCCAATTTTAAACACACTTCTCCACACAACTTCGGGATTGAAGTGCGCTCCATTTAAAAATAAATGCAAAAGAATTTCTTTCGCAAGAGATTGGTGAACCTCTGGAGTTTGTGGTCTCAGTTAGCTGTGGAAGCTTGGTCATTGGGTGTATTTAAGGGAGAGATCGGTAAGTATCTGAAAAGTCAGGTATTAAAAGTTATGTGGAGAGGGCAGGGAAGTGGGGCTGAATTGGAGAATGGATCAGCTCATGATGGAATGATGAAATGAACTTAACAGGCCAAATGATCTACTCTGCTCCTTTGCTTAATGGTCTTATAGTAGTTCATCGGGCAAGATGGGTACGCATTGACATTGCAAAATGAGGAGCGTCAACAACAAAAAAAAGCAGACTGGACTCAATGACATTATAGGCAATCCTACAGTCAGAGACGCATCACTTAATTTTGCTCAACATTGGAAATTCTCAGCTACCTTCGAGTCAGCCAACTCTTCCCCCAGTACATCTGTGCACTCCAGTATAACAGACATAGTCTGCACACAAATCTGAAAGGTGAAGTTTTAGTTTCCACAAGACTCAACAGCAAGCAAGCAATCAAATTTCATTATTTATTCAGAGAGAAGCAACACAACGGAGTTCTGGGTCTGCACTTCATTTTTGAAAATGTGTAAGCAGATGTCGGAGCTACAAAGAACTTTTGCCTCCCTCCAGAGGTTGCTGTTTGATAAAAAACATGATGCAGAGTTGAGTGTACTGCCAATTCCAAGACTTCCATGGAGGTGTCATGAGAAAGTGAGCCACAATCACTCAGAGAGGGGAAAACATCAAAGATTCAAAGTCAATCAACACTTACTCTCCTCTCTCCCACAATTCTAACCAGGCTCACTTACATAATCATAGCCATGGTGACACAGAGCAACTTCCAGATATGGTAAAACTCTACATATAGAACACGCAGCACAGCAGGAGGTTAAAGATTCCAAACAACAATGGTAACGGACAAATCAGTAAATCCTAGATGGAGTAAACATTTGAAAATTATCCCAACAATTTGACAGATGAAAGGAGGCATAGATTAAGAAAAAAAAACAGACATTAATCGTGTTTGGCACTGGTATGAAGAACACATTGCATGAGTAACAGGTACTATGCCTACAGGCCCACATCCTTCACTTTTTCATTAGCCTGGGAAAAGGGGATGTGGCAGATTGGGTCCTCATTTGATTCTTTACAGTTGCTTCGCTGGACCTAGTGGTCATGGACAAGGTCCTCTATGTTGTGTTATATAACCATAACTATATAACCATGTTGAACTTCATGGCGATTGTCGGGTTTTCCAGGGAACACTCTCCAACCAGACGGCATTAACATAGACTTTCCAATTCCTGCTATCCTACTCACCATTCTCCATTCCTTTTCTTCTTTCCACCAGCTTTCCACCCCTTCCCTCTCTATTCACAGAACCATCCCCCTCCCCTTGTTTGCTGGTGTTCCTTCCTTCCCTTATCCACATATTACTTCCTGCTGTTGAGATAAAGCACAAAAGTCTGCAGACACCGTGGTTGAAGTAAAAACACAATGCTGGAGAAACTCAGCAGGTCAAACAGTGTACTGTATATAGCAAAGATAAAGATACATAACCAACCTTTCGGGCTTGAGCCCGACCTTGATGAAGGGCTGTGTTATGTCTCTGTGTTACTTGGGAAGCTTCTTAAAGTAAGATTCAAATAACAAGAGCGTTTACTTGCTGATGTCTTCCACCATTTCAGGGAACTGTTCACACACACACACGCACGACCCACAGTGGTGCACTACACAGTGAGAAGGATGCATTGATGCAGTTATCCTGACTATAGTTCACATTATCCTCCTTCTCAAGATAAAGAAAAATTTAGTGTTATTTATCACTTTCTTTCCAGTGTAACTTAAGAAACTGAACTTGTACACTAGTTTATTTACACAACTATTTTTAAACAGTTATCGATATCGCACTGGTGGCAATATGTTGCTTCGCCATCTTGTGGATTTGGCTGCGACCGTTGGGATCTGTGTTGCTGGTACATGTGTAGGTGATGTAGCTTGTTGTGCTTCACCTGACAACTGCTGTGTTGATGTTTCAGTATTAGTGGTTGTGGTCTCTTCACTTGATATTGGCATTTCAGGCTTTGCTGATATTAAAGCTTTCTGCTTTATCACATCTTGTGTCGGCTGGATGCGAATTCTGTTCCTCCTCAGTTGATTGTCAGATTCTGTCTCGAAAATGTAGGATTTTGGTGTCTCAACTTCTCTGATGACCTTTGCTAGGGTCCATGTTTTCAACATTGGCTCTTGAATATACACATGCTGCCCTCTGAAGAATTCTGGCAATGTTTGTTCTAATGCTGGCGTCTTTCTTCTTGTGTGTCAGCCAGTCTTCTTCTGGTTTCCTCCTGGTCAATAGACAATAGACAATAGGAGCTGGAGTAGGCCCTTCGGCCCGTCGAGCCAGCACCGCCATTTTACAGATCTGGAGGATGTATTTTGCTTGGCAGAGTTGTTTTATATCTCCTGCCATTTAGAAGTTCTGCCAGGGACTTCACGTCAGCCCTTAAAGGTGTTGCTCGTAAAGATAGAAGAGCTAGGTATGGGTCTCCTTTTGTTTTGCAACATTTAACCAGTGTACATTTCACAGTTTGCACTCGTCTTTCAATTAACCCATGACCTTTGGGGTGGCATGGGAATGATATAGTGATAATAAACCCATACTCTGCAGCCAGCTTTCTAAATTCTTGTGACGCGAACTGTGTTCCATTTCCACATATTACTTGCTCAGGTTACTCCTTGTTCAGCAAGGAGCGCTCTCATTTCTGAGGTGATAGTTGATGGTGTCAGGTTTTTTACCCTTTTGACGAGTGGAAACTTAGAGTAGTAACAGACTACTATTAAATGCCACTCTTGATTTTCGGAGAAGTAGTCTGCTCCCACTGTGTGCCATGGCCTGGCAGGTACTTCTGTGGAAATCATTTCCTCTTTTTGTTGTATGTTTCTGTACTTTTGGCATATTTGACATGTAACCACCATATTTTCATTGTCTTTGTATATACCAGTCCAGTACATGGCTAGCTTTGCTCTGAGTTTGCATTTCTTCATTCCCATGTGATCGTCATGTATTTTCTGGACAATCTCTTACTGCATTGTATAATCAGTCTTGATCCAGCCAGCAGAACACCATTCTCCAATGATATGTTGTCTCTGATAGACCAACATTGATGTATTGAAGGCTGTATCTGCTTTATCCTCTCTGGCCATTCTTGTATTACTTGTTGAGAAAGCATTTACAACACATCATCCTTACTGGTTTCTTCTCTAATCTGGCTTAATTTATCACTGGTCACACAGACGAGATGATGCATCTTGATCCCCATGTCTTCCATTTCATATTTTTCATTCGGTGAAAGTCGTGACAAGCACATTGCATGTATTTTAAGTTGAAATCATAGCACTGTTGTCACAGAAGTAATCTCTGCAGTTTAGCTGGTGCCTTGTTTAGGTTCTTTCTCTGGATGTGTTCCAGTGGGCGATGATCACTATCCACTACAAACTTTCTTCCGCACAGAAACCTGTGAAACTTCTTGCATCCTTATTCGACCACCAATAGCTCTCTCTCAATATTGGCATATCTGGTCTCCGCTGTTAGTGCTTTTGAGGCAAAAGCTATTGGTTTTCCTTTTTGTTCTAATGCTGCACTGAGGCCTCTACTTGCAGAGAGAGAGCTTTTTCTCTATCATAGTATCTCAACTCCACTTCTTGCATATTATTTCTTTGAGCTGGTCAAAACTTCTCTGATGTGATGGTGACCACTGAAATTCCATGTCTTCCTTCAGCAACTCTGATGTTTGCTGTGTAGCCTGACATATGTGCTATGAAGAAACTCGTGTATTGGACCAACCCAAAGAAACCTCTGAGTTCCTTTTTGTCCTGAGGGTGCTCCATCTTGGCAAAGACTTTAACCTTCTCTGGGCTTGGCTTTAGCCCATCAGGAGTGTACACCATTCCGAAGAATTGGCATTCCTTCTCTTTTATAATACATTTGTCTGCATTAGCTTTAATTTCAGCTCTTCTTGTTCTCTCCATAGCCTTGTGTAGATGAAGATTATGAGCTTTTCCATCTCTACCAAAAACTTGGATATTGTCCGTGATGCCAACAGCATTTTTACACCCTCTGTAGGTCTCATTAATCTTCTGTTGGACCACATCCTGGCTCACCTTTAGGCCGAAAGGTAGTCGCACGAACTTGTAATGGAGTTTTGAACGTTGTTAGTAGTGTTGATTCCTCATCTAGTTTCACAATCCAATATCCATTCTTAGCGTCTACCTTGTTAAAGATTTTGGATCTTGCTAATTCTGCTAAGATGTCTTCTAGTGTCCGTGATGGGCAGTGATCCCTTTATATTGCTTGATTTAAGTCTTTAGGGTCCAGTCATATTCTCAAGTGGCCATTTGGTTTTTCTTTGTCTACGGAATTTACCCAGACATTCGGCTCAGTCAGTTTGGCCCTGACCTGCATCCTTTCTGTCCTTTAGTTCTTGCTCCAGCTCCTTCTTAAGCTCTAGTGGGACTTTCCCTGGAGCCTGGACGACTAGTTTGCAGTTTAGATCTATGGTGATATTCAAAGTCTCCAACTGAATCATCAAAGCATTCTGAGTACATGCTCATGAGCTCAGTCTTGTGTGTGACTGGAGGTCAGTTCTCCAATGGAGTGTCTCTGTTGATCCTTTTGGATATCTTCTTCATCTAGATCTTATAATTGGCAGAGATCAATTGCAACTCCCAGCAGCTATCCAGACCTAGAATTGCTGGTCCATCTGCATCTACCATGTAGAATGGACAGAGGATGTTCTTTCCCTTATGGCAGCCATTGATCTTAGCTTTCCCTAGCTGCTTGATCATGGGTCCAACATAGGCTGTTAATGTGACATTTGCTGTTTCCAATGCACCATCTTTTTGATACCCTTTTATTTTGTTCTCTGGAAACATCTGGTGGTGGGGACTGAATGGAAGGATGTTGCTTAGTGATTCAGTATCCAGCTTCACCTTTAGCTTAACTATTGTAGGTTTGTTCTGGATTGTCCTCTGTATTTGGATCCTTGTGTGCAACTCACTTCCTTCTTTCATCTCACCCGACAGCTCGTGAAGGTGTATGGATTCTATTTCCAGTATGTGGGTGTCAGAGTCCTCATTGTTGTTTTCCTTTATGTGGTGGATCTTCTTCTTGTCTTTTTTCTTTGCTGGTATTACTATTTTCTTCATATCAGACTTGCACATCTTTGCCCAGTGGTTTGCTTTACCACAGGCTCTACATTCAGAACCATATGTGAGGCATTTGGTTGGATCATCGAAGGGATATTGTCTGCCGCACTTCATGCAGATCTTGGGGGTTTGCACTTTTCTGATTGTGTTCTTTAGAGCATGAACCCTTCTCTTTGCTGTGGGTGGGTCTGCATAGATAGGGATTTAATTTGAGTCCTTTTAGCTTCAAAGGCTCTGGCTGTGTCTATACTTTCAGCCAGCCTCAAGCTATTCTCATAAGAGAATTTTGCACTTCAGGATGGGCACTCCCCCATATTAGTTGATCAACTAATCTTTCCTCTAAAATCTGCATTTTTCAGCAAAAAATTTTAGTCTAGTGAGGAAGTTATCAAGTTTCGTCTGTCTCTTGCATTAAGCCTTGAAATTCATAGCATTTAATTCTATGATTAGACCTGGGTTCAAGGTGAGAATCAAACTTTGCCAATATCTTCTCTGGATCATTGTTTTCCACCTCTGTAAACTCCCAGGTATTAAATAAGTCAAGGCCTCACTCCCCTGTGCGGAGAAGTATATAACTGACCTTCTCCTCAGCGGTTGCAATTTTAAAATAGCTTTTGAATGCTCAATTGCACTTCTACTGAAACTTTTCAAAATGATTCAACAATGTCTTCAGCCTTCCAGTCCATCACTGGGTGAACTACAGTTGCTAATGCTTTCTCTCTTCTTCCCATTTGTATTTCAGTGACTTACAATCAATTGTATGGCTTAATTCTTGTTCTCTTATACCACTGCCACAATGCAACTCTCTGGAGTTACTTGGGAGGCTTCTTAAATAACTTAGAGATACAAGATTCAAATAACAAAAAAGTTTACTTACTGATGCCTTCCACGATCTCAGGAAACTGTTTGCACACACACACGCGCACACATACACACACCTGTACATATACACACACCTGTACATATACACACACCTGTATATATACACACACCTGTACATATACACACACCTGTACATATACACACACCTGTACATATACACACATATTTACATACACACATGCATATATATATTACATATACACACGCACACACATATCATACATGCCCTCCAGTTTCTACAATGAGAAGGGTGTATTCTTTCGCAGTTACAAAATAGTTCATATTATGTTAACTATTTGTTATGTATCTTTTGTTATGTATCTGTTAAAATATTTGTTATGTATCTTTATTTTTGCTATATAAAGTACACTGAGTTTTTGCAGCAATGTGTGTTGATAGAGTTTTACAGAGCACCGCTTTTGCATTAGGCATGAATGCCACGTGCCTCTGAGCACCCAGTATAGTCTAGATTCACCATCTGAAGGAAGTTAACCACTCCTTCCAAGTGACTGAAGCCTTTTCCGAGACCTCGAGAAATGACAATGTTCAATTCCCACTCTTGCTTGAAATACATCACCTGGTTTCATAGCTGTAATTAGAAGCACTGATGCGACATCCTTCTGTTCTCTTAGCAGCTCATTATTCCAGACAAGTATACTCCTCAATGGTAAAGAGGTTATGGGTGTTATCATTGGGTAGAAAAAAAAGATTTAAAACTTTTCCTCACAACTTCTCATTCTCACAGTGACATCTGTTCATGGCTTAATATACAGCCAGGTTGATGCCACATGCAAATTGACAAGAAAGAATACAAGATGTTGCTCTTCCATTCTCCAACGAGATGGCATCAATTTCTGGTTGTCCAGTTTCTGGAGCCTCTATCACTCGTACCACCCCAACTCCCCCACCCAAGATTTATCATACCCCCCTCCCCCTTTTGCCCTCCTCTTTCTTGCCCCATTCCTCCTCTTTCCCTGCCCCATGACTTCCTCTTATCAGACTGCATCTTTCTTAGCCCTCTTCCCCTTCCCTGTATCACTTCTTAATTCTTCCCCCTCCCACCTGTCTTCACTCAACAATCAACCTGTGCTCCTTCCCCTCCTTCCTTCCACCCTTTCATTCAGGAATCCACCTAGGAAGAATTTTAAGCCTGAAATATTGACCGTCTATTGTTTGCCCTGGATGTTGCCTGACCTGCTAAGTTCATCCAGCACTTTATAGGTTGCACCCTTTTTGCCAGCATCTGCACACTTGGTTTAACTTAAAACGTTTCCTGGTCCTTATTACATTCCAAACATTTTTGTTAGAAATAATATTTTTATTGCCTTGAAGAAAGTAAATGTCTGTTGGCATTAGGAATCTTGAAATGAAGAGAGGATCTGCAATGGGCAACGATGACTTTCATATTAGAACAAAAATAGTTGAACTAACACTTGAAGAAGAGAGTGAAGCAGCATGGCACTAGCTAGTCTATTCTAGGTAGATTAGGTTAAAAGGGGCTAAAGTGAAGGAAAGTATATTAGCTGTATTACAAGTTGAAGAGAGTAAACATTCTACAAACCTGCACAACACTCACTGCTGTTACTGATAATACAAACAAATCATAAGGATGGCATCTGTTGCATTTTTTAAATTTTAAATTAGATGTGCAGCACGGTAATAGGCCTTTCTGGCCTTCATGCAGCCCAATTGCACCCAATTAACCTGGAACCCCTGTATGTTTTAAAGAGTGGGAGGAAACCGAAGCACTCAAAGGAAACCCATACAGATACAGGAAGAACATACAAAATCCTTGCAGACAGCGCTGGATTGGAACCCAGATCACTGGCATTGTAATAACATTGTGCTAACCAGAACACTAACTGTGTCATCTGTTTACTTGAATTTTTCTAGAAACTCCCAGCAGCAAAACTATGACCAGATGCTTATCTTGTTTCAGAAACTGGTCCTTTAACGATCTTCATTACTACTCTTTCAAAATCTTTCTATTCTTGCTGTATTTCACTGAGTGAAAAATAACATACAGAATATCTAAAATTGGAGCATGCAATAGCAAACTCAAGCGTAGAATGGAATTTTACTCCCTGCAGATAGAGAGCAAACCTTGTTAGAATGCAAGCGGTTCATTGATTTATCGAATTGACTGCTTTTGAATTGCTACTTCAGATGTGTATGGAACCAATTCACTTGATATCAGAAAGTTATCTCCCTTCAAAAACCAGATCAGCTGGAGAAAAATAAAATCTGAAAAAAGTGCTGTGGGGCCTCTTGTTCTACAGGGGGAAAAGAAGAGATGTTCAAGTGAATAGGAAGGAAAGATGCATCACAACAGTACTGCCAAATCATGCTTGATTTGTTGCAAACTAGCAATTTAAAACAGCTATAATAATCACAACACTTACAAATAGTAACATCCTTAATCTAGTGCTGCATTCAATTTTACAGTGGATTTTTTGAATTGGTCCCGACATTGCACAAGGCTAGAAGATCCAACTCAAATTATAGCATTTGGTACCATTTTTGGTTTCAACATTTGTGTTCACTCCTTACCTGAAAGATTGAGTCTTAACAGAAGTAGAATTCTCTTCTGACAAAGAATTGCTGGAGGAACTCAGCAGGTCATACAGCATCCATGGGTAGAAGTGGTCAGCCAACATTTCAGGTCTGAATCCCTTTTTTAAGTCTTGATAAAGGGTTCAGGCCCGAATAGTTGACTAATGATTCTACCTGTGGATGCTGTCGGGCCTGCTAAGTTCCTCCAGCAATTCTTTGTCTGCTCAAAGTTCCAGCATCTATAGCTTTTATGCTTCTCTATGATTCTTTTCAGATGGGCAATGCACATGTCCTTGATTATCTTTAATTGAGATCCATCAATGGTTACTGGACAAGTAAGAATCCCACTGAAGCATACATGCAGATACTGGTATCTGGAGCAAAACAATCTGCTGGAAGAGCTCAGAGGGTGGAACAGCAACAGTGGTGTAAAAAAGAATCAACAGAATCCTTCAACTAGTCTTGATGAAGGGCTGTAGGCCAAAACTGAGACCATTATTTTTTTCTCCCACTGATGCTGCTCAACCTACTGAGTTCGTCCAGCAGATTTTTTTTGTCCAATAATACCATCTCTAACTTATCTTGGTCACAATTCCTTTAAAAATTGTTTCCTCACAGTGAAGATTGCCTTAATTGCCCCCTGAACATGGCTTGTTTAGTGAGGTTGAACTGTGCAGCCTTTTAGTATTCAAGGTTAGCACAGCAGTTAGTGCAACGTTGTTACAGCACCAGCGATTGGGACCAGGGTTCGACTGTCACACTGCCTGTAAGGAGATTGTACATTCTCCCCAAGTCTCCATGGGTTTCCTCCCATGCTTCAAAATGTACCGGGGTATAGGTCAATTGAGTGCAATTGGACAGCACAGGCTCATAGGCAGAAAGGGCCTGTTACTATTCTGTGTGTCTAAATTGAAATAAATTTGAAAAAGTACATTGTATCTGTGCTCAAATATCATTCAGACATGGCAGATTACATTTCCTGAAGGATGTTAGTGAATTGAAATTAAACCAAGGTTACTGAAGGAAACCAGTGAACAGTCAGTCAGTGAACAAGACGAGCTTTCCAAATGGTGTAAGCTGCTGTGCGCCAGCTGTAGCTCAGTGGGAGCACTCTTGACCCTGAAACGAAAAGTTGCAGAGGTCACATCTGCACCAGAAGCTTGAGTAAGTTCCCCTGTGCGAGATGGTTAGAGCTCTGCAATGTAGACTCTGTAATACTTGGATACTGCCACTTGGTAAAGCCCAGTCCGTCCCCTGAATTTGAAAGGCATGGAGCTATTTGAGGAAACAAAGATGCGGATTCCAGCCTGACTTCACTAGTCCAGCAGTGATTTCATAACAATCCAGCAGTGACTACTACAGTTCAGCAGATCCCAGATGTGATTTCATTACAATCCAGCTTTAGTCCCTATAATTTAGCTGATTCTAATCAAGATTTCACCACAATCTAAGCTTCTACTAGCGAACCATACAATCAAAGTAAAATCCATTGTATGGACCACAATGATATCTCTGCAATTCAACAACTGCAGAGACTAAAGTTGAACAGGTTCCAGGTATGATTTATTAAATAAACATAAATAAATAGATGGTGCTCCTTCATGATTCAAGCGATTGCCAATGTTCACTCTCTCAGGTTCTCTGTGATTAATGACCACAGATCTTTATATAAAATCACTGTCGGGGATAAAAATTCCAAATCATCCTCATCTTCAGGAAGCACAGAAACTAAATGATTGCCTCCCCCTCATCTCTCCACTCCTCCTCCATCCAGAATGCACACCATTCCTTGGATGGCTCAAACTGACTACAGTTGCTTCAAATTCAAAGCAATTGCAAGCCTTGAGAAATCAAAGGGAATTTGGAGAATAACTGTCAGCCAGGGAATATCTAGTTGATGTATCTGGTTCTATCCGACTTCTTCTGAGGAAACATTTGTTAGCAGCCCTTCAGATGAGGGTAAAAACTCTCACCGAATTAGCAATAGGGAAATCTCAAGGCAAAAGGCGGTGACAAGAAAATCCAAGAAAACAAAGGAAATTATGGAGACAGTGTTTAGTTTCTGAGCATAACCTGAATCAAAATCATTCAATAACTCTTCACATTTGAAAAGGGTTTGAGGGAATTCAGTCAATGTTCAGGCCCAAGAATTTGTAAACCATTTCCTACATAATCTGAGATACAACTACCTCGTTTCACTTTAGTAATGACTTCTACATTGCAACTCATTTCTGAACATAATTGAGGCAGGGCTGCACTTATTTAGTGCCCATGACATCCAATTAGACCACAAGATCATAAGATATTGGAGAAGAGATGGGCTATTCAACCCATTGATTCTTTCCTGTCATGAGCTGATCCATTTTCCCTACTCAGCCCAGCCTTCTCCCCAATAACCTTTGATGCCCTGACTAAACAAGAACTTATCAATCTCTGCCTTATATACACCCAATGACCTGGCCCCCCACAATGGCCTGTGACCACAGATTTACCATCCTCTGGCTGAAAAGAAATCCTTTTCAAAAAGACAACTTTTAATCCTGAAGTTCTGCCTTCTTGACCTGGACTCTCCCACCATGGGAAACATCTACCCTGTCCATGCCTTTCAACATACAAAATGTTAGAATGAGATCTACCCCCTCATTCTCCTAAATTCCAAAATTAAGTCTTTTTTGAAATGGAGTTAAATGGGAAAAGCATCAGTGAACACCACAAACAGCAACATACCCATGATTATATAATCCGGTTTAATGATATCAGTGGCATTTTCAACATATACCAGAAAAAAAATGCACTATTTTACACAACAAGTCTACTTCCTTCCTAATTGGATGTTTGCGAGTCCACCTTTCTATGTAAACATTCCTCCAATATATCGCACCTTTAATGACCCAAACCACTTCACAGGAGTGTTAACAAACTTCAACACTGAATCACATGAGTATTGGCACTTTGTCCAAAAGCTTGTTCAATGAAGCTGATTTTAAAGAAGGTCTTGAAGGAAGAATGAGGGATATAGAAAGATGGAATGAGGAGAAAGGTGAAATAAAGGGAAAAGATTTAGGAAGAAACCCTAGAATTTAAACATCCTTGGCATTGTTCGCATAGGAAACTAGAGTGGGGCAAATAATTTTGAGGACGATTGAGAGGCTGGAATTAGTGCAAGGCAGAGATTTCAAGAGAGTGATGCAGGAGGAGATTAGAAACATTGGGAGTGATTTCTGGAGAGATCACTGAATAACAATCAGAAACTAAAACCATGATTAAATACTTCAACTTCCTAGACTAATAGAAGTAAAGGTTTGCATTCTTAAAGACCAAAAATAGGACCTAATGGATTTTTATGGTTCAGTGCCAGGTTAGGCATCACAGTTATCTGATGAGCCATCAGGAAGATTAAAGAATCCAGCTTGACAGAAAACAGAAAGATGTTCCAGTAAATGAAATGTATTTTAAATTTAGCTATTATTTGAATAAGTACACCCTTCCTTTATTTTTGCATATTAACAACCTAGAAGCCAATTCCTACCTTTAAAGCCTGTGCTGCTCAATTAACCTACAACCTCGTATATTCTGGACGGTGAGAGGAAACCAGTGCACTTGGGGAAAACCCACGCAGGTCATGGGGAGAATTTACAAATGCCACATTCAAACCTGGGTCGCTGCCGCTGCAATAGCATCGTACTAACCGCTGCACTAACTGTGCCGCCATTTGCATTCCAACACATCAGGAAATTATTGACACTCAAGGTCACCAGCAGCCATTTAAGTTAAATCAATTCAGTTAGCACAAGTGTACTTCAGTAACCAAACAGCTCTCCACAGCAGGAACTCAAAGATCTGCCAGACTTTCTTGCATTGTGCTGAGCACAATGGACACTGCGTGGAGAGTTATCTGGATCTTTCAAGCTGATGTCCTTTCATGTGGTACTTGTCGAGCGAATTGTCAGTAATAAGGACACATGGCAGCTGCTTGCAAGGATATCATAAACAATCATGGTAAAACCACACTGGATAGGATGCTTCGGTCATCTGCCGGCCAGTAAATTCATCCCCTGCATGGCGCTAGAAGTTCAATTCATAATCTAGGACAGAATACTCATGTCAACCTTTTCTGAAAAAAAAAGTAGAATGCGCAGCATTTAAAAAAATTAGATTTATAAAAGTATTTTTCAAAATTTTCAGATAACTCAGAGCAATTGAAGTACTCCAAGTTATTTTAAAAATGAGGAACTCAAATACAAATCAAAAGCACACTATTGTAAATTTGTTTTTGAAGAATCCCCTGTAGTAAAACATGAAATTCTGCAGGCACCGTGGTTGAAGTAAAAACACACTGCTGGAGAAATGCAGCAGGTCAAACCATGCACTATATGTAGCAAAGATAAGGATACATATCCACATTTCAGGCTCGAGCCCTTCATCAAGGAATGAGCAAAATGTAGGCAGGTGCCTGAACCCATTTTGAAACATTGGTTTTGTATCTTTATCTTTGCTATATAAAATACACAGTTTCACCTGCTGAGTTTCTTCAGCTCTATATTTTTATTTGAAGATCCCCTCTGTACTTCCAGTGAAATTACCAACACATCGCACCCCCCCCCCCACCACGCACCCCCATGTCCCTACACAGAATCACCAGAATTCTAATCTTCAACTTTCTGCATCTCAGCTAAGAGGCCTCACTCTCAACCATTTGAATGCTTTTCATAGTTTCAAATCTGGGTGAAGGACCAATTCATTAGGCAAAAGATGCATGCAAGTGGGAGGGATCAAAAGTTAACAAAACTTTTATGAAACTGCACACAACAGACAGGAGCGACTGCATTGCATACTGACAGACTATCTGCATTCAAAGTGCCAAAGCCAACCAGAGAAGAATTTGTCCACCAGAAAATGTCGCACAAATATTTAAAAACAATATTTTGATTAAGGACACTCACGTACAACACAACTTGTACCACTTGCTCTCAGAGGCATAACAGTGTACTTTTGGATTCCCCTTCGTGTCCCAAGGATGTGGGTCCCCTTCCTTGGTGATACTTTAACTTAATAGCAGTTTAACCCAATAGGCTGAGAATGATTTTAGCGCCATTGTACGCAAGAGCCCAAGATTAAGTTTCTGGGGTTTTGTCCTATTTAAGACGGAAAACAACAGGTTTCCACAGGAGTGAAGAAAAAGAATATCTGATCAATAATCCCTTACAAAAGTGAATGTGTGAGAAACGCAACATAATGGTGTTCTTGAAGATGAAAGTGACATCCTGATCGTTGATTTCAGAGGGAGATGACCACAGCTTTAGGCTGTGAAAAAAACCTGAATAGCCCATCATTTCTTTGCAGTCTTTTCATTCCCTCTGGCCTGACTGCTGGAACTCTTCATTGAACACAATAGCAACTGCTCTAAATCTTTCTTCTTATGCAAATGACTGCCATCAGGCCCTTGCACCAAATAACTTTCTATGAAGCTAGTCATAGAAACCATTGGGCATTCCACAACAAAATCAAAAATAATTGCTATAATAATTAAAATTGCTCTGTTCTCCAAATCTCATTTCATGTTACTATGCCACACAGTCCCATCATTTCTACCCATCTGCACTACACCTATTTTCCCTAAAGAAAACTAATTAATGAACATTATCCACATATAGTAACAGATTCCTCGTTATTTCCACAATAGATTAACTATTTCATTAAATGGTCGATGAAGACTTAACACTGCATTAGTTTCTGCCTTGCAAAAATGAGAATGCTCAGCATATGTTTTATGAGCCCATGGAGTTCCAACAAGCACAAATTTTAGTGCATCTGCACATTATACTTGTACATATGACAATAAACGCAGCTCGCATCTCATGCCTCTTGCAAGATGGCTTTTGACTAGAGCTGTTCCCCATACTGGATAAGCTAACAGCCTTCATTTTTTTTAATGCCACTAAAAAAAAAATCTGGATCAGAGTGGATAGGTAGCAGACAGCAACTCAGGTTTGAATCTGACTCTGTAGGGAGTTTGTATGTTCTTTCCCATGTCTGTGTGGGATCCCCTGGTGCTCTGGTTTCTGCCCACCTTCCAAAAAGCTATGGTAGGAATTAGGCAATAATAGGGCTCATGGGCTGGAAGGACTTGTTACCACGTTGTATCTCTAGGCGAGAAGTGCCGTAAACAAAAGCACTGGAGAAACTCAGCAAGTCATGCAGCATCCCTAGAAAGTAAAAGGCAGTCCATATTTCAGGCCTGTGCACTTCCTCAGAAGTACCAAAAATCAGGCAGAGGTCTTATTCAAAAGGTGGGAAAGTGGACAAGGAGGAGAAAGACAAGCTAACCAGCAAAAGATGGATACAGGTGAGAGGGTGAAGAAAGAAGCTGAGAAGTGATAGGGGAGAGGGCTAAGAAAGATCGGTCTCTGGTAGAAGGACTTGTCTGACCATGGCCTCACATACTACCTAATTGAGGCCACCTGTAAATTGGAGGAACACCTCGTATTCATTTTTGACAGTCTCCAACTAGATGGCATCAATATCGACTTCTCCTATTTCCGTTAACCCTGGGAAAACACGTAATATGGCCGCAGGATTTATTTCACTCTTGGGGTACTGTGCTATTGACCTTGTTATGACTTGTAGGCTTGAAAATTAAATGAAATTTTTGACATGGAGGGCATGCAATGGAGTCATTGATGTTGAGAGATTAAGGAAAAGCAGGAAGGAGGGAATCATATTGATTATGGTTATAAAAACCCTTATCATCGACTTTCTATTATACCATCTCAGGGTATTAACCATCAAAGACACTGGGTTGAAAAGAAGAAAAATGGAATGTTCAGATGAGTGGAGCATAAAGCCAAGGGTCAATCGGTCTGGTAGTACTAAAATGATTTCACATCACCTTTCCCAACATGCCTGAAAACAATTAAAATGAAGATGCTTACAATATCTGGCATTGTAAGCACTCTTTTCAAACACTCAATATTTCCAATAAATTTGTTAAAAGCATTTTCCTTAAAAGAAGACATTCCCACAATGATAGTTTTTTTTAAAGTATAATGAACAATTGAACTTTGCAATATATAAAAATTAACCAGTTCATTACTAAACAATGGAAATAAAGCTCTGGACTATTTATAATCAGAGATAAAATGCAAAGTACTCAACTATGTTTAGTGCATTGGAAGAATAGATAGTGTAGGTTTCATTATTTACTGTCAAAATGTACCTAGTATGCTAATTTCTACAGCCAGATACAAGTACTGCTCATATCAAAAATATCCAAGAATGGTATTTCAATGTAGTTATCAAGGTTTCATGGATAAAGAAACTGCCACAAGCACTCAATCAAGGTGATAAATTCTTCCTCAGATACAGTTACAGACAATATCATCTGCAAAATTATTCTTCAAGATAATTTTCCAGAGAGGCAAGTGGATCTATGTACATGGTTAAAAACATTTGTGGACCCAAGAACCACTGTTAATGTGCAGAAATGCTTCAATGTAGATAATGTAAGCATCAAAATCCTCAGCTTTATAGTCACCATATCCCCAATCCTCGTGACAGCACTTACTAATTGCTAGCATTAGCCATCACATCCCCAGACCTAGTACCAGACTAGTCACAATATTTCCATCTTAATCAATGCCCATCCTCCTGATGGTCACCACAAGACCAGTGCTGCCAGTCAGCACATCACTCTTGCTCCTGTCACCCATTACATTGTCAATGCTAGTGTCCCTCAACAAACCTGTCACCACTTCCCCATCCAAGGATCAGTCACCACTTTCCCAGTGTTAATATCAGAGACACATCCCTGACATTAGTGTCAGTCAACTCAGCACCTTCCCAGTGGGAGTGACAATCACCATATACCCATCCAAGCATCAGTCACCATTTACTCAATGTTAGTGTCAAGTCACCACATCTCCAGTATGGGTGACATTCTGCACGACATGCCAGTGTCCATCAGCACATTGCAAAGCCAATGTTAGTCACCATGTTCCCAGTGCCAGTAGGAGTAATCTCATCCCCAGAGCCACTGGCAGTCACCATACCCCCAGTGTCTAATTGTCACCATACTCCAGTGTAAGTCATGTAATGCTAATGACAAATCTTTGCCTTATGCCAGCCTAAAGGCAACTTCATGTAACATTACATTCTATTTGCAATAAGTAGTATCTGACCGAGAACATTACAGCACAGTACAGGCTCTTCAGCCCACAATGTTGTGCAGACCCATATACCTACATACCCATAAAAAAACCCTTCCTACCACATTATCCTCTATTTTTCTTTCATCCATGTACCTGCCCAAGAGTCTCCTAAATGCCTCTATTGTTCCAGCCTCCACCACCTCCCCGGCAATACATTCCAGGCACCCACCACTCTGTGTAAAAAAAAAACTTGACTCTTGATGTCTCCCCTAAACTTTCCTCCCTTCACTTTGTACAGGTGACCTATTTTTCCCATCCAGGAATTTGTTGCCCATTGGAGGCTACCTCAGTATATATATTTAAGACAAGTTTGGATAGATTTGGAGAATTAAAGGAGATGGGAAATTAGCCATATGGGATGGTGGAGATAAGCCCATCATCAGATCAGGCATGATCTCGTTGAATGGCAGAGCAGGGTTGACAGGTCGGATGGCCTGCCACTGTTCCTATTTCTTATGTTCTTATATTTTCTCAAGCAAGGAGACCAGAACTGCACAGTCCTCCAGAGGTAGCCTCACCAAAACCCTGTACAGTTGCAGCAGAACCTTCTTGCTCTTGAATTCAATCCCTCCAGCAATGAAGGCCAACATTCCATTTAACTTTTTGATTACCTGCTGCAAACCCATGGACAGGCACAGCTTGTCTCTCTGCACAATATTATGCTCACCGTTCACCATTCAAATAATAGCCTGATCTACCTTTCCTTCCAAACTGGATGACCTCACATTTACCAACATTATTCTCCATCTGTCAGACCCTCGTCCACTTAATTAACCTCTCTATACCTTTGTAGACTCGCCACAACCTTTGCATAATTGCTTTCCCACTCGATGTCATGTAATCGGTAAATTAAGATGCACTAAACTCTATTTCCTATGCAAGACTACCATTTAAAAATTACTCACTGTAGCAGCCTGGTTTGGACCATGGAAGCACAGATTCACTGTGGCACAGGAGGGGCATTTGACCCATCAAGTCTGTGCCACACACTAACAAGACTTGCTGGTATTAATCTTCCAAAATAACAAGATGTGACAAACTGCAGATCAAGCAGGAGACACAAAGTGGGATTTACTGAAGGCTAAATATATAGTACTGAAAAAAACAAGCCTTCTCAAGCATGTAAGATAATTAAACCCAGTGCTTCCACATGTCCAAAGTATGCGTATTTTAAATACCTCTGCGGCATTTTGAACCATCAGCCATGCAAATTGCTTCAAATACATCAAACTTTTGAAAACCAAAATACACCATAATTGTAAACAAGAGCAAACACTGGCATCAAGTGGAAAGTCTGATGACTGTGAGCACCGAACTGCCAACTGGCTCATTAAACAGGTTCCAGTAAACGATATACTTTCAACAAAACATGGCTGATTAGAAATAAATAAGCAAGACGTCTCTACAAGTGTCATGTTATTTGACTTTGTAGAATTTCCATTTCCATGGAGGTATATGGGTCAAATGCAGGCTAGAGCAACTAGCTCGGTCAACACGTTGGGCTGAAGGGCCTGTTTCCCTGCTGCAGAGTGTTGTCAGATTTTAACTGTTTTTCAGATAGCTGTAATGCAGTGGTAATTTCATACAGTCTGGGTGCTCACTTAAATAAAATCTTATACCACATTTACCAATAGACTTTTATTCAAATATTACTTTATCCCACAAAAGGCAAGGCAGTCACGAATGTTTTCCCTGCCAGCCAAAACTGCACAAACACACACACACACACAAAACCACACTTGGAAAACCACAGATGCCTTAAAGCAATTCAAATTGATGCCAATAAAAAAAAAACAGTTGGATAATATCAAGATGACAAAGTTGCTAGGTGGAAAAAAAAGACCTTCACGCAATTAATCCTCAAGTTTTTTTTTCAAAACATGGTTATCTTAACAGTAAAAAGTTCTGGCAGCTTTCCGAGTATAATTATGTGCCTCCACAATGACTGAGACCATTTTTCTGAGGACCTCAAAGAATTTTAACAATACCCTGTGAGCATTTCAGTCTGAACTGGAGGGGCTCGCCAGTTACGATCCTGTCGTGATTAATAGCAATTAAATGCGCACACAGAACCACTTATTTATTGCATTGTCGGGGTTCCCTACACGGAGAGGTCGGCTATTTTCAGACAACACCTGAGGGTCAGCGAAGTTTTGCGCCTCGACCGAAGGGGGGGGGGGGGTTAAAAGCAGCAGCTTCTATCACTAGAGGACCCCCCTTCAGCAGCTGCAGACCCGGCTCGTTCAATTTTAAAGCAAAAGTTCAGTTACTTGGTGCCAAGACATAGAATGAATGCCAGTGCAAAGGTGGGAAAATGGACAATTAAAACAGGTTTCCTTCTGTTAAGAGACGAATTTCCTCCGAGCTTCTCAGTGACCAGGGAACTCGAGGTGCTGTTTGAAGCCGAAGCCCGGAGCAACGTGCGCTCTCAAGGCGCCCCTTTCCTCCAAGCTCGCTTGGGTCCAAGGACAGCAATTAAAACTTGCGCAAAAACAACACTGCCCGTCGGACTCAGCAGAGAAATGGAGACAAGAAAGTTGCAACAGCGAACATTTCACTTCTTCCCCGCTCCATACCAACCTGGGTCAATAAAGCCGAGGAAAGGGGGTGGGGGGGGGGGGGGGGGGGGGGGGGAAGAAACAAACTTCCTCGGGACCCCCCAACTCCTTAATGAGGCTGGCGCCCGACACTCAACAAAAATCCTCTTCAAAAAAAAAACCGGCATCAGGTTGCAAAGAACGAAAAAAATATTTGGAATTCCATAAAAGGTAATCGGGACAAAAGAAGGCTGCAGGGGGGTGGGGGAGAAAACGAACGAACAGTACATTTGTTTGCAAACTTTTTAGTTTTTTTTATATAAACACCCTAAAAAAAGTCACCGTTTGTTGAGAGTCACGATCCCTCTCTCCCCACCCCCCAATTACACAGCAAGCGGCAAAAGCTGCATAAACAAATTCTTATAGGTTGCAGCAATTAGGTGCGACTTGGAGTTAATAAAGTACAGTCAGACAGGTATCACACAGCACTGGGACCAGTCAAAGTACTCGAGAAGGGGGTGGAAGGCAAAACTTTACCTGGTTAGCAGTGAAGATTTTAAGGGGGTTAATCTGATCCGTGTATTTGGCAGAAAGGCTTCAAACTGCAAGAAATAAATTAAAATAAAACTAAGGAACCTAACATGTAGGTTCTTTTTTAAAAAAAATGATTGAAACCGTTATCAGGAAAAGCAGACTGCCCCAAAAGAGAAGGGAAAAAGAATCCACGCGTCGAAAGTAAAGCTCCCAAAAGGTCTGAAGTTCAGCGAAGAAATCCGGGAGTCCGACTTTCGGAGCGTGTGCGTTCGTCAGGCTTGAATTCAGACGAGTTGGGACCGCTGTCGGCGTGTCTGCCTGCGCCGTGACTCCCCCTTAGACAAGATACACGCGGGAGGAAAAGACTTTCCTCTCCGCTCACGGAGAGGGAGGGCAGAGAGCAATTCCCAAACTTTTTAATCTCTCTGCCTGCCCCCCTCCCCTCTCTGTCCCACCAGCTCGCAGCTCTGATTGAAAAAAAACAGTGAAGTTGTGTGTGATTTGATCCTCTCTCCCCTATTGAAGTCCCAATCACTTTGTAACTCAGGAGTAGTTAGTTGTGAAAGACGGAGTTTCAGAAACCCGGGAGAGATATGATTTTAAGTTACTTTCTTGCAGTTTGAGTTACAGCTTCTTGAAAGCAGTGTCTTCTAAATGTAAAACTTTTTTTAAACTTTAGATTCCCTGCAAAAGTTTATATTCTGCAAGAAAATCAACCCAAGTTAACCCTTATGCACCGTATCAGAGAAATGCATTTTACCAATGTTTGATTTATACAAAAACCTCTACAATGAAATTTTGGTTGGACCAACACTGATCAAACATCTAAACTATGTCCTCACGCTAATGATCTTGCATCTCTTTCTGTGGATGTTGATCAGTTTTCAGGCCAACACATTAAAATCTATATTTTCGGTGTTCGTCCGAAATCTGCGTTGTGCTTGCATCTCTCGCCTGGAGCGCAGAGTAAATTTTCTTTCCGTTCTTTGCTGGCCTCTAGCGGCGAGTCGTTCAGGCCTTTCTCGTCCCCATGAGCAGGGGGCAGGGGATTCTTCCCTCCCCTGCCCCCTGTCGTTTAATCCACGCGCTGAGAGGCGAACGGGTTCTGGAAATAGATATCCAACAAGAGTCGATTGCGGTGGGGTGGGTGGTGGATCTCATCTCTTTGCGCGCAACATTTACTGCTCAGTTGGCGCTTAATAAATTTGGTAGTAAAATTGTTTCAAAGTTGTAATCACATCTCACTTCATGATACTATGGATTTTCATTTCTTGTGGGCAGAGTTCAGACTTGAGATGTTATTTTATTGTTGCTGTTCATTTTATATAGCATGTACAAAAATAAACTATTGAACCTTCCTAAACAAAACCTGTAGCTGCTATGTAAAACAAATGCTTAAATTGGACTTTTCACATCCACAAGAAATCTGCACAGGCAAAGGCGTTTGGCATTCTATAGGCCTGCAGAGTTTCTCCAGCACTTTACTGCACTTCTCACAAGCTTTTCAGTGATTGAAGGACATCTTGCAGTCACTCATAATCTAGGATTTGCACACAATAAGCTCCCTTGAATTGCAATTTGATAATGGTTAAATAACTGAAGCAACAAATATTTCCAGATTTCCTTACAACATAGACTTCTATGGGCCATTTTGGCCCAATGGTTCATAGAGCAATTTGATCCTTCACTAATTTTTCTCTGTAACCTATTCTCCCCCACATTACCTTCAACTCTCCTAGATTCTGCCACTCACCTATACAACAGGGAGCATTCTACCCTGACCAATTGACCTACCAACCCACACAAATTTGGGATGTAGGAGAAAACCAGAGGAAGCCCACAAGAAAAGTTAGAGTCACAAAGCTTAGAAATAGACCCTTCTGCTCAATTGGTCCATACCAACCAAGTTGCCAATTTAAAATAATCCAATTTTCCTGAGAATATGTAACTTCGCACAGAGAATAACAAAGATCAGGTCTGAGCCCAGATCACTGAAAAATTGAGACTACATTTTTACTACCTGCCTCAATACGTCACCTCCAGGGATAGATCTGCAGTTAAATTTAAATTTAGACATAGAGCACAGCAACAGGCCCTTTCGGCCCACAAACCTGTGCCCTCCAGTTATACCCAAACCATTGGTATGTTTCTGAAAGAGGAAACCCATGCACACATGGGGAGAATGTACAAACTTATTACAGACAGAGCCAGATTTGAACCCAGGTCACTGGCACTGTAACAGCATTGCACCAACTGCTATGCTTAAGTGGTGATGAGTACTAACTCTTCAACTAAATAATCATATCCTCAGGATGGGGAGGAGGAGACAGGATCCTTGTGATGCTGGGATCTAGAGCAAAAAGCAAACAGCCGGAGGAATTCATTAGGTCAGGCATCATCCAACAAGGGAAATGGACAGTCAAAATTTTGGTTTCAAACCCTGCTTCAGGATTGAACAAGAAGAAGAGGCAGTATTAAAGAGGAGAAGGAGAAGGCTCAGTAGATGGATGAAGGAGGGTAAAGGATGAAGCCAGTTAAGGGATCAGGAGGTTTGGAGTGGGAGCAGGAGAGTGATAGATGGAATCAGACAAAGGAAAAAAAAAGCCAAATGGAGTGGGGGAAGGGTAGGGGTGAGGAGGAAGTTGAGGATGGAGATAACCACTGAATGAAGGGGATAGGTGGACCATATTTGGGAGTGATGGTGGCCAGATGCAAACAATGGGGAGCAGATGGGTTTGTGGATAGTGGGGAGAAGGGGAAAGGAACTGGGTAATGAGATGGGGAGGGGATGCAAGGTGTTTTATTTTAGATGTACAACATGGTAACTGGTCCTTCCAGCCCATGAGCTCGTGCCACCCAATTACAGTGTACCCAATTAAACTACAAGCCCTGTATGTTTTGAAATGTGGTAGGAAACCCACACAAACACAGGGAGAAATACAAACTCCTGACAGACAGCACCAGATTTGAACCCGGTTCGCTGGTGCTATAACAATATTTGCACTAACCGCTACTTTCACCTTGCCAGCCTGCATAATATCCTCATTACTGCAGTGCAAAGTCAGCCTAGATTTTGCATTCATGTGTGTAAATAATTAAAATCACTCAGAATCACAGGGAGAGAGTTCATTTGGAATGGACAATAAGTGCCCACATATTCACATCCAAGAACATGATACACCACACAAACTCCCTCTCACCGACATCTAACTTCATCCAGTGCATTGTCTATTCCACAATGCATTCATGTAATTCTCCTCCAGAAATTGCATATTCCAACTAACCTCTGCTTCACAATGCTTCTTACAGAATTTATTAGTAATTTTCTTATTTACTAAAAGACAGAAATTACTGGAAATATTAGGCAGGTCCATCATGTGGGAGAGAATCAATTAGCAATGGTTTTCACAAAATAAGACCTGGTGTAATCTACTTGGCCTCCCAAGCATGTCCCACTATTTAATCAAATCATAGCTTATCTGCCCCAGGCCTCATCTCCTGACCAAACTTTCAACAAATTATCGACTTCCTTTTAAATATCCGCAATGGACTGGCCTTTCCAACCACCCAAGATGGATAATTCCAGAAATTTGTTATCTTCTGTGAGAAGAAAGACCATTCACCAGAAATGTTTACTTTGTTTCCATCTCCACAGATGCTGCCAAACACAAGAGTATTTCCAGATATGGATCAGCCGATATGAATGAATTATGTAAAGTGTCATTACATTGCTAAAACTAATAATTATTCAAAGATCATAAAAGAATAGAGAGAAAATATGGTTTCTCTACCACAAACCATCACTTTAAACATCCCCTCCTGCTTCTTGTGGCCAACTTTCTATGTGAAAGAATCCCAAACATTGTTTTGCTAATAATTCATTCTGGTGCCTCAGTTATGTGGCACGGTTGGCGAGATGGGTAGCGCAACACCTTTACAGCTGCAGCGATTGGGACTGGGTTCCGAATCCTGCACTTTCTGTAAAGAGTTTTCCCTAGGGCTCCAGTTTCCTCTCACCATTCGAAACATACGGGGATGTAGGTTAATTGAGCGGCACTGATTCATAGGCTGAAATGTCCTGTTGCCATGCTGTATGTCTAAATTTATGTCTGTTCTTTCATTTTGCTTATCTGGTCAAACATTCTTAACATTTTTCATTCCTTAGTTTTTGAGTTTACATTATTCTCTCGATTCTACCACATTTTCTAACTTTTTTTTAATATAAACACACTTCTTGTTATCTCCTTTAAACTCATTCTAATCAAACTGTGGCTCACTTACTGTTGTTTCTTGAATTACAGATTGACTGATTTTTTTGAAGGTTCTCTCTCTCCCTTTTCATACTTCCCACTCCCCTTCAATTCTAACATCACCAACCCTCTCCTGATAAAAATATACCCATAACATCATTGCCTTTGAAAACTATTGGCAAATTTCCAACTCTCTTTCGTTGTCTTCTCCCAGGGCCAACTTAATGTTTCCAACTGAATCTTTTGCAGCCACACGTCAAGTCTCGCAACTGCATAGAATTGGCTTCTGTAATGGTCACTTTCTATAACTTTGTAGCTATATTCTTGGTGAACCATAACTCCCTATCTTAACCAACCCTTCTTCAGTCTTTGATGAGAATGATTATTAATGCCTTTTCCAACCCCTCTCCTCTGCCATCTTTTTAAATGGGTTCACTCTCGCTTGGCTCAATTTTTATGTAACAAATCAAAACCCAATGCTCTCCTGCAATACTCCCCTTCACTTTTGACAAACCCAAGGATTTAGAACATGGAAAAATACAGCCCTTCCTACCACAGTGTCTGTGCCAACTCTTTAAAATCTACTTTGCAACCAAATTGTTAGCCATCTGTCCTGGTATCTCTACCTGGAGCACTGTGTCAAAAATGATTTTGTTGACTTTGCTCTTGGTATTGTTCTTTTGCAATATTCAGAATGTTGGTAAATAGGAGCTTTTTTGTGCTTTTCATACTTCTGGCTTCTATGGGAATCAAAAGTCTTGGGAAATCAATAGGTGAATCATTCACTTGAAATAATTAGTCTATGAGCTACTTTCATTGCCACAATTTTATGTGGCTGTTTCAGTTACATTTCTGGCCAAAGTATCCCTGTGAACATTGATGGTGGGGTGAGGGAACTGTTAACAATGGCAACACAAGCCAAATGATTTTGGCAATTGCATTGCACTTTGAAATTGACAGCAACTTCTGGAGTGTCTACATCTGCATCTAAACCTGGAAATCCAACAATTTATTTCTCTGTTAAGCCCAACCTTCCACAAGTAGCACCATTTTTCATCTTCTGCAAAATCTCGATAAGTCAAACAACTGATGGAAATTTCAACTACAGTATTTATGCACCTTTCTCATTGTTAACAGTTGAGTTATATTGCATTCTGGCTCTAAATATCTAATTTTATATGTGTAGCTGGAATTCACTCAGATAATGATATAAAAATATAATGGATTTCATAACAATAAGAATTATATATTGTATAAGGTGTGATTATAATGTATCAGGATGAATCTTAATGTTTACCTTATGCTCTGTAAAACCTTTAGTTAAAATTTTACTTCTTGCTTTTGCTGCCTTCAAGAATATTTTCATTGTAATTGGTGATCAAACACCCCAGTGACATCAGCATTGTTGATCGCCAGTGATGCCTGACAGCACTGATGAGGTTGTCCTGGACAAAGCAATAAATGGCCAGCTATCTTCTAAGTCAGCGATAAGCATCAGAACTTCCCCATTGACCTGAAAATCCAGACGGTGTCACACATGGGATGGTTATGAGATGAAGAGGCTGAAATATATAGATGGAGCATTTTATTTAATTAAGAACGCCAGGTGAAACATAACATTTAAGATAGAACTAAACAAGTACTAAAGAAGGGAAATATATTTAACAAGTAAAATTGAAAATAGGAATAGAGGAGACTGCTTCTACTCAAAGTGACTAATAAAAGTAAAATTGCCTTGTTGGAGACGCAGCATCTGAGGGGAAGTGATATTTCAGTTTGATGGCTTTACATCAGAAATGGAAAATAATCGGGATAATAATTTGGTTAAAAAGAGTGAACAAAAGATTTGAGATGCTGGAGTGATTGTGGCAAAATGACGATAGAGTTCAGCCAAAAATGAGTAATGTTTATTGTCATATACATTGCATAATGTACATATGCACTGACATTCTTCCTTGCTGTAGCTGAACACATATTTTATATACATTACGTTAAATTTGAAATGGATAATACATACAAAAGAAAGATAGAAAATAAATATTTATGGTTACCGTGGTGTTATAGCAGTTCAGTGTCCGGAGTATTTTATGATTAGTGTAGTAACGGAAGGCTCAAGAGTCTTAATGTTGTTTTATTTTTTTTAAAAGATGAGTCTACAGGAGATGTAAATGGGTATATCAGAATCATTACTTAGAATTGTTGAACTCTTGGAGGAAAGAAAATATTTTATTGGCTTGTGATGGAATTTTTTTTTACAAGCAAATCAAAATAAGGCTCAGTTACCCAGGGCAGTTTTTTTGTAAATGGGCTTTAAATAGTACAATGGATTTAAATATTTAAAAACAAGTAAGGGGTCATTTTGACTTTGGGAAATAGTGCAGTGATCAATATCAAATCAGCTGCTTTTGATTAAATATTCTTATTTGAAGTTATGATTAAAAGAGATCTGATTTGATGTTGTCTATTTTATACTTTATTTTATATGTATATTTTATATATCGAATCCACACTGCTGAAGATCAAACTGCACTGGGTAGGTCACGTCTCCAGAATGGAGGACCATCGCCTTCCCAAGATCGTGTTATATGGCGAGCTCTCCACTGGCCACCGAGACAGAGGTGCACCAAAGAAGAGGTACAAGGACTGCCTAAAGAAAGCTCTTGGTGCCTGCCACATTGTCCATCATCAGTGGGCTGATATCGCCTCAAACCGTGCATCTTGGTGTCTCACAGTTCGGCGGGCAGCAACCTCCTTTGAAGAAGACCGCAGAGCCCACCTCACTGTCAAAAGACAAAGGAGGAAAAACCCAACACCCAGCCCCAACCAACCAATTTTCCCTTGCAACCACTGCAACCGTGTCTGCCTGTCCCGCATCGGACTTGTCAGCCACAAACGAGCCTGCAGCTGACGTGGACATTACCCCTCCATAAATCTTTGTCTGCGACGCCAAGCCAAAGAAGATATTCATTATAACCCATGCAGTATCTCTGACTAATTTGAATATTTTCTAACATGTTTCATTTATTTCTTTTACTATATTTCCTTTGGCATTTTGCCACATGTAGAGAGGGCAATTACATATATGAGCTAACAGTTATAAATCTAGTCACCTGGAATTTCCATGAGTGTTCTTTGTAATGGAAATCAGTACGTACTGCTTTGCAAATAACTCCTGAATTTCCCACAAAATCTATTGTAAATGAGTTGGAGAATCTTTGAGAAATTCCTGGGGAATATATTCCAATGAATTTTTTTTTGTGGGTAAGAATCTAAAACTGGAATATTCTGACTTTCAGCATAGAGCCTCATCCACATAAAAGGTGATGGGTACTCGGGAGCTTATAATCGCTATAATATTGGATGTTCAGTACATTGGAAACAACAGAATGGGATCCATGAGCTGTCTACTGATTGCAAAGTCTGGTCATTGCACACAAGTTGAAAAAAAGAAATTCGCATTTCAGAGAAAGGTGGAGAGACATTGCGTTTAACTTTGCCTTACTGACAGTGTGCACCCAAACCCACACCCCCACACACACACCCCCTCTCTCTCCCCACAGCAGGCTTTATTACAAAACTCTGCTCAGTCACTTCTGCAGATCTTCTCTGAAGGTGTTAAAACCTGCCTAGCTCAATGTTTGAATGGTTCCAGCTCAAGGTGAAATCTTGGGTCATGTATCTCATCGCTATATTGAGCAGAGACCTGAAGTTTCCTCAAAGTGGGAAACCTGGCCTCTGATTTTAACACAATGGTTTTTCAATTTACTTTTAAATTTCATCAGCTGCTTCTGTTTTCTTTCAATGTTCTTTCTTTTAAGTGTTAACTTCCTTATAACCTTTCTCATTATTAGGGACCCCAGGCAATGCTCATGGCAACTTTGTTTGCCTCACGGCAGACAAAAGTTGAAGTATATTACATTTTTAAGTATTATTTAATGACAATAAAAGGCACCTTGAACCTTGAACCTTACCTTCTGTTGTTCCTCCTTGAAAACATTTCCTCAATTTGTTTGTTTTTTCCCCTGATCACCATTCTTTGGGGAAGCTGTGAAGGGGAAGCTGTGAAGGTGTAGAACAGTGTGCAGAGGATATTCAATAGAATTGCTCGAGAGATGCAGCATTTCAATGACAAGGTTAGATTGCAGAAGCTCTTTGGTGCAAAAAAGATTAAAAGGAGATTTAACAGAAATGACAAAATTATGATATGTTTCGGCAGAGTAAATAGAGAAAAGCTGTTTTCGTCTAAAGGACACTTCTGGGGACATAGATTGAAATTGATGGGTAAAAAGAACCAGGGGAATTTTGGGAAAAGAAGTATTTTATGCAGAGGGTAATGATGCTCAGGAAGGATGATGGGAACAGAGTCAGTCAGGGCTCATAAAATGGAAATGGACAGAGAAAATAAGCTATGGAGAAGAGTGGGGAATGGAATTGAATGGATTGATCTACGAGAAGCTGGCTTGAAATCAAGACCCTACTGTGCTCCAGTGATGCTGCATTATTCTGCTCTCTCCCTGTCCTCTTGTTTTTTTTTAAGGTTTTGATTGCACAATAAAATTGGTTTGATTACACAATAAAATCTAAAGACACAGAAGTTGAGAAAGCAAATCAAATTACAAAACCAGCAGGCTGTGATCAATTCCTCCAAGCAACTGGGAAATGAGAACATTCAAATTTAGTATAATTTAGTGTCGAAATATAACAAAAATACAGCAGCCATGCTTCTGTATTAATGCCCAGAGTGGTAAAACTCATACTTCATATTTTGCAAGATGTGGAACTCTGTGTTCTGCACTCTCCAACTAAGATCTTCATCAGGTTATATTTTATGTATTATGTATAGAGGAAAAATAGATACATTCCTTAACATGAGTGTCCAATTTGAGGCGACGGAGTACCTATTTTGTTTATTTTGTACAGAGGCAACTATTGATAAACAGCAAGAACAGATATTTTACCTGATAGCTATGGCTTTAAAAGTCAAATCATTGCAATTAAAATGTCCTGGCAGTACTAGCAGAAGGATGCTTCAAGACCAGCTGAGTTCCTCCAACATTTCTGTCTGCTTTCAGTACCAGCATGTTGCTCACACCCACGGTTCTCAAGAAGACGTGGGAAATCATTTCATTGAGCCACTTTCCTCAGTACTGAATCACAGGATGGACCAAGTGATAAGTGACTTTGTCTTCCTTAAGGCAGACAAAGTTAAAGAATTTCATGTATGTAACATTCTAAATGTCGTATTATGTGACAATAAAGGAACCTTTACCTTTACACTGTGTCAAAATTATATAACTCTCTATCCATTAGCTCTGTGAAGTATCTCCAGCACAAGGACTGCAGCTCATAGAGCTTGGACTCAAACACCCATGAAGAAGGCCCTTCAGCCTATTGAGTCTGTGCTGACCACCATTTATATTTGTCCCACACTATTCCCATTTTATTCTCATCACTAGGACCAATTAATCTACAAACTTGTATGACTTTAGAATGTGGGAGGAAAATAAAGCACCCAGAGGAAACCTAAGCAATCACAGGGAGAATGCACAAACTCTACACAGACTGCACCTGAGGTTAGGATCAAACCTATGTCTCTGGCTGCTGGGTGGTAACTACTCAATTCATTTCCACCACTGTGCATTTGATAAGAAAGTGTTTCAACTCAGTTGTGTAAAGTTTAACGAAAGATGTGTATTAAATGCTACTCTGAGGAAGATGAGGAATTAGCAAATTGTTAGTTAGAGGCAAACAGGTTGAACTGGATTCATGAACCCAATTTTCCTAGTTCCTTTGTCAGTGGATTCTAGAAATGAGGCAACTTTTCCTGCAATAGTATCACGGCATTTAGCTGCATAATGGGCAATCAATTTGTTGAATTTAACGTGGGAGATTGAAGGGGTTGAGGGGTGGGGAATGGAAAAGAGGATGGGTCTGAGAGGCAATGGGTGCAATAGAAGGAAGATGAGTTAAGGATTAGGAGAGGGAATAGAGGAGCAGAGGGAGGAGGAGTGCAGTGGCAGAAGGAGCTGTAGAGTGGTGGACAGTAATGGGGTGAAAGAAACAAGAGATAGGAGAGAAAGAGTGTGCCTAGGGGTAGAGAAGGTGTGAGCTAATGGCAAGAGAGTGAGAGCAAATCAAACCAGGTTCTCTTTTGTAATGATTGCAATCTGGGATTAGCCTATCATTCCATTTGTACCCTTTCCCATACGTCTTTTTCATGGTACCCGTTTCTCCTTTCCTTTCACTCTCTCTCTCTCTCTCTCTCTCTCTCTCTCTCTCTCTCTCTCTCTCTCTCTCTCTCTTTCCCCCTCCATTTCTTGCCTTTCTCTAACCTCTCCTCTCTGCCATTCTGAATTCTTTCAGTCTCCCCACTGTTTCTTTGTCCCCCTCCATTTCCCTCTCACTCTCCCCTTCCTTCCCTCACTTGTCTCTCCAACAAGCTCCCCCTCCTCACTCTCTCCCCTTCTAGTCACAATGTGTTGTGCTGATGGCTGGCACCGCCTCCCAGCTCTGCCCCCATCTGCTCACATATAACCCTGGTTTCTTGCCTAAACCCAGAACCTTTCTGAAGATGACTGTGAGACCCTATCCTTATTATAAACTAATAAAAGCTTTTGTTCTCTCTCCAGTCATGAGAACTTTTATTCGCGCTACAATTTTATTAGCTTATTCCCTAATAATGGAAGCGCTACTCAAGCCAGGTATGCTACTGATAGACTCTCTGTCCCCGACGCGGCTGAGGAGTTCACGTACTGACTAGACTGCTTCCAGGCCCTGAAGGCGACTGAAGACATCTTCCACACCAATGAACTCAAGAGGTTCACACTCGTTTTGAGGGTAGGCACGAAAGGGTATGCAGTCATCAGGGACTGCTCTACATAAGATGCTGCCATCGAGGTGTTGAAGGCTAGGTACCTGAAGTCACAGAACAAGGTCCTAGCGAGGCAATGACTTGCTCTACCATTGATGACTACTTGTTGCATCTGCAGACACTTGCCAAGAAGTGCAGGTACGAAGCGGCTACAGGCCACGTTCACGGGGAAGAACAGATCCGAGACACTCTAGTCATGGGGGTCTGCTCGAGGTACATGAGGCAGCGACTGCTAAAGTTGGGAAAGAAGGACCTGGCTAGCCACATTGAACTGGCCAAATCACTGGAACAGGCCAAGCTTGAGAACGACAACCTCAAAGCCAGCGAGCTCGCTTACCCAGGTGATCCCTTCCAAGGACCAGCTGCTCCCACTACCCCTGCCCTAACGACTTCCGCTTCCCATGCTAGGGATTGCTTTTTCTGCGGCAACAGCCAGCATCCCCGATCTCAGTGCCCAGCAAAAGATTCAGGGTGGTCCAGCTGTGGCAAGAAAGGGCATTGGGAGAGGGTTTGTCATGTGAGGGGAAGCGTGGGGAAGTCCGCAGCCTGCACCACTCCTGGATCCAATTCCAGCCCCAAATCATCTACCCTGAATTCACCTGAACCCATTTGCTGCACTACATGCCAATGGAGGGTGGCAGTGAGGAAACGGCACAAAAAGGCTCACCCAAATCCAAACTCGGTGTCGTCATCATCAGAGGAAGAAGGAGGGCGGCCATCTTGCCACTCCACGGGGTCGACACCATTATACCTACGCAGGGCAACCCAGCACGGTGGGGGCCACTTGGGTGAGAAGCATGGAGTCTCTGGGGACCTGGCTTCGATGGTTTTAAATCAGGACAGACCTTACCAGCTCAGCAATTCCATAGTGACTATGAAGGAAAACAGACATTCCACTAAATGCCTAATTGATATGGGCTCTACTGAAAGCTTCACAGACTCACGGACTGAGCAAGAGTACAACCTGAAGATGTATCCTTCTAATTACTGCATTTTTCTTGCATCTCATTCACATTCTACACATGTTCAACAACATTGTATAGTACATCTGTCATTTGAAGGGGGGAATCTGTAAATTTCGCTTATATATACACTTGATGAATTGTGTGCTCTGGTGCTGTTTGGTGTGGACATCCTGTGTCACCTTAAATGCGTGACCTTGGAGTATTCTGGTCCCATCCACCCTGTAACATTTTGGAACTGGAGGGCTCCTAAAATCAGAACCTACATGCAGCCTCTCTACACTGAATATCAACTCCACCCCCCCCCCCCCCACCCCCACTTCCTGAATATGTCCTCAGACTGAAAACTCATTGCTACCAAGAGCAGGATGTACAGCACAGCAGACCAAGATTTCTTAAAGTCTGAGGCACAACGTCTGCTTGGCAAAGGACCATTGAACCTAGCACCAGTCCATGGAGAGTGCAAGTGATAATGGTAAAAGGGGAAAATAAGTCCAGGCTAGTAATGACTATAGCCAAACTATTAATCAGTACACAGTCATGAACATATACTCCCTCCCTTGTATTTCTGACATGGTGAGCAATACGGACGTAGCCCTGGCCGCTATCCTCAACCAGGCAGGCAGGCCGATTGCATTTTTCTTCATGGACATTACAAGGCTACGAGCTCCAGAACCCATCAGTGGAAAAGGAGGCTCAAGCCATTGTAGAAGCCATAAGGCACTGGAGACACTACTTGGCTGGTAGAAGATTTACACTCCTCACTGACCAGCGCTCTGTCGCATTCATGTTCAATAATGTCAAGAGGGGCAAAGTCACGAATGACAGAATTGCTAGATGGAGAATTGAGCTCTTCACCTACAATTAGGACATTGCCTATCAGTCAGGAGCCTTTCATGACCCTCCAGATGCCTTATCCAGAGGAAGCTGTGCCTCTGCACACACCGACCAACTGCGGTCTCTACATAATGAGCTCTGCTATCCAGGGGTCACCCGCATGGCTCATTTTGTCAAGGCGCACAATCTACCCTACTCCATGGAAGACATCAAGAAAATGGCCAGGTCTTACCAGGTCTGTGTGGAGTGAAAGCCGCACTTCTATCGCCCCGCAAAGGCACACCTGATCAAGTCATCCAGGCCCTTTGAACGTCTCAGTGTCAATTTTAAAGGACCTCTCTCCTCCACAAATGGGAACACCTCCTTCCTCACTGTCATTTATGAGTACTCCCACTTCCCATTCACCCTCCCATATCCAGACACGTCCACGTCATCAGTCATAAATGGCCTAGATTCCATTTTTGCCCTGTTCGGGTATCCTAGCTATATTCATAGTGACCGGGGTTCAGCCTTTATGAATGATGAGCTACGTCAGTAACTGCTGGTGAGGGGCATTGTGTCCAGCAGGACTACTAGCTACAACCCCTGGGGGAATGGGCAGGTTGAAAAGGAAAACACCATGATCTGGAAGGCTGTCAAACTGGCCCTGAAGTCAAAAGGCCTTCCAGACTCTCACTGGCAGCATGTCCTCCCCATGGCGCTCCATTCCATCTGGTCGCTATTATATACCGGGACCAACGCTACTCCTCATGAGCTCCTATTCACTTTTGAAAGAAGGTTGGCATCGGGAACCACTCCTGGTCCAGTCCTTCTCAGGAAGCATGTGAGGAGAAGCAAGACCGACCCCCTGGTGGAAAGGGTGAAAACTGCTCCACGCCAATCCCAGGTACGTCTTTGTGGAGTACCCGGATGGCAGGGAGGACATCAGGGACCTGGCACCCACCGGAACAGAGGGTCCATTGCCTCAGGTGCCCTGCAAGCCTCAGAGCTCATTCTCACCACCTCCAGTCAGGGGATCCGGTTCAGGAGGAAAGTGCATTTCCCTCCACCTTTGAGCTGCAGATCTAGCCCTTCACAAGGAGACCAGGAATCCAAGGCCCCCCAGTGCTAAGGCACTCCACCTGGATCTCCAGACCCCCAGACCACTTAAATCTGTATCTTTCAACCATTTTTTTCTGAACCCATGTTCACTCTCTTCATTCACAGACCCTAAATTCTACAGGAAGAGGTGATTGCAGTGAACTGGGATTTACTGATGGTGTGTTGTGCTGATGGCTGGCTCCGTCCCCATCTGCTCACCTATAACTCTAGTTTCCTGCCTAAACCTGGAACCCTTCTGAACCCTACTGTTAGACCCTACCCTTAATTATAAGCTAATAACAGTTGTGAATGATTTTATTCACGCTACAATCCCTCCTCCTCTTTCCATCTCCATTTTTTCTCTCCTTATCCCCTTCCTCTTCTCCCAGTCCCTCAGTCTCCCATCAGGTTACAGAAATATTGATTAAGATGTCATCAGCACTGGAAGGCTGAGGTAATAGGAAAGACTAGATAGGCAGAAACTGTTTTCTCCCTGGAGCACAGGACACTTCTAGCCTGAAAGTACACATACTTTTTCCAGGGATAGGGGTGTCTAAAGCTATAGGGCATAAACCAGGGTGGACAACCATGGGCCAAATGTATCCAGCCCAGAACACAATCAAAATTACCATGTGCACCCTGCCCGCTGCCTTCATCCACCCCCACCCCCCCCCCCCCCCAGCCCGCCGTTCAACTACTGACACTCCATCCGACCCATGAATGGTAAAACATTTAAAGGGGATCTGAGGGGAAGTTTTGAAATGCAGAGAGTGGTGGGTATACAGAACAAGCTGCCAGAGGAAGTGGTGGAGACAGATACAAATAAAATGTTCAAATGACATTTGAAATATGGTTAGCATAGAGCAGCATGGTTAGTGCAATGCTATTACAGAGCCAGTGATGCAGGTTCAAATCTGGCACTGTCTTAATTTAAAAAAAATTGTAGATACAGCATGTTAACAGACCCTTCCAGACCATAAGCTCAAGCTGCCCAAATATACCAATTGATCTACAAAGGATGAGAAGAAACCGGAACACCTGCAGGAAACCCACGCAGTCACAGGGAGAAAGTACAAACTCCTTACAGACGGATTGAAACCTGGATTGCTAGCGCTATTTCTACATTCTCACGTATCTGCATGGGTTCCCTCCAGATGCTTCAGTTTCCTCGCAAAAAAGTATATGGGGTTGTTAGGCTAATTTTTCACGCGGGTGCTTTGGGGCAGTGGGAGCTTGTGGGCTGGAAGGACCTGTTACCGTGCTGTATTTCAAAATTAAAAATAAATATTTGGACTGGTCAGTGACAGGAAAGGTCTAAAGGCTTATGGGCCCAATGCAGGCAAAACGCACAAGATCTGGAATGCAACTTGGTTGCCATGGACGAATTGCGCTGAAGTGTCTGTCTCAGTGCTCAAGAACTCCATGACTCTGATTCTTGACTTTATATTAAGAACATCTTGGACATTGAACCACCCATATCTTGGTAAAAGTTTTGACTCTCCTCATCTTTTTCATGACTGCTGACTCATGGCTATTGATTTGAATAAACTCTCTCTGCAATTTCTCAAGACCTGCTGAGCACTAATGGTTTCTGCCAGATGCGCAAGTAACACTATGTTTCTCTTTCCTCTCAAAACTCGGGATCTCCAAGGGGAAGGCATAGCAATAACTAAGGTCCTAGTTTAAAGGTTCACGATAAGGTGAGGTGTATTCTGGATCAATAGCTGAGGGCCACTGTTTAAGGTTTAAATTTGTTTTAAAATCCCATGAATTATTTGCTCAGGGGTTGAAAATGAATGATGTTGTGTTCATTAATGTTAAAGGATAGTAATAACTTGAAAATGTTGATTAAAAATGTGCACATTATTTATGGATAAAATACATTTTGAAATTTAAAAAATAATGTTAATTGCATTGAGGGTTTCTATTTCCACTCTTCTTTCAAGCAGCACATTCCAATATTTTATAATACTTGGGTGGAATATTTCCTCTATTCCTTGTTCTTATTGCCTTCAAGCTATACCAGCTATGTCATGGGTGGCCAAACATTTTTTTTGGTTGTGGGCTACACACAATAAAATATAAGGAGCCACAGGCCAAATCATATTAAGCCTGTGTAGTGGATTGTGCATGAGCAGTGAAAAGACTGAGACAACAGGCTGAGAGCTCAAGTAAAACAACTGCTTTATTTTGAATTCCGCTCTGCAGCCTTTAAGGCTGTGTCTGGGCCTGCCCCTCGTGTTCCGGAACTTGTGTCACGCTGACACAAATGCACAAGTGCCCTTCCAATCTGAACGGGAAAAGAAGGTCCTGCGATGCCATCTTTGCCACGGCTGCCCTGCTGACCGCGCATGAGAAGCAGGGCTGGTTCGTCACTACAATGTGCATCACCCGCCCCCCCCAGAACCGGCACCGATGGTCTCACGATGGATCAAGGGTGAGGTCTACTGTCTTGGTGTCTGACCCCTACATACCGGTGGGGGGACCTGTACTGGTTGTGATAAGTCCAGGTGGCCTGGTTTCAAACGGTCTAGTGTGAACAGTTTCTCCTTGCGCACAATGTCGAGCGTAAAGGTGGATGTATTTCTTTGCAGCGCCTTGTAGGGTCCCTCATAAGGGCACTGAAGGGGAGTCCTGTGCATGCCCCTTTGCACAAATACATGCTCACAGGAGGATAAGTCTGGGAGGCAGTTGCAAGGTGGCTGACCGTGTCGCAATGTTATCAGTGGTGCAAGGGAGCCCAATTTGTCTCGCAGCCTCTCGAGGATGACTATGGTGTTGGTAGTTTGATTGGGTGCTGATGGAAGGAACTGGCCTGGGACCACAAGGATCTCACCATAGAATAGTTCAGCTGAAGAGGTTTTGAGATCATCCTTAGGCACTTGGTCGACATGGACGAGTTGCGCTGAAGTGTCTGTCTCAGAGTTCTAGAACTCCATGACTCTGATTCTTGACTTTATGTTAAGATCATCTTGCACATTAAATGACCCATATCTTGTTAAAAGTTTTGACTCATCAACCAAGAGCAGTTTGTCTACCCAGTTGGGCTTCTCAAGCTGTGCCATCAGTGCTGATTTCAGGTGACAATAAAAATGCTTGAACAGCCATTGGCCTGAGGATGTTAGACCATGGAGCAATGCAGTTGGGTGCCCGTGAATTTGGAGAGATCATTCCACAGGGCAGAGGTGAACTGAGCTCCTCATTTGGTCATTATGTGCACTGGGACATCAAAACGGGAGACCCAGGTGGAGAGGAAAACTCTGGCGCATGTATCAGTGAAGTTGTCCGGGAGGGGGGATGGCTTCTGGCCATCGAGTGAACCTGTCCATCACTGTGAGCAGGTAGCATGACCCATGGGAGACTTGCAAGGTGGATGTGCTGGAACCTGTGGGTTGGAGCATGAAACTGCTGGACTTGGTGCCTGGTGTGTTGCTGGACCTTTGCAGTCTGGCAGTCTGTGCAGGTTTTCACCCACTCTGTGATTTGCTTGCGTAGCCCGTGCCAGACAAATCGGGAGGATATCAGCTGCATTGTCATTCAGATGGAGAGGTGAGACAAGCTGTGGATCATATTGAAAACTGTTTTCCTCTATTGGGCAGGGACCAGTGGCCAGGGTTAGCCCAAGGTGATGTTACAGAGGAGCATAGTGCCATTGGCGTCAAGTGGGAGATCCTGGAGATGCAATCCCATGACTGCAGTCCTGAAGCTGTGCATTTCAGGGTCATCTTTCTGGGTGTGAGCCAGATCATGGTAGTTGATGCCTTGTGATAAGGCGTTGACCGCTGGCCTGGATATTGCGGCAGCGACAACGTTTTATTTTCCAGAAAGATGGTGGATGGAGGTGGTAAATTCAGAGATGTAGGATAAGTGCCTCTGCTTTCGGGTGAAGGTCAAAGTGACTGGCTTGTGATCCATGTAGACAGTGAACAGCTGTCCCTCCAGGAAGTAGCAGAAATGGCAGATGGCTAGGTGGAGGGCTAGCAGCTCTCTGTTGAATGCACTGTATTTCAGTTCGGGCAGTCGCAGGTGGGGACTTAAAAAGGCAAGAGGTCTCCATGAGTCATTAACAAACTGTTCCAGGACCGTGCCTACTGCCATGTTGGACACGTCGACTGTGAGGGCAGTCGGTACATCCATTCATGTGTGGACTAGCATGGTTGCATGGGCCAGGGCATCCTTGAAAGCACTGTGAGCTTCGTCCATCCACGTGATCTCCTTCTTAAAATCGATCATTAGAATGAAGAGAGGCGCATAATCCTGGCTGAAGTGGGGATGAACCTGTTGTAAAAGTTCACCATGCTCACAAATTCTTGTAGCCCCTTCAGTGTCGATGGTCTGGCGATCTGTCGTATGGCTTCCACTTTGTCGGGTAGCGGGTTGGCGCCATCTCAGGGACTCCAGCTGCTGTTGGACTTTGGTACTAAGTGGAGAGGTGAGGACCATGGACTGTCAGAATGACAGACTATGCTGAGCTCTTCCATGAGTTTGAACTCTTCCTTGGCGAGGTTGAGTTTATCTGGGGCTAGATGATGGGCTCGCAAATGCAATTGCAGGCCAGTGGTCGCGATGTGGTGCTGGACACTGTATTTAGGCATGATGACGATGAATTGGGGGAACAGAATGGAGGGAAAACTAGCGAGAAGGCAGCTTTATTGGCCGTGTGGAGTCTCCACAGAAGCGAGCTGGGTGGACGGCTTGTTGGATGTTCTGAGGGGCACCGTCTACAAAGTCTCTGCATGAACTAATTGTCTGCCCTGAAGGTCCACCAGTAGGGAGTGTGCCTGTAGGAAATCTGCACCTAATAGAGGCTTGTCCACCAAAACCAGTATGAATGACCAATTAAAGGCGGTCTTGCCAAAATGTACAGGAATTAGCCTCTTTCCAAAAGTTTTAATGGCAGTGTTGTTGGCGACGTGCAGGGAGGGGCCGTGAGGTCTCATGCTCTCATGCATGTAGCAACATACGGGGAATGACACTTATCTTTTCTCCCCTGTCCACAAGGATCCTGGAGCCCGAGATCCTGTCCCAGACATGGAGAAAGGTGTTCGGTCAGCCAGCTGCCTCAGCCACTAATGATGGATGACCCTGTCATTTCCCGGAAATGAGCACGGCTGGCAGCACTTGCGAGCTGATGCCCCCAACATTGATGGGTCCAGCCTTTCTATTCCTGGTGGGGCGGGGCCTGTTGTTCATCTGGTGTACTGGTCCAGACTGGAAGGGCTTGTGTCAGTGTGACACAAGTTCTGGAACACGAGGGGTGGGCCGCCCTTATTGGCAGCCATGTAACGTGGTTGACTGAGGCTATGGTCTTGCGTTTGGAGGGGTAGAGAATGTCTGATAGTGCCGCAACCTTCTGCGGGTCACTGAAATCCGTGTCACCCAATAGGAGACTGATGTCTTTGGGATTTGCTTGAGGAATGCCTGCTTGAACATGAGGCAGGGCTTGTGCTCTTCTGCCGGTGTGAGCACTTCGTCCATGAGGGCGGACGGTGTTCTATTGCTTAGGCCATCTAAGTGAAGGACCCTGGCGGCCCTCTTGCGTCATGAAAACCTGTATATGCTAATAAGGAGGTTTTTAAGAGCCATGTATTTATCTTCCTCTGGCGGCGCCTGGATGAGGTAATCGACTCATGAGGCGGCTTCCTGGTTGAGTGAGCTGATGACGTAGAAGTATCTCGTCGAATTGGAGGTTATCTGTTTGACCTGGAACTGAACCTCCTCTTGGCTAAACCAAGTGCGGGGTCTTTCATCCAGAATGTTGGCAGCTTCAACTCATCGCTGCCTACGGCTGACGGTTCCTTTGTGCCAAGTCTTCAGGACGTGGAGACTCATTGGGGGTCACCAGTGTAATGGGTTGTGTGTGAGCGCAGTGAAAAGACTGAGACAACAGGCTGAGAACTCGAGTAACACAACTGCTTTACTTTGAATTCTGCACTGCAGCCTTTAAGGCTGTGTCTGGGCCCACCACTCGCGTTCCAGAACTTGTGTCACACTGACACAAGCCCTTCCAGTCTGGACCAGAAGAGAAGGTCCTGCGGCGCCATCTTTGCCACAGTTGCCCCGCTGATTGCGCATGATAAGCAGGGCCCGTTCGCCGCTACAATTATATGCATCACCACACCTTGCTATTTTCAACCAATTACACTGCAGGGAAAAGGATGTTTTTAGACCAGGAAACCCCTGTGCCATTGAAAATTAATTTTTGACAAAAATAACTATACAACACTACTAAACAATCTGTTGACATTAAAATAGTTTTTTGATGTGCTCATGTATTATAGTAGAAGTTTCTGTATATGCTGGTCTTAAATTTAATTAAAATGAATACGATAAAACTCTCATTTAAAAAGTAGTGTAAAATAAAAAAAAAAGCTGGGAGCAAAATAAGAACAGGAGAAAAAATTAAGAAAGGGACAAGGCAGTCTCCAACATTCCTCCACAACTCTCAGTGAATATAATCAATGGCCCAAGTGTCCACCTTAATGAGTATGATGGCATCGGTAAATCTGAAGATAGGCTATTAAAGACAACAGATTCCTTGCAAATCAAACAAACACTTCCCCTTGACTTCTGTGAAAAAATATTGATTTTTCCCACTGTGTCTGAAATTTTTGGTACTCCCTTGCTATTTTCTGTCTTTTTGGTTCTGCCATGTTTAATCAACTGAAGTAAACATTTTTAATTGAGATAAACATTTGTTTTTAACCGAAGTAAACATTTTCACCAATGAGTGTCAATCCAGTTTTTGTTCCATGCGGATGCAATCACAAAGAAGACTCACCAGCTGCTATCCTTGTGAGGTATTTGAGGAGATTCAGTATGTCACCGAAGATTCTCGTAAACATCTACCATGGAGAGCATTATGGTTAGTTGCATCACTGCCTGGTATGGATAAACTCCAGAGGTCTGTTAACTTGGCCTGAGACATCACAGGCACCAGACTTCATTCCATCGAGGACATCTACATGAGGCAGTGTCTTAAAAAAGCAGCTTATTTCCTCAGACAGCCCCATCATCCAGGCCATGGCCTCTTCACTCTGCTACCAGCGGAAAAAAGATACAGGAGTCTAAAGATGAGCACTCAGTGGCACAAGGACTTTTTCCCCACTGCCATCGGATTCTTGAATTATCAATGAACCAAAGACACTGCTGTACTTTTTGTGCACTTTTTTTTATAGTAAGATGGTTATAATCTGAAAGTCTGGACATTGATGCTGCCACAAAACACCAAATTTCATGACTTGTTCATGACAATAAATTCTGATTCTGATCAAAATGGCAATGACATCTAGTCTTCAAATTAAGATGTGCAATGTACATACAGAGCAATTTATTGTTAGAGACTATATTCTAACAGGCCATATTCCATTTCGTTTTAAAAATTCACCCTGGACCACATAAAAATGAGCAATGGGCTGTGGATTGTAGTTTGGCCACCCCTGACTTAGGTACTGTCTTCCCTGCTTAATCTGCCTCTGCCTCATTGTAGACTCCTTCAGGCTTGAGAGGCTATGAAATGGCACTCTACACCAGCTCCTTCATTCTAATATTCTTAGACTAGCTTGATGCCAAGAGCAAACATTCTCAACCCACCTCTGAAAATCACTCTTTGGGCCAGGATTGGAAAAAAGGCAGCGATGTGGTCAGGAGCCAGAAGATCCTGACAAAACCCAATCTGGGCATGAGTGAGCAGATTATTGGAGAGTAAATGTCACTTGATACCCTTCTCATTTTGGAAGCTGTTTCTCTCTGATGTTCTGTGAAGGAGTTTTATTGATTCATAAGGTTGAAGGTGTCAGTAGACAGTAATGTTTTTTTTAGAAGGTAAACCCCATTAATTCCATCACTGGCATCTTAAGGGCTTTTTAATATGGAACATTACAGCACTGCACAGGCCCTTCAGCCCACAATGTTGTGCTGACTTATATATTCCTACCAAAAAATACTAAAAAATACTAAAATCTTCCTACCTTGTAACCCTCTTTTTCTTTCATCAATGTACCTATCTATGAGTCTCTTAAATGCCCCTAATGTTTCAATCTCCATCACCCCCCATGGCAAAAAAATGTACTCCTGAGATCTCTACAAAACTTTCCTCCTTTCAGTTTGTAGAGACGTCCCTTGGTGTTTGCTATTTCTGCCCTGGTAAAAATGCACTGGCTGTCCACCTTATCTATGCCACTCAGAATCTTTAGACCTCTATAAGTCTCCTCTGATCTTTCTTCACTCCAAAGAAAAAGTTTGAGCTCTGCTAACATTGCCTCTTATTTCTTATTTTTTTAATCCAGGCACCATCTCCTCTGCATCCACCCCATAGCTTCCACATCCTTCCTTTAATGAAGTGACCAGAACAGTACACAATATTTTAAGTGTAGACTCACCAGAAATTTGTAGAGTTGCAGCATGGCCTCTTGACTCCTGAACTCAGTCCTTCTACTAATGAAGCCCATCATCCCACAGGCCTTCTTAACTATCCTATCAACCTACTCAGCAACATTGAGAGATGTATTAATTTGAACCCCAAAGTCCCTTTGTTTCTCCACACTGTTAAGTTACCAACCATTAACTTCTGGTTTGACCTTCCAAAATGCACCATCTAAATCGTACCTGGATTTTTTTCAATGAGTTTTCATCTAAGCTGTTTCTTTTCCATGAATCCCATCCCTGTGTTCAAATTCCTCTGTCATCAAGCCTTTCTGTTACTCTATTTTCCTTTAGCCTTCCAAAATCTTTTGGTCCTCCACTTATAATCTCCATTACACTACTGAAATCCATTCTTCCACAATGTCTGCTGTATCTTCTGCTGCTAATTCCCTAAAATCACTTTGAATGACTCAGTATGAATTAGATTTGACAACACTCCTGTGAAAGCCCCTTGATATTTCTTTATTAGGTTAAAGAAAACAACACAAACACATTGTTGTTGGTGGTAGCAATAACCAATGGGGATACCTTGGCCATCTTTGCTAAATATCATCAACTTCTTTTCAATGACATTAATATACGCTATTTGGGAATATTTTTCTCCATATTGCAGAAATGAACACATTGAGTTCACTCTGTGTCAGATTTTTCAAGACGTAATGCCCATACCAGGCCCAAGAGTATATGGGAGTATACAAAAGTATGCAAGTGGATGTTGATGAACTGTGTGATTCATTTACTGCTAAGCATTGACATTGGGTCATAGTTGGAAAAGGTTTGCAAGATTTAAACATTTTCGTGACAAGAAAGTGGAAGTTAAGGCACCTTAGAGAAAATTAAAGTAGAGAAGAAAGAATCACGCGACTGCTTATTTTGAAACAGTATGCCATTTCAGATAGCCAAAAAGTTGAGATGTAAAGGTGGAGAAACTCCACAAAGACGCATAATCACCTACCTTTCTGAATATGTGGAGGCGGTTTCCGAACATCATATTCCAACCTCTCTCCAAGAGGGATAATCTCTTCAGCACAGCCCTCCGCCAATCAATCTGAATTTACAGCCACGCTAAGCGGCCATCAGTCTGCGACCCATCTCCCCACTCACCCCTCTCCCTCCAAGTAGGGGCAGCGGGGGCAGCGGGAGCTGTCAGCAGGGATTGTCGGGGCAGCGGGAGCCATTGGGGGCGGCTGGTGTGGGCTGTGATAGCCACACTGGGCCGCTTCGGCCTTCGAGGCTGCTCTCTGCAGCTCAAAACGTGGCAGAGCAATGGCATTCTTCTCTACCCATAATCCTCCACGCAGCTGGAACTGTTCTGGGAACCATAGAGTGGTTTCAGCTGTGTGGGGGAATTATGGATAGGAAAGATGGCCATTGCTCTGCCACGTATTGATAATGCCATGGCACCAGTTACCACACCTCCGTCGGATCCGGCGGGCGCTATGAGGTGCCTCTGGATATGAATGGGACGCTGGAGCAGCCTTTTAGGGCTGCTGTCTGAACGGTAAATTCCCATTTTTCTATCTGCTCTGTAGCCAGTCTCAAGGCAGAGGCCTGACATGAAATGGCCCTGTAACCCTAGTTCTGCATTCCCTGACAAGGGTAATAACCTCTCAATGTGATTTCAAGAGAAGAACATCAGAAGTTACAAAAGATCATGTTTCATCTTCTAAAGTCTATGAGTGTAGTCCCGAGTTCTTCTTCATGATACAACCTCTTCACTCCAGGAATTAACTACGAGATACCTTCCTGTACAGCGTTCGATCTAAGAACATCCACCTTAAACAAGGAGACAAGTGTTTGATTGTAATTCCACTAACACCTCAAAGTTCAAAGTTCAGATTTATTGTCAGGGTCCATGTATCACATCATATAATCCTGAGATTCTTTTTCCTGCAGGGCCAGGCTGAATTTCTACTTATTGGTAGAGCAGCAAAAAAAAACTACTCAAGAAAAGATACATATATAAAAGAGAGAAACAGTAAGGAAGTGCAAACAAACTGTGCAATACAGAAAATTAATATTCAATAATAAATCATGTGTCTTTGATTGGGTTTGTTCTTTTGGAGGTGGAGGGGTAGCAACTGTTCCTGAATTTGAGTCTTGTGGCACCTGAATTACTTTCCTGATAGCGGCAGCAGCAAGAACAGATCATGTCCTGGATGGTGTTGGATCCTTAATGATTTCTGCTGCTCTCTGACAGCAGCGTTCCCTGTAGATTTTCTCATTGATGGGGAGAGGTTTGCCTGTGATGTGCTGGGCTGCATCCACTACCTTTTGCAGGGATTTTCAGCTCAGAGGTATTGGTGCTCCCATACAAGGCCGTGATGCAGCCGGACAGCACACTTTCCACTTGCATACTAAATTAGTTTATTCTGAACATCAGAGCTCTGGTGTATTCTTTCACTGCCCACAAAGGTGCTTGGAGAAGGCCTGGAAATGTTAGGCACCTATAGAAAAACAATTTAAGGTGACATTTCAAATCACACTTTTCAGCAAAATTTTCCAAGATTTTCTCTTTTTGTACTGATAATGATAATGAGTTTATTGACATGCAGATTGTATAATGTACACATCACTTGCTGCAGCTATACAAGTACTTGTAAGGCAAGAACTATGATAGTAAAACAAATTCAATCCAGTTAAAAGACTAATCAATACACAAGATAGATAACAAATATTCAGAGTGATCCTAGTAGGAAAAGTGACTTGCAGTAAAGACCGTCCTTTTGTGCTTTCAGAACAGCCCATGATTAGTGAACCCAGGGGACCTCGGGGAAGTTCAAAAGTCTGATAGTTGGAAAAAAAATCTGTTCTTGAATTTGGATGTGCTGGTGTTCAGGCTTCTGTCCCTTCTGCCTGGAGGTAGCAGTGGGAAGAATTTGTGACCAGGGTGGGTTTGCTTATTTCACATCTCCATCAGTTCAGCACTTCAATTTTAAAGGATTCAGCATATTCTGCAGGTGTGGCGTGGAGAGCATTCTGGCTGGTTGTATCACTGCCTGGTATGGAGGCGCCAACTCTCAGGACAAGAATAATTTCTAGAGCACACATGTGAAACTCTGGCCCGCGGGCCATTATATTTGGCCCGCAAGATCATATTAAATATATATTAGAGTTGGCCCGCTGGCCGCCGCGCCAGTATAGCGCATGCACACTGAAGGTGAAAATGAAGATGCCGGAGGTGTGGAGGGATCTCAGAGTCCCGAATCCCGGGGATCGGAGCGCTGCACTCAGCCCGCCCGGCTCCCGGACACACAGACGCGCCTGGAGTTGGGGACCATCCTCGCTGGGTCTGCGCTTCAGCGGCGACGCCGGACCGAACGTCTCGTTGGCGATGCCTTCCCCCTCACTCCGTGCGCGGCGGACCCTGCCTCCCGCTCCTTTTGTTGGAGACGAGCCCGGCGCTGTGAGATCGCAGTTTAATCCCTCTCCAACCATGGAGGGGGGTGGGAGCAACGCGCTCTTCTCAGCCAATTCCTCCACCGCCCTGGACGCCGGCGTTTCAACGGGGGGTTCGGGTGCCTTCGTCAGGCGACTGACCTGTTGGTCCAAGACAAGGGGAGAGCGTACAAACTCCACACAGACAGCACCTGAACTTGGGTGAACGTGGAGCTGTGACCCCACATTCCACATCAGGACTGTGTGTAAGATTGGGAGCAGTGAGATGGAAGCTTATTTTGTTCCTGTGATTTAAGCCTTTCTTGGGGTGGGGGGGTCCTTCTCTGACCACTTGCCTAACAATTAACTTAATCAGATGTGGAGTTACCACAATACAACAGTTCTCAACCTTTTTCTTTCCACTCGTGTCCCTGTGCCATTGGTGCTCTGTGATTAGTAAGGCATTGCTTAAGGTGGTCTGTGGGTGGGAAGAAAAAGTTTGAAGACCACTGCTTTAATCATCCCTCATTGACTCGTCTTGTGCATGATTTCAGAACGCTAAAGGAAATGGGCCAATGACAATTTTTCTCAAGCAAAATATTTCAGTAACAATTGGGTCTAGAGCAGTGATTCTCACCCTTTCCTTCCCACTCACATCCCACCTTAAGCAATCCCTTACTAATTACAGAGTTCCGATGGCATAGGGCACACATGTCAAACTCTGGCCCGCGGGCCAAATTTATAATTATATTTGGCCCGCAAGATCATTTCAAAAATGTATTAGAGGTGGCCCGCTGGCCGTCGCGCCAGTATAGCGCATGCACAGTAATACAACAAATCCCAGAATGCATTGGCGTCAGCCCGCTAATCGCCCCCACCTCCTCTGTTTACGTTGCAGGGTCTCACCGTGGACTCTGGTTTTGGGGCCTGGCCGGTGTCAGGGGAAGCCAAGGCTGCTTCCCAGCGCCCGGAACCGGAGGCCTCGGGCCTGACCTCGCCAGGACCGTTGCCCACTCCCCCTCCCTGCCGCAGGCCGACCTGCGACTCATGGTGACGGGGCCGCTGATCCGCCGAGATGCCGCCCTGCAGCGAGAGCCGATGCCCCCGCACTGTCGTTGTCCAACCCGATCGCCCGCAAACCCCGCCCTCCCGCACACAGGCCTGAGTAAGTATTATGAACTTTAATCTCAGGATAAAACGATCTTCCAATAGTTTCATGTCACAGTGATAAATATATTCCTGGTTAAAAATGGTCCTGCACCTGGATACAAGCTCATTAGGCATAAAACTTGAAAAGTGTGTAAATCAAAGGATATCTGTACCAATGGAAAAAGGGCATGGCAAATAACCCTGCTAGAGTTCATGCCCACAATCAGTCACCCATTTGATTGTTTCAGGAATCATGTTATTCTCCCACATTCTCAATAGCCCTCAGATTTTACTATTCGACAGCACACTAGCAACATTTGACAAATTCTCTATAGAGAAATATTATTTATTGAATATTTTATTTCTCATTTGTTAATGCTTCTGGAAAGAGTTTATCCAAAACTATTATTAAACATTTATTTTAATAAGAAAAAGTTTAACATTACATATGTTGAAAGAAGAGAAAACATGCAGATGTTGTTGAAAATTTTCAATAAATATTCAGATCGGCCCTCGACTTAGTCCAAGTTTTTAATTTTGGCCCTCCGTGAATTTGAGTTTGACACCCTGCTCTAGAGGGTTGTTAACTCAGCCTGCAACAGGCAGCAGACCACTCCATCAAGGAGATCTACATGAGGCACTGTCTTAAAAAGCAGCCTCTCTTCTCAAAACACCCACACCACCCAGGTCATGTCCTCTTCACTCTTCTACCATTGGGAAAAAGGTACAGGAGCCTAAAGTCAAACACTCAATGGCACAAGGACAGCTTCTCTCTCACTGCCATAAAATGAACCAAAGACACTGCCTTACATTTCGTGCTCTATTATTTTTATTTTTTATATAGTAATGTTTTAAAATGGTTGTAATATAAACATTTACACTGTGATGCTGCCACAAAACATTGAATTTCATGACTTGTTCATGACAATAAAATTCTGATTCTGATTCCTGTCTGGTATATTAATATTGCTTCAAAAGGGGAAACAATGATGTGCCTTCATGAGGCTGCCCAGTCCCCAAAGATTCTGCACACCCATTCTCTAAGGCTCAGGTGAACAGAACCTTCAGCAAGGTGATTTAGACGTTATACCTGGATGCATCCCTAAACAAGCGCAGACCAACTCACTGGAACTTTTGCGGATATTTGCAACCCTTTGAAGTCCTGTTCAGCTTCAAAAAACATTCAACACCCATGATTCACCAGTCCCCAAGGAGAGCAAGGTGACATGGCTCAACACCCACCAGCCTGTGTCAAGGATGCTGAATTGCTTTGAGATGTTCATTATGGAACAAATCAATTCCTGTCTTTGGAATGAACTGGACCCTTCAATGCAACCACTACTTGTCCTCCTTAAGAAGTATAGGTATAGCTGTGCTTTCCTGACTAATGAGGAGGTGCTGTGAGTCCAGGATAGGTCATTCCTTATATGCACACCAGGGAAATTTGTGCTCTCCACCCTTTCCACAATGAAATCATTGATGTGTATGGGAGAAAGGTTGACCTTCGCCTCCTGAAGTCCACAATCACCTTCTTTGTCATGACCACGTTGAGACTCAGGTTATTGTTTTCGCACTATTTTACGAGATTTCCAACCACCTCTCTGCAGAGACTCATCAATGTTGCTGATTAGGCCAACTACTGTTGTTTCATCTACAAACTTTGTGATGCAGCTTCATGTATTTTAATATGAAATAATTTCACTTTTATATATATCTAGTCATCTGAAAAATGTTCCTAATTTTAAGAATGATAATCATGTTTTCCAGCTACAAGGTATAAATGAAAAGGGATGAGGTGGGCGTTCACAAAGATTGCACCAGAGGGCAGTAGAGAGCCATAAAACTGCCTGTAAATGAGAAGCAGTTATGTAAACAGTTTTTTTTATTTTACAGTGGCCACAATGCCCATTCCCAACATTTTTACTACCTAGAGAAGTAGTTTCACTGCCATTCTGAAACATCTTTATTTGCTCTTTTGCAGTGGATTCTACAGCGTGTACTCCACCCACCAGTATTCACCACCTGCGTTCCTCATTGTCTGGAATTTAAGTTTTCTTCATCTTGAAGGCCAATCTATCTGTCCTGAAGATGGGTGAACATTAGCCACTTTCAGGTGGAATAGCTGGGAGAATGCAACTCTGGAGCCAGCTGCGGATGTGTGCAAAGCACCTGAAAGGTCCGCAGCGGGGAGAGGCGCTGTGGAGCAAACACCGTCTCCTGTCACTGTGGCTGTAGTCCTGCCTGCTTTCAGGTACCTAGGGGGAGCGCTCAGAGGCGGAGAATACACCTACCCGAGGAGGGTTGGGTAAGTACTCCTCGGGTCAGGGTTCTCCGCTTTCAGGTGGCCTCCCAACAGCCGCATTCAGGTATTTTAGGCAGCTTTACGTTGGGGTATTCTGGCCACCTGAAAGCGGCTATAGAGTCTTACAGAAACAAGCCCTCCAGCCTAACTTGTCCATACTGATTACATTGTATACCTAAGCTAGTCCCATTCACCTGCTTCATCAATATCCCTCTAAAGCTTTCCAATCTTGTCTAAATCTCTTTTAAAAATGGCAATTAAAGCAATCTTTACCACTTCCTCTGGCAGTTTGTTCCATTTACCCACCACCTTCTATTCAACCCATCAGGTCCCAATAAAATATTCTCCCTCCCACCTTAAATCTATGCCCTCTGGTTTTTGGATTCCCCTACCCTGGGAAAGAGACTAACTATTCACCTTATCTTTGCCCGTGATGATTTTATAAATCTCTATAAGGTCTTACTTCAGCCTCCTATGTACCAAGCAGAAATGTCCCAGCCTATCCTTAGGCCACATCTTCTGGTAACATTCTTGTGGATATTTTCTGCATCCTTTCCAGACTAATGATATCTTTTCTATATCTGGATGACCCGAATAGTGCAAAATACTTCATATGATCTATCCAATACCTTCTGAAGTTATAATATGGGATCCCATCTCCTGAACTTGAACCCATCTCAGCAATATAACTATATGTGGGCCAGAATAAGTCCCTCCGTTTTGCCAGAGATGCAAATTTCTTTTGGTTCTGATAGTCTCTGATATGACTGGACACAAACATTTTGCTTCCTGAACACTTTTGGGTGCATTTTATAGATTTTTGGGCTGCTGATCACGAAAATCATCTTAAAAGTTTCCTATCACGTACCATTATTTTCAGATACAACCTATTTTTGTGATTTCCTGCTACTTCAAACATACAAAACCATGAAGTGCAGCATTGTATTGAAAATTTATTTTCTGCCTTCGCACTTGAACTTCTTCCCTGCTGGTCTTGGCGCCGTCAGTGATGAACATGGTGAAAGGCTTCACCAGGGCATGCAACCATGGAAAAGTGGTATCAGGACAACTGGAATCCATCAATGCTGGCTGACAATTGTTGGACACTAACAACAGAGGAATGAGATGCTGAGTACGAATGAAAATTAGTAGCAAAACATCTTTAAGTTAGTTGTACTAATGCTATGTGTCGGCATCATTATGAGATTTAACATGCTAAATTCAATAAATGTTAATTTAATGTTTCTCCAACTTCCTACGTGATACAGCAAATCTGAAATTATCATTGCGTTCAGCTTGAAGTTTTGTTCAGGAAGTAAACCGTTTGAAAAAAATAGTTGTCCTGTTTATTCAATACCAGTTAAACCCTTAATAATGGAAAAATTGCAAAACATAAATTCTTAAACTTTTCTAAAAAAAATCAAGCACATTTAAGTAGGTAAAAACAGTAAACAAAGCACAAATAATAAAAAAAATAACTTATTCTTCCATCCTTTCCTATATCCAAACTGTTTTCAAACACACTGCTCTTGTAAGTGTAAACAGGTGCCAGGTTGACAGCATAAAAAGACTGTCAGTGGATTCAATATCCAGGCTTGTGACTCTACAAGTGTTACACACCATAGTGAGGTCACTTTCCTATGGCATTATTCACGCTGTGTGAGACGCGAATCTATTGCAAAAAGTCACATAACAGTGTTATGAAACTGGAGAAGAGGTGCACATTTCTTAATGAATTTGCAGAAAGTTACAAGCGATCCCGGCGCATTAACTCCAGAGTGGCATTTTTTTTTTATACATACAGCACAGTAACAGGACATTTTGCCCTATGAATCCATGCTGCCCAATTTACAACCCATTAACCTACACCCCCAGTAGGTTTTTGAATGCTGGGAGGAAACCAGAGCCCCTAGATAAAACCCATGCAGACACAGGGAGAACATAAAAACTCCTTACAGACAGCATGGGATTTGAACACCAGTCTGGTCCTGATCGCTGGTGCTGTAAAGGCACTAATCAAATATTAAATATCAATGCAGTAATGTCCAATGAAGAAGATCTCTTTAAAAACAGTAAGGCTTGTTTTTATATAGCACATTAGACCTCTTTTTAAATGATATTTAAATGAAGAACACTTTACAACCAATAAAGATATTTTGAAGAGTACTGTTGCAATATTGGAAACACAGCATCCAATTTGCACAAAGCAAACTCCCAGAAACAACTAGTTAGGAATAATGAGCTAGTAAAAACTAATGCAAGAGCAACTCAGCAGATTGAACAATGTACTTTATGTAGCAAAGATAAAGATACATAACCAATGTTTCAGGCTTGCTACATAAAATACCACTACATCGGTGTTGCTCATGCACTCATGATGAGCTCATCAACTTTATTCACTTTGCTGCAAACTTCCACCCAAACATTAAATTCATTTGGTCCACCTCTGGAGAAACTTCTTGTTCCCTCAGGATACAAGCATTCTAGAGATATTTTTTTACAATCCTACCAACTCCCTACACCACATGCAGTCCCCAGCAAGGTTTCTCCTCCTTTCTCTCAATTCCTCCATTTCCATCGTATCTGTTCCCAAGATGAGATCTTCCACTCCTCATCCTCATTTATCACCCCATCAGCCTCTGCATCCAACACATTAACCTCTGTAATTTCTATCACCTACAACATGATTTCACCACCAGACACATCTTCCGCTCTCCGCCTTCCGTAGGGACTGCTCTCTCCATGGTTCCCTTGTCCACTCATCCCTTCCCATCAATTGCCCCCTTGACACTTCCCCTGCAGCTGCTGGAAGTCCCACACTTGCACATACACCTCCTCCCTCACCATCATTTCGGGCTCCAGAAAGTCCTTCCAAGTGAAGCAACACTTCAACATCACACAAGTAGCTAGTCATTTTGAGTTAAAACATAGAAGTCTACAAACACCATGATTAAAGTAAAAACACAATGCTGGAAAAACTCAGCAGGTTAAATAGTGTTAAAAGAAAATTAAAAACATAATGTTGGAGAAATTCAGCAGGTTGTACTGTTATGTTTTCCTCCACTGTATAGCCCTTACCAGTTACTGTATACATGATGCAGGAGCCATCTACTGCATCCAGTGTTCCTGTTGTGGCCTTCTCAACATCTGAGGGACTGGACACAGACTGGAAGATTGCTCTATTGAGCACTTTTGCTCTGTCCGCTTCAGTGACAGGGATCTCCCAGTGGCCAAGCATTTCAATTGTGCACCTCATTCACACACTGACATGTCTATCTATGGCCTCGTACTGTTTAACCCAGACCACCTGTAAATTGGAGGAGCAACACCTAATTATCCGTCTGGACACTCTCCGACCAGATGGCATTAACATCGACCTCTAGTTTCTCCAAGCCTGTATCCCTCCTGTATCCCTCTGTCTCCTTTCCACTGTCTCTCCACCCCCTTCTTTCTCCATTCACAGAGCTATTCCCCATTCCCATCTTTGCCTGTGTTCCCTGCCTCCCTTATCTACCTATTACCTTCTTCCTTCTCCCCCTTTCCCCAACCATTTTGTTTGGGTGTCTGCCTACATTGTGTTCATATCTTGATGAAGGGCTCAAGCCTGAAATATTGGTTTTGTATTTTTACTACATGAAGTACACTGTTTAACCTGCTGAGTTTCTCCAACATTATGTTTTTACTTTATTAAAACACTATTTAACCTGTGATAGGCTCCATCAATAACCACAGAGTCATAGGCTATAGAAACAATCGGCTTTAATGCATACAAGACTTTGGCTGGCCCGGATCCAAGTACAAGACCGTTGGAAAGGGGGAGGTAACGCAACATTTATGGCCAGGGAAAAAGGGGAGGAGACTTAAGGGATGAGTCATTAGTGGGTGGGCCAGCCTCATGTATACAGTAACTGGTAAGGGCTATACAGTGGAGGAAAACATAACAGTACAACCTGCTGAGTTTCTCCAACATTATGTTTTTAATTTTCTTTTAACACTATTTAACCTGCTGAGTTTTTCCAGCATTGTGTTTTTACTTCAATCACGGTGTTTGTAGACTTCTGTGTTTTAACTCAAAATGACTAGCTACTTGAGTGATGTTGAAAAAGAATCAGCTTTAGCCAGAAGGTTGTGCTTTAGTCAAATTAGTAAGCAGATAGAACTTCAGTTTAACATTTCATCTGAAAGGAAGGGCCTACAAGGAAAACAGCATCCTTTGCTGATTAGGCTTTTATAGACAGGCCAAAGATGAAAAACAAATATAGTTACATGTGACAATTATAACATTTTTATGTAAGCTAGACCACCTTTCCATCTCATTCAAATATCATCAACAGCTATTTTAATTGTTTTCAAGTGCTGTAAAAGTAAATATTTTGTTTAAAGTTGAATTTAATGAATACCCTCAGAATTTCTTTTCTATGTCTTTGTCTTATCATTTTCTTGTCTTTTTTTTGTGTTGGAAGATGAATAAAAAAAGCCAATAATACATTATCAAAATACTTCAATCAATAAGAAGCAGGAGAGACTCACCAGGTCAAACAGTGTCCAGGGAGAAAGTTGGGTAGTTGACATTTTGGGTCAGGCCCCTTTATGAAGAATAAAAATGGGGGAAAGGCAAGGGAAGAGCCAAGAGACAGGCAGGGGAGTGGAGGTGGAGACCTCTGGGGGGAAGGGGATGACTGAAAAGCAGTACTGGAATTGGCTGGGTGAATGGGAATAGGTAAAGGACAGATGGAAACAGTGGAACTGAATCAGGATTTAATGAACATGGATATTTTAATGTTTGTAACACGACTGATTACACTCAGAGTCAAGTGAAGAGTACAAACATGCTTTTAATAGTTTACAATCAATGGCCAATAGCCCTCAGGTGAATCTGAGGTAAGGCAGGAAAACCAGGGTTTATATTGGGGTAGGTGAGGTTGGAGCCAGCCACCTGAACAATACATAGACAGTGAATTCCAGTTCACTGCAATGTTCATACAGCAGATACTGGAAATCTGAGAGGAAAACAGAAAATACTCACTACAAGTAAGATGAAGAATGAAATGCTTTGATGGAAAATGAAAATGACAACGTTTCCTTTCAGAAATGGTGGAACCATATACAATGCAGGGGCAAATGAAAAGTAAATAATGCCAAATTTGAAAATGATTTGTAAAAAAACCTATAACATGCCTTTTTAAAAGATAAAATTTAATCGAGTAAAAAATGCATTGACTGTCACCTCATCACTCATTGTATACAAACTATGGACTGAATACAGTTGGGAATTTTCACCCCTTCCCCAACTTCCTCCTAACCCCCTCAACCCTCTTCCTCTTTCTCCTGCTCCTCCTCCTCCTCCCCCTCCCCACTCTGGATCCCTCAGCCCTCCTGTGAGTAAATACTTTATTGTCGTTGCGACAGAAAACACAACAAAATTAAAAACACAATTTGCGGCACTCACAAATACAACATACGTGAGCATATAAAAATAAAAGAACAGTAGCATTAAAAACAATACAAAAATTACATTAATTTACAGAATTTAATTCTCGAATGGCTCTGGGATAAAAATGGTTATTGAGTATATTCATCCATGATTTAATGGACCTGTATTGCCTATCCGAGGGCAATAGGTCAAATAAATGATGGCCCGGGTGAGTAGAGTCCCTAAGGATATTGGCTGTTTTCCCAATACAACCCTCCTCCCACCCCTCCACTGACCCCTACTCTAACCCCTACCAGATCTTCACTATCCTTTCTGACCTTCTCCTCTCTGGGACTGAACACTCTGCTCTCAGTAGTGGTCTTACCTTGGTCCTTTTTGCCCACACCTCAATGAGTTCTGCACACACCACGATGCCAAACTCTTCTTCCAACTCTGATATGTTAAAGGGAGGTGGGAAATAGGACAAGAAGTGTGTTCAAAGGGTGTACAAGATACAGAGCCATGATTTTTTTTTAAAGGTAGTGGGAAAGAGGGCTCCAATATGTTTAAAAGCACCAGGGGTAAGGGGTCCAAAGTAAGTTTAAATTAAGCTTGAGAAATGGGCCCCAAATGGATTTAAAGGGGGTGTGGGGAACAGAACCCTGAGTGCAAGGGACACAAGATTCTGGTGAGCCAATACCAGACTATTGTGATTTCAAACCTAATGGACATTGGTATATTGAAGTTTGATATGAGATATGCTTGTGTATCCTTCATGGAACTAATTCAGAATTCTGTCCTTGTAGGAACATGAATCAACATATTTAAAGAATTGCACCATTCCAAACGCTTAACTTATACCTTAGCCTGAAAGTTGCTAACTTCAGTAAGATCCCTGTTATCCAGAATTCAAGCAACTAGCAGCCTCATCTAACTGGCAAAAAAAAGTTGCAGAAAATAAATAGGTAAAAAATATGAAAGTTTATTATTGCCCCCCTCCCCCCCCCTCCCCCCCCCCACACCCCAGCAATTAGTTTGCCAATTATGTAAATACACAATTTCAAGCAACCGGCAAATACACTTATCTGGCATCTACCAATCTCCCTAGGTGCCAGATACAGGGGTTTTACTCTACACAATGCCCTCCATAATGTTTAGGATAAAGACATTTTTTTCCTTTATTTGCCCCTGCACTGCAAGATGCAAACCACTAGTTAGCTACAGAAAGGATAGCCAGATTACAGTTTGCCAAGAAGTATTTAAGAGAACCTGCAGAATTCTGGAAAAAGGTCTTATCGACAGATGAGAGCAAGATTAACCTGTATCAGATAACTGGTCAAGATCCAAAGCATACCACCTTTGCTATGGATTGCATCTTGCAGTATTTCTGTGGACAGTACCCTATGACACATCCATACCTGCCTCCTGAAGAATGTTTCTGATCTATTGGACAGGCATTTGGGGATATTTCTTCATTATGATGAGAATTCAGCATTGGAGGTCTTCTTTGGAATACCAATCCCGTTGCGATTAATGAGTTCACCAGTTTGCTTTCTTCTTAATGATGTTCCAAACTGTTGATTTTGGTAATCCGAAGGTTTGGGTGATATCTCTTAATGTTTTATTCTTGTTTTTCAGCCTCATAATGGCTTCTTTGACTTTCATTGGCACAACTCTGGTCCTCGTGTTGAAAATGGCAACTACAGACTCCCAAGATAATCAAGTCAAACTCTCTTATACCTGCACCGATGAAGCAATTAAGCATACCTGAGTACTCAGAAACACCTGTGAAACCGAATGTCCCAAACATTATGGTGCCCTGAAATGAGGGGACTATGTATGAAAGTCCTGTAATTTCTACATGGTCAAAACAAATTTTTACAAATAACCAAATAAAATCTGGAATGTGCTCATTAATTCCATGTGAATTTGATTACACATTTAAAATTGTGGAAAAAGTGTCTCTGTAGCAAACATTGTGGGGGTTATTGTATATCCTCTTCACATTCTCCTTCCAATCCATGCTGAATGTTCCTGTGGCCCTTCAAGAGATTATATAATAGTTTCATTCTCTCCAGTCAGTAGATGATTTCATTGAATTGTTGAAATAATCTAAATGATCACTTATGTCATTCTTGACTTACTCTGCCACAATTCAATAACTTTAGAGGACTTACTATTCATAAAACATTGGTCAAGCCACCTCTGGAGAACTAAATGCTGACCTGGTCACCACGTTATTTGAGAGGCCTGATTGCACTGGGGAGGGCCTAGAGGAGATTTGCAGAATTTTGTCTGGGATGGAGACACTCAGTATTGAGGAGAGACCAGATAGGCTGGGTTTTCTTTCCTTAGAGCAGAGAAGATTGAAGAAGAGTAAAGGTACACCAACTTATGTGGGGTATTGACAACCTAGAATGTAGGAATGATTTGCCCACATCAAATGAGTCTAAAACTAGAGGGTTTAGGAAAAGGAGAGTCAAAGATTCAGAGGGCATTGTTTTTCACTGGGAGATTATCCCAGTCAGGGGACATTGCTTGAAGGAGATGCAGAAACAGCTACCCTCTTCATAATTAAGATGATGAATTGATGAGGCATTTAATGGTTATGGACCAAGCAATGCTCAATGTGATTAGCGTAGGCAGGCATTTAATAATTGGCATAGACTTGGTAGACTGAAGGACCCGTTTCTGTGTGATATCACTCAATGACTCCTTGTTTCCATGACAATTGATTCCACCAGAAAATCCAGTTCAATAAAATCCAACAATATCAGGAGACCATGCTGTTCTATAACCCCAAAAATTTGAACCCCAAACTTTATAAAAGTTAAATGGCTAACTATGGAGCTTAATCTTCTTTCATCCTCTTCACCAATTATCAGTGTACGACAACACCAAGTCAACATTCTTACAGTTCGACAATCTTCAGCATGCATGCTATCTCAGTGTGGAGCCATTTTACTTCAGGTCATGATCAAACCGTGAGAGGGAACCAATGGCAAAAGAAGCATCACATCTCTTCAAGCAATGTCTCCCAATGAGGATGAGCTCAAAAAGAAAACTCAGCAAGCTCCAATTCCTCCCATGACTTCTAAAGATAATTTACTTGGTTAAAATGCAGGAAAAACACATCAGGTCAGACCATGTACTTTTTTTTTTAGCAAAGATAAAGATATATTCAGAAGTTGCGATGTCTTCAAGCCAGAGGTATGAAGATCACATGATTTCCAAGAAACGGTTGCTAACAGCTATTAAAGATTCCAGTAAATGGTCACATGATTTCAAATAATTTGAACTAACCTCATTGATGATGTAACTGTCACATGATTTGGATAACTATATTGTCAAATTCAGACAATTTGAAACAGAAGACTGCAAAAGTTGAGAAGTCAAGAACCTTTGGCATATGCAGGAATAAAACCGTAATCTCTAGAAAGAGAGCAAGATACTGGTCTGTACTATATCACAGTAGCTGGAATGCTGGTGTTAGACCATTGAGAAGCCGGAATATGAGAAAGAGAAGGAGACTCCCTGTGGGACACACCAGTGTTAAACCTTTGTGAAACAAAGGGTTGAATGACAGTGACCAGAATAGGTGCTGCTATGTGACTCCTAACAAAAGGGGATTACAGAAATACATGGATTTTGAAAGGGAGACCACTTACAAACACTTTTTAAAGAAAATAAAAATTGTAGCCTCATCATGGAAAGAAACACCAGAAATCTTAAGAAGCTAAGAGGGCGCTGAAGATCACCAGTGTGAGAGTTTCTGGGAAAATAGCTCAACAATATTTCTGAGTTTGAACAGTCTAAGGACTGGATCAATGTTACAAACACTTTATTACTGCTTTAAGAAACAATTTTAAAAAACAATGTTTCATAATCACTTCTGAACTACAATTGAATAGACCTTCAAGTTCAACATGACTTTAAAATATTGGGCCTTAAAATTAACTTTTCAGACTCAAGTTTAAATTGAAATAGTTTGGACTTTAATACACACATACACTTTTACAATTACATTCGTGCATAATGGGGTTTACACTTAAGAGTTAAGTGAGAACTGTTATGTGGTTAATAGTTTAATAAAAACTTGTTTTGAATTTACCGTTGTCTGGTGAAACTTTCATTGCTGTTCCTGTGTTAGTACTAACGGGGATCGGTTGGATTATAACACTATAATTTACCTGGTGTTCGTTCTGAGCAATTTTTCAGAGGTGTCCTGGAAGTAACACAGAAGGAAGTTAAGAAATTATTCTGCTTCTCATTTGATACCATGGTCAATGGCTTCACCCATGGTCTTAATGATGGGTGAGACCCAGAATTGTTAATAGAGGTACCACCAAAAGCCAAGTTTGGGATGATCTAATCTCACAAGTTAGAGATGGTCATTTCCTGTCACTTATAAGTTGGGAATGTTAACTCCAACTTGAATATGTTGCTGCATGAGTGATTGATTACACTGGAAAACAAAATATTTCAAGACGTTTGTTTCCTGAAAAAAACTGGGGAGTATGATAGACAACTCCAAGCTGAACACAAAGATAATTTCAGATTAGCTGTATCATGTAGGAATTTGGAGAAACATTAAATCACTTTAATTGAATTTAGCATGTTTAATTGCATAATGATGGTGACATATTGCATTAGTTCAATTGACCTAAGTATGTTTCACTGCTGATCTTCATTTGTACTCAGCATCTAATGCCTCTTGTGTCAGTGTCCAACAATAGTTGGCCAGCATTCATGGATTTCAATTCGCCTGATACTGCTTTTCTATGGTCACAATGTCCTGGTGAAATCTTTCACCATGTTCGTCACTCTCTGCACCAAGATCAGCAGGGAAGAAGTCCAAGACGAATGCAGAAAGTGAATTTACAAAATTTTCAATGACATGTTGTATTTCATGATTTTGTATGCCTTAAGCATGTTAAACATAAGAGAGAAATCACAAAAATAGATTATATCTAAAAAACGGTACATGATAGGAAAATGTTAAGGTAATTTTCATGATCAGCAGCCCAAAATTCATAAAATACACCCAAAAGTGTTCAGGAAGCAAAATCTTTGAGGAGTTGCAAAGCAGCTGAACATTTGCAAGTACGTCCAGATTTGGCCTCATGCTTGAGGGAAATTTACACTAATTCTGTTCACAGATTCTCCTGTGGAGGGCACCAAATTCAAACACATGCAGCAGAGCAGTGATCTGGGCCACCAGATGTGCCTTTCAAGCACTTAGCAACTGGATGTGACCCAAATGGTAAAAGTTTATGTTTTGCCTCATACAGTCAAGTCCAGGCTGTTAATGAAATGGATTTTGCTTCGGGCAAGCATTATTTTTGTGGCTTTTAGAAATTCCTCCCACTAAGATCATTGTTCACACGTGGAGTCATCAGCGCAAAAACAGAATCAAGCTGTAATTTTTCTGCTAGCCATCAATACTGGTTTGTTTATTGATACAGTAAAACCCCTGGTATCCAGCACCTATGGGGATTAGTAAATGCCAGATAAGTGAATTTTATGCTTGCTTGAGGTTGTGTGTTGTGTGATTGGTGAACTAATGGCAAAGCACGGCAACTTTAAACGTGTATTTTTTACCTATTTATTTTCTGTGATTATTTTTCTGGTTGCTTGAATTCCGGATAACAGGGTATCTACTTGCTCCTTAGCCTTCTACAGCCGATCTAGACAGTTCAAATACTTCTTCAACACTGCTTCCACAACCCCCTCAAGAAGTGCATTCCAGATTCCATCCAGCTTTGCAGGCCTCTCCCTGCTCATCATCCAGTATGATCCAGCAAAAAAAATACATCAAAAGAAAATGTGATTAATACAGGATTAGTGTAAATGGGTGGTGTACACTTGGCATGGCTTTGGCGAGCTTCTTTCCATTTAGTTCATCGTCATGATACTGAGCAAACAAGGAGTGCATCTTGAACAAAGGCTGACACAGATATATTTTTGAAGTGTAAAATGATTAAAGATTATGGAAAAATGTCGGGTAAGTGGAGCTGAGTCAACGGCCTTATCAGCCATGATCCACACTGTCTGTAAGGAGTTTGGATTTTCTCCCTGTGTCTGCATGGGTTTTCCCTGGGAGCTCTGGTTTCCCCCCACCATTCAAAGCATATTGGGGTTGTAGGTGTAATTGGGTGGCATGGGCTTGTGGGCCAAAATGGCACATTACCATGCTGCATATCTAAATGTAAAAAAAATCTTAATGGCGGAGCTGGCTCGACGTGCCATATGGCCTACTCCTGCTCCTATTTCTGACGTTCTTGGGTAATATCGGAGGTGTTGTTGAAGTCCATGCAGTGAATTTCATTGGGCATCACTGGAACCCCAGTGATGGTACTTCCTGATCATTGCACCATATTGTATTCCCTTCATAACTCCTCAGATAATGAAGCATTCTGAGGGTGGAGGGGACAGTAAATGGGGCCTTCTACCCGCAACATGAACTCTTCTACTGCACTGGTGTGGTGATATGATTATGTGCACTGGCTGGCCCGTCTTTCGGGTGTCTCCCTGTCCTTAACTCCTCCCTGGTCCCGGGCCATAAAGGTCGAGTCCCCTCTCCTTCCCACTCATTTCCTAACCTTGGACCCTGGCCAGTAGTCTCTAGTACAATAAAGCCTATCGTTCCCCTCAGCTTTTTGTCTGTGTCATTATTGGGGCTACAGATAGCGCCTAACAACTGGGTTAACTGAATCACAACAATTGTCACCTGCTGCAATGTCAGTGCACTGTTGAATCAGGCAGCACATTGCCACAGCAGTAGAGCTGCCACCTCACAGCTCCCACAACCATGGTTCAAACCTAACCTCCACTGTCGACGGTTTTCACAGTCTCCTGTGATCCATGAGTTTCTCCCAAGTCTCTGGTTAACTCCCACGAACTGAAGACATGCAGGATGGCAGGTTAATAGGCTTCAGTAAATTGACCTTAATATACTGTAGTACTACTAGTATTAGCAGATGAACTCCTCATACAAGCAGTAGTACTACTCATAGTGGAAGTCCAGAAATCTGACTGTCAAATATCCGGACCATCAAAGAATCCGGACTTTTTGAAAAATCTTAAACTTTTAATATTTAGTGGGCTTTTGTGTGCGGGCGTGCTGGCCCGTGTAAGCACAACAGATACAGAGTGGCAAGCATATTTAGCATACGTATTTACAAACCCATAATAATGGATCCTAAAGAAGATAAACGTTGCAACGTGAAGAGAAAGATCACATTGAAATTGAGTGTCCAACTTGAAATAATTAAGAAACTAGAACCTGGTGTGAGCAAGACTGTTCTAATGGAAACATACAACATTGAAAAGTCTACAATTTACGATATAAAAGTTGCTACTGCGGAAAAGCCATGGAAACGGTTATTCATTTGTTGAACAGAGCCATGGCTTCAGTCTTCAAGACATCATGCATGCTCATATGGAGCAGAATAATCTTATCACAAAGAAATTACCAAGTTGTAAAGAAGGTACCAGTAATATAAAGAAAGCAAAAGGATCAAGAAGTTGCAGTAGAAGCTGCAAGTGTTCCATCCACAAGCAAGCGCAGCTTTATTCCTCTATAAATCGGAATTTTAAAATGACCTCACGAGAATCCGGAAAATCCAAAAATCCAGACCGACTCAATCCCAGAGCCGTCCTCATTTTCAGATTTCGACTATAGCAGTAGTAGTAGCTGTAGTAGGATTGGTAGATGTCGGATGAATAGCACTGGGATAAGCGTAGAAGGTTATTTTATGGGCTCAGTGGGTCGAAGGGCCTGAACCCTTTCTGTGTGACTCTGTGGCCTTTCACTGTGTCTGTAAAGATGCCTTGAACCCATGAGTAGGAGAGTTTATTGTTATATACAAAAGTAATATTTACAGATGCACCGAAATTCTTACTCTCTGCAGCCACACGTACATAAGGTATATCAATTAAATTAACCTACAACAATGTGCCATGACATCAAAAAAATAATAAATATAATAGAATAAATACATAAATCTTAACAGTTGCGGTTAAAGCAAAGCAAAATTGATGATTCAACAGCGCAGACAGGTGATCCTGGAGTAGTGTTATGGCTAGGTAGGCACAGGGATATTCAAGAGTCTGATAGTTGTAGGGAAAAAGGAGTTCTTGAACCAAGAGGTGCTAGAATTTAAGTAGCAGTGAGAAGAGATTGTGACCAGACTGATGGCGATCCATTCTTTTGTTGGCTGCCTTCTTGAGGCAGCGCATTGTATACCCAATTAGTCTCTCTATGTCTTCGAAAGCCTGTTATCTCCCAGAAAAAAAGTTAAAAGTACTGGCCATATTTCATTTTCACACAGAACATTGAACTGAATGGCATTCCTGCAGTAATCTCACCTACTGCAAGGTTTTGTCATTGTGCCTTGTCCATGGTTTTTCTGGATGGTTGAAAGATTCCTTAAGGTGATAAAGTGGACCCGTTTTTCACCATGTGGTCTCAGCTACACTGAAGAAACTAAAATCAGATTGGGTGTCTGCTTTGCATAGCACCTTACTTCCACCTCCGGGGGCATCCTGGTTTCCTGCTGCCTTGACTTTTTGGTCTACAGTCTCCTGCACTGTTACAGTAAGGCTCAACACAAACTTGAGGAGCAGCGTCTCATCTTTCACTTGGGAATACTGGAGCTTCTAGACTCAATACTGAATCCTCTATCTGTGAGACTACCAAGGCTTCTTTATCTGGGAACAGAGGAGATGCCCAGCCCGACCTGACCTTTTTTATCTGGGAACAGAGGAGATGCCCAGCCCGACCTGACCTTCTTTATCTGGGAACAGAGGAGATGCCCAGCCCGACCTGACCTTCTTTATTTTGGAACAGAGGAGATGCCCAGCCTGACCTGACCTTTTTTATCTGGGAACAGAGGAGATGCCCAGCCCAACCTGACCTTTTTTATCTGGGAACAGAGGAGATGCCCAGCCCGACCTGTCCTTCTTTATCTGGGAACAGAGGAGATGCCCAGCCCGACCTGACCTTCTTTATCTGGGAACAGAGGAGATGCCCAGCCCGACCTGACCTTTTTTATCTGGGAACAGAGGAGATGCCCAGCCCGACCTGACCTTTTTTATCTGGGAACAGAGGAGATGCCCAGCCCGACCTGACCTTCTTTATCTGGGAACAGAGGAGATGCCCAGCCTGACCTGCAGGGCTCAGCTTCCTGCTTGACATTTTACAATTTGTTCGTCCTTCATTCAAGTTTATTATCATCCGATTGCACAGTATTCTCCAGTCCTAGGTGCAGACATACCACCAGGCAAAATACACAGAGAGACAAACAATATATACAAAAGACAAATATACATACTCTATATAAAAATAAATCAATAAATATTATGTAGTAAATATGAGAGTCTCGGATGGTTAGTGTGAGCAGTTCCTTTGGTTGTTCAGTATTCTCACTGCCCATTGGAAGAAGCTGTTCCTCAGCCTGGTGGTGCTAGCTCTGATACTCCTGTACCTCTTTCCCAATCGGAGCAGCTGAAAGATGCTGTGGGCCAGGTGGTAGGGATCCTCAATGATTTTGTGCACACTCTTCAGATCACATCAATGGGGGGAAGGGGTGGGTGGCAGGGGGACCTCAGTGATCCTCTCTGCCACTCTAATGGTCCTGTGGCTTGACTTCCAATCTAATTCTCTTCAGCAACAGTCTCAAATTGCTCCTATTCATTCATTGACCTTATAGCCTGGCTTTACAGCTTATTCCCAGTCACACTGATTTTATCCTATCAGAGGGACCCTCTTTTCCCACCCTCCCTCTTTTTGGTCTCTTCTCAGATCTGATGTAGGGACATTGCCCTGAGACGTGAATCCTGTGTGTCTTCCTTCTGATGAGGTCTGGTCTGCTAGGTGCTTGCAGCTGCTTCTATTTTTATTTCAAATTTCCTAAATCTGCAGTTTCTTTTTCTTGATAAAGTGGAACATTGTGGCTCAGAGCAGGACAACTAATGTCCTTTCAGGGTGCACAGAAGGGTGATAATTTGGCAAGTTCTATGCTGTACTATCACCATGTTCATAAATGATTTTGGAATGGAATAGAAATAATTGTATGGAAGTTTGTCAGTGTTTCAGAGAGATTATCAATGAATCCATTAGATTACAGACAAATGTTACTAGATTAAGAAAATTGTGAAGATATGGCAAGTTCAAGTTTATCATCAGTTATACTATCAGACCTCATAGGCTTTCTCTGGATCAGTCAACACATATATGCAAACAAAACACAGTATGTAATTATTGCATATATACATAAAGATATATAAATATTTTGGAATAATTTATGTGGTTACAGGATACTGTTCATCAATTTCACAGCCGGGAGGAAGAAGCATTTTACCAACCTAACAGTCCTGATTTTGATGCTCCTTTACCTCCTTCCTGAAAGACAAAGATACCATGTGATGGATGGAAAGGATCTTCAACAATTCTTTGAGCCCTGTTTAAGCAATGCTCCCAATGAATGTCATCCATTGATGAAAGAGATTTCCTTGGCCATTTTGATGATCCTTTGTATTGACTTCAGGTCCGATGCTTTGTAGCTCCCATACCAAACAATGAAGCAGCCAGACAGGACATTCTCAATTGTGCTCTTGTAAAATGTTGATAAGGTATCCTTGCCTTTCTCAACCTCCTTCGGAAGTGTAGGCACTGTTGCTTTCCTGACTAATGAACTGGTTGTGGGTTCAGGATAGGTCATCCGTATATGCATCCCGAGAACCTTTGTGCTCTCCACTCTCTCCACGACAGAGCCATCGATGTCCTGTGAAGAGTGAGTAGATGAGCATTTTAAAAATTTCAATAAAGGCATTGTAATGCTCTGGAAAAAAAAAGAAAATAGTTAAAAAGGCAAATGAAATCTCGTGTTACATTCAAAGAATGAATTACAGGAGGTCAAAGTTATGTTAAAGCTATACAAAAGGCTGGGAGACCACACCTGGAATATTACAAGCAGCTCAGTGTACCGTAGCTCAGCAAGGATATGTTAGCTATGAAGGGTGTGCAGGGTGTCTTTAGAAGAAAGAAACCTGGTTTCTAAGGGTTAAATTATGAGGTGAGATTATGGAAAGCAGGACTGTTCTCATTGGAATTTAGGGTGTAGGAGATTTGATGGGTTTCCAACAGCTCCACAAGGTTAACGTGTGTAAGATTTGGGAGAAACGCAAGACAGGCTGCTTTAACCCTCATGCATTTTGCAGGAACTCATAAGCATCGCAAAAATAAAATAAAACAAAAGGAGAAAATGTTGGATTTGTTGAATGTGGCCGGTCAGAATGAAAGAAGAATAGGACAAAGAGAGAGTTTCTGGGATAATACTAACTGCATGGCTAAAGTTATTAATATGTGTATTAGCCCAGTGCAAAAGCATGATGCTTCCAACAAAGAAGATAAAAAATAAACATAATTTACAAAACCTGAATAAAACATTATAATTAAAGTTGTAGATCATGTAATATTCAGTATGGTGCAAATTCCTTTATTCAAAATATGTTTTACTCAGAAGAAAAAGTAAAGAGCAATCTGCCACTATCTTTTAACTTACTGATGGTTACAAGGGTTGAAAGGAAGATCATTCCCTTTCATTTAGATTGGTACATTTGGGTATAAGTGGTGATAATGGGGGGGGGGGGGGGGCGTGTGGTTGGGGTCGGAGGGAGAGAAAGGTGATGTGGTGGGGGGGTGGAGAAGGGGGAGGTGTGACACCTGTGCAGCAGAGTAGGAGAGGTCACATACCAACCTGCGAGTCTATCCCTCCCTACTTATTACGGATACAACATGTTACATTCTTTCCTTTGTGCTGAATGATGTGGTTTCAAGTCCACATCCAAGTGTAAATAGCTGTGCTGTAACCCAATAGGAACCAGTGGCATTTGGAGTCCTCACGCACACAATGAAACCCAATTATTCTAGCGTTCTCAGCATTTCATCTGCCCTTCAGGGAACTACCCAACCTTTGCACCCCCTGGCCTGGCCCCCGACAGCACCATATTTCAATTAAAGGCCTCTCATTCAATCCGTACTCTCCAGTTGCAAGGTGACCTGCAATTTCATGCAGGTTTCTGGAGAATTTAATATCTAATCCCAATTTGTGACAATAGCAAATACCAGAAGACATCTGTTGAGGAAAGCTTAGGGGGATGTCAGAGGTAAGGTTTTTTTAACTAAGAGAGTGGTGGATACCTAGAATTGTCAGGTTAACAATGGCGTGAAGCAAGGCTGTGTTCTCGCACCAACCCTCTTTTCAATCTTCTTCAGCATGATGCTGAACCAAGCCATGAAAGACCCCAACAATGAAGACGCTGTTTACATCCGGTACCGCACGGATGGCAGTCTCTTCAATCTGAGGCGCCTGCAAGCTCACACCAAGACACAAGAGAAACTTGTCCGTGAACTACTCTTTGCAGATGATGCCGCTTTAGTTGCCCATTCAGAGCCAGCTCTTCAGCGCTTGACGTCCTGCTTTGCGGAAACTGCCAAAATGTTTGGCCTGGAAGTCAGCCTGAAGAAAACTGAGGTCCTCCATCAGCCAGCTCCCCACCATGACTACCAGCCCCCCCACATCTCCATCGGGCACACAAAACTCAAAACGGTCAACCAGTTTACCTATCTCGGCTGCACCATTTCATCAGATGCAAGGATCGACAATGAGATAGACAACAGACTCGCCAAGGCAAATAGCGCCTTTGGAAGACTACACAAAAGAGTCTGGAAAAACAACCAACTGAAAAACCTCACAAAGATAAGCGTATACAGAGCCGTTGTCATACCCACACTCCTGTTCGGCTCTGAATCATGGGTCCTCTACCGGCACCACCTACGGCTCCTAGAACGCTTCCACCAGCGTTGTCTCCGCTCCATCCTCAACATCCATTGGAGCGCTCACACCCCTAACGTCGAGGTACTCGAGATGGCAGAGGTCGACAGCATCGAGTCCACGCTGCTGAAGATCCAGCTGCGCTGGATGGGTCACGTCTCCAGAATGGAGGACCATCGCCTTCCCAAGATCGTATTATATGGCGAGCTCTCCACTGGCCACCGTGACAGAGGTGCACCAAAGAAAAGGTACAAGGACTGCCTAAAGAAATCTCTTGGTGCCTGCCACATTGACCACCGCCAGTGGGCTGATAACGCCTCAAACCGTGCATCTTGGCGCCTCACAGTTTGGCGGGCAGCAGCCTCCTTTGAAGAAGACCGCAGAGCCCACCTCACTGACAAAAGGCAAAGGAGGAAAAACCCAACACCCAACCCCAACCAACCAATTTTCCCTTGCAACCGCTGCAATCGTGTCTGCCTGTCCCGCATCGGACTGGTCAGCCACAAACGAGCCTGCAGCTGACGTGGACTTTTTACCCCCTCCATAAATCTTCGTCCGCGAAGCCAAGCCAAAGAGAAAGAGATTGTCAGGGGTAGTGGTGGTGGCTGGTACAATCCTCATGAGCATGCCAGATGAGGATAGGCTGTGTTAACTTGGTCTTTTCTCCTTAGAAAAACAGAGGATGAGGGCTGACCAGTTCGAAGTATATAAGATGATGATCAGGATGGCCAGAGGCTTTTTCCTGGGCTGATATGATTAACATCAGGGGGCATAGCTTTAAGGTGCTTGGGAGTAAGAATAGGGGGAATGTAAAAGGTAGGTTTTTCACACAGAGAGTGGTGGGTGCATGTAATGTGCTGCTAGCAATGGTGGTGGAGCCAGGTCCTTGAAGGGACTATTAGATAGGTACATGGAACTGAATAAAATGGAGGGATATACATCAGGGAAATTGTAGGCGGTTGTTGGAGAGGGTTTTTAGATCAGGACAACGCTGTAGGGCGAAGTGCTGTACAGGGCTGTATATTTCTATGTTCTATGCTCTAATAGAGACATTCAAGAGACTCTTGGATAGGCACATGGATTAAAGAAAAATAGAAGGGTATGGGTGAGAGGTAGGGAAGAATTAGATTGTTGTGGAGTAGATTTACATCATAGGGTGAATGGCCTGCTCTGTGCTGTTCCATGTTCTATGTCTAATTTGTGAGCCACTGTTAATTTTAGATTTAATTTCTCGTCAATAAGGGAGTATCTCAGGGATGTGACTGGCTCTGTCTCCAGTTGTAGTTCAAAAGAGATGCCACTAGGAGACAGTAGATGCAAAATGTGAAAACGATTGTCCGTGTGACTGTTCAGGCAGAGTCACAACTCACAGCCTGCTATTACTGACAGTAATAAGGCAGGCAATTCTGCCCTGTGGTCTGAGTTGGAGACCCAACAGCTAATAATACGAGAAAAATAAAAGACCAATAATAATAATAAAGAAAGTTTCATGGCTCTTTCAGGACATGAGGCAAGCACTTTGCAACCAATGAAGTATTTGGCAGTCATTACGGTAAAGTAGGAATATTATTCCTCAACGTCGGTGCCCTCAGAAACATGGCTCCAATTCCATCCTTTCCTTCTGCCTCATAGACCCTAAGCACGTGTGTCCTGCATGTCACCAACTATTCCATGTCAATATCTCGCATGGTTTACAACTTTGTCTCAGTGAAAGGAAAGGGGATGCAGGACAAGTTTTCTTTGAATGGATGGAGGAAAATGATCCTCCTCTAGCCATAGAACCAAGGTTGAAGATAAAGACACATAACCAATGTTTCAGGCTTGAGCCCTTCATCAAGGTATGAGCAAAACTGAGCATATTTTGCTGCATAAAGTACACTGACCTGCTGAGTTTCTCCAGCATTGTGCTTTTACTTCAATCACAGTGTCTGCAGACTTTCATATTTTACTGCAGCAAGAGTGAATCCTGGTTCCCTTCCACTCTTTGTTTCAGCTAAAGCTTTTACTCAAAACTGCCTCCCTAATGTCTGTAAAGAAATGCCTCCCCCCCACCCCCCCCCCCCCCCAACCCCGCTTAACATGGAACATAGAAGAGTATGGCACAGGAACAGGCCCTTTGGCCAACAATGTCTGCACTGAACACAATGCCAAATTAAACTATATCTCTTTGCTCACACATGACACTCATCCCTCATTCTCACAAATTCATATGTCTATCTAACAGACCCTTAAACTCTATATCTGCTTCTACCACTATTCCAAGTTCCAGACACCTAATCTCTGTGTAAAGTATGTGCCCTCCATCCCTCTCACCTTAAATGCATGCCCTCTAGTATTTGACATTGAGAGTTTTTTTTTCCCCATTCTGTGATTATGTGGTCCTTCAAAGGGTGCAAGTCTTTTTTTTCCCTGTTGGTGCTCATTACTGTATCTCCACCAGTTGATTCTCTTCCATTTTCATCCTTTTCGTTCCCTATTCTGATTCCACATCCAATGCTACTGCCGCCCCAGTGTGCCACCTGAGGAGTGTATGATTGACCAATCCTCACAACTTCTGATTCCCTATAAAATGCCTCCATTCCCCATCTCCAGACCCAATTCTTCTCACACCTTCCCAGTCTCTCTTTAACTTCACTCTCACTCCACCCAATGTTCTATAATATATGGTCGACCTGATACCTCCACCAGCTTCTTAATAGTGCAGCGAACTGGAGAAGGACCTTTTCTTTCACTATGTGGGTAAAGCTTGTTCTATCACGTTCCTACCTTTGGCCTCTTGTGTGTTAAAATTCTATTGCCAGAGTTGGGGGAGGGGATGGGGTGCACACACATAGGCCACACACAGCGACGCTATGATGTGCCAGGAATTTCCAGTCCTTTCATTCCTTGCCATGATTCTCATAAAATTCACTGAAAGTGGGTAGAAAAATATCCCAAGGTCCTTTTTATTTGAACAAGGAATGAGTAGGGAGCAAAGGTAATTGCCACAAATTTGATGCCAATGGAACAAATCTTGTCCGTCATAAATAATACGACATCGAACAACAAAGGCCAGCATGTGAATAGTCTAACAAGCAAGCTTTCTCTTTAATATTGTAAATTGTTACAGTCTTGCAAATTGCCAGTGGTCAAATTTTCTTTATATTCAAAATGGGAATCAAATCAACAAAAAGAAAATGAACTGTAGGGCAGGGCGCATGAACAACAGAGTTAATTAAAACGATAGCATTGAGGTATTTCAGCTGCTGAGTTGTAAATCTGCATTGAGGAATTTCAAAGGCATGCACTGTATTTGTGAAAAGCAGCTACTTACGAGGCCACCCTGAGAGTGCTGGCTGAACATTGCCTTACAGTGGTTAATTACTGCATGCCCAAAGTGTTTCAGAAACGCATACTTGTACGCTGCAGCAGCTGCCTGAGTTCCTTTCATTTATATTCTTGCTATAGCCACAAGTTCTTCACAGGTTTTATTAAATGGGGAACGACCTGCAAATATTTAAGGGCGTCTGTCAAGAGTGATCAATGCTGCTAACAACTGCCATGTGGAAAGTCTTTACCTGAAGTGATGACACGGAGAGCTGCATGTTCTGGAAGACGGCTTGGGTTAATCGTTTGGGAATTTCTGGCCATCACTCTGTGGATTGTCATATGTGTAAACGAAGTGATCGTTTCCAACAATGCAACTTGGCGCTTTTAAAGTCTAAGATTTCTGAGTTTTGACCCAAAAAATCCAGTAAAAGAACATGGGAATGATATTAACAACAGTTCTGCTTTTGGTGGGGTGGTGGGGGGGGGGGGGGGGGGGGGCAGATTGAATTTTTTGGCTGTTGACATGGAATTGAATTCAGCAGTCAGCTTTCACTGTTCTTCACCAGGAGAATAACCATGGACAGGACCACACACTGCTGTGAGTAACAATGGCCATTTGAGGTCAATAGGTAAGAAAGGCCTTTGCATCACAGCGGTAGCCTGTCATGAAAGGACTGCACCCCTGTATCATCGCATGTTTGAAATATTCCTGAGGTATTTGCCACCTCTGGCAATAGTTTGCCAGGAAATGAAATTTATTGAGTAGCTGAATTAAAACTTGCTTTTAATTTTAATCTATTTCCATCCCCCCACCCCATTTTACAGTTGTTTAGACCTGACAATGATGAGCTGTTAAAAGGCTGAGAGACCTTAGCCAGTAAGTGCCATTTTATGTGGGAACGCATCATCTTGTCGTGAGAGCCGATGAATTGAAGGAGGAATATAAATCTTTGGTCATAAAAGATGTCAATATGGAGCTGCAACTAGATCACATCCCACTTAAAGCTATAGAGAAAAATTGGGTGAGATAGCAGATTATAAAGTGTAGTTCCTGATTGTGAAGTTAAACTTGAATTTCTCTGGTACAGTACAGGAGGAAAAAATGTCTCCAGTTCATTAACCCTTTGAAACACTGAAATGCTGTTATGGAGTTATTTTGCACAACTGATTGGCTCTGCTTTCCAAATTGAACTTAAAGTAATGTTCTGGGTAACATTTTTTTCATTCTCTCTCATATAGAAGTATGTAAATAATTCATGTAATTATGAAATATGGTGGCATCATTATGTATGTATCATAGGTTCCTGTTTGTATGCAATAATATTCATATCCTCATTTGAAACCTCTTGGTTTCATGTGGCTAGTTTTAGACCAGTGGTTCTCAACCTTTTTCTTTCCACTCACATTCTCTTTAAGTATTCCCTGTGCCATAGCTGCTCTGTGATTAGTAAGGCATTGCTTAAGATGGTATGTGGGTGGAAAGGAAAAGTTTAAAAACCACTGTTTTAATTTTACCTCATTGATTTGTTATGTGCAAGGTTTCATAACTCGAAAGGAAATGGGACAATGACAATTTTTCTCAAACAAAATATTTCAGTAACAATTGGGTCTAGAGCAGTGATTCTCAACCTTCCCATCCCACTCACATACCATCTTAACCAATCCCTTACTAATCACAGAGCACCGATGGTGTAGGGATTATTTAAAGTGGAAAGAAAAAGGTTGAGAACCACTGGTTTAAATAATAAAATCCCTGGTACCCGACAACTATGGGGATTGGTAGATGACTAGCTCTCTTATACCTGCTCCAAAGAAGTAATCACAAACACCTGAAGCTAAATGTCTCAAACGTTATGTTGTCCTGAATTGAGGGGACTCTCGTATATTTCAGCGTATAAGTTGAGTCATAAAACCTCAGAAATCACTCAAATATGGGGATTGACATAGGCCAGATATACTTTTGAGACCTTAAATTCAGGTCAAAAACTGTTTGACACCGATTCGGCAAATAAGTCGACTCTGGAAGTGCCAATTTGGTGTATTAGTTGACCCTGTAAGCATCTCCCCTCTGCTGGTGCCGCCATTTCCTGACTCTTCCCCACCACTAGGTGCCGCCATAACCCACCCAGCCATTCTACAATTATTCAGCCCGAGGTCCCCACTCCTATCCAGGAGCCCAAGGTCGCCACTCCTTCCCGGTAAGCCGAGGTTCCCACTCCTGCCGAGAGAACAAGGTTCCTGTTCCTGCCCCGTAGGCCGAAGTTTTGTTTTTATATTTTTTTTTAACTCACATGGTAATTTCCAGCTTTGTTACTTGTTGATTGGGGTGTTTTAAAAAAAATTGGTTTGTTTCTGGGAGGCCTGGCCAGCCCAAAAATGGGGGTCAACTTATACGCTGGATATGTAAAACCATTAAAATAAGCCTAAAGGGTTGTGGGGGGGGGGGGGGTTTGACCTATCTGCCAGTCAACATATGCTGAAATATACAGTAAATATAAAAGGTTCTGTAATTTCTACATGGTCAAACCAAAACATATCAAATCTGGAATGTGCTCTTTAATCACGTGTGAATTGTTTGATTACAAATTTAAAACTGTGGAGCACAGGGGCAAATAAAGGAAAACAAAATGTCTTTGTTCCAAACATTATGGAGGGCACTGAAGAAACCTTAAAGCATTTTATTTTATTTTCAGTCACATTCTTTGAAAATATTTAACCATCTGCAGATTCCTTCCCTTCCCCCTCCCGCCACAGAGCTGTCCAAACGATGAACAATAACATTATAGAGAATTTACCCTCCCTCCCCCAAGTTTACAGACAAAGCCTCTGTCCTGGGCAACATTTTCTAAGCAGGGATCAAGATTCAAAATTCAATTAATTGTCAGAGTAATAAAACTGTGTCGTATTACATTATTTTTTTTTTTGCCGGCTGCAAGGCAGACAAATTCGCTTCCAGCAGAAATTGCCTAAGCACCTCATACAGTCTTACCGTCAGACAAACAGTCAGAGAGAGAGAAGCAAAAGAGAGACCCCCAGAGTCACTGAGTGCCCGTAGATTCACCTCCAGAGCTTCCTCAGCCACCACAGCCACACAGAGACCAGTCCAAATCATTGGTGACCTGAGCTCCAGATACAAACCTCCGACACGATCAGGGACCCTCCAAAGCCCTTGGCACCTTTCATCCTCGTTCTGATACTTAGTATCCCTCCATCCAATTCGAGCCAGTCTCCAGCAGTCCGCAGCCGGCGCAAGTATCCTGAGAGCAGTCTCCAGCAGACCCTCAGCTTCCACGGGTTCCTTGCCTCGAGTCACCAGTAGCCTACCCACTTCATGCACTGGTCCCTCAGCAGCAGAGCCCCCTCACTGGTCGTCTTCTTCACTTCTCCCTCTCAGACCGGGGGTGGGGTGATCTTCCCATCCTCTGGTGCCCTGCTCCAGTCCTCCGCTTCACCGGAACCTGCAGCCCCTCGTGGCTGCTGCCGATTAATAGGTGCCGCCATATTGGGCGCAGACCCAGAGTTACAGGATTTCAACTAAAACCACTGTTGTCTCCTTCAACAGTCCGTTCAAAGCCCGTGCAGAGCTGACAGCAGTCGACTGGGCGACTGGACCCCATGGGAGCGCTGCATCTCCACTCCCTCGCTCCCTATAGGCCCACACCTGTGGCAGCTCTGCCATGACAGCAGCTCTGTCAGCCCTGCCATCTTTTTTCACTGAGAAGACAAATCAAGAGAGTCACCCCAACTGTGAGCGCCATCAACCAGCTCTTCATCCTGAGTGATGCCATTTTACTCAAACACAACTTTATTCAAACTTCATTCAAACAGCTGCTACAAGCAAAGATCAGCTTAGGCACTCCACAGGTTGAATATTTGCTTCCACCTTCACCTGGTGGAGCTGGCTCTGATACTCCTAAATCTCTTTCCTAAAGGTTTATGTATTACTTCAGAGAACATTTGTTTTTAAAGTTTTAAATTTGTGTATTTTTTGCCTATTATTTGATTTTTTTTTTAGCAGTTGGTTGAGGCTGCTGGTTGCTTAAATTCCAAATACTATAATTAGAATTTACCAGCCTTCTCCAAGTAAGTCCTCAAGGTCCACTGCCAAATACCTCTATTGATGCTAAGGATCTTCTTAATGGCTTATAGGAAAGGCACCTTCAAATGATCTCTCATAATTTGAACTTAATATATGACTACCACTCCCTCATCCTACCTCTCAAGAAAATATTCTAGTCTTGAAGCAAACAGAGCAGAAAGACTTTGATGGTTGGAAATCCCAAATGTTCAATTTCTCTCAGGGTCTCGCAGGGATAGCAGACAACTAGCTTTGTGAGAGAGAAAGTGCAGGGTGCAGAGAGTAGTTGTTAGAGGGCAGTCACTGAAATTAAGACAAGACAGGCAGTATAAGTATGGAACAGAGTGGGAAATGTTGGGTGTAAAGAATGGGCTTCTTGAGTAGAATGGCAATGCTTTGGCAAGAATTGAACAAAATAGAATTGTTTATAGTCATATGTGCCAATATTTTCTGTGCAGGGCGCTTGACAAAGTGGCGACTTTCTGTCTTCCTTATGGTAGACAAAGTTAAAGAATTTCATATATGTTACATTCTAAAAAAATGTAATATTACATGAAAATAATGGAACCTTTCCCCTTTACAGTGATAGCCCTTGCTTTGCATGCTATCGAGGCAAGTCAACCTTTACATGGTTACAGCAGATAGTGCAAAGATAAATGAATGTAAGGAGAATTCTGCTAGGAGCAGCTTGGAAAAATCTTCACTTTCTGGAGGCTAAAGAAGATGGCAGCTCAAGTCCAGACAGATTCATTGTCATCCTAGCAGATACAAGAATCACTGTGAATTATTCAGCTCTTATGTGGAGTGAATGGAAATGGAGGTGAATTCACAAACATTCGGTGTTTCTAAAGAGAATGTTTTTTGCTTCTCTTTCTCTTTTCTTATTATTGGGGGCACCGCATCGGCTAATTTTCATGGCAACTTTTTGTTTGCTTTTACAGAAGAAATAAGTTGAAGTACAGTATATTACATTTTCCATATTATTAGATGACAATACAAGGAACCTTTGAACCTTTGTTTCTTATGATCAATAATATTCCAAATGGATAGGAGTCAGACATGTTGGCATTTAGACACACAGCACAGAAGCAGACTCTTCAACCCATTGAATCAAATGCTGATCAATGAGTACAGGTTACACAGATACTAATGTATTATTTATTTATTAATTGTTTAACTTATAATTACTAATATGAGGTTGTTCAATTCAGTTGGGAGACCATGTCAAGAACGTAAGGACACTTATGCTGGAATGAGAGAAAGTGAAGCTACTCACACAATCAATCCTGGAGATAAACACATACTCATAATTTGGTAGCTCCACAAAAAATGTCTGTATTTTTTTTTATTTGCAGAGATAGTCCATAAGTTGGACAGTACCATCATATCCCACAAAAACTTAAACTACTAGGGAGATACATACAGAGCATATGCATTCATATGCTATGAATGTAAGTTTGTAGAGCTGAAAGACTGCACATTATGAGAGTAGTTGATGTGTGGTTTAAATGATTAAGTGCTTCAGTCAAACTTGAAAGTCACAAAAAACCTCATACTTGATCTGGTGTTCAAGGCAGTGATCATTCAATGGAGATAACAAAAATACTAAAAAATTCTGTCCTTCTTCTGATTTAATAATTTAACAAGGGTCTACAGTCAAATGACAACCCCAAAAAATCTGAACGGGTGAAGAGGCAATACCACGAGAACACGAATGGTGTTACATATGTAATGGCAATCATTTACCACTTGAATGTTGTTTTAAAGAGACCAAGTGCCTCCTATGCCAAAACAAAGGGCACATCGCAGCAACTTGCAAAGCTAAACACAGAGCAATGGTTAAGAGAATTTTATTTGATGCAGAAAAATTTGTTTGGGAACATAGGAACATAGGAAGTAGGAACAGGAGTAGGCCAAAAATGGCCCATCGAGCCTGCTCCGCCATTCACTGAGATCATGGCTGATCTAATTTATGACCTAACTCCACCTACTTTCCTTCTCCCCATATCCACTAATTCCTCTATCATGTAAAAATTTATCTAACCGAATTTTAAATATGTCTAATGAAGCAGCCTCAACCATTTGCCAGGATAGAGAATTCCAAACATTCACTACTCTCTGGGAAAAACTACTTTTCCTCACCTCTGTCCTAAATCTACTCCCCCGAATCTTGAGACTGTGTCCTCTCATTTTAGTTTCCCTGGCCAGCTCAAAAAACCTTCCTACATCTATCCTATCCATACCCTTCATAATCCTATATGTTTCTATAAGATCTCCTCTCATTCTTCTGAACTCGAGAGAATACAATCCTAGACGATTTAATCTTTCATCATGTCAACCCCTTCATCCCAGGGATCAACATCGTTAACCTCCTCTGGACCGTCTCCAAAGCCAGTATATCCTTCCTCAAATATGGAGACCAGAACTGGACACAGCACTCCAGGTGCGGACTCACCAGTACCTTATACAGTTGCAACATTACCTCCCTACTCCTGAATTCAATTCCTCCAGCGATGAAGGCCAACATTCCATTTGCCTTCTTAATAACCTGCTGCACCTGCAACCTAACTTTTTGCAATTCATGCACAAGCACTCCCAAGTCCCTCTGAACAACAGCATGCTGTAGTTTTTCACCCTTTAAATAATATTCAGCTCTTTTATTTTACTTGCCAAAGTGGATAACCTCACACTTACTAACATTGTACTCCATCTGCCAGACCTTTGCCCACTCATCCAGCTTAACTATATCCCTCTGCAGACTCTCCACATCCTCATTACAATTTGCTCTTCAATTCAATTTGGTGTCATCCGCAAACTTGGCTACACCACATTTTGTCCCCTCCTCCAAGTCATCAATGTAAATGATGAACAGTTGTGGGCCTAGCACCGACCCCTGCGGCACCCCACTTACCACCCTCAGCCAACCTGAAAAACTCCCACTTATCCTGACTCTCTGCCTCCTGTCGGACAACCAATTTTCGATCCATGCCAATATACTTCCCCGGACTCCACTTTCCTGTAATTTACTGATAAATCTCTGTGTGGCATCTTATCAAACGCTTTCTGGAAATCCAAATACACAACATCAACCTGCTCCCCTCTATCTACCACACCCATTATATCCTCAAAGAATCCTAACAAGTTTGTCAAACAAGATTTTCCCTTTCTAACACCATGCTGCATCTGCCTGATTGAACCCTTACGTTCCAAAAGTTTCACTATTTCATCTTTAATGATGGCTCTAAGCATTTTGCCAACTACAGACGTCAAGCTAATTGGCCGATAATTTCCAGTCTTCTGCCTACATCCCTTCTTAAAAAGTGGCGTGACATTTGCTGTCTTCCAGTCTGCCGGAACCTGCCCAGAATCCAAGGAATTTTGGGATATGACCACCAATGCATCAACTATAACTTCTGCCATTTCCTTCAGAACCCTTGGATGCATAGCATCAGGACCAGGTGATTTGTCTGGCTTTAATCCCATTAGTTTCTCCATCACTACTTCCTTTGTAACAACTATTTTATCAAGGCCCTCCCCAACATTCGCATCCTTAACTCCGCACTTGGGCACGCTGGATGTGTCTTCCACTGTGAAGACTGACACAAAATATTTGTTCAATGCCTCGGCCATTTCCTCATTTTTTTGCTACCAGTTTTCCTTTCTCATCCTCCAAGGGTCCTATGTTAACTCTGGCCACCCTCTTTCGTTTTATATATTTATAAAATTTTTTGCTTTCTGTTTTTATATTTTGTGCCAATTTACTTTCATAATCCTTTTTCCCATTTCTTATTACCCATTTTGTAACCCCTTGTTGTCTCTTAAAATTATCCCAATCTTCCAGTTTCCCACTGCTCTTTGCAGCTTCGTACACCTGCGCCTTCAATTTTATACTCTCCTTTATTTCCTTTGTTAACCACGGTTGATTATTCCCTCCCTTGCTGCCCTTTTTCCTGACCGGAATATATTTTTGTTGAGCATTACAAAATATTTCTTTGAAAATCTTCCACTGTTCCTCAACTGTTTCATCAATTAGCCTGTGCTCCCAGTCCACTCTGTCCAATTCCTCCCTCATCCTATGGTAGTCACCCCTGTTTAAGCATAATCTATTAGTTTTAGATCTAACTATTTCCCCTTCCATCTGAATGAGAAATTCAATCATACTATGATCGCTATTTCCCAGATGGTCTCTGACTATTACATCATTTACTCTACCTATCTCATTGCACAACACTAGATCCAGGAGAGCATTTTCTCTTGTTGGTTCCTTAACATGCTGCTCAAGAAAGCTATCGCGGATGCATTATATGAAGTCCTCTTCCAGACTCCCACGACCAACTTGATTTTCCCAATCTATGTGGAAATTAAAATCCCCCATGACTACTGCCCTATCATTATTACTTGCCTCACTTATCTCTCTATTTATTTGCTGTGCCACTAAACTATTGTTATTTGGTGGGCGATAGATAACACCCACCAATAATTTTTTCCCTTTATTATTCTTTATCTCTACCCAAATGGACTCAACATTATGCTCTTTAGATCTTATATCATCCCTCACTATTGCCTGGAGCTCATCTTTGATTAAGAGTGCAACTCCACCTCCCTGACCATGCTGTCTATCTCTTTGCACCACCTGATACCCTTGAAAGTTTAATTCCCATTTAGGGTAACCTTGTAGCCAATTCACAAGAATTTGCAGAGGTGGAATTCTACAATGTTAGAACAGGTGAAGACAATTCAGAATTCAATCGGTGCCACACGTGATCATAATGTGAAGGAAACAGATTTTGGTGGAGTCATATGTAAAATACACTCGTCATTACTATGAAAACCCATTTTAAATATTCAATAAACATAAACATAGATTTGGAAGATGTTCAGTCAATGTACACAGCCTACTAGTTCCACCACCTGGAAAGGATTTGCTTAACTTGATCATTCCAAAGTGTTGATGTCAACTTTTGACAAAGGGAACCAACAACTTTCTGGCATTTGTTAACACGCATTCCAAGTGGATAGGAGTCAGACCTGTTGGCATTTAGACACACAGCACAGAAACAGACTCTTCAACCCATTGAATCAAATGCTGATCAATGAGTACAGATTACACTGATACTAATGTATTATTTATTTATTAATTGTTTAACTTATTATTACTAATATGATGTTGTTCAATTCACTCAACATTCCTATTAAATGCCCCCCAGATTTCATCACTTACCATGTCACAGTGCCGCCGTTTGTATGACAGTAGACATTGAAGAGCTAACGTGATCTCGGTGATGTGGAGAATACTACAGGTAAAAGAATTAGTGTCCGAAGATGGACCACATTTGTGGCATTAAAGATTTCTCCTTACCACCATGCTTTCAGAGAGACTGGTTCATGTGCTAAAGCAGTCCCCCCTCCTTCCATCCAGGACTCTACTTAAAGTTTATGTACCCCTTCCCTGTGAAGCAGTGAAGTTTAGGTTTCCCCTGTACTTTTCTTCTACTGACTACATTAAAAAAACCATAAAACATATTGATGTAATGAGACATAAAAAGAAAACAAGGGTTTTATTAAATGCACTGTGAGCCCCCAGAAGGGGATGTGGGACCCCTGTTGAGAATGATTGTGCTAAAGCACACTTATGCAAAGTGAATGTTTCAATATTCCTCTTATTCTCACCATGTCACACAACATTTCGTTCCAGCAGAGTGAGCTGATGTATGAACTTGATTGTGCTTAGTGCAGGCCAGCTGGGAGGAAAGACTAGAGAAGAGAATGAATCAGAGTCACACAGCATGGAAACAGGCACTTCAGCCCAACTTCCCATGCCAACCAAAATGTCCCACCCAAACTAGTCCCACCTGCATGTGTTTGGCCCATATCCATCTAAACCTATCTGATCCATGCATCTGTTAATATTTTTTTAAAACATTGCAATAGTCTCTGTCTCTTTGTATAACACTTTCTATGGCACCCTGACTCACCACCCTAACAATGCTACTCCTCAGGTTCCTATGAAATCTCCCCACTCACCTTAAACCTATGTCCTCTGGATACAGATTACTCTACTCTGGCAAAAAAAAAAGACTGTGTTCTTCTGATCTATTCTTGCCATGACATTGTGTACCTCCATTAGATCACCCCTCATCCTCCTGTGCTCAAGGAATAAAGTCTTAGCTTGTTTAGCTTCTCCCTTTAACTCAGGCCCCTGATTCCTGGCAACATTCTAGTAAATCTTTGCACCCTCTCCAGCTTGACATCTTACCTGCAGCCCAGTGACCAAAACTGAACATAATACTACAAATGGGGCCACACCCACACCTTAGATAACAGAAACATGACCTCTCAACTTCCACAAAATGATGAAGCCCAATGTGCCAAAAGCCTTTTTGACCTTCCTGTCTACCTGTGACTCCACTTTCAAGGTGCAATGTACCTGTACTCTTAGATCCTTCTGCTGTACAACATCCCTGGAGTATAGAGGGTCAGCAGAAACCTGGTCGGAAGCCACCACATCTGTTAATTAAGGTCAAGACCACCCACAGTGATCACACACCTTGCCACTGGCCCCTTTGACGGAATACACACCTCGCCTCTGGCTCCTTTAATTACCTGCCCTATTTTGGGCATTTCTGGGCCAGCCCCACTGGCCAGCTGGCAGTATAAAGCCCCACACATGGAGTAGCTTGGTTTCCTTTCCCATGCTGAGGATGAACTCAAGCTCCACTGAAGGACTCAAGCAATGATAATGCTGGAGAGTCAATTACAAGGGTGTGTGCCAGTAATGGGTAGGGGAAATTAACTGTGGTACTCACATATAAATCAATCATCGTAAATTCTTTCTTTCCTGACAAGTGGGGGTGCTGTAACTGCACCAGATCAAGGGATGGCATGTACCGTTATGCTCTTTTTTGCTATGTTACATAGATGGTGGTGTGTAGTGATTACCACTTGTTAGATGCATCTGAAGTGAGTGGATTGCATATGTCTTGTCTGAGCATGTGTGTATTTGTGACATCCCTATATCACCTTTCCTGTGCAGAAAAATAAAGGGCTTTGTTAAAATCAATGTGTTCAGACTCGTTGCTTCTCAGATTCACTGAACTTGTTCCTCATATCACAACCCCCTAGATCTCTACTATTCAGTCTGCAGTTCCTGCCAATGTTAGACCTCCAAAAAATGCAGCACCTCAGGTTTTTCTGCATTAAATTCCATCAACCATTGGGCACCTGACCAAAAGATCGTGATCCTGCCAAAATTTTGCCAATTGTCTATATTATTGAGAATACCAGACACATCGGTGTCATCCACAAACTTGTTCATGCTTTCATGTTAAAACAAAAATCATTAACATAAGGCAACAAACAGCAATTCACACATGGTGTCACAAGACCAGTGAGCAAGATTAAGACACTGAAATTGGACTCTGGAACCCTGCCATTGTGGTCTACACTTACAGTCTGGCAGGAATTGGACGCAAGTTCAAAAGGGTCCCATTAATAGCAGCAAGAGTCCTAGCTGAAGGTATTGAAATGATATGGAATCATTAATCCATTCCTTATTTTTTAATTTTTTAAAATTTTTCATGCTATGAACCATATTAACCAAAATACACACAAATATTTCCCTCTAGAATATACACAATGTCATTGTCTCCCCTTTTCCTCCCTCCCTTCCCACCCCCTCCCTACCCACTAAACGTTCAACATATACAATACAATAAACCCATTAAACAATGTCATCACACAATGAAAATAAACAAGAAAATTGTGTCATCTACTTTTACACACTGGGCCAGTTCATTTCGTCTTCTTCTCATTCTGTCATTTTAGGGGGTGGAGGTCCGCGCCCTCTCCCTCTCTGTTGTGTTCCATGTACGGTTCCCAAATTTGTTCGAATAATGTGATTTTATTTTTTAAATTATATGTTATTTTTTCCAATGGAATACATTCATTCATTTCTATGTACCATTGCTGTACTCTCAGGCTCTCTTCTGATTTCCACGTTGACATTATACATTTTTTTGCTACAGCTAAAGCTATCATAATAAATCTTTCTTGTGCTTCATCCAGTTTGAGGCCTAATTCTTTACTTCTTATATTACTCAGAAGAAAGGTCTCTGGATTTTTTGGTCTGTTGCTTTCTGTGATTTTATTTAATACCTGATTTAGATCTTCCCAAAACTTTTCCACTTTCTCACATGCCCAAATTGCATGTACTGTTGTTCCTGTTTCCTTCTTACAGTGAAAACATCTATCTGATACTGTTGGGTCCCATTTATTTAACTTTTGGGGCGTGATATATAGCCTGTGTAACCAATTATATTGTATCATGCTTAACCTCGTGTTTATTGTATTTCTCATAGTTCTGGAGCTTAGCTTTTCCCATTTTTCATTTTTTATCTTTATGTTTAGATCTTGTTCCCACTTTTGTTTGGGTTTACAGCTTATTTCATCATTCTCTTTCTTTTGCAGCTTGATGTACATGTTTGTTATAAATCTTTTAATTATCATTGTGTCTGTAATCACATATTCAAAGCTGCTTCCTTCTGGTAACCTTATTCTGCTTCCCAATTTGTCCTTTAAGTAGGTTTTCAGTTGGTGGTATGCAAACATTCTACCGTGAGTTATTCCATATTTGTACTTCATTTGTTCAAAAGATAATAAATTATTTCCCAAAAAACAATTTTCTATTCTTTTGATCCCTTTTCTCTCCCATCTCTAAAGGAAAGATTATCTATTCTGAAAGGGATTAGTTGATTTTGCATCAATAATAATTTTGGTAGTTGGTAATTTGTTTTTTTTTCCTTTCTACGTGAATCTTCTTCCAAATGTTGAGCAGATGGTGCAGTACTGGTGAACTTCTATATTGCACCAGTTTTTCATCCCACTTATAAAGTATATGTTCTGGTACCTTTTCCCCTATTTTATCTAGCTCTAACCTGGTCCAATCTGGTTTTCCCTTGTTTGATAAAAATCTGATAGATATCTTAATTATGCTGCTCTATAATAATTCTTAAAGTTTGGCAGCTGTAAGCCCCATTGTTTGTATCATTCTCTTAATTTATCTAGCGCTATCCTCGGTTTCCCCCCTTTCCATAAGATTTTCTTTATTATTTTCTTTAGCTCATTGAAGAATTTCTTTGTTAAGGGAATTGGTAACGATTGAAATAGGTATTGTATCCTTGGGAAGATATTCATTTTAATGCAATTTACCCTTCCTATCAGTGTTAGTGGTAAATATTTCCAATATTCTAAGTCCTCTTGTAATTTCTTCATTAATGGCTGATAATTTAATTTGTATAGATGGCCTAGATTATTATCTATTCTAATACCTAGGTATCGGATTGCTTGTGTTTGCCATTTAAATGGTGATTCTTTCTTAAACTTTATGAATTCTGCATTATTCATTGGCATCGCTTCACTTTTATTTGTGTTGATCTTGTACCCCAATATTTCTCCATATTCCTTCTATTTCTTATGTAATTCTTTTATTGGTAATTCTGGTTCTGTTAAGTATACTATGATGTCATCTGCAAATAGACTGATTTTATATTCCTTCTCTTTTATTTTTATCCCTTTTATTTTATTTTCTGTTCTTATCGGTTCTGCCATGGGTTCCATAGCTAAAGCGAACAGTGAGGGAGATAGTGCACATCCCTGCCTAGTTGACCTACTTAATTTAAATTGGTTCGATATATATCCATTTACTGTCACCTTCACCAATGGTCCCTTAAATAATGCTTTAATCCAATTAATATATTTCTCTGGTAGGTTGAACCTCTGTAGTACTTTGAATAAATAATTCCATTCTACCCTGTCAAAGGCTTTCTCTGCATCTAAAGCAACCACCACTGTTGGCGTCTTATTTCCTTGTACTGCATGGATTAAGTTAATGAACTTACAGATATTGTCCGTTGTTCGTCTTTTCTTAATAAATCCAGTTTGATCTAGTTTAACTATTTTTGGTACACAGTCGGCCATTCAGTTTGCTAATATTTTTGCTATTATCTTATAATCTGAGTTAAGTAGAGATATTGGTCTATACAATGCTGGTGTTAGTGGATCTTTCCCCGTCTTTGGTATTACTGTAATTATTGCTGTTTTACATGAATCTGGCATATTTTGTGTTTCTTCAATCTGGTTCATTACTTCCAGGAGAGGAGGAATTAATAAGTCTTTAAATGTTTTATAGAATTCTATTGGGAGTCTGTCCTCTCCAGGCGTTTTATTGTTCAGTAGCTTTTTTAATATATCCTGTATTTCCTCTATTTTCAAATGGTTTTATCAATTTGTTTTGCTCCTCTTCTTGCAATTTCGGTAGTTCAATTTTAGCTAGAAACTCATCTATTTTGTCTTCTTTCCCTTAGTTCTCAGTTCAGTATAATTGCTCGTAGAATTCCTTGAAGTGTTCATTGATCTCTGTTGGGTTATATGTAATTTGTTTGTCCTGTTTCCTTGATGCTAATACCGTTCTGTTTTGAGCTGCCAAGCTAGTATTTTGTGCATTTTTTTCTCTTAGCTCATAATACTTCTTTATCTTCATTATGTTCTTCTCCACCTTATAGGTTTGTAGTGTTTCGTATTTTTTTTTGTCTGCCAATTCGCTTCTTTTTGATGTATCTTCCCTTGTTGCTAGTTATTTTTCTGTACTTACTATTTCCCTTCCCAGCTGTTCTATTTCCTGATTGTAGTCCTTCTTCACCTTAGTTACATAACTTATTATCTGCCCTCTGATGAAGGCTTTCATTGCATCCCATAATATAAATTTGTCTTTCACTGATTCTGTATTTATTTCAAAGTACATTTTAATTTGGCGCTCAATAAATTCTCTAAAATCCTGTCTTTTAAATAGCATGGAGTTTAATCTCCATCTATACATTCTTGGTGGGATGTCCTCCAGCTCTATTGCTAATAACAGCGGTGAGTGATCAAATAACAATCTAGCTTTATATTCCATTTTCCTAACTCTCCCTTGGATATGGGCTGACAACAGGAACAGGTCAATCCTTGAGTATGTTTTATGTCTACTCGAATAATATGAGTGTCCTCCATATATCCAAACGTTGCATTTCCTGCATTGATTTAACCATAAATTTTGCTACTTTGTTCTTTCTGCTCGTCTTTTGTCCAGTTTTATCCATCTTTGAATCCAAATTAAGGTTAAAGTCCCCTCCTATCAATATATTCCGAATCATTAATCCATTCCTGAAGCAGATCTGGAGCTAACTACTGCAGCGAGTTGAATTGAAATGTTACTCATTCACCAGTTTTGGAAGCTGGTATGACATCTGAGATCCATATGCTGATGTAAATAACTCAGGAAGCTAGTTAATACATTGAGTTAAACAAGATGCTGGGGTCAAGTACAATACACAAACATGCTGGAGAAGCCCAGCAGGTCACGCAGCATAAGTTTAACTTATGCTCAAATATCTTATTGGAGAGGGTAGAGAAGCAATTCAGAGAAAATGGGGAAGTGAGAGTGTTAAGACTGGCAAGCAAGTACAATCCTCAGTAGTGGGACACTGGTAAGGTGGCACAGTTCTGCAATACCTATTTGGTATGAATTAGAGGAAAGGTAATATGTTTTCCTGCCAAACAAATGACTGCAGTGGGAGACATACCTCAACATATTTGAAAAATATGCAATGACAAATTTATTCCAGAAGTGGATGAAAAACCAAATACTGAAGAGATGAAATATATTGCATGTGACTTGAGTCAAGTATGATTCACACATTCTTCATATCAAAAAGTAACTCTCATGCAAGAGCCTCCAACATAATTAAAAAGGTCAAAACATATGAGAAAAACAATGAACACATTGCAGTTGCCTGAATGCATAAAGTGTTTTACAATTTTTTTCAGAGGTAAAGCATTTGTGTATAAATGTGAAAATAAGTTATATGAGAAATGAAATAATCATGAATGTTACGTAGGTAACATTCAGTTGCTTTTTTTGTGGACAATAAAAGTTCTCTATCTGTGTTTTGACGTTTAATAAAGTGATTGTTGAAGTCTTGGATCCAGCAAAGCTATATTATCACTCCAATTCTTTTTTTTCAATTGTCCTCACTTCAGTCAATACCTCCTCTCCAATAAGCTTCATATTGGAGGGAGACTAATCTGAAGGATGAATGAGTACATTTTTAACCTTTATTATCTCCACAACTGTTTCTTTTTCTCTGTAAAACTACACTCTAGTTTTTCCCTGTAACTCAATAAACATGACAACAAATAATTCAAGTCAATAAAAAATCATTATATTGTGGCGGGCCACAATTGTGGAGATCAGGCCGGGACATCATGCGGCAGCAGACGCGGACAGAGATCGCTAAAGTGACTTCCAGGACGATGCCCTAATATGGCATTGGTCCAGCTGCCCAGCTCACTCATCAGAAACAGGCTAGGGAAGAAGGGCATTCAGATGCATGGACATTCCCGCCCGCTATTTTTATTTATATGGCTGACTCAGTCAATCAGCAAAAATGGCCGGAACTTGAACAGTATAAAATTAGCCTTTCTCGCCCTAATAAAGGAGTGAGCTTAACCTGCCACATTCTGTGTGTATTTCTTTGTAGTGGTCGGCTACAATATAATAATAAAAACAAGTAGATCCTAAATTAGATACAAAAATGAAGTGTGCCCTACACATTTTTTTCACGCAGAAAATAGTATTATGGAATAAGTTAATCAAATTATGGTAAAATATATCTTAAAAAGTTAGGATTGTAAGTTTTAGTTATTAGGTCACATTTCACAAACAAACATCTCACTTGCCATGCAAGAGCTAAGCAAAAGTAGACTTCATGTCTGCAGTTGGCTTTGCAAAGACAATGGAAAGTGCTTGTGAGAGTTTCACAAGTAGGTGTTAATGGACCAGCATATTTGAACAGTGTCCAGCCTCAAGAACTGAGAAATCTTTTGCTGCTAGACTGGTGCCAGAGTTTTACATTTCTGGTTAAAGTTTGTTGTCCAAAGAGGGGCCACATGGTTTTGCAAACAGAGAGAAAACATCCATTGTTTGCGAGAGAGACTGACAGAGTATTCTACAACAGTTTGTAGTGAAGGCTGCAAGTTAGCAGACCTGCTGCATGACCCCATTTCAAGATGGGGTTTTGAGTTCTGAGGTCAGCCTATTCTAAATATCTGTAGTTAATTGCAGAGGTTGTGGCTGGATATTGTGTTTCTCCTGAAATAGGGGACAAATAACTCTTTGTAGTAACCTGGAAGAAGAGGTTATCTTTTGGTAAAACACTTGAGTAAGACACTTCATTTGCTGATTGAAGGAGGTCAGTCTGTGTGTCCAACGAACAACAAATCTCTCTCTCTAATCAACAAAGATCTTCCTGAGTGGTAACAACTGAAGTTAAAACACCAGAGCCCGGTGAATATAATATCTGCTTAATTCTGTGCATAGTATGGAATATTGCCTGATACCAGTGAACTTGGAGAAGTGAAAGTGAATGATTGGACAGTGAAACAAAGAACTTTCCTAAACACGTAAACATTATATACACATGTGCTTAGAATTAGAACAGGGTTAAGTTAGGTTAAGTTAAGTTAATAGTAATAATTTAAGTATTGATCTTATTATTATGTATTAAGAAAATAAAAGCAGTTTTGTTTTAGTAGCCATTGTCTTGGCGAATTTCTATTGCTGCTGGATTTTGAATTCTTTGGACTCATAACAATCGATACCACCTGTAACACACTGCCTGAAGAAGTGGTGGGAATAGGTACTCTTGCGGCATTTAAAAAGCTTCTGGGTGAGATGAAGCAACACATAGAAGGCTTGGAATCAAGGAATCAATTGGCATGGATGGGTACTTGATGGTCAACATGAACGCGGTAGGCTGACTCTATGACCCAATTATATGTTTCTATACTGAAAGACTCACATCACATTTTTTAGATTAATCTCATGAGTTTCTTGTCATATAATTTTAACTCTGACAAGCTTTAGTTAGGATGTGACTTGGAAATTTACTATTCTCAAAATGAGGCCAGGTCTGTAGCTCAAGAAATTCTTCTCACAGTTTGCTCTTTACACGGCTTTATGAATTTTAGTGATAACCTGTTAATCTGTACACAGAAGAACCCTTCTCTCTGTCCAAGATATTTTGTGTCAAATTAACTTAAACTTAAAACTTATAAACAATGAACTGGATTAAATTTGAAAATGATACAGAATGATTTACTTCATTCAAAAACTAAAACATACCCATAGAACTTTTCTAATGATATGAAATAATCCTACAGGATTAGACATTTAAACTTATAAATTGAAATATTGCAAGTACTGAGTGAAATATGAACAATGGTCTCACATAGCATAAATACTCTCAAATCAAGGTTCTCGAGCTCAAGCTTAACTAAGTCAAAAAATTCTATTAAAGCTATCTGCATGTCTGGACAAACTAGTATTCGGATAGTGACACCATCCCATTCCAAACTAAAACAGAAGTCTTTGTGACACTTATTCAGATTATAAGAGACTGGAGGCATAATCAGGCAATTAGCTGAATGAACTAATTTTCAACCCTTCATTTCAGTGACCATCTGGAATAAAATTGGCTTTATAACTCTCAAAGCAGATATACTTCAGATCTTGATTTGGATTAGGTTTACAGAATCGGTGTTTCCTTCAATTAATAGAATAAATCTTACTTGGGATGAAGAAAATATCTTCTGTCCAGTTTCAATGTTTCAAGAAATAATAGAAATTATTAGATGGGACTTGGAATTAGAAAATAAGATAAAATTCAACTCATCCCATAAAAGTCAGAGAGCTAATTGTGTTGTAAAGTTATTCTTGTAAAACATCTTGAGACAGAGTCTAAGATAGATTCAATCACAGAGATTTAGTGAGTGATAATGTGAGAGTTAAATAAATACTGTAAATGTAAGTGAATTTATGATGGTCTCGTTGGCTCATTACTACATGGGCTAAAACCAGGTGAAAATAAAAATCAGAAGTTTTTTTTAAATGAGCAATTTTCACCCATAGGTATGATTTACAAATCATCTCCAATGCCTAATTATCTATTCTCTGCATGCTATAAATAAAACATAGAAATTATTGCAATTAAAATGTTAATTGCTGTATTAGAAATAAAGACTTAATTGTGATAAAATTAATCACCACCTTCAAATCAAATATATTTGCACTTAGAGACAAAATATTTCCATTAATTGTAAATGTATAAATATTAACATTTAAGATGCAATCAGCAGGATTAAATGCTATTTAGGAGCTAATTTACATTTTTAAACTATAGTCATTAGGGATCAAATTACCAGTTCTTCTTAAAGGATGGCAATACATTAACTAAATTGATGGAAGAACTGAGTTTTCAAATGACACCATCACATAATATTTAAAATTGACACCCTCCAATCAATTAAAACTCATTGTCGAATCTGTTAGCTTCTTTGACATGCAATATTTATTTTCCAATTCTTTTCAATGTTTTCTGAATTGAACATTAATGAATTCTTGAAGTTTCTGGATTGTAGTTAATAAAGGGCTGGATTTTGGAGTAGCAATGCAATTTTAAAAAATGGCACCCAGTCTTATTATTTCGTAAAGTCAACATCTTTAGGGATTGTGTCTGGAAAGCTTTATGCTCAAGATGCTGTTAATAATTAAATGCTCCTCCATGAAATGTGCTGTTTGTATCCTCCTCTGCTACGATTACAGAAATAATTTGAACTGCTTCCCTATAAGTTTTAAGCTCTCGGCAATCTCTGGGCAATGGTTACTCATCTAACCTTCCCAATAAATCCATGCATGGTTTGTGATTGAATTTACATTGTGAGTTTTAGCAAGTGAGAATATTCTTAGGAGACCATTGAGGAAGAGAACCATCATGGTAACTCTGAAGGAATAGTCCATCTCAAAGAAAAGCAAGCTCAGAGAAAACAAATAAAAAATAAATAGTTCCATAATTAAAAATAAATATTGACATATGTTTTGCTTGGAGTATGATCTCACAATGCAAGAATTGCCAAAAGGGTTGTAATTCCTATTTTGTTAAGGAGGCAAACTATGCACAGGACAAGGAAGAACTTTGGAGTATCTCTTTGCAAACCTTTTCTATTCGCCTCCAATTTAACATTCAACTTATGAAGCAATGTCCTTACTATGGTTTTTTTTCTTGTTTTATTCATAGTAGTGTTTATCAGCCCCTGGATATGTGTTTCCATCTGAATCAAATTACACTGAAGAGCATTCCTGAGTTTCCAATGTAGACAAATATTTCTTCCAATTTAAAAAAAACTTTCCCCTCAAGCTGCTTGATTTGTTGATCTACATCAGATTCAGTTAAAACTGTTTATTACATGACTCTTGCTGTATCTATCATTGAATGCATAGGAACCACCAGATGGTTTAACAAGATGTCTACTCTGAATTGTATTGAAGCCAGCATGTTAGATGACAGTGGTGTTTCCAGTCCACAGAACAGATAACCAAGAAATATTACACAGAAACAGGCCCTTTAGCCCACCATATTCAGGACGACCTCAAGAATTCAATCATTCTAACCTCATTCACCACTATTTGTTCTATTTTTTTTGATGCCTTGGCAATTCAAATGCAAATACATTTACATTTATTTACAAGAAGTAGAAGCTGACTCTAGCCATTAAAACCCATGCTGGCCAGTTGGATCCAATGAACCTACCAACCCCAAACATTTTCAGAGAGTGGGAGGAAACTCGAGTACCTGGGGACAATCCCAGGGAGAATGGACAAATCTTTTGCAGACAATGCCAGACACAAACCCAGGTAACTGGGGCTGTAATAGCATTAAGTTAACCACGCCTCCCAATTGAATTGTATCAAAGAAAGGTTCTGATCTAAAACATCATAAATTCTTTTTCTCCCATTGTTGCTGTTTGATTTACTGAATTCTTTCAGCAGATTGTTTCTTGCAATTTGAATATATGTCTGGATACTTCATAAATGCCCTGAAAATATCTACTCCTAACATCATCTCAGACAGTGCATTCAACTCTCTGAGTGAAAAAAGTATTTTTCTTCTGATCTTTTACCCAGCACACTAAACCTGTGCATTCCATTCCTCTGCAATGAGGAAAAGTTTCCTACTATCTATACCCCTCATATTTTTTTTCTATATTAAGTTCCTCCTCAACTTCCTCTTCTCTAAGGAAAACAAACCCAAACCAATCAGTTTCTCCACATAATTGAAACAATCCCACTCAGGCAATATCCTCATGGATCTCCTCTGCACTCTTTCCAGTCTTGTCATGTTGAAAAAAGGCACATTGCATGGTTCGTTTCTAAGAACTTGCAAATAAGTGCGATCATCCTTTGTACATCATGCAGCATATTTAGCACTAAACTGAAGGTGTTGTGCTTTGTATCTACCTGTTCCCAGAACAGCTCTGAGAATAATACAAAAGATTTGACTGAGTGAAGCCCACCGCCTGCACTCATCTATCAGATGCCCCATTGGCTTCTGATGTGTTTGGGGAATGAAGACTGGGGGCTGAGGCATGATGAAGAATAAACAGTTGGAATCAGGGGTTCAAGCTCAGTATGTGCAGGCCTCCTGCTGCTGGACACATGAGAACATCAGAAACAAGTCATGTCTATGACGAAAGTAGTGGCTACAGTGGTTATGAGGGCAGTGGAGCCTGCTACGTCAGAGGAGATGGCATGATCCTCAATCTCTTGCAGACTCGGAAGAGATTTATTTTGTTTCTTTCTTTTGTATTGCTATTAGATGACATAGGAGTGTCACAACTCTTTGCTAACCATGGTGTAGCATCAAAAGAAAACTTTTTACTGATTTTGGTCCATGAGACAATAAGTAAAAAGGCTGGCCTGCAATTACCTGGTACAGCTGTGAAGCCTGCTGATCAAGGGTCCCTGGACCCAATTGTCAAAACGCTCCTGGCACATTGCCAGAGATGTGGAAAGTAATAGGGTCACATGACTGGGTCAAGAAAAAGCCCCAGTCAAAAAATTACAAGGTTCTTTGATAATAAGTGAAGTCAAGGCCCAGATTTTCTTCTATTAAAGCGATCATGCTCTTGAACTCTTCTGAACATTCTGGACATGCAAAAACAGTAAGAGATGCAATAAATAATGGAAAGAGTTATTCTAAAAAGTTTTTAAAAATCTTAAACCACTTATGTACTCTTAAATAATTAAAAACATGACTGCAAGTATAAAGAATGAAAACATAAAACAAATCTGATTTTTATCTTTCTCCTTGCAGCTGTAAAATTTCTATTGAGATAATTGGGCTGGTAGATTCTGAAGAAGGTTGGACTGGTTGTAGGCTCTGTGAGCAGGTGCATTACTGTAAGTATGGGAGTCTCAGTGGGATTGTGTTCTGACATTACAGAGTCCTACACAGGAGAGAATCGATTGATTCCCTGTCTGGAATCTGTCAACACGTTTAACATTTCTACATTTGGGTGCAAGTATCCAAAAGCACCCAAATCTGGCAGCCTTGTGGTCAGACAGCAGAACCTCTGCTGAACTATTGTCCAGTGCCTTGAAGAAAGAAGCCAATGCTAAAACAAGTAACCAGGGGATCTTTATGAAAGTGTTTGAAATCTAATAAATCATGTTCAATGTACTGGCATGAAGGATTTGTTCCCAGGAATGAGAATACTTGTAAAGTGAGTATTATACTGTACAGTACATACAAAGATGAGTTTCTGACTGTGCTGCTATGCTGGGAACATGGCTATCCAGAATATGCCATAAACCCTACCCTTCCTGCTGCTGTCAAGATAATTGCTGGGAATTGGCTGCACCTACTCTGTGTGTTGATAGGTGGTTTGGATCCTCTAATTCTTTTCTTACCTCTTGTTGGATGGAAATTGTTCTATCTTCCTCTCTATCTGGCTGCAAAGGCTCTCCACAGCCTTGGGATTTCTTTTTGGTAATAAATTCAATTGCCAGTGACCAGGAGTGCCAGCCAAACCAAGAGAGAAGCTGCCATCACATCCAACAAGTGTCAAGATAAGCCACATGGTCCAGGTTGGTGCGATCAGTTTCCACCAATTGCTGGCACTCATTATGCCAGCCAGAGCATATCCCTGAGGCCACCTCTCAAACTCTGAGCTGATACCCCAATCACCTTGTTTTGCTCAACACCAGCCCTCACAGTCAACCTCTCCACGCCTAGAAGAGGGGGAAAGCATGATGGTGCCATGCAACTTCAGAGCAGGTATTTGTACAAGATCCTGCACTGCAGTTCACAGAGAAGAGATTCATACTGAGTTGTTAGCATTGCCCAAGTGGGTGCCTATTTTAAAGTACAGGAGTGTACCTAGCTATGAATGATTATAGTGGAGGACCATGAGTCTAATGGGTTCCTAATGCATTAGCATGTGCAGGAAACTAGGATATGTCTTTAACAAATTGTTCCGCCTTGATCCAAATTGCAGCAGTAGCCCAAAACTTTCAGACTTTATGTGTTCTACACATGGATCTAAGTAACAGTGACACATCACCCAGTAACCAGAAAATTTATGCAGTAAAGCTGAAGATTGGTGTTCATTTAATGTAATGTCCTAAAATCTTGAAACTTCCTCACAGCTCTTGCAAGTGTCATCTGTATGATTTCTGAGATAATTATTAATAAATTCAGTATTCACACAAAAGAAGCAACTTTAAGATCAAATGATGTCCAAGATTCTCTTTTATTCCAGTCTTGCAAGTTAAAAACAGGGCTTTATTGAACTGAGAAAGAATTTTCTTATAAGACTCAAATATCACAATTTTAGCCAGGAGGAAAATTCTGCGTGTGGCGGAGTGCAGGTGGTGTCATAGTTAGATCAAGAAACCCATACTTTCATGTTTCCTAAAGGAGAAGCATAGGAGAAAACCCTACAGGACAGCAGATCAGCGAGGGACTCAGTGGCCCTGAAGAACCCACATAGGCTGCGGGATGCTGGTGACTTGTGGTCAAAGGTTGCACACAGGCTGTGGACTGCTTGAGACTGGCTCATGGGAATCAGGTATCAGAACTGGGATTCGAGAGGGTGCTGACGGCAAGATCAGCTCTTAAAGGGCCTTGGGCGCAGAAGGCTTCCTGATCATATCGGAGATTTGGATCTGGAGCTCTATTTGCCAAAGGATAGAACAGGGGTTTGAGTGGCTGCAGAGGCTGTGGTAGCACTGACGGTGAACTCATGGGCACTCGGTGACTCTGAAGAGACTCATTTTTGTTTCTCTTTATTTTACTGTTATGAGCACTGGGCAATACTAATGATGACTTTTTGTCTGCCTTATGGCAGATGAAAGGAAATTTTGTATAATATTACATTTTCTCTTTTATTATATGACAATAAAAGCATCTTCAATCCTGCATATTAGCTTCAGAGCTCAGTTAGTGAACAAAGAAATGATGGAAGGACTCAATGAGTAAGGCAGCATCCATGGATAAAGCAGGTCAGTCAATATTTTGGGTCAAGACCCTTTATCGAAACTAAAGTGAGAAGGAAAAACAGAATGAGAGAAAGGGGGAAAAGAGGGAGGAGGGGCTGGGGAGGGACTAAGGTAATAGGATACTGGTCAGAGAAGATGAAAAGGCAGTGGAAGAGACAACAGGTCGTGGGACCATTTCTTGCACTTCTGCTCTGATCCCATCTCCTTCCAGACAGAACAGGGTTAGAGCAAATAATGAGCAACTGGAGGAACTCAGTGGGTCAGACAACAGCTGTGGATAGAAATAGCCAATTTAGGGTATGGGACAGAAAGTATAAGAGGTGGAGAGACAGGTAGAGGGATGGGGAGAAAAGTAAGTTTAAGTGGAGGTAAAGAAGAGATGGAAACAATGAAACCAGATGGGAATAGAGGTTACCTCAATTTGGAAAAATCTATGCCCCATTAGTTTTAAGGCTGTCCGGGAGGAATATGCTACTTTGTTCCTCAGGTTTACGTTTGGCTTTACCCTGACAATGGATAAGGACCAGGACAAACACATCTGTGTTGGAATTGTTTTGATCCCAAAGGACCCCAAAACCCAGCAGCAATAGATATTCACAATGACAAATGGTTACTTAAACAAAAGTTGTTTTTAATTATCTTTAAACATGGAAACAGAATCAAACTTTAGCATATCTCTATTAACTTAACTAACCCAACTTAACTTTTCCATCTGGGCACTCTCTAGCCAGATGACATTAACATCAACTTCTCTAGTTTCTGTTGACCTTCTCCTTCTTCTCCATTCTCCCCCCTTTCCCTTCACCTTATCTTCTTTCCCTCAGATCTCCACCCCCTTCCTTTTCTATTCACCAAGCCATCCCTCCTCTCCCTGTTTGCTGCTGTACCCTCCCAGCCTTCTCTGCCTATTAACTCCTGCCTTATTGGATGACAGTCTTCCCCTCCCTACCTTTTTGTTCGGATGTGTGCAGACATTTTTCCATACCTTGATGAAGGGCTCAAGCCTGAAACATTGGTTATGTATTTTTTACCTTTGCTGTATAAAGTACACTATTTGAGCTGATGAGTTTCTCCAGCATTGTATATTTATGTAACCCCATCACCTGCAATCTTTCATGTTTTAATTATCTATGGATGTGGCCCGATCTACTGAGTCCCTCTATTTTAGTCTTCATAAAGGTGTATAGGATTATAAGGGTCACAGAGAGTGTGGATAACCAACATCTTTTTCCCAGGATGGCAATAGCTGAAACCATGAGACATCTATTAAAGGTGAGTGGAGCTCGGTTTTCTACAGAGAGAAACATGTTTGCCTGGGATGTATTTCTGAAGGTGGTTATAGAGACTGGTACAATTGAGACATTCAAAAACTCTTAGCCACATAGATGTAAGAAATATGCAAAGTTTTGGGTGTGAGGTCAGGAAGAGTTAGATTGTTGTGAAGTAGATTTACATAGGTCAGCACCACATTGTGGGCTGATGGGCCTGCACTGTGTTGTAATGTTCTATGCTCTGTTTTCTCTTTGTTTCAAGGTTCCAGCATCCGTAGCTTGTGTGGTTTTCAGGTCCTCCTTTCATAAGTGGCTAACCCACAAAGAGTCTGACAGACTATTGCAAGGCAGAAGAGGACCGAGTCTGAGGGTAATGAACCATTCCATTGGTAGTTAGAGAGATAGAGTTTACTCAAACAGACTGGTAGCAGGAGATCTAAAGGGTAGTCTGATGGGGGTAGACATATTTTTGCTGGTGCACAAGTACATTTTTACAGCATTTACCCCAGGCATTCAGCTCTTCTTACACCCTTTGGGTCTCCTAAGAATTAAGATTCTTACCTAGTGGTCGTTGAAAATGGAATGACTGTTAGAATTATACCATGATATAATGGAATAACATTCATATGACCAACTAATTTCTCGTAAGAGGATCAGCTGTCCACCTTCCATTCTGGCTCCATGCAGCCATCAAGTGGCCAGTTTTGATTCCTCTTTTAGGCTTTGCACACTTTTACCACTAATTTCTCCACAATCTGTTTGCATTGAGGGCTATCATTCAGTCCCATGTCTTGGATTAATATGAATTCAAAGCATTTCAAACACTCATTGAATTTCCTTGGATTTGCTTCTCAGTCTCTGCAGATTTCAGAAGACTGCCAAGGCTCTGGATACTCTGTGGTTTGTGCATAGAGAAAAGGTCCCACCTAAGGGTATCATGTGTTTCCTTGCACTGTCCCCAGTTGAAGTGTAGTCTCCACTGGCCAAAGAACCTGGACCCTCTCCTGCATTTTTCCTTTTCAGCTACAAAGATAGCACAGATTAGTCAATCATATAGGATAGCAGGGCAAGCCTAAGGTGCTGAGTGGCCTACTCCTGCTCATATTTTCTTAAACTTCCACAGTTGAAGAGATCTCTTGGCGAACAGTCAGAATTGAGATTAAATGTGCAAACTGTTCAGTGCATACACACATATTGTACAGTGCAGGGTGGCTGGGTGGGGTATGACTGCTGGTGAGACTTTATACCCAATTTCCTGGCATTGGAGCTTCATATATATCTATCTTATATTGCGTTTATACTATATTGTTGTCTAATGAGTCCCAATGTTGGCCAAGTGCCAATGTTCCCAGCACTATTTGAAATGAGAGCTTGGGGCACAAATAAAAGCAACCACTTATTTCAGATATTAAAGTGACTCCATTCCCCAATCAACAAAGAGGTGACATTTGCTCTTTGCAAAGGTTCCATTGTTTTGTCTTCCTTTACTCCTCTGTCTGCAAAATGTTGTTTTTTTGTTTCAGGGTTTTCATGTAAATAGTACCAGCTGAAGTAATTAAAAGGCAGTATCTAAAAATAATACAAAAATCCCAAGCATATCCTTGACAGGTGGATGACAAGAAGTTGGCAGTGACCTTTGCATTTTATGCTGTGGGGAATTATGGAAATTACACTCAGCATGTTGAAGCACTTGTTTAATCTTCCACATCTCCTGCTGCTAACCCAGGCATGAATCCTTGACTGACAGAAGGGTGGCTTTGATGTGGTTTTGTCTTTTATTGCTAATTCCTCTTACAATGGAAAATTACAATTTCAACTCTAATTAATACTCTTTAATCAGATATAAAGTACTCTGCGATAAAAGCAAAACATTTTGGAAACATTCAGTAGGTTAGGTAACACATGCGGAAGGAGAAATAGGTGTGGTGAAACCACTACTGTACATATGTAAATAACATGATCTTATATGTTTGACCCTGCTCTCACTGGCCAGCTCATGACTCTTCCCTTTTCTCACCATAAAGGCTGTCATGCCACAAGCCTGCCCCCAATTCGAGCCAGATCAGTGTGAGCCAGCAACACAGGGATACAGTTCCAATAACTTCAGTCTTTTGTGCAATTGATTGTGCATCAATAGGGTCGAAACTTTCAATCAAAAACCCTTTGTCTGAACTACAGGTGAGAGAAGTTAGCTTTTAGTTGCAGGAGAGGTGGATAGGACAGAGGGGTGGCCCAAGGTTATAGGTGGGTCAAGTTGTCAGGATTAAAGAGGGGGAAGGGTGGAGGCAGAGAGAGATGGAGAGGTAGAGGGAGGGATGGAGAGGAGGGGAGGAGAGAGAGAGAGAGCAAGGGAGAGAGAGAATAAACAAAATCTGGGAACTGAGTGCACTTACAGAGCGGGAACACAAAGTTGTGCTAACCTTTGACATGGATAAGAAACAAAAGAAATGGCCGGCTGTGATGGAGACAGAGAACACTTCATTTCCTCACATCCTCATCTCAGTGATTCCAAGCCCAACATAATGTTGAACTGTTCTTTGACTGCCTCTGCCTCCATGCCTGTACCTTTAGCCAGAAGTATGCTTAGACGATGCACACTTTCTCCCCTCTTGAGAATTCCCGAATCCACGTGGATTTTTCTATTTGGATGCTTTCCTCTCTAAATCTGTTCATTAATAACTTCCAATGTGACACAATTGTCTTAATTTTCCCACTCCCATCTCTCACCTTTCTGAAATTACAGCAGTTCATTCTCTTCACTGGTATTTTCATAAACTTACTGACAAAGTTGGCACCGCTGTGGTCAGATGAACTGACCTCTATGTCGCAGAGTCCAAATGTTGGCTCCTGGACACGTGCTCATAATGTTCTCTGGATTGTGATTCCACCACTGAATAACAGGCCAATGTTTCCCATTTAATAGAAAATAGAATGTTATAGCACAGACCAGGCACTTTGGCCCAGAATATTTTCCTATGTAAAGCTACCCCACAATAATATTATCCTTCCCTACTTCACATCCATAACCCTCTATTTTTCTTATATCCATGTCTTTCGAATGTCCTTAATGATCCATCCTCCACCACCACCCCTGACAATGCATTCCAGGCAAGGTTAGCATTTAGTGGTTAGCACAACACAGTTATAGCACCAGCAATTGGGATCAGTGTCCAAATTCTGTGCTGTCTGTAAGGAGTTTGCATGTTCTCCCTGTGTCTGCATGTGTTTTCTCTGGGGTTCCAATTTTCTCCCACCCTTTGAAACTTACTGGGGATTGTAGGTTATTTGGGTGTAATTGGGTGGCATAGGCTCATGGGCTGAAATGGCCTGTTACCCTGATGTATGTCTGAGGTAAACCACTGTTACACTGTGATTGGCTGCTATTGAATGGACACGCCTCACGAGACTGATCCTACCCATAGGTCCTTGTGAGCTACCCCTTTCCTTTTGCTCTAATTAGTCAAGGAGGTGAATAGTTGTTTGAGAGTGTTCCAGTCTTTTTTAGCTATTAAAAGCCTTATTGTTTCACAACTCAGCTTTTTGTGAATTATTGATGGTACATTAATGTCTAAATTTAAATTTAAAAAAAATTAAAAGTAAAAACACAATGCTGGAGAAACTCAGCAGATCAAACAGTGTCGTTTATATAGCAGATATAAAAATGCATAACCGACGTTTTGGGCTTGAGCCCTTCAACAAGGTATGGAAAAATGTCAGCAGGCATGCGAATAAAAAGGCCTAGGAGGAGGAGCATGTTCCCAAAGGCAGGAGGTAATAACAGCAAGCAAGGGAGGAGGGATGGCTAAGAATGCAGCCCTCTGGTGCTCTCGTTGTGATAGAGATTGTGGAGGAGATGTTTTTACCAATCCTCACTGATTGTGGTCTGGAGGTGAGGAAATCCATGATCCAATCAAACAGTGGGGTGTTGATTCCCAGGTCTTGAAGTTTGGTGATCAATTTTGAGGGGAGGGCGCTGAACAGTATTTGATAAAGATCATCCTGTTGTCTGCATCTTTGCTGTCCAGGTGTTCCTGGGCTTTGTGTAGAGCCAGGCATCCATCATAGTCCTGTTGCTACGATTGCAAATTGGAATAGATCCATGTCACTGCTCAGACAGGAGTTGATATGTTTCAATACTAGCCTTTAAAAACAAATCATCCCTGTTTCTGTGAGTGCCACTGGTCAATAGTCATTTAGGAGGTTTGACCACACCTTTCTTCATGCCTGTTTGAAACAGCTGGGTACGATGCCCTGCCATAGTGAGATGTTGAAGATATCCATGAGTTGGTCAGCACAGATTTTTTAATACTTGGCTGGATACTCCTTCTGGACCAGGTGCAAGTTCATACTCACTCTCCTGCAGGCAGCCCGCATGGAAGGAGAGAATCATCAGGGACATGGTCGTGCACAGTGGTGGTCAAATCGGGCATAAAAGGCATCGAGTTCATTTGGGAGTGAAACTTCGCCATCTCCTATTGCACCGGATGACCTCAGGCAGAACTTGAGAATTTTAATACCTTTGCTGATAAATTCCACCCTCCCCCCCTCACTTCACAAGAGCCATGTCTGACTCTTCCATTCTCTTTCTGGATTTTCCTTTCTCCATCTCAGGGGATAGGCCAATGACAAAGTACATGCAGTAAGGACAACTGACAATGTTCTCCTGATCTTCATCTTCAATCAGCCTATGCATTCATAAGGATCATACTTTGAAATTTCTCCCAGCTCCAGGATGATTGTGCCAGCCGGTACAATTTCCCCTTCCTTTTCCTTTCACCATTTCAAAGAGACGACTCTCTTCATGATCCCCTGGTCTGCTCCTCTGCCCCAGACAGCCACTCTCCTTCTTGTGGCATTTTCCCCATGCAACTGTAGGGGGATCCAGCACTCATCCTTTCATCTTTTCCTTTCCCACCATGTACAGACTCCAACAGTTCTTCCAAGTGTAGTAGTGATTCACTTGCGCCTCATTCAATCTGGTCTGTTGCATTCAGTTCACAACGCTGCCTCCTTTCTAATGGAGAAACTAAACACAGATGTGGCAGATTTACAAAGATACTGTGTATCTCTTATATCTTATAGAGAGGGAATCTCATAGAGACACATAAAATTATGAAAGGCATAGTTAAAATAGAGGTAGGTAAATTGTTTCCATTGGTGGGAGTGACCAGAACTAGGGGACATAGTCTCAAGATTCAGGGTAGTAGATTTAGAACAGAGATGAAGAGAACTGCTTTTCCCAGAAGGAGGTGAATCTATGAACTGTTGCCCATTGAAGCAGTGGAAGCTATCTCAATAAATATATTTAAGTCAAGGTTGGATAGATATTTATATAGTAGGGGAATGAAGGGTTATAGAGAAAAGGCAGGTAGGTGGAGATGAGCCTATTATCAGATCAGCCATGATCTTGACAGGCCAGATGGCCTCCTCCTGCTCCTACTTCTTATGTTTTTAAATGTTTTGTGCATTCTCTCTGCCACTTTGGTTCAACATTCCACTATCGCTCCGAACTCCCTGTCTGTAGCTTCCTGCACTGTTATGACAGGATCAAACATTAGCTTGAGGAACTTCATCTCATCTACTGAATGGGCAATTTACAGTCTTGCAGACTCAATATCAAATTCTAACTCCAGGTAACTCATTTTCTCTGTCCTTATCAGAACTGACTCTCTCTGCTTTAAGTAATCATCTGTGATAATGGCTCAGCTTTTCTCTTTCCATTAGCATGACCTGACAGGTTGGGCATGTCCCACAGCATTGCACTTTATACATAATTTTGTTTTGTATTCTCACGCTTGTTTTCCATTATTTCCTGGCCTTTGTTTAATTTCTCTCTAACTGCTTACTGGGAAGATGACCTCTACTACTTTTTTCTAAGACAACCCGGGATTCCCCCCCATTCGAGATATTCCCTTTCCCCCATCCAAGCCCACGAGGGGCTTGGATGCTGAAGGACTCACTTCAGACCACGGGCTGTTGGAGGCAGGCTCATGGGAACCAGGTATCAGTACCAGGATTCATGAGGGTCCTGATGGAGAGCAGGGCTTCTGAGATACTTTGGATGTTGACAGCTTCTTATTTGTATTGGAGATTTGGAACTAGAAGCATGGAGTTGCTAATAAAAAGAACACAAGGCCATGTAGCTACGGAGGTTATGGGAATGCTAGAGATGATTCAAAGTTCAAAGTTCAGATTTTTTTGTCAGAATACATGCATGATATCAAGTACAACCCTGAGATTCTTTTTCCTGCAGGCCAGGCAGAATTTCTATTTATTGATATTGTAAACTGTACTCAATAAAATGTAGGCATACAAAAAAGCAATATAAACAAACAGACTGTGCAAATACAGAATAAAATAAATATTCAGTCATACATGATGTGTAAAATAAGAATCCTTAAATAAGTCTCTGATTGAGTGTTGTTTAGGAGTCTTATCATGAAGAGATTGTAACAGTTCCTGAACCTGGCGGTATGAGTCCTGTGACACCTATATCTCTTTCCTGATAGTAGTAGTGGGAACAGAGCATGTCCTTGGTGGTGTGAACCCTTCACGATTGCTGCTGCTCTCCAATGGCAGTGTTCCATACAGATGTTCTCGATGGTGAGTGATGTTCTGGGCTGTGTCCTTTTGCAGGGCTTTCCGGTGAATGGTATTGGTAGCTCCATACCAGGCTGCAATGCAGTCAGCCAGCAATGCAGTCAGCCAGCACACTTTACACTGCACATTTGTAGAAGTTGGCCAAGACTTCCGCTGTCATACAGAATCTCCGCAAAGTGGAGGCTCTGACATTCTTTCTTCACAATGACATTAGTGTCTTGGGTCCAGGAAAGATTCTTTGAAATAGTGTCTCCCAGAAATTTAATTTGCTCACTCTCTCCATATTTGATCACCCAATGATCACTGGATCATACATCTTTGGTTTTCCCTTCCTTCCTAAAGTCTACAATCAGCTCTTTGTACGGAGAAATTGATTGAGAGGTTGTTGTTAGCAAACCGTTCAGCCAGGTTTTCAATCTCCCTCCTGTATGCTGACTCATAGCCCCTTTATATACAGCCCACTACTGTGGTATCGTCAGTAAATTTGGAATGCTAATACCATATCCATCCATGCAGTCATAGGTGTAAAGCAAGTAGAGTAGAGGACTAAGTGTACTGATGGAGATTGTGGATATGCTCTTGCCAATCCACTCTGATTGGGATCTAGAGTTGAGGAAATCCAGAATCAAATTAAACAGTGGAGTATTGAGCCCCCATGTCTTGCAGTTTGCTGATCAGTTTTAAAGAGATGATGGTGTTGAATGCCAAACTATAGTCAATAAAGAGCATCCTAATGTATACATCTTTGTTGTCCTAGTTTTTCAAGGTTTTGCATAGAGCCAGTGAGATGTCATCTGCCATAGTGGTTGCTGCGGTAAGCTAATTGGAATGAATCCATGTCTCTGCTCAGATAGGAGCCAATATGCTTCCACACCAGCCTCTCAAAACACTTAATTACTGTGGTTTGTTCGTCATTTAGGCAGGTTACCACACTCTTCTTGGGCACCAGTACAATTGACGTCTTTTTGAAACAGGGCACCTCACCCTGGGCTTGAGATGTTGAAAATATCCATTGGCAAGTTGGTCAGCACAGGTTTTCAGAACCTGGCTAGGTACTCCATCTGGACAAGATGCTTTCCTTGGATTTACTTCCTGAAGGAGGCCCTTACACTAGAAACTTTATTACTTTAAAACTAGAGAGAGTTGTAAACTCGACCAGCTCCATTGCGGCCAACCATCTCCATTCCATCAAGGACATCGACAAGAGGCAGTGTCTTTAAAAAGCAGCCTCTATCCTCAAGGAGCCCCGCCACCCAAAGTGTTCCCTTTTCACATTGCAACCATTGGGAAGGCGATAAGGAGCCTGAAGACAAATACCAAGTGGCACAATAACAGCTTCTTCCCCTCTTGCCATCAGATTTCTGAATGGAGAATGAATCACTTTTTCTTCCTTTTGCACTTATTTATTTATTTATTAAATGTAATTTTACAGCAATGTTTGCACTGTGACGCTGTCATAAAATATGAATTTTGTGACATGTTCATGACAATAAATTCTGATTCTGATTTCTTATCTTGTTTGACAGTGCATCAGACCGCACAAAATAGGACATTCTCTTCCTTTTACAAATATTATTGCTATTTCTGTCATCTGATCGCTGGAATGCAAGAGTTTTTGATTTAAAATAAATTCATACCAGTTAAATAGATAAATAAATGAACGATATAACAGATGTCTCCTCAGGCAGTTTAGCATTAAAAGGAAGTCCAGAAACTTATCGATTCTATCCAAAATGGGCTTTCATGCGGGGCAGATTCCATTGGCTTTCTCATCACTGAGTAATTTTTCCAGTTAACCACAGGAATCAGATTTGTTTATTGCATCAAGTCAGAATGTTCAAAAATACATTAAATGAGAAACTACTGGCAGATGGCATTGTACAAAGACAGCATCAAGTCCATTCTCCGTGCGCACTTTGTTGAAAACGTCATTGCTTTATGTAGACGTAGTCAATAGTAAGGCGGGCTTTGCCTTTAATGTCCTGGGCTGTGCCCACTACCTTTATGCTCATAGGTATTGGTGTTCCCACTCCAGACTGTGATGCAGCCGGTCAGCACACTTTCCACCACACGTCTGTAGAAATTTGCCAGGGTTTCTGGTGTTATATCAAACCTCCCCAAACTCCTGAGGAAGTAGAGGCTCTGACGTGTCTTCTTCATGACGCCTTTGGTGTGTTGAGTCCAGGAAAGATCCTCCAAAATAGTGACTCTCAAGAACCTAAATTTGCTCACCCTCTCCACCTCTGATTTCCCCCAATGATCACTGGATTGTACAGTTCTGAAGTACTTTCCTGAAGTCAAAAATCAGCCTCTTAGTTTTGGTGACAGCGAGTGCAAGGTAGTTGTTAGTGCACCTTTCAACCAAGTTTTCAATCTCCATCCTCTATGCTGACTCATCCCTTTCATTTATACAATCACTTATAAATGGTATTGTAGGCAAATTTGTAGATGGTGTTATTGTTGTACTGAGCTACACAGATCCTAATCTTGTGATGCAGAGTTTGTTTAGACCCATGCTTCAGAGCTTTCAAGGCCAATCAACATACAAAGAGGATCTTTCAGGTCAAGTACTCATAGACAGGAGATTTGACAAAGTACTGGGTTTCAAGACAAACACAGATAACAAGCCTAACAGTCTAGCTTCTACACATATCATAAGAAGTCAGGTCTTTTGTCAGTGTGCAGATTTATTCTGTTTCAGGTCTGAAAATGTTCCCAAAGTTTTGAAGAGGTTCGGAGTGTTTGCTGTACAAGAAGTGTCCTACCATTTTCCAAGCACCCAGTTGATGAAAGATTTTGACAGATTTATGATCAGAATTTGACACCTTCCAATAACCTGAAAATTAGAATAGTGATCCAAACAGTAGAACCGAAGATGCTGTTGTCAGATTCTCAATTGGTGAAATATTAAAAAATAAAGCTTCATGGCTGCAAACTCATCCAGGTGAGATTTTATTTTAAATATTTTAATTTTCTAATTGTTTTAAAGATAACTTTCCATTTTGCTGTTTACAGTATAATGTTTGATATATTGAAAAATTATCATCTGTAATATACCTTTTAGAGTCTGGTTTTGAAATGGAACTTTCCACTTAATTTTTCTACAGTTTTAAATGAAATATAATTTGGTGCATTGTTCAAATCAAGTCAAGTTTATTTTTATCTGATTATACAAGTACAACCCGATGAAACAACATTCTCCAGTCCTCAGTGAAAAACATGCAGATACACAACCAGACACAACATTCATACCTACAGACAATACATATGCAGGACAAGTACTCATATATACAAATAAATAAATAGAAGGTTGACATGGTTTCGCTCTTGTTCCAATTAACCTTATAGCTGGAGATCTCTCCATAGTCCTCCAGAGTAGAGCGCAGCTTGGTCAATGAGTTTTCTGGGTCTGTCAAATATATCAGTACGTCATCAGCAAATAAATTGATTTTATGTTCTTCCTGGCCTGCTCTAAAACCCTTGATAAATAGATTGTGGTGAATGGCTTTGGCTAGTGGCTCTATGGCTAGTACAAATAGGGCTAGAGATAGCGGGCACTCTTGCCTGCCGACTTGATCTTGTCAGTGGGAAAGCTGGAAACATTTGTCCATTGGTCACAACTTTAGCCTTTGGAGCTTGGTGGAGTGTCCTTACCCAATTTATAAAAGTTGGCTCTAACCCCAACTTTTCCAACACTTTGAATAAAAAAAAAATCCCACTCCAATCTGTCAAATGCCTTTTCCACATCCAGAGCCACAGATACACCACTCTTGTTTCTAGTTTGTGCCAGATGCATTATACTCAACAGTCTGCCAATGTTATCTGCTTCCTGTCTTTTTTTGCACAGAGGTCGCTTAATCTTTATTTATTAGTTTTGGCAAGTGATTTGCTAATCTATTTGCCAGGGCTTTTACAAGTGTCTTATAATGTGCTTAACAATGAAATGGGTCTATAAGAAGATGGTGTTAGCAGATCTTTGTCTGTTTTAAGTATTCTTGTAATGATTGCTGTTGAAAAAGATTTCTGGAGAGTCTGGGTCTCCATTACCTGGTCTACCACCTCCATATAAAGAGGCAGCAATATTTATCTTTCCTCCTTGAAACATTTCCAATATCTTACCTCTTCAACATGGTATATAATAATTTTTCTATTTTTTTAATGTCTCTGCTTATTGTATATTAGGACATTTTACAATGTTAAAGGGGTCATATTGAGTGCAAATTGTCAGAATCAGAATTTATTGTTATGAACAAGTCAGAAAATTTGTTGTTTTGCGGCAGCATCACAATGCAAATATTGCTATTAAATTACATTTAAAAAAAATAAAATAATGAAAAAAATAAGAGAAACTCAAGTAGTGTCTTTGGTTTATTGTCCACTCAGAAATCTGATGGCAGAGGGGAAGAAATTGTCCTTTTGCAGCTGGGTGTTTTTATTAGACTCCTATACCTCCTTGATGATGGAAGCAGAGTAAAGGGAGCATGGCCTGGGTGGTGGGGGTCCTTGAGAATAGACACTGCTTTCTTATGGTACCGCCTCTTGTAGAAGTCCTCAATGGAGTTGAGACTGAAGCTCATGATGGTGCTGGGATTGCTCCTGTATTGCGGAGGTATACAGTAAATAGCCGGGTCTTGGAAAGTGATGTAGAACAGAGAGACCTAGGGGTACAGGTTCATAGTTCCCTAAAAGCAATGACACAGTGAAAAGGGCTGTGAAGAAGGCATTTGTACACTTGCCTTAATCAGTCAAGCCATTGAGTACAGGAATTAGGATGTCATGTTACAGCTGTTCAAGACATTGGTAAGGCTACATTTGGAGTATTGTATGGTGCTCTGGTTGCCCTGCTACAGAAAATATGTCATTAAGTTGGAAAGTGTGTAAAAAAAAAACTCGTGGATGTGGTTGAGACTGGAGAGCTTATGTTATAAAAAGTGTTTGGATAGACTTTAATCTCTGGAGCATAGGAAGCTGAGCAGTGAGCTTATAGAGGTGCTCTATAATCATGAAGGGTATAGATAATGTGACAGACATCATCTTCTCCCTGGGGTTGGGGAGTATAAAACTCGAGGGATTAGGTTTAAGGTGAGAGGGTTAATCTTTACACAAAGAGGGTGGTGAGTGTATGGAATGAGTTGCCAGAAGGAGTAGAGGTGGGTACAATTCAGGCATTTAAAAGATATTTGGACAAATACATGGATGAGAAAAAGTTAGAGAGATATGTGCCAAACTCAGGCAAACGTAACTATCTCAACTTGGCAGTAATGCACAGGTTGGGTGGAAGGGTCTGTTTCAGTGTTGTAAAACTCTTTTACTACTGTTGCTGGAATCTGGTGATGAAAACAACATGGTGGAGAAACTCAGCGGGCCAAGCAACATTTGTAGAGGGAAAGAGATATTTAACATTGCAGGTCCAAACCCTGCACTTTGGTTGAAAAGTTTAATTAGAGCAATCCCATCATCTCCCTGTCCCTCATCTTCCTAAATACCATCTTTTCTGCACTTCCTCTGCAGGGTTCTAGGGCTGAAGATATGGAGACCAATAAGACCTTGGTTTGATTGAAAAACTAGGATGAGAATTTTTAACCTGAGGCATTGGTCAATAACACTGAGGTGTTAGGTGAGCTAGAGACACAAGAAACAGTGAATGAATAAATTTTGAGCAAACATCGAGAAGCTAGAGGGACTGAATGGTTCAGGCAGCATCCATGGAGAGAAATGGACCATCACGTCTCCCATTTGTCCAGTATCCCATTACCAATTGGTCCTTTCCCAGCCCATTAACACCCACATCCCTTTTTATGCTTGCTATCTCCCTTCCCAACATAATTGATTGCAAATTTGACCATCCCTTTTCTCTCCATGGATGCTGCCTTATTTGCTGTCCCCCCAGCCTCTCTGCTTGGAGAGATACTGCTTGGATTCCTACTTGAACTCTCCTTTGCTTGTTTCAACTGAAAGGATTGTAGGTTCAATCCCAGAATTTTGAGTGAGATAGCAGTACTTAAAATCCTTGTCCTATCCCGGATACACAACATCTCCTCGCTTGTCAGGAAAGTGCAACAGCTACTGCATTTCCTGAGAAGACTGAAGCGGGAAAGGCTACCGGCCACCATCCTGTTAACTTTCTACAGGAGCTCAATAGAGAGCATCCTGGCTGGCTGCATCACAGCATGGTACTGTTGCTGTAGGGTATTAATCTCAGGATCATAAGAGCTGCAGAGAGAATCACTGGGATCTCCCTTCCTCCCATCAGTGTGATCTACTGAGTTCGTTGTCAGACAATGGCTCGCAAAATCGTTAAGGACCCCTACCACCCCGCACATAGCATCTTCCATCTACTTTCATCGGGAAAGAGATACAAAAGTATCGGAGCCAGAACCATCAGTCTATGAAACAGCTTCTTCCCATGGGCAGTGAGTCTGCTGAATAACTGATGAACTGCTCATGCATATCCCTCTAAGAATTTCATATTATTTAACAATATTTATTTATTTTTATATATGCACTGCATATAAATCGCTTGTAAATATGTGTGCTTTGTCTATATACAGTATATGTTTGCAAGTTTTTACACTGAGGACCGAAGGATGTCATTTTGTTCAGTTGTATTTTACAATTGTTTGATAATATTAAACTTGAACTTGTCAATCCCGGGGGATTGAATCTCACCCACTTGCCTTGTCCTCAAGTTAGGCTCTGGTTTGTCAGGTGAGGGTGGGGATTTGGGGAAGTCAAGGAGGGTGAAATAAAGTATAACAATTGTGTCCAGTAGCAGCTCATTGGAATAGATTAAAAAAAATCTACAGATTATGGAAATCTGAAATAAAAATACAGGAGATACTCAGCAAATCAAGCAGCATCCATGGAGAGAGTCAACGTTTTGAGTCAATGGTCTTTCATTAGCATTGGAAAAGTGAACAAAATAAGCAATTTTTAAGTTACAGAAATCAGGAGGGGTAGAGAGGACACAAAGAATGTCTGTGATAGGGCAGAGACCGAACTTGTCAAGATAACCATTATTTAAAATGCTGGCAATGAAGACAACCCTCAAGGGTATCTCTGAGCTTCCAGTGGACTGTTAAATTAATCTTTTGTCCCATTCTCACTCCAAGCTTTCTGTCCTTGACCTATTACAAAATTCTAACAACATCCAGTAGAATTTTGAGGTACAGCACCTCATCTTCCATGTGTGCACATAATTACCCTTGAGGCTCATGATTGAGTTCAACTGGATCAGATAACCAGATTTTAATTTTTTTCCCCATGTCTGTAACTAGATATTTATTTTTCAATTGTTCCTTTGTTTCAGTTCCCTTCTGTCCCTAACTGCTGGCACTTAAAGTAAAGGTTACTTTAACAACTTTGGTAACCACCCTGTGACAAACATTCCCACTGTTCACTCCACCCTTCCCTTTTTCTGCAATTAAACAGACCTGTTTTCTCGATTTTCCAGTTCTGGTGAAGGATCACTGACCCAAAATGATGCCTTTGTTTCAGTCTCATTGAACGCTGCCTGACCTACCAAGTTCTTGCAGAATTTTGCTGGAATATAACATAATATTAATTTTTGGAGCAGAAAATACTAGATTCATAGAGGAATATAGCATGGAAACAAGCCAATATGTCAGTGCTCACCAAGTTGCTAACCTGAGCTAGTTCCATGTGCTTCCTAATCATTCCTATCCACATACCTACTAAATGTCTTTTAAACATAGTAATTGTACCAGCTTTCACCATTTTCTCTACAGGGTATGACATGTATACATTGATATACTAACTACAGCTACTAGTTGAGAATTGGCTGCTTTAAACAGAGGATGTCTGTTGCTTGTTTCCTCCCCCCCCCACCCCAATTTCTTTTCATTAGTTGGGGAATTGAGTTCAAGAATCGCGAGTTAAAGATGCAGATCTATAAAACTCTGGTTAGACCACACGCAACATTGTGTTCAGTTCTTATTTCAAGAATGACGTGGAAGCTTTAGAGAGGATGCAGAGGAAATTTACCTGGATTGGAAAATGAGCTTTATGAAGCTAGGGCTTTTCTCTTTGGAATGAAGAAGGATGCGAGGTGGCTTAAAAGAGGTCTGCAAGATTGTAAGAGCCATAGATAGGGTGGCAGCCAGCACTTTTTTCCCAGGGTGACAGTAACAAATACCAGAGTAGGTCTGCATAAGGTGAGGAGAAGAAGGTAAGTGTTTTACACAGAGTAGTTTGTGTCTAGAATGCATTGCCAGGGTTGGTGGTGGAGGCTAGTGCAATAGGGTCATTTAAAAGACTTGGACAGGGACATGGATGCAACAGGGTTATGAGTATGAGGGAAAGAAAGTTTAGATCATTGAGTAGGTCAGCACAACATCATGGACCAGAAGACCTGTATTGTGCTGTAATGTTCTATGTTCTGAAGAAATTACTCTGGACCACTGGGTCATCATCATATTCAAAGTTCACTCACAGCTGGAAGGTCTTTGGTTCTGACCCAGCTTCTCTAGAAATGACTATATATTACTGACGCTTACGGGACATCCGCCTTGCACAGCACCCTTCCTATTATCTCAACCTGGATCAATCCTGCTGACCGTGGGATCATTCTGTTCTCTCGGGTTCAATTGTATACAAATTTGTCATTCATTCATCATCAACAACTTGCTTTGATACAGCACTTGTAATATTCTAACACATCCAATGCAGCAGCATTATCAAACAAGGTTTGACAGTAGTCTGCAAAAGGCAATACTAGAATCAATGGCCAAAGGCTTAGTCAAAGAATTATATTTTAAAGCTCATCTTAAAGAGAGAAAAAAAATGTTTAAGAAGGAAATTCCAGACCTTAGGGTGTCAATAGCTGCAGTCTTGTATTGCAGAATGAAAGATATGCAAGAAATGGTAAGTGGAAAAACACAGGGACAAAGCCGCATTGAAGGCAGCAGAAGGTAGGGTGAAGAGAAACCATGGAGGGAATAAAGATCAACAAAACTGATAAGCTACAAATGGTTAATGCCTAAAATCAAATAGAATTAACTGGATATTTTAGGTCATTTCATTTTCTTTTATTTAGGTCCAGTACAATATAGAAAATCATCGATCAGAGTGGAGATAAAACTTCTCATATTGCATTACATCAGTCTTTAGCTTCATTTGGGTACTACTGGACTACATCATGCCCAATATTTGTTTCTTTATCTATACATTGTGTTACAAATCCATCCTAATATAATGAACAATAGGAGGCTTTGTATGAAACAATAATATAGCTTTCCAAGGGGGCCCTAAGATTGTGTCATTGTCAGGAACTCTAAAGGTCATGACTTTGGGATAGTTCTGTTAGTAATTAAGAAATGGCAATGGTCTCTTGAATTTCAATGTTTTTTTTTATGATCTCTCAGAATAAAGTAAAGGGAACCACAGACTCCCAATACTGATTAGTATGTTAGTGGCCTTTATTAATCCTCATTTTAAATTGTAATTACTTTATCTTGTTGGAACCACAAGCTGTTTTAATTAGGACTTAAAATCAGGATTAGTCAACAATATACATCATCCTGATTGTGGATGAGATTTAAATATTATTCTTGCTAAGCACATTATTCTCTCAACAACAAAAGAGGTTTGTCATGTGGATAAGAAATAACTGAGCTGTAAAACACCATTTTTCTCACTAATTTTCTCCAGAACAAACCTCACCACATCTGATTCTTGCCTTAAAACTTGAATGAATTTCAGAGGCCAGACATGGTACAGTATTTCACTTTTTATATCTGTATAATGAGATGTGTTATAGAATGATGGCAAAATAAGTGAAAATGGAAAGTATAAGAGCAGGGGACCTCACTATATGATTATCAGCCAACCAGAGGAGGTGGATTTGCTCAGATATTATTGAATAAATCATTCTTAATTTTGAAATACCTTTAAAGTTAAGGAAAGAATAAAGCTCTCTTGATGGAGTTTAATTTGCATTATATTAGAATGACATAACTTACATTTTGGAGTCTGGGAATAATAGTGAGTAAAAATGACCAAATTGCAAAGGGAGAATGAATGGTGAGACTGCACGTGGAGTATTGTATGCAGTTCTGGTAGCCCTCTGACAGGAAGGGTGTAGAGGATATTCTCCAGGATATTTTTGGGACTGGAAGACTTACATTATAGTGAGAGGCTGGATAGGCTTGTCTTTATTCATGAGATTGTAGGAGCTGAGGGTAACATTAAGGTTTAGAAGATCATGAGGGGCAAAGTCCAAATGAATGCTCACAGTGTATTTTCTGAGGTAGACAATTCTAGAATGGTGAGAGAAGAAATATTTTAAGAATCAGAATCAGAATTTATTGTCATGAACATGTCGTGTAATTTGTTATAGTGTGGCAGCACCATAGAGCAAACATTTATATAACCCACGTTACAAAATAAATTAAAATAGTGCAAGAAAAAGTCAAAGCCAGGCAGTGTCTGTGGTTCATTGGAATCTGATGGCAGAGGAGAAGAAGCTGTATTTGTACCATTAAGTTCTCATCTTCAATCTCCTGTACCTTTTTCCTGATGGTAGCAGAGTGAAGAGGACATGGCCTGGGTGGTGGGGATCCTTGGAGATAGAAGCTGCTTTCTTAAGACACTGCCTCTTGTAGATGTCCTTGATGGTGTGAAGACTGGTGCATCTGATGTTGCAGGCTGAGTTAACAACTCTCTGGAGTTTTTTCTTGTCCTGAGTGTTGGCACTTCCATACCAGACAGTGATGAAATCAGTCAGAATGCTCTCCACAGTATATTGTAGAAGTTTTCAAGATTCTTCAGTGACATACCAAAACTCCTCAAACTCCACTCAAATTATTTGAGAGTGATCTGAGGAATAGCAATTGTAAAAGCTGAAAGGAGAATTCAGGGTCAGGCTGGGTTTCCTTAAGCTTCTGAGATAGGAGAGATTTTGATGGAATTTCTTGATTGGATCATCAATGTAGTTGGACCAGGGCCAATTATTGGTGTAACTACTCCTAACAACAGCCTTGAATATAGGTGTAGGAGATAAAAACTGGTCCGATTTATGTTGAGACTGTCTGACAAACACAAGAAATGTAAGACACAGATTGGTGCAACATAATTTTTTTTGCACCAGCGATAGCTCACACCGCAAAATTCAAATAAATTAAAATCAGACATTTTGGATCAGTGCTTTAGGTGCGGTGAGGAGATAGGAAATTTTTTATGTTCAACTTGGGCATGTTCCAAAGTAAAAGCCTTTTGAGTAGATCTGGGGAAACTCAGAGCAAATTACAGGAAATCAATTCCCACAGAACCCAGAACTATTCTTACTGGGGAATATTGTTGGTGTAAGACCTAAAGTGAGGTTGTCCCAACATCAACCAATATTTGTCAAGATTGAATTGGCAGTGGCCAGAAAATGTACAGTGGTTAATTAGAAATCTGATTCACATCTCGGTATAGCCTGTTAGAATGTGGAAATGCATACCTGCGTTTCCCTTGAGGAGATTACCTATAACCGAAGAAATAAAGATGACATATTCTTAAAAATATGGCAGCCATGTCTACAAAATGTAGGTGCAAATCTTTAATTGTGTCCTATCTCACTCACGAAACCCATTCTAATGTCTCCGAGATCCACGTAATTCATGGAAGTGTGAAACTTGTGGGGTAGACGATGGATCCCCAATAACCCCAATTTCTCTTTTTCTCTCTTTCCTTCACTTTTCTCTCTTTCTTCTTATCTTCACTTCTTTTCTTTGGGACTTTCTTCTTTTATTAACTTTTCATTGGAATGTGGAGGGTGGGTGGGGAGGGGGAATTATAGCGATCATGTATCGTAGATCATTAATTTTACTCTGTATTCAAATTTTTTCTTTGTTTTTGTTCATTGCAGATTTGGCTTTAAAAATCTAAATAAAATATTCAAAAAGAATGAAACTACCTTTTCTAAATATGCTATATTCTGTGATGTTTAATTCTCAGTCCTAATCTTCTTGTACTTATGTTTCAGTAATCGTTAGCAAAACAGCCAAAATGTGATTATAGACACGAGTACATTGCTATACAGATAATGAGCATCATTTGGTAATGCACAAGGGAGTTCAGTTCACTGAATGAATGTGGATTTTATTACCTGAAATGTTAGCCTCCAAGTCATCTCCTTATTCATTGTGTGCCAATCTGATCAATATATTACAAAGATCATTGTTCTCCACTCCATTGGCCATAATAGTAAATAATCTGCATTGATGTTGAACTCAATCCAAAGCATTCAAACCACTGTTTACACTTGTAGAGCAGAGTCTTCTACTTTAAGCAGGAAGTATAGAAACACAGTAGTAAGTCAGTTAATTAATTGGATCATGACTGGATTATGTGTTATAATCAGATTAGATGGATCAGTAAAGGAGGATCTGATGGTCTGAGCTCTCTTGATGGATTATTTGTGCTTATTTTGTTGGAAATGATTGAAGTGTACAGCAGGTCACTTAGTTTGTACTGTGATTTTACAGGCTTGTTGGAAGACATGTCTCTCTATCAGGAAATAACAGAAGGCAGGTGAGAGCAATGCCCCCCTCCTCTGTTCAAATCGTGGATAAGATTGTTGATGCAGATTGGTAGCCTTCATCATCCTACTAATCCTCAGGGTCCAGGTCTCCTTGCTTTTTTTCTCCCTTCATGCACCAGATGTCAAGTCCACTCTGATGTCTTCACATCTGCAAGTGAATGCACAACTACCTGACTGACTCTTAATTGTCCTTTGAAATGGCCATGACAACCATTCAAATAACACTGGAGAATGCGTTCAGAGCCAACATGTGTGAACAAAAGCAGTTATAAACATAACAAGTAGAAGAAAAAGAAGATAATTTAGGAAATTCAAGCCTGATCTACCATCTATTAAGGCCACTACATGTAGTGTGGGTGGCCTTTGGAAGCTGAAATTGACTAATCAAATGGCATTTCCCACTCCTATCCTGCTCCTGGTAATTTGATGACTTTTCATTTTATTGTCACTCAGTCATAGAATTCTCAAGCCATACAATATAGAAACAGGCCCTTAAGCACATTAAGTCTGACTGACCATCAAATCACAAATCACATTTTATTCTCTCCTCATTCAACTCTCCCAAATCTTACTATTTAAACCTCCCAACCTGCATATTGCTGTAAGGCCTGGACAGAGTAGATGTGATAAGGATGTTTCACATGGTAGGGGATTTTAGGACAAGAGGGCATAATTTCAGGACAAAAAGGAGTTAATTTAAAACAGAGACATGGAAACATTTCTTTAGTCAGAGGGTTGTGAGTCTGTTGAACTTGTTGCTACAAGTGGCTGTAGACGCAAGGTTGTTGGGCGTATTTAAGGAAGAGATTGACAGGTAGTTGATTTGTCAGGGTGTCAAGGGTTACAGGGAGAAAGCTGGGGAATGGGGCTGAGTGGGAGGATGGATCAGCTCAAGAATAGAATAGCAGAAGTGAATCGATAGGCCAATGGGCCTACTTCTGCTCCTATACTTTGCAATCTTGCGATCTTTCAGATGAGGGAGAAAACTGTAGTGTCCTGTGTCAAGCCTATGGAAGAAAGTGCAAACTCCACACAGATACCATAGGGGGTCATGAATGAACCCACATCAATGGATCTGTGAGGCAGCAGTTCTCTCAGCTGCATCACCGTGCTGCCCCATGACCTTGTCTAATGACCCAGTCATCCATTCAGTGAGTGGATGCAATTTCAAGAGATCAGAAGGTCCCAGCTATTATTTGGAATCTTAGTGGGCACTCAGTGAAATCCCCACACGTGGTCAGCCAGCAGTGCTGTAGTATCCAATTAGTTTCCCATAAAATAGATGTGGTTTATTCTATGTACAGGGTAGGGCTGACCACCATTAACTTCCAGAAGAAAATTAGGGACCAGGATTGTGGTGCTCATGCATTCATTACATTTTCCTTTGTAACCACTTCCAGGAGAGCAGCAAATACTCACTGATGTAAATTGTGGAGAAGTAGAACTCCCTTCCTCTTTGACTGCCTGTTCTTCAGAGAAGTTGAAAAAAAATGTGTATATATCTATCTATGTGGGTGTGTGTGTATTATAATTTTAGTTAAATATATAAATTTATATAGTTTAAAAAAAATCAAGTGATTGGCCTGGTTATTAAGTCTGTATTTAGTGCCCATTCCTGGTTACTCCAAGAAAAAGGTTACCATTGTGAATTGTTGGTGTTCAACTCGTCTCAAAACATTTCTACAGCCACTTTTCAATTGTGCACAGAACTTGGTGGCAAAAGAAAAGGCAACCATGCATGACCTTAAGGAGTCAGTAATCGTGAAGATATTGTCCAGTGAAAAGAGACATAGCAAGAATAAGCTGAGTTCTTACCTTTTCTCACCAGGTGACTATCTCTACTCCCATTCCATTGGAGGGCCATGGGGGCCCTGTCACTGATTTCAGTCAAAATTAAGAATGATAAGCTTTTATATCTGAAAGCAATAATGGGATTTGGGTATGGGGAAGGAGAATGACAATAAAATAAAAGAATGACATTAAATGGCCTTATTAGATGGTAGATCAGGCTTGAATTTCCTAAATTATCTTCTTTTTCTTCTACTTGTTATGTTTGTAACTGCTTTTGTTCACACATGTTGGCTCTAAAAGCATTCTGCAGTGTTATTTGAATGGTTGTCATGGCCATTTCAAAGGACAATTAAGAGTCAGTCAGGTAGTTGTGCATTCAATTGCAGGCCAGATCAGGTCAGGGGCAGACTCTCTAAAAGGATAACAGTGAACTTCACTGATTGCACAACAATTTAGTAGTTGTATACTCACCATTAGTGATGTAATCCAACTACTATAATGAGATTTGGTTGCGACTCTAAATCTGTGCAGTAGGTCCAAAAATTCGGATAGACAATAGATGCTGGAGTAGGCGATTCAGCCCATCAAGCTAGCACCGCCATTCATTTAGATCATGGGTGATCTTCCACCCTGTCCCTGCCTTCTCCCTTAACACTTAATTCCCCTGTCCACAAGAAAATTATGTAACTACCTCTTGAAATTATCCAAAGAACCCACCTCTACCACCTTCTGTGGCAAAGCATTCATAGACCAACAACTCTCTTGGTAAAAATATATTTTCATCCCTGTACTAAAGGGCCTTCCCTGTATTTTTAAACTATGCCGCTAGCCCTTGTCTCCCCCAACATCATAAACATGTAATCAGTTTCTATCATGTCCAATCTCTTAATAATCTTATATACCTCAAACATATCTCCCCTTATCCTTCTAAATTCCAACCTATACAATCCCAATTTATCCAACCTTTTGGCATAGGTTAATCCCACCATCCCAGGAAATAACCTTGTGAATCTACGCTGCACTCCCTCGATACCGATAATGTCCTTCCTCAAATTAGGAGACTAGAACTGGACACAATACTCCAGGTGTGGTCTCACCAGGGCCCTGTACAACTGCAGAAGAACATTTTTACTCCTATACTCTACTCCCCTTTTTATGAAGGCTAATATGTCATTTGGCCTTTTCACAGCTTGTTGAAGGTGCATGATAGCTTTTAGTGACTGATCTACAAGTACACCTAGATCACGTTGCACTTCCCCACACCCTAACTTGACTCCATTTAAATAATAATCTGGCTTCCTGGTCCTGCCACCAAAGAGGATAACCTCACATTTATCCATATTAAACTGCATCTTCCATGCATCTGCCAACTCACCTAACCTGTCCAAGTCCTCCTGCATTTTCCTAACATCCTCCTCACACTTCACACTGCCACCCAGTTTGGTGTTGTCTGCAAATTTGCTTATGTTATTTATAATCCCCTTATCTAAATCATTAATATACATGATAAACAACTGAAGACCAAGCACCAAACCCTGTGGGACCCCACTTGTCACATCCTGCTATTCCGAAAGTGACCTGTTAACCCCAACTTTTTGTTTTCTGTTTTTCAACCAATTTTCTATCCATGTCAGCACCCTACCCCCATATCATGCTCTCTGATTTTGCCTACTAATCTCCTATGTGGGACTTTATCAAAAGCCTTCTGAAGCTTCAAGTACATCACATCCACTGGCTCTCTCATGTCCACCCTCGTCATCACATCCTCGAAAAATTTCAGATTAGTTAAGTATGATTTTCCCTTCAAAAATCCATGCTAACTTGTAATGATACTATTATTTCTGTCTAAGTGTTTTGTTATTTCTTCTTTTATAATAGATTCAAATATCTTCCCCACCACTGACGTCAGGCTAACCCGTCTGTAATTGCTTGTTCTCTCCAATCCTCCCTTCTGGAAAGTGGCACAACAAATCCAAACCATCCGAGGATCCGGACATCCTGAAAACACTCAAACTATTAAAATTTAGTGGGCTTTTGTATGTGTGCGTACATTTGTAAGCCACACAGATGCACAGTGGCAACAGTGGCCATGCTTGTTAACTTTATTTTTCTGTAAAACTGCTCATTTTCATAAATGAAGCATGCTGCATTTGCTAATGAATAAACTATCAAAATCTACCTGTTCATCTCTTCTTTATTCCTCCTTACATTTGAATTTTAAAGGTACTGCCCGAGAATCCAGAATATCCAAAATAAAAATCAGACCAATCCAATCCCCAAGCAGTCCAGATTTTCAGACTTCTACTGTATTTAGGTCGTTGGGTTGTTAGCCCAGTAGTGTAATCAGGAAACACAAACTGCAGCAAAGTAGCAATTGGGGTAACTAATCTATACTCAGCCTCTACCCATAATGAGCAATGAGATAATGGTCAACTCATTAGCCAAATTATCTTGACCTACTGTCAACTGCCCAGATTCATTGCCTACTGTGCTATGGATCCAGATGTGGAATGCTTGACTTTTGGACCTTCTGTACTTGGAAGACTTCTGGTATCAATGCTCTGAGACACTGCCTCCCAAGAATGCCCTGATAGTCTTTGACAGCTCACCGCTATCAAAGGCATTGGAGCTATTTAACATCTCTAATAATTGGAGTCATTCAAAAACTACTCAAATAGGCATAAGTATCTTAAAATAAAAATTGAGTAATAGCATGGTAACAGATTCTCCTGACCCATGATCCGTGCTCCCCAAATATACCCATGTGACTAATTAACCTACAAGACCCCAATGTCTGGAGAATGGGAGGAAATTAGAGTGCCTGGAAGAAACCCACCCAAACACAGGAAAAATGTAGCTGACAGAGAGTAGCGGATTCAAACCATTGGAGCTGGATCAGCACTAAACTAACCACGCCACCTTGAAAAATAAAAGTTATTGCATAAAACCTTAGATAAGATGAAATCACTTGAGCAAGCTGCCTTTATCCATATTGCCACAGTCTGTGCTCCTCCCCTCCCTGGCATAGTGCTGGGGGAGCAAATGCAAACAGCCTTCAGTCCCTTACACCACCACATCAGTGCACTGTTGGAAGGCCCTATGCTGAATCCAACAGCAGACAATCAATTCACTGTGCCAGTGAATGACCTCCAGCTCATCTCTAACTTGTGCATTATCTAAGCATGCATGGAAGTCTGAGTAACAGGACCATGAATGGTTTTTTTTTTTTTTTTTTTTTTTTTTAATTTTTTTATTTTTCACACCATAAATCACATTAGCCATGATATACACTATTTCTTTTCACACATATACAGTGACTTTTTCTCCCCCCCCCCCCTTTCCTCCCAAACCACCCCCCCACCCCCCCCTCTCATCCATTTTAGGTATACAATCTAGGTTGCATTACGCCAGTCAGACAATGTTGTCATTCAACAAAATTACACCAGAAATTCTACTGAGTCCATTCTTTTCTTTCCTTCTCCTTCCATCAACTTAGGTAATGTTTGTCCCCGGTAGGTTTTCGCTATTGTATTTAATGTAAGGCTCCTATACTTGTTCGAATATTTCAATGTTATTTCTTAACCAATATGTTATTTTTTCTAATGGAATACATTTATTCATTTAAATTTGGTAGTTTCTTCCTTTTAATTTGGTTATGTATTCCATTAATATTTAAAGACATATAGTTCAGCGTAGCCCTTTTATATTTTGTTTATCTTCTCTTTCCGTTTTTCCATCATTACCTTTCCTCCTTTTCCATTTCTGTTTTCTTATTTTCAACTCTTTATAAGACAACATTCCTACAACATCTAACATTTTCCTTATTCTCCTATTTCTATCTTATTTATCCCCAATCTCCCCTTCACCTCCTGAGTTGTCCTTTATCCCTTGTCGGACAACCACATCTCCCCTCTCCATTTGGATTTGCGAATCCACTCGCAAGCGTCAACTGATTTTGCAGTGACCGCTATTTCCCCCCACCCCGCCTCCCCCAGAAAAGATTTCACTTTTCATATGTCACAAAGGTCCCTCTTTTAATTCCCTCCTTATTCTCTCTATTCCATTACCTTCCCTTATTAATTCTTGTCTATACTATCCATATTTTCCTCTAAGTACAGATACATTCATGTATGCTCATTGTCTCTATTCACTCTTATACCTCTTTACCTGCATACATATCAATCGTGATCATTTTTACTCTCATTACCCGTCTTCATCCCTCAGTCTATTTTTGTCTTTACCCACATACATATCAGTCGTGATCATTTTAACTCTCATTACCCGTCTTCCTCCCTCAGTCTATTTTTGTAATTGTTCTGCAAATTTTCGTGCTTCTTCTGGATCCGCGAATAGTCTGTTTTGTTGTCCTGGAATAAATATTTTCAATACCGCTGGATGCTTTAGTATAAATTTATACCCTTTCTTCCATAAAATCGCCTTTGCTGTATTGAACTCTTTTCTCTTCTTTAGGAGTTCAAAACTTATATCTGGATAAATGAAGATTTTTTGCCCTTTATACTCCAGTGGTTTGTTGCCCTCTCTTACTTTTTCCATTGTCTTCTCCAGTACCTTTTCTCTTGTAGTATATCTTAGGAATTTTACTACAATAGATCTTGGTTTTTGTTGTGGTTGTGGTTTAGAGGCCAATACTCTATGTGCCCTTTCTATTTCCATTTCATGCTGTAGTTCTGGACATCCTAGGGTCTTAGGGATCCACTCTTTTATAAACTCCCTCATATTCTTGCCTTCTTCATCTTCCTTAAGGCCCACTATCTTTATGTTATTTCTTCTGTTATGGTTTTCCATTGTATCTATTTTTTGAGCTAGTAGTTCTTGTGTCTCTTTAGTTTTTTTATTAGATTTCTCCAATTTCTTTTTTAAGTCTTCTACCTCCATTTCTGCTGCTACTGCCCGCTCTTCCATCTTGTCCATTTTTTTTCCCATTTCTGTTAAGGTCATCTCCATTTTAATTATTTTCTCCTCTGTGTTGTTTATTCTTTTTCTTAAATCCTTAAATTCCTGTGTTTGCCATTCTTTAAATGATTCCATGTATCCTCTAATAAGAGCAAGTATATCCTTTACCTTGCCTCTCTTTTCTTCTTCTATTTCACCATACTCTTCCTCTTCTTCTTCCTCTGGGTTGACCATCTGTTGTTTCTTTGGTGCCCTTTCCTCCTCTTCTATCTTGTTTCTATTGTCTTCTGTGGTCTCTTCTTGCTGCAGGTGTTCTGCAGCTGTCGTTGCCGGCTGTGGAGATCGACTCCCCAGCTGGTCCCCCCTCCCGTCGGTGTGTTTTTTTTCATTCGCATCGCGCATGCGCGAAACTTCGCGCATGCGCGGTTGCGCACTTTTGTTCGGCTCTGCGAGCCATTTTTGTAGTCCATTATTTACCGACCTGAGGGAGCGGGTTTCTCTCTCCGCAGCGGGCCTCTTCGGACAGGTAAGGCCTTCACCTTTTCCCTCCTTTGTCTTCTCTTCCTCTCTTCTTACCGTTGCTTTCGACTTTTCTTTTTTTGTCGCCATCTTCTTTCCACCTTTATACTCACTTTTATGTAACTTTTATTTCTGTGCCTTTGTGTTTTCTCTTGTTTTTCCCGACTTTTCTGGAGAGGGCTGGAGTTCACCGTCCGGCCACTACTCCATCGCGTGACTCCCAGGACCATGAATGGTTGACGGCAATGGGTTCTCACTGGAATCCTCAGGCAGGTCAGTCCAGTCCATTTTGTGTTAAATGATGATGAATGACTGATTCAATATTGGCCAAGAAACTAGGGATACCTTCTTGATGCTTGTTCAACAATTTGCCATGAGATCATTTATGTAATACAGTAAAACCCCTGGTATCCAGCACCTATGGGGATTGGTAGATGCCCGATAAGTGAATTTTCCAGTTGCTTGAGGTTGCAAGTTGTGTGATTGGTGAACTATTGGCGAGATGTGCCAAGTTTAAACTTCTGTATTTTTTACCTATTTATATTCCATGAATTTTTTTTCTGGTTGCTTGAGACTGCCAGTTGCTTGAATTTACTTATTCTTTGCTTCTTCCTTGAAGAAGGGCTCAAGCCCGAAACATCAGCAATATATCTCTGGCTGAAAGACTGGTTGAGTTCCTCCAGAATTTTGGTGTGTTTTTACCACAATCACAGCGTCTGCAGATTTTCACGTTTCACGCCTGAATTTCAGGTAACAGGGTTTTTACTGCATTAAGAATACAGAAGGGGCATTTGTTTAAGCATCAAATGTGAATTGGAGCACTCAAACAAAGTAGCTCTCTCCTACTTAAGTGTAAACCTAATTTTCTAACCATTTGTCTTCAAGTGACATTTGAACACATGACCTCTGACATGAGATTCTTGTGCTGAATCACAGTCACAACATAATTAACATGGAAATATTGAAAAATTGAATTAAAAGTCTAAGAGTAGGAAGATCTTCCTTGTAAGTTACCAAATATTGGAAAAAAAATGTTTTCATGCACACTTAATAATTTTTATTGAAAAATCTACAAAAGGATAAATGAGATGAATGAGGCTGTGAGGTCCTAAATGATGCAATTCTGGACAAATTTATCAGTAATACAAATGCAAATACAAATCTTCATAGATATGGATAGGTAGCATTGTTGTGGTGTGAACAGGACTGTTTATGACCTGAGTTTAAATTATGTCATTTCCATAGATAGGGAAAACCACAATGAGAAATTTGCCCTTTCGGCTCCACAATTTTCAGTAGAGTTGAGATAAGCCTCTCTGTGTTCTGTAACCCTCATTGTCATACGCAGCTGTGCACCCACATGCCTGCACTATATTTTCTGCCTAGGGTCCATAGAATTAGGAAAGATTGAGGTCAAAGAAGGTGGTTGAAACATTTTAAGAGCTTTTCTTCTTAATTTTGCCTTTACCTCCATTTCTTCCAGTATTTGTAAACATGCATAATGTGACTAGCTTTCAATAGATTAATCTACTGTACCAAGATGATGGACAGTATAGCTCTGTGCAGGCTAAAGAGATATATGGAAATCCAGTCACATTAATGCATTATTTTCGTAGTTACCCACAGTATGAAGATGACAACTGAATTTCTGAGCATTCTTTATTTCTGAGCATTCTTTATTTGTGTTTGCACTGTCTTTCAGATGATACCGAAGCACAAAGAATATGCAGAAGTCTTTGCACCTTATCAGTTAACATAATTATGAATGTCTGCTCAAATGATAACCTCTTATTTAATTTCCACTCAGTAAATATTAGGATGAAATACAAACATTAATCTCCACATTGACACGGCATATTACGTGACAAAAGAAATTATTGATGTGTGAGAATTCATTTACTTGTTTTGTGCTGCTGTTTGAGCTTGGCAACATAACTAAATCCATTAGTTTTCTACTGATAGTCAACATTTGTGACATAAAAGGAGTGACATTTAACAAACAAAATCACTTGGCAGTTTCCCTGAAATCTGATTTATTAATAAGCATTAGTTTAAATATAAAATCTCAGAGATGAAATTGGGAAAGAATTCATGAATAAGGTCATTTTAGATATAAATTTTGCTGCCAAGATTTCTATTACAAATTTGTATGGGCCATGGAAAATAAGATTCAGTGAAGTCAGGACAAGAGGTTGGACCATCAAGAAGGAACTAGAGAAGGGAGTGGTGCAGTTCATAACACTTTCATAAAGAGGAGGAGTCCTAAAATTGAAAAGAAAAACTAGTTCATTGGAACTATTGTCACTTACTGACACAAATTAATATGAACAAATAGAAACAAAACTGTCCGGCAATAGTTATGAATAGTTTTAAAAGTATAGATGGTATGCTTTCTTGGGGAATGGACTGAGAGTTGGTGAGATGGGGGGTGGAGTGGGGTGGGGGGTTGATGGGGAGCAGTGGGTGGGGAGAGAGTGATGAAAATTCTTAATTGACTTATAATTCCAGTCTTTTGAAATAAAATGAAATCCTGTAATCTCTCTGTACTGCCTGACAGCTGGCCCGGCTGATCCCACAGTCTGCTTACAAATTGGTTTTAGTGGGGCTAATAAAGCTGATTAATGTTGTGGCTGGAGACCCACTAACCTGACACTGCCAGCTGGGTTGACAAAAGCTGTCAATTACACAGCAGCTGTTAGCTTGCATCCGAACCTCGTTCTCCCATTGATACTTCACTCCTCAAAAGACATTCTCACTAATTGGACTGCACCGTGGCAATAGTATTTAATGAAAATTTAAAAATTCACTACTTTCAAGCCCATTTAAATCAAATTAAAGGTTTCTTTTTATTTGAATATTTATACAAAATATTAATGAATACTAATTACAATATTCCCTTTATGAAATTGCTATATACAGATCCTTTTCATTGAGTTCCTGAAGACAGGTCACTCTAAAATCCATGACAATCTCGTCAAATGTAATTTGGATTAAGTAACATGAGTAAAAAAAACCAAATAAATTGTATTACATTAATGGGCATTTACATTCCTAAAAATATGCCTTGAGACCATGATAATAAGGATTTCACTTCAAGTAAACATTTTAAAACATGTCAATTGATGTTTCTATAGTACCATGAACTGGCAAAAAAAATTCTCTTTTTTGTTTTACTCTGAAGTAGATTGAAATCTGATCTCAGGTTTCAAAATTGAAATACCTGTGGTCTGTTGCTAACTGAAAAAGCCTCCTTTGTCATATAACCTTACAATTTAAATATGTGTCATTTTTCATGTCAAGTTTCTTGACAATGTAGCTATTTTCAAGGAAAAGTAATTTTCACAGATCATAGTAAGATATATTGATATTAGGCAGATTAACAAGGTTATCAAAATATTGCAGCTCAATTACTGTAACTGAAACTGTCCAGATTTGCTTGCTACTTTTAAAAGATTTCTGCATGCTCAAACAACATGGTGATTTCATTCTGTTTTATAATGCAACTTCAACTCTGAGAATTAAGGAAATAAAATTTGTCAATTACAGTCAGTGGTGATTCATTTGAAGGCATAGAGTCAGAGGTTTTGGGTTTCGTTCAGGCAAACATATACACAGGCACACACACAGACACAGAGACAGACATACATACACAGAGACTCAATCATGAACACACACTCACACACACATTTGTTATTGCATGTAACTTCAAGAGATTTGCTTGAAAGTAAATTGGGGGGGGGGGGGAGTTAGTCGCAAAGGCTTCATTAGCTCCGATGTACATCCAAGCATCATGACATCACCAGCATGCAGTGACCACTTTTTGGCATTAATCGAGGCAACAGTGATCGCTGCCAACACTGCCAAGACAACCTGACTTTTTGGAGTGTGTAGCACAGTGGCTTGAGCCAATATTCTCAACGCAGCTAATGCAAATTTCTCTGCAACTCCCATTCATTGTCATCCACTGAGATACACAAAGAAAGTTTTGTAATTGCTATGTGACCAAATGTTCTGCTATAATTTCGTCCAATTCCTTTAATGTGACAGAGTATTTTGCACAGGGATTTTATACTTCCATAAAATGAATAAACATCATATATTAATGTTGACAATAGAAGTTAAAAATTGATTTTAAACTTTTTTTAAAGTGAGTGTAGCATTATTAGGAGAATAATATATTTATAATACATCTATCTCCAACAGAGAGGGCAGGTGTGACCTATACCCAGGCTTTTGGTCATGCTGCTCTGAAGTTGGCTGCTACAGAGGTGTGTGAGAGCCACCACGGGCGATCCTACCCATGGAAGGGGCCCCACTCTCCCCTTGGCACGTCTCCTCACTATAATTGCATACAACTCAACAGCCCGCCACCACTTCCCTTCCTCACTCAGGGCACACCCACAAGAGCAAATCTGCCATTCTGTCTCTGTGGGAGTGGAATGGAATTCTACCGTTTCACCTTGCCAAAAAAAATCTTAAACCCTTGAGGTTAATTATCAGGTACAATATATAAAAGGGTAAAAGGAAATCTGAAACATTCACATGCTCCGTAGGTCGGGCGGCATCTGTGGAGATGAGAGACACTATCAAAGTTTCCAATTGATGACCTTTTATTGGAAAGATGGCTAGACCAGGGGTCAATCAGATGAAGATACCAGCCACCAAATCAGCATGTTTGTAATCTTCACGTACATCATGCAAAAAAAAAGCCATTTGGGGATGTTTTGCCACTGTTCAATTATCATTTATGCCTGGAATTGGACCAATAAAAATATAACTTATTAAAATTAATTACACTAAGATTTAGACATATTACTTAAGTCTATCTGTAGGTCAGTGCTTCATTTGATTTCTGTTATTAAAAATCTTTCCACATTTAATATTTTATTTTGGGTGGTCATGCTTCTTCCTGTTCAGTCATAAGAATTCATTCTATCAGATCAGCAAGTAATCCCCATCCCAAATAATCTTTGAACTAAATATTTACTGAGTGAGTTGGTGAGGAAGGACATGCAGAGGATAAAACATAACAGTAGCCAGTTAGAAGGATTGAAATGTGTCTATTTCAACACAAGGGCAACACAGGGTTGTAGTTATGGGTGATTTCAACTTCCCTAATATTGACTAGCACCTCTTCACTGCAAGAGGGATAGATGGGGCTGAAATTGTCAGGTGTGTCCAAGAAGGATTCCTAACGCAGTATGTGGACCAGCTGATGAGAGGAGAGGCCAGAATGGATCTGGTTCTGGGAATGAACCTGGACAAGTGGTGGGCTTCTCGGTGTGGGACCACAACTCCCATAGCTTCAACATAGATGTGGAAAAGGATAAAAACAGTCATACTGAGAAAGTGCTAAATTGGGGAAGGGCTAATTATGAAGGGATGAGGCAGGAACTAGCGAGAGTAAATTGTACAGAAGTAATATGGAGGAAGTTTAGGGACCATTTGTGCAAGGTTCAAGATAAATTTGTTCCACTGGGACAAGGAAAAGAAAGTAGAAAAAGGAAACCGTGGCAGACAAAACAGGTCAGGCAATTAGTCGAGAGGAAGAAGGAAGCATATATTAGATATAGGAAGCAGGAAACAGGAAAGGTTCATGACAAGTATATGATAGCCAGGAAGGAGCTTAATAAGGGACTTAGGAGAGCTCGAAGGGAGCATGAGAACACCTTGGTAGGTAAAATTAAGGACAACCCAAAGTGCTCTCTGCGTATGTAAAGGACAGAAGGATGACGCGAATGAAGGTGGGGCTGCTAACGGATAAAGGATGCAATGTATGCCTGGAGGCAGAAAAAGTTGGGGAGGTCCAAAATGAATACTTTGCATCAGTATTCTCAAGAGAAAAGGACCTTGATCACAGTGAGGTTGAAATTGAACAGACCATGTTTAAGAGTGAATTACTCTGAGTCACAACAGACCATGTGGGTAGGGAAGGCTGATTTGGTTCCTAGGTGGACTTTTATGACAAAACAGTAGTCACAGGCTAGAGAATTGTGGAGTTGAACAGCACAGAGACAGGCTCTTTGAACCAATGCAACCATGCCATTCTTTCTTATTGACATCATCCCATTTACCTACATCAGGATTATATATGACTTACCTATAAGTAGTCTGTCTAACTACTTCAAACATAGTTATTGTACGTGATTTCACCACTACCTGTAACAGCATGCTCCAGATATCATTTCACTCTCTGTTCAACAAAACTTTCCATTCCACGCACCTTACAAACTTCTTCCTCTCACCTATACCCTCTTGATTTTGAAGCTCCCTACAATGAGGAAAATATACTGACCATCTTCCCTACCGATGCCACTGGTGATTTTATCTATCATTACTAGCTCACCCTCAACCGTCTTTGATCCAGGGAAGCAAACCAATCTATCCGATCTCTATCCACTGACTTCTCTCTCTCTCTCCTACACACACTGACTCCCTCCCTCTCATGCTCTCAACATGACTGGCTCTTCATTCTCCTTGTCTTTCCCCATAAACCATATCTCTTGCCTCTTACTCAGGCACACACTCCATCTCCTCCCACATTGACTCTCTCATTCACTCTCATACTAGCTTCACCTCACAGACACGCTTGCCCTCACTGATTTTCTCCACTACACCATGGTTTTCTCTTCTCCAGACACTGGCTCCTCTCACTTATTAACTGTTGCCCTTGAACACATTAGTTCTCCCTGACTGACTGAGTAAATTTGCTTGTCCACAAAAGACTCTGTAAATGACAATAAACTCTCATCTTTATCTAGGTTACAAATGAAGTTTTTCTCTCGTACATTAATTCTTCTTCTCTGACTGTCTCCATCACGGACTGACTCTCTTCTTCTCAGTTACTGGACCTGATTCATACACTTTTTTCTCTTTCAGTTGCACACTTGACATACTTTCTCTCTCACACACACACACACACACACACACACACACACACACACACACACACACACACACACACACACACACACACACACACACACACACACACACACACACACACACACACACACACACACACACACACACACTCCCTCTCTATTTCATGACATTCTCTCATCTGAGTGTCTGGAATTTGAAAGACATAGGGGAAAGGTTGTGCCAGAAGGCAAGGGAAGTGCATGTCGAGAATTCCCAGACTTGGAGTTAATAACTATCTCCCAACGACTCCTACACACCACCCTTACCTCAATGTGTAGATACCAGTGGCAACTCACCTTTTTGCTACCACAGCTCCGGAACACGCTGCCCATGGCCTGCAGCAGACCCCTCCTGTACTACATCTGTTGCCAGACCTACATGTTCAACCACTGGTTCCACACTCACCTGGCATCCATCAAGGATCGTAAGCTCACCTCCCTAGAGACTGCAGCCTCTGCGACTCTCCACGTGGATCACCATCTCAGCCCCAGCCACCTGAAAAAAACACATCTTGATGACGGGCTCAAGCCTGAAACGTTGGTGTTTATGTATCTTCACCTTTGCTACATAAATATCCTATTTGACCTTCTCCAGCATTTGTGTGACTTTTCAACTGTCAGAGTGTGAACTATGAAGATTGTAGGGGGCTAGCATATCATCCTGGTGAGGGGCAATTGAATCCGCTTCAGAGGTTGGATCGGATTGACTCAACCAGAGTCCGAGAAGAAGTGAAGCAGCCCTAAAATTGCCATCACCACTCCTTCCACCTTTGAACCTTTAGTGTTGGTCCACCCTGCCCTCTCACCGCTCGTCACTGAAGATTGCTGGATGATGTCCAAGAACACAGGAAAATAAGAACAGGAGTATATAATCAGGCCCTTAAACTGATCCTGCCTTTCGATATGATCACAGGCAATAATGTGAAAGAATAAGCGCCACAAGCTGAAATCATGGAATGTATAAAACATTTGTCAATATTATTAAAAACAAGTTAATGCCATTTAACATGCTTCTACTCCAAAACAGGTTTGCAATTGCTGTTCTCTGCTAATTCATGTTCTCTGCAGTTTTTTCTGTGTGGTGCTACCACTATGTATATAGATCTATATATGTGATGTATGGGCTGGACCACCCCCTGAACCTGTGACTCCTCCCTCCCAGATATCCCCAGAAAGGCTGTTACGTCCAAACCCCTCCCTCAGTACCTGCCTTGGAACCAGGCCAGCAACATGCAAGGTGATTAAACCCCATTAATCACGATTCTTTGATTGTGGTTGATTGGTAGTACAATTTAATCACCTTAATTTTAGACCATGGACAAGGTAATATGGCAGGGACAGATTAGACACCAACTCCAAAGATCTGGAGGCCTTGGCTAATTTTGACCAGTGGGTGCACTGTCTCAATGCTTTCATGAGCCACAAGGACATGCGCAGCAAAGAAAACAAGAGGGAAGGGCTCTTTGCTAAAGTCGGCCACTGGGTTTTGTAAGGTAAAACATCATGAGATGGGAATGTGCAGGGCTGTAACAAGATGTGAATGCATCCTTGTACTTACAAGATAAGAGAGACATTGATGGATTGAGAGGCAGGAAGCTAGCAGGGAAAGGATAGCAACAGTTTTAGTCATTGGACAAGTAATGATATGATGATGTTCTAAGCACATATCCAAGGGTATAAAAAATCACCATTTTGCTGATAACGGCAGAATGCATTCTCCGACTAACATGGTTAGTCGCAAGTGTTACAATCCGGTAATAAAGAACAAAGAACCCTGATTTCGACTCAGTCTGGTGTTTGTCTCACTCATTCATGAACAAAGCAGACCTAACAGTTTTCCAAGCGATAAGACATTTTACTACCAACTCTGAAGTGATGGGGTTCCTGCAGAAGCAGTACCAGGCCCCGACGAACATCGTATATGCACGATTCCTCCTGGGCAGCTGAATAAAAGCTCTAGGTATGTCAAATGATGAGTATGTTTGGGCCTGCGACTGCCGATAAGTCCACACTGCTTCCCACCTCGAAGGCCTAATGCGTGGCCAGGTTCAGCTCTGACTGCATCAGACAGAGAATCCTAGAAAAGGGTGATCGGAACCTGCAGGAAGTAGTGGAATTGGCTAAATCGCTGGAGACAGTGCAACAAAATGCCAAAGCATTCTCTTCAGGTAACGTGGCAGACCGTGGAGGGTGGGGGGGTGCAGGCACCGCCATCTTTGGATGCAGGGTCCCACTTTACTACTGTCCCCATCGAGCACCAGAAGTGCTAGTTCTGTGGGCATGGGAAACATCCCTGGAAGAGCTACCCAGCCTGAAGTGCCACATGCTCCACTTGCAGGAAGAAAGGGCATTACACAAATGTGTGTAGGTCCCAACCTTTCCCCAGCAGTGCTGCATGCCCACTTCTGGCTTCACCTCAGACATCTCTTCTGGTGGCTGGGGATGGATGATGGGGCCCTGGCATGGGGATGACAAGCCAGGGTGGCACTACTTCTGGTGACATGGGACAACACTGCATGCACGACATGGGGGCAGCCATCTTGGTGACCATCCCCGAACCAACACAGTAGTGATTCAGACAGTGACCAGATGCTCATCTCCGTCATCCTCAACCAAGACAGTGGCACCAACTGGCCAAAGCCATGATGAGCCTCCCTACGAACTGTTTATTTGACACTGGAATCACTGAGAGATTCATCCACCTGGGTACTGTACAGCAATACTCCCTCATTGTAATGGCAATGCAATGTAAGGTCTCCTTGGCCTCCCAATCCCACTTGTCCGAGATCTGTGGCTGTTGCACCATGATGCTGACTGTGTGGGGCACCGAGTACAGGAACTTTAAACTCCTGATCATACCGCACCTCTGTACATCGGTCATACTGGGACTGGATTTCCAGTGCCAGCTGCAGAGCATCTGCATGCAGTTCAACGGACCTCAACCACCCCTCACGGTCTGCAATACCAACCGGCTGACCCTCCTGAACATGATCTGCAGCCTCTCTACTCTCCAGGTCCCACCACTGCCCCGTTTGAAAACCTCACCCCCAACTGAAAGCCAGTAAACCACTAGGAGCAGACGGTACAGCCCCAAGGACAGAGCCTTCATTAAAGCAGAGGTCAAATGACTCTTAGCTGAAGGGGTCATAGAATCCAGCACCAGCCCATGGAGAGCCCAAGTAGAGATAGTAAAGAGCAAAGAGAAACAATGCATGGTCATTGGCTACAGCCAGACCATAAACAGATTCACTCTGCTGGACACCTACTCAGTTCCCCACATCACCAAAATGGTCAATGAGATCACCCAGTTCCAGGTTTTCTCAATCATTTACTTCAAGCCAGATTATCACCAGCTACCAATCCAGCCAGATAACAGCTCATACACTGCCTTTGAGATGGACAGCCACCTCCATCACTTCCTTCGTGTCCCTTTTGGAGTTACAAACAGGCTCTCTATCTTCCAGAGAATGGTCTCAAGGCCACATTCCCCCCCCCTGGACAATGTGACCATCTTCAGCCACAACCAGCAGGACCATGTTTCCAACCTCAATCTGACCTATAACCAAAATAAGTGCGTCTTTAGTACTTCAAGGCTGGGCATCCTGGGCTGTGTGGTGAGGAATGGTGTCATTGGGCCAGATCTGGATCGCATGTGCACCCCCCTGTTGGAACTCCTATTATCCCAGACCCTCAAGGCCCTGAAAAGGTGCTTGGGCTTCTTTTCCTATTATGCCCAGTGCATTCCCAATTATGTGGACAAAGCCTGCCCCCTGGTGAAATCGGCCACTTCTCCCCTGTTGGAAGAAATCCAAACATTGATCACACACATCAAGGGCAACATTGCCAAGGCAGTGATGCATGCTGTAGATTAATCCATCCCCTTCTGGGTGGAGAGTGAAGCGTCTGACTTCACCCTGGCCACCACACACAGTGGGTGAGCAGGCCCGTAACTTTCTTTTCCAGAACCCTCCAGTGTCCTGAGCTCCGGCATTCAGCCATCGAGAAAGAGGCCCAAGCCATTGTGGAAGCCGTGTGCCATTGGAGACACTACCTGGCTGGAAAACCGTTCACCCTGCTGACTGACCAATGTTCAGTCGCTTTTATGTTTAACAAAAAACTGCATGGAAAAATTAAGAATGACAAGATCCTGAGATAGATAATTGAGCTATCCACCTACAACTACGAGATCTTGAGATCCCGGGGGTCATGTGCCAACGCGCAGTTGAATCGTCTCCAAATCCTCCATTACAATCTCTCTCACCCCGGAATCACCAAGCTCTACCACTTTGTAAGAGCCCGCAACCTCCCTTACTCAGTTGAAGGCAACAGGGAGTTGACACGCAACTGCCCAGTCTGCGCAGAGTTCAAACCCCAGTTGGACAAAACCCACCTGCCCCATCGAGCGACTGAGCATGGACTTTAAGGGACCTCTCCCATCTAGCAACAGAAATGCATACTTCCTTAACATCGTGGATGAATACTCTTGCTTCTCATTTGCCATCCCCTGCCCAGATATGACCATGGCCACCATCACAAAGGTGCTATGCATCATCTTTGCTCTTTTCAGGTACCTCTGCCATATCCATAGTGACCGGGGGTCCTCCTTTATGATCGAGGAGCTGCACCATTACCTGTTGTCCAAGGGCATAGCCACGAGCAGAACCACGGGCTATAACTCCCGGAGGAATGGACAGGTAGAGAGGGAAAGCACCATCATTTGGAGGGTGGCTCTCTTAGCCCTTAAAATGAAAGGACTACCCACCTCCTGGTGGCAAGGTGCCCTCCCTGACTTGCTCCATGCTACCAGGTCCCTTTTCTGTAAAGCCACAATCACAACACCACATGAAAGGCTCTTTTCCTTTCCCAGGAAATCAGCTTTCGGAACCACAATACTGTCCTGGCTGATGAACCCAGGGCCTGAGCTGCTTCAAAGGCACATCAGACACCATAAAATGGACCCGCTGGTTGAGAAGGTCCACCTCCACCACACCAACCCCCAATAAGGCTATGTGGAGTATCAGGATGATCGACAAGACACCGTCTCCATCCAGGACCTGGCGCATGCAGTAGACCCCTCGACTGACCTGCCAACCCCCTTCCCTGGTAACCCCAACCAACCTGCCCCACTACTGGTGCCCAAATTTGTGCCCCAAACTCCAACCGACAAAAACAGCATCACAATACCAACCAAACCACCCCCCCCCACCCTCCAGCCACCGGAGGCACTGCCTGTTGCACAAGATACTGCCCAGGAAGCAACAGCTGTGCCACAGCTGACTCTGCAATAGCCACAATGACAACAATGAACACTAAACCACACCCCCCCCCCCCCCCCCCCCCCCCGCTGAACTTTGTTTAAAAAGGAGTGAATGTGGTGCTACCACTATGTATATAGATGTATGCTATGTATATACTATGTATATATGTGCTGTATGGGCTGGCCCGCCCACTGAACATGTGACTCCTCCTTCCCAGACATCCCATAAAGGCTGTTACGCCCAAACCCCTCCCTCAATACCTGCCTTGGAACTGGCCAGTAACATGCAAGCTGCGCTGAGACTTTAAGGCATAGATCTCAAGGTGGGGCATGGGAATAGTTTGATGTGGCGTGGGGCTTATGAATATTTTAGTGGGGCGTAGGAATATTTTGGAAAATAATTAAAATGTTGATTATAAAAAAATAAACTCGTTATGTTGGTGTGAAAGATGTGACTTGGCAACATTATCAGTACATCACAATTGTGGTAACTTCCAAGTAAAATCACTTTGTTCTTTATATTTTCATTACATGTTTCTCTCTGTTGTTTCTCTATTTTAACTGTTGTTATCCTTGGTTAACATTATAATTATATTTTTTCTGACCAGTCTTACTATCATTATCCTAAATTATCTCATTGGCGATGAGAATACCAAATTATCTCAACATTCATGTCCGTCCATAACCCTTTACTTTTTTTCAGTTCAATAGTGAGTGAGACCTGTATCTGTATATATCTTTGAGCACTAGTGTATTAATGGAGGTGCCAGGAGGGGGGTTCACCCCAGGCGCATGCCTGAGGGAGATGCCATAATAGGAAAAAAAATAGGAACACCAGAAAGTAAAGCACAAGGCTAGCGCAGTTTTGATGGACTGTGAGAAAAATGTCAGAAACCGCGCGAGTGTTTTATTTGTTTTTTGAGGGCCATTATTTTTCCTTTGATTCGATCATTACTTTTATTACATTTTTCAATTCTAAGACATAATAAAATATTGATTAATCTGCTTCAGGGAGCTCGTGCTGTTGTATTAATCTGTTTCAGGGAGCTCGTGTTGTTGTATATTCAAATCTGTTGAATTGCAAATCTGAAATAATCTTTGTGTTCATCTTGTTTATCATAATCCCCAAATTTTTTTCAGGAAGTAAACCTTTTGAAAAAAACAAAGTGCAACTTCAAAAAACTAAAGAGCAGAGGAGTATTAATTCCAAATTTCAGATTCTACTATTGAGCAGTCAATAGATGTAATTTGCTTCTTTTGTTAAAATTTGACAAATTAGTTGACCGCCCTTCTTGGGTGGAAATGGAATTGAATTTTTCTAAAAATACATCCATGTTGGCAGTCCTAGGATCCTTTTTACTTTTTTTTTTCTAAATTAACAAGCAATCCAATGGTGAGGCAGAGATTGAGAATACAGGCACAATTTAGAATTTTTTTTGGAATCCATAGTTTTTCTCTTGCCAGTCCTATTATAGCTAATCATCATTTTTTTAAACCTTCTTTCTCAGATGCAGGATTTAGGGAGTAGTGTAGACTGGGCATCACAAATTTTAAAGATCTTTTTATTCGAGATAATTTCACTTCTTTCGAACAATCGAGGGCAAAATTTAAATTACCTAATAATAATTTTTTCAGGTATCTACATTGTGTTCAGTCCAAGTTCTCTGATTTTACACAGATTTCTGAAACAAATATTCTTGATTTACTTTTTGACTTTCAATTTTCTCATGGAGGCTTAATGTCAATTATTTGCAATGATTTGATGGATTTGAGAATAGTTTTTCTAGTTAAGATCAAGAGAGATTGGAAGCCTGACTTGGATTTGCCACTTACAGATGAGTACTGGGATATTGTTCTAAATTTGATTAATGAATGTGCACGATATTGTTTGCTGTAATTCAAAGTGGTGCATAGAGCACATATTTCAAAAGTTAAACTATCTCTCTTTTAATCTGATATCAATCCATTATGTGATAAATGTAACATTTTGGAGGCTTCATTGATACATTTGTTTTGGACTTGTTCTAGTTTAAAACATTTTTGGAAAAATTATTTTCAAACTTTATCAACCATTTTAAGATCAAATTAGAATGATGATCCTTAATTGCTCTATTTGGTTGTTATCAAGAAGAGGAAATATTATTAACTTTATCTCAGAAGCAAATCTTAACTTTTATCTCATTGATAGCTAGACAGGCAATTCTGATAAAATGGAAAGACAGCACTCCACCTACTCATACTTAATGGTTACAGGAGTTTAGAAAATAAAAATCAGACATAAATATGTAAAAGTGAATTTTTATAGGACTTGGGGCCTATTCATGGAGTATTGCCATAATTTAATGAATTAGGGTGCTTGGATACTCCTGAACTGCACTGTCTGGTTTCTGAATATCATCCTTCATTTCCCATGTATATTAGATATGCAAATTAATCTTGTTTAGAAGAAGGAGTTTGATAAATAGGAGAGGGGTTTTTTTTCTTCATTTTCTTTTTTTCTTTTGAGATATTTTGATAAAATGGTTTGATCGCGACAATGTGTTGCCCTCAGTATATGTGCTGTATATAACTTGGCAGTCAGATAAAAATTTTCCTAACATCAAGATGTTGAAGACAATTGTCCCCTTGTCCACAAATTTATTGATGTTGCAAGGAAAGGTGCAACTAAAACATAATCACACTCTGCTTGGTTTTAACATGTACAAATATGCACAATGTAACTCAAACTTTAGCATGAATTAAATCCCCTTGTTATTTTACTGTTACAAGTTTCATGTATTTATTGTATATTTAACTACAAATGTAATATATGGTATCATATTTTAACATGTAATCAATTATCTGTTCATTTATGTACTTGTAACTATTCTCGTACAAACTTCCAAAAACCTAGGAATAGTGTAGTCCTTAGCAACAGTGACTCAATAGATTTTTAGCATCAAACTTCACAGAATGCAACATTTTCCCAAACATAATGATCTGTGATTGTAGATGACAATATAAAACAAGCAATACACACCCACGATGCTATCAAAGGCATAAGATGTTTGCATTTGTCCCTGGATTAGTTCAGAGACAATGAATATGACTGAGCCATGCTGGCTTACTTCCTGGCAACATGACATAACTTCCAGTTACTGACATTCTGTGATTCTTAAAGTGACTACCACATAATACAAAAACAAAGCTAATTACTTTAGAAAATGGAAACAAGTCTTCTCACATACAGGTACACAATCCTTTATCCAGACATCTAAAATCTGAAAAGCTCCAAAATCCAGCAAGTAGGGAGAGAGACGGCAGCACAAGTCGGGCGGGTGAGAGACCAGCAGCCCCAGACAGGTGGGTGAAGGGGAGAGACTGGCAGCGCGAATCAGGCAGGTGAGGGGGAGACCGGCAGCACGAGTCGGGTGGGCGAGGGTGGAGACCGCAGCGCTAATTGGGTGGGAAATGGGGGGGGGGGGCGGGGGGGAGAGACGGAAGTAAATTCGGGTGGGCTTAAATCTGGCTTTCTGAAATCTGGAAAAATCTGAAATTCAGAACACACTGTCCCCCAAAGGTTCCAGATAAAGGAATGCATCCCTGTATTAACTTAGTTGTAATAAAGCACACAATTTATACTATGTATGTTTAAGGTATTAGTTGAGAAGTACAAGATAGCTGTCTTTTCTTATATTTCAGCCCATGTATTGGATTAATATATGTATGTTTTATTTTTATTAAGCTCAATAAATATATTTAAAAAAGAAAAAAATGTCCACTGCTATGAGCTCCTAATTTGGCAAAGACAGTAAAAGACTATTAACCACTGGGTAAGGGACATGACTCTGATTAATGAATCCCAAGTGAATCTAAGAAACATGTACTTATATGGGAAAGTTTGTTCAAATATTCTGGAGGGCTGGAAATTTATCTGCATAATTATGCAACCTGTGATCCTCGAGATAGATTCTCTTGGGGTGAGACTAGGTGCTTGTGGCGGTGCTTCTTGCTGTAATGGAGTTCTCATGCTTTGCAAAGTGAATTTAAAAAATGTTTGGGCTGTATTCATGTTTGTTTATCAAGCAACCTCAGGCCCACTTTAACACTAAAATAAGTACCATGGAATATAGGTACAATAGCATAATAGTTAACTTACTGGACAAGTCCCAGAAGCCAGGATTACTAACTAGAATATTTGAGTTTGAATTCCAGCAAAACAACAAAAGAATTTAAAACACAAACAGTTAAATGACTAAGGAAAAGAGGTAGCAACCAGTGAATAACTGACTCTGACATGAAAGGAGTCTTTCTGGCCGATCATGTTCATGTTGCTCTTTGCAAACCACTCTTGTTCCTTTTCTTTTCTTGATTGTAGAGATTGCACTGTAAAATTTGGCACAGTTTAACGTTATCTTTATCAATCATCTGAAAAGCTACCAAGATTTGCTTGAAGTTAGTCTACTGTTTTTATGAAAATAATCATATCAGGATATCAATTTCATGCTTACCTTGTCTTTCATACATTGATTAATTCCAGTTACATGTGTTGTCCTAAAAAAAACCCAATTTCTCTGCATTTTTTCCATTCTCAATAATCTTCCATTCACGGAAGCAAAGATTCTGCGCAACGTGTCCTGGCATGAATTGAAAGGTAAGCATCCTCATTTCACGGTGACAGATCCAGGAAGCTGTGGCAATATACAGCTGAGGAATCTTGCAAAGAGACATGTTCATGATTTAAAACAAAATGATTCCTCTTTCATGTCCATAAGTTTGCTCACTTGTACATTTTCAACTATTTATAGTTTATTAACAAGCAAAGTGTAGTTTAGTTTCTGAGGTGAAAACATTGACAGGGAATTGTGGAAGCCATGTGTTTCCAAGCAACCAGAATATTGGTATGATCCAAAGGAAAAAAATAGAAACCAATGCAGTTTGGTACCAGGCTGGTTGCAGGAGTTACATAGAAGATAGGAGCAGGAGTAGGTAATTTGGCCCTTTGAGCCTGCTCTGCCATTCAATGAAATCATGGCTGATCTTAAAGTTCAGTACCCCGGCCCCACCTTCTCTCCGTAACCCCCAATTCCCTTATACTGAAGAAATATATCTAATTCCCTCTTAAAGAAATTCAATGAACCTGCTTCTACTGCTCTCTGTGGCAATGAATTCCACAGATTCACCACCCTCTGGGTAAAGAAATTCCTCCTCATTTCGGTTCTAAAGGGTTTGCCTATTATCCTCGAACCATGGCCCCGGGTTCTGGACTCCCCCACCATTGGAAACATCCCTTCCGCATCCATTCTGTCCAGTCCTGCCAGAATTTTATATGTCTCTATGAGATCCCCTCTCAATCTTCTAAACTCCAGCAAGTACAATCTCAAATTGCGCAATCTTTCCTCATAAGTTACTCCTGCCATTCCAGGTATCAGCCTGGTGAACCGCCTTTGCACTCCCTCCATTGCAAGAACATCCTTCCTCAGATAAGGCGACCAAAACTGCACACAATACTCCAGGTGTGGTCTCACCAAGGCTCAGTACAGCTGCAGGAAGGTATCCTTATTCCTATACTCAAACCCTCTTGATATGAAGGCCAACATACCATTTGCCTTTTTAACCGCCTGCTGTACCTGCATGCTCGCCTTCAGTGAATGGTTCACAAGAACCCCTTGGTCTCTCTGCACTTCCCCATCTCCCAATCTATTGCCATTCAAATAGTAATCTGCCCTCTGGTTTGTATTACCAAAGTGGATAACCTCACATTTAGCCACATTGTAATGCATTTGCCATGTATCTGCCCAGTTCCCCAATTTATCCAAATCACACTGGAACTTCCTGACCCCCCTCTTCAGTACACACAGCCCCTCCTAGCTTAGTGTCGTCTGCAAATTTGGAGATATTACATCCAATCCCCTCATCTAGATCATTAATGTAAATTGTGAACAGCTGGGGTCCCAGTACAGGTCCCTGTGGCACCTCACTGGTCACCGCCTGCCACTCAGAAAATGAGCCATTTATCCCAACTCTCTGTTTTCTATCTGCCAGCCAGTTCTCAATCCACATCAATACCTTGCTCCCAATCCCATGAGCCTTGATTTTGCATGCCAATCATTTATGTGGGACCTTATCGAAGGCCTTTTGGAAATCCAAGTACACCACATCCACTGGCTCTCCCCCATCTATTTTACCTGTCACCATCTCAAAGAATTCCAATAGATTTGTCAAGCATGATTTACCTTTTGTAAATCTATGTTGACTCTGTCTGATCCCTTGGGATTTATCAGCCTTCAATCCCTTCAATTTCCCCAAGACCATGTCCTTAGAGATACTGATTTCTTTCAGCTCCTCCCTTGCATTAGTCTCTATGTTTCCCAACATCCTTGGGAGGTTATTTGTATCCTCTCTTGTGAAAACAGAACTAAAGTCATATGCTCCGCTATTGCATCCTTAATAATGGATTCCATCATTTTGCCCACTACTGATGTAAGGCTCACCGGCCTATAATTCCCCACTTTTTCTCTACCCCCCTTTTTAAATAGTGGGGTAACATTAGCTACCCTCCAATCCATGGATACTGATCCTGAGTCTATCAAGTTCTGGAAAATAATTCTTAAAGCATCTGCTATCTGAATGTCCACTTCTTTAAGTACCCTAGGATGTAGATTATAAGGCCCCTGGGATTTATTGGCCTTCAATCCCTTCAATTTCCCCAAGACCATGTCCTTAGAGATACTGATTTCTTTCAGCTCCTCCCTTGCATTAGTCTCTATGTTTCCCAATATCTTTGGGAGGTTATTTGTATCCTCTCTTGTGAAAACAGAACTAAAGTAAGAATTTAATTGGTCTGCCATTTCCTTATTCCCATTATATATTCCCCTGATTCTAACTGCAAGGGACCTACTCTGGATTTCACCAATCTTTTCCTCTTGACATATCTATAAAAGCTTTAGCAGCTGGTTTTTATGTTTGCAGCAAGCTTACTTTCGTAATTTATTTTTGCTCTCTTGATTAATTCCTTTGTCCTCCTTTACTGCATCTTGAACTGTTCCCAGTCTTCGGATTTGGTACTTTTTTTGGCCAGTTGATCTCCTCTCTCTTGTCTCTAATTTCCCTTGTTATCCACGGTTGAGTCACCTTTTTGGTTTATTTTTATGCCAAACCAGTATAAACGATTTCTGCAATTCTTCCATTAGATCTTTGAATGCTTTCCATTGTCTATCCACCGTCAACCCCCCCATAAACACCACCCAATCAATCTTACTCAACTCCCGTCTCATACCATCATAATTCCCTTTATTTAAATTCAGGACCTTAGTCTCGGTTTTAATTTCTTCACTCTCCATGTCGAGTGAGAATTTGATCATATTGTGATCGCTCCTACCCAAAGGGCCTTATACAACAAGATTGCTGATTAGCCCCTTTTCATTACATAATACCCAGTCTAAAATGGCCTGCTCCCGAGTTGGTTCCTCGACATATTGGTCTAGATAACCGTCCTGTAAACATTCAAGGAATTCCTCCTCCTCAGTATTTTTACTAATTTGGCTAGTCCAATCTAGATGAAAATTAAAGTCTCCCATGATGACAGCTGTTCCCTTATTGCACGCTTCTCTAATTTCTCTTTTTATGCCTTCCCTCACCTCTACATTACTATTTGGAGGCCTATATACCACCTCCACTAACGTTTTCCGCCTCTTGCTATTCCTCAGTTCTACCCATATAGATTCCGCATCTTCCGAGTTAATATCCTTCCTGTCAATCGTGTCAGTCCCTTTCACCATCAAAGCTACCCCACCCCCTTTTCTTTCTTGCCGATCCCTCCTAAATATTGTATACCCCGGGATGTTAAGTTCCCAGGCTTGCCCACCTTGCAGCCATGTTTCTATAATCCCAATCAAATCGTATTTGTTTGTCTCAATTTCGACAGCCAATTCATCGACCTTGTTCTGAATGCTTCTTGCATTAAGATATAAAGCCTTCAGATTTGATTTTTTCACCCTCCTTGCTCTTTCTGATTTTTTACTTATGCTGCCTGACCTAACTTTTCCTATTTTATCTTTCCTGTCCTTTTCCCTATCATACAGGTTCCCATCCTCTTGCCAAATTAGTTTAAACCGCATCCAACGGCTGCACCAAACCTAGCTGCCAATATATTGAGCCCTTTTGGGTTTAGGTGTAACCCATCCTTCTTGTGAAGGTCATGCCTTCCCCAAAAGAGATCTCAATGGTCCAAGAAGCCAAAACCCTGTCTTTTACACCAGCCCCTCAGCCACACATTCATTTGTCTTAACCGTCCATTTTTGTCCTCAGTTGCACTTGGCACAGGTAGCAATCCAGAGATCACCATCCTGGCGGTCCTGTTTCTTAGCTTCTCTCCTAGCTCGCTGTAATCCTTTTTTAGTACCTACTCCCTCTTTTTATCTATGTCATTGGTACCCACATGTACCAAGACATCAGGTTGCTCGCCCTCTCCTTTCAGAATACTCTGGACCCGATTTGAGATATCCCATACCCTTGCACCAGGGAGGCAGCACTCCATGCGGGTATACCTACCTTGCTCACAGAATCTCTTGTCTGTACCTCTGACAATAGAGTCCCCAATGACCACTGCATTCCTTCTTACCTTTTGTACCACTGTACCAGGCTCAGTGCCATCGACCTGATCACTGCGGCCAGCTTCTGTCAGGTCATCTCCCTCAACAGCATCCAACACAATATACCTGTTGCTGAGAGGAGTAGTCACAGGTGTGCTCTCCATTTTCCAGGCATTTTTCATCCCTCTCCTGACAGTTACCCACCTACCTGACACATCTGGTCTCGGGGTAACTATCTCCCTGAAAGTTGAATCTATTAACTCCTCACTCTCCCTTACCAGTTGTCAGAAGAAGGTTAAGGATGACATCAGATTACTTCAGGGCTCGGTTCTGGATTCCTGCTTGGGTTTGCTCTCCAAGTCTACAGTTTTTCCTGCATTTTCCCACCGGCCAACCTTCCTGTACAGCAAATACAAGAAACATGGTCACAATTGTGAAAGCCACTTGAGTGTATCCGTCATAGTGTTCCAATATATTGAGGGCACAATGTGAAACAAATATCAATAGTTTCTCAAGCTATTAATGCCTGCTTAGTAAGGAAAGCAAGATTACAACTGTAAAACATTTGACATGTATTGAGTAGTTCAGCGTGACCTTTTTGCTATTGATGGACTTCACTGATTCAGATCTTGTTTTCATCACTTTTTATTCCTAATTGGAGGAATTTCAGTAATACATTACAGAATGTTATCTTGAATGTTTCATAAGAACATAAGAAATAGGAGCAAGACTGGGTCAGTATGCTGGTCAAGCATGCTCTGCCATTCAATGAGATCATGGCTGATCTGTTAATGGGCTCATCTCCACCTACCTGATTTTTACCTATATCCCTTAATTCCTCTACTTTATAAAAATCTATCCATCATTGTCTTAAATATATTTATGGAGGTAGCCTACACTCCATCAAAGGGCAGTGAATTCTATAGATTCACCACCCTCTACAAAAAGTGGTTCCTACTCATCTCCATCCTAAACCTACTACCTTGGATCTTGAGGCTATGCCCCATAGTTCTAGTCTCCCCAATGGGAACAACTTACCCACCTCTACCTTATTTATGCCTTTCATAATCTTGTATATTTCTATAAGATCCCATCTCAGCTACTCTCCAATCCTCCATCACTGCACATGCGGATAAGACATTTTAAATATTTCTTCCAGAGCCCCAGCAATTTCTACACTAACCTCCCTCAAGGTCTGAGACAATAGCTTGTCAAACCCTGGGGATTTATCCACCCTTATTTACTTTAAGACCAAACACCTCCTCCTCTCTAATCTCTGTAGGTTCTATGACCTAATTGCTTGTTTTCCTTACTTCCCTTGACTCTGCCAATTTCCTGAGTGAAGACTGATGCAAAAAAAGCCCATCTTTTATGGATCCATACATAGTCAACCACTCTGATCTTTAAGGGGACAAATACTGTCCCTTACTACCCTTTTCCTCTTAATGTACCTGTAGAAGATAGCATGTTCCCTTTTAGGTTCAGTAACATGCTGTTCAAGAAAGCAATCATGGATACATTCTATGAAGTCCTCCTCAAGGTTGCTTTGACCAACCTGATTCACCCAGTCTATATGCACGTTAATGTCCCCCACAATAACTGCTGTTCCATCCTTACATGCCTCCGATTTATTGCTTGTACCACTGCAATGTTATTATTGGGTGTCCTATAGACAACTCCCACCAGTGATTTTTTTTTCCCTGTTAGTATTCCTAATCTTTAGCCAGATGAATTCAACATTTTGTGCCTTAGATCTTATATCATTTCTCATTATTGCCCTGATCACATCCTTAACTATGATTGCTAACCCAGCTCCTTTTCCTTCCTGCATGTCCTTCTGTAATACCTGATATCCTTGGATATTTAATTTCCAATGCTCTCCACCCTGCAACAACATTTCTGTAATGGCTACCAAATTATACCCCCTTGACCTGATTTGTGCCATAAGCTTGCTCACTTTGTTTTGAATACTACAGGCATTCAGATAAAGTGCCCTTATACACATTATAATTTTTAAATCTGGCAATCTTTGCCTCATTTGCTCTTGACTTTTATCCACTCTATTCTTACTTTTCTTCTTTAGCTTTTGCTTTTACTTTATCTACACTCTTCATTTTTAGTTTGTCCATCCTGCTCAAATCTATTGAAGCCACCCCACTAATTTAGTTTAACATCCTGTCCACAGTCCTAGTTATGTGATTCGCTAGGTTCCAGGTCCTGTCATATTTCAGATGGACCCAATTTCCTACTTCTTTGGTTTGGTGCTGTTCCAGCCATTATATTTGAACAAGTTGGTCTCAAATTTCATGGCATTTCTTCCTTGTCAGATTTGTACTTACCTGGAGTGGATCACAAGCAAGGCTTCTTAACTCTTCCTCTGCTACATTGACGACTGCATTTGTGTTGCCTCATGCACTCATGATGAACTTGTCAACTTTATCTACTTTGCTGCCAGCTTCCACCCTGACCTTAAATACACTTGATCCACTCTAGCAACTCTCTCCCCTTTCTCAATATCTCTGATTTATCCCACAGTTACCTTGACTACACATCTTTACACGCTGTCCCTGTAAAGATTCCATTTGTTTCTCACAATTTACCCATCTTCACTGCATCTACTCCCAGAATGAAGTCTTCCATGTGAAATTATTTGGCGTCTTCCCTCTTCAAAAAATTGCCTTTTCCCCCTTTGCTCCTAGATGTAAAAAGGTTAGGATTATCCTTGTCCTTACCTACCACCACCAGCCTCCACATCTATATTATCATTCTCAATAATTTCTGCCATCTAGGACATGATCCCACCATGAGACACATCATCTCCTCTCCTTCCCTCTCTACCTTTCACAGGGACCACTCTCTCTGTAAGTTTAGTGTAGAGTTTAGTGCAACGCTGTTACGGTGCCAGCGATTGGGACCAGGGTTTGAATCCTGCACTGTCTGTAAGGAGTTTGTACATTCTCCCCATTTCTGACTGGATTTTCCTGGGGGGGTGGGGGTGTCCCGTTTCCACCCACCATTCAAATATTTACCAGCGGTGTAGGTCATTTGGGTGTAATTGAGCGGCACGGGCTCATGGACCTAAACGGCCTGTTACCATGCTGTACTTCTAAATTTAAATTTAAAATTTAATAAAATCAATGAAAGTTTTAATACTTAAAAATATTAGAAAGTTCCTTGGAAACTCAGTTATTTATAAATAAGATAAACGATACGAAACGTACCTCTCTCAACCAGTCCTCTCACTGACTTAATTCAGATTTCCCTAAAGTAACTAGTAGAATTAGCAGCATGCTGGTACATTATGAAAGATTTATCACAGTCATGGAGAGTTACAGCATGAAAACAGGCCCTTCAACCCACTGAGCCCTTGCTTATCATCAACCATCTATTTATGATTATCCTATAGTCATCTGGCAATATTGGTAATCATGCCTGTAGTATTGGCCAATATTTATTCCTCAAAGCAGTTGATTAAAATAGATTATTGAATTTGAAATGCAAATAGATGCAGGTGCCAGAAATGGGAAATAAAAAAAAGAAAATGGTGGAAATGATCGGTAGTTTTCGAGAGAGAAAAAGATTTAATTGTTCTAATGAAATTACTATTTTTGTGTGCTTTAGATTATTGTATTCCAGTTTGTGGGATCTTGCTATGCACAAATACAATTGTGTGCAATATGGCAGAGGTGCTTTATAAAACACTCTCCTCCTTCTCGTTCTCCCCTTCCCCCTTCACCTAGATTCATTCTCCACTTAGTTCCATCTGCCCTTGATCCCTCCTATATCTGGTTCTACTTGACTCCTGACATTATATTCCAGCATTTGCAGCTTCTTTTGTCTCTCCATCATCTCCTACCCTCCCCTTCCTTTGCCTGCCAGCATCTGCTGCGTTTTTCTCTCCTCATGCCTCCACCTTCCGTCATCAGCCACAATCTCCCAACTCCAGCCCTCTCCTTACCCATCTTGTTCCAATTGTCCTTCATCTCAACTGATTCCACCTCTCAGCTGCCAGCCCTTACCTCATGCCAGCACCTCACCTCTTCATGCTGCCTATCTCTCCCCTCGACAGTCAGTCCCGATGCAGGGTCCCACCCTGAAATATTTACCATCCCTTCCCGCCCACAAATTCTGCCTGATCCTCTGAGTTCCAACAGCAGCTTTTTTTAAAAACTGATCTTCCTTTCCCTGTAGCGGAGGCCAAAATTACGCAGACTCTTGGTTTCGTGTTGAGTTTTGTAATGGAAGCAGTTTTAAAAAGTACAGAAAATGGAATAGTCCTAGTTACATGCATAAAGTGAAAATTAAAGGTCACTGACTCACTTTCTCTCTTCACTGATGTAATACAGAATATTTCCAGGACTTTCTGCCTTTAATAATGAAGAAGCTGAGGTTACTGGGAAGTTTGTGCTCACTTTGACAGCACATCCACGAAAACTGGAATGGTGCAGAGAAGGTCAACACGGTCCCTGCGCAAGGATGACTCGCAAATTCATGAAGCGTTCCATATTTTTATGGGGTGACTCAGCCAGTGTAGCAGAAAGCAAAATGCTATTGGAGCACCAGCAACCCAGGGTTTGAATCTGCCACTGTCTGTAAGGAGTTTTTTGCATTCTCCCTGTGTTCTGCGTGGGTTTCCTCCAGGTGCTCAGGTATCCTCCCACGTTCCAAAGACTTACGTTAGTGGATTAACTGGTCACATGGTTAGTGTGGGCTGTTACCCTGCTGCATCTCAGTTTTGCCCTTCTGAACAGATAGCACAAGGTGAGATCATTTTCCATTTTGCCTATGTTTGTATCAATGATTGTTATTTCCATAGCTCCAAGTGTGTCCAGATGTCTTTAAATTTAATTGCTTTTGGAAGGATACTTTAAAATAATGTACATCATGCATGTATGCTCAAATATACACAAGCTTAACTTCTTTAATGATTAGGATCTGGGGCAGTCTTTTTGCACTCCTACCACTTTCCTCATCTCAAACACACCCCAGCACACTTTAAGGAGTTCCTTTGACCTGCATTGTTTCTTTTCATCTCAGCATGTAAAATCACGCTAGGATATTAGAAGTTTTGGCAATCATTTAGTGCCTGAGGAACACAGAACCTGTCACCTGAGTTATGTTTTAGCGATCAACCAGAACTATGTCAGAAAAAAAATGACATTGAGATTTACTTAAATCATTAAATAACAATGCTGAACCTGAAAATAATCTCAGGATCTATAGGCAAAGCTGACCACAAAACAAATTAAATGAAAACAGGGGAAGAGGTCAAGGAAGATTCAGATATCAGAAACAAAAGTTCACTATCTTAAAAATTAATAGAATATGCTGGAAAAACTCAGCAATGTCAGGTAAAGGGTTGTCGACCTGAAAGTTTGACTGTTTCTCTTTCCACAGATGGTACATGACCTTCTGAGCTTTTTAACGATTGTCTATTTTTGTTTTAAATTTCCAACAGCTGCAGCTTTTTTGATTTTCAAGTTTTTCGCATGTTGCCTGACTCAAATAAACACCAATATTTCCCCTTCATCCATGCCTTTGTATCCTCCAAAAACAATATTTCAGTGTTCTCCGAGCCAACCTTTTACCATATAAGCTCTCAGGTTCCAAGACTATCTCAATGCTCAGTTGGTGTAGAATGAAAAGTCATCTCAATGAACGATGCAATGACTTTATAGAGGGTGACAGGGTAGTTGCAGAGTTGATGGGCTTCCTGTGACTATGGTATCAAAATAAATGTTTCCCAGGACAGAAGGTAAAATATCTTCACCCAGAATGTTCTGAAAGAGCATGCTGTTTATTCTTCATTTCCACATCCATTTTAAACCATTCTTAGAGAGTGATATCATGACCACTAGGTTTCAGGTCAGTTTCTATATTGCCATTATCAGATTCCTGAATTATCCTCACAATAGTAAAATCACGTTGCCTATGCTCTGTACCAATTAATTTCTCTCTGTAACTCTTAACTTTAATCTGTTTCTTACTTGCTGTACTATGGATGAGGTATCCAACTGAACTGCTCATGAAACAAACTTTCTCACTGCACCTTGATACATCCCAATAAATTTGAACTATTCTATTTAGAATCTGAAACTATTTCTGTGGCAACAGATAACGTTATAATCCTTTTGATAGGGAATATGGAAAGATACAGGAAAAGGAATCAATGAAAGTAGCAGATAACAATTAACATAGAACATAGAATATAGAACATTACTGCACAGTAGAGGCTCTTCGGTCCTCGGTGTTGTGCTGACAAATGAGGAGAGTATAGATGGAATGCTTTGCTATATGAAGTTGTCAAAGGAGATGTCTCTGCCTTCGTTGCAGAGAAGTGGAATTTGTCTTCCAATTGCTCAGACACAGAATCAGCAAGCACTGCTGGATGAAATGCTTACACGTTTGCTTTAAGATTCACAAGCTTTATAATCTGAAGCACAGGTGACTTTTCTTGGTCTGTAGGAAAAGAAGATAATAGCGCAAGTTAAATGTAATTGATCAAGTTGAAAATTAGCAGGAAGTGATGAATCTGTTATGAAAGGAGCTGAGTGGTGTGATCAGCTCTAATGCTTTTGAGCAAATCATCCATTCATATAATGTCCGCAGAGTAATGAATTCTGAGGAAGCTTTATTGAATAAATGAAAGAGAGCAGATAACCAAAATTTTGGTCAAAGTATTTTACAGAGCATCTTCAAGGAGCAAGATTAGGCAGAGAAGTAAAATGGTTCATAGAGGAACATCAGGCCTTGGCACCGAATGATGAAACTACCAAACATGTAATAATTAAATTTGTGGGTCTAGAGTTACTGGATACATTGAACTTGTGGTGATAATTACAGGCTAGGGAGGAAGCTATAAACAAATATGAAGATTTTAAAATTGAAACAAAGAGCAAAACATGTACTCATTCTTTTGTAATAAAATCTACATGAAGTCCATTTTTTACATCTTAATTTGTCAACAATAACATCAATCTGCTTTGACATACTCTCATCATAAGATTAGAGAACATCACTAAAGGGTTATTGATGGAAGGACAATGGATAATTTTTACAGAGCATTGACATGAATTACAAACACTATTCATTCATGTCCAGCAGAAATACAAACCAGCAAGGAAGAACCAATCAGGAACTAGGAATACTTTTAGATCAAATCAGGAAAAATATAAAACAGCCAGAAATTGTAGTAGATATGAAGACTGGGAGTAGCTATGATTTCAGCGAAGGACTGCTAAAATATAGATCGAAAGGGAAGTTGGAGTATGATTCAAGATTCCATTATTGTCATGTAATAGTTCAGAACTTGTAATATTAAGGCAGACAAAGAGTCGCCATTAGTGTTGCCCTGTGCTCCTTATAGTAAGAGAGAAATAGAATTAAAGGAATGTCCCTTCAGTCTCTCTAGGTGTCTATGGACTCGACTCCAGTGCTCCTACAGCATCCGCAGTTGTATGTTTGTGTGAAATTTTTAAAAATGTAAACGCCTTCCTGAACATGTGAAGAAAAAAGAAGTTATTGAAGACAAATGTAGGTTTCCTGCAGTTAGAAACAGGTAAAATTATAATTGAGAACAAAGAAATGAGAAAACAATTAAGCATATATTTTGACTCTATCTTCACAAGGAAGGACAAAAATAACCTCACAGATATGTTAGTGAGATGACAGAGAGGGGAGAAGTGAAGGAAAACAATATTAATAAAGAAATAGATCTAACAAAATTAATGGTAATGAAGGCTAATAAATCCAGAGGGAATGCTAGGGAAATGGTCCTGGAAATAATATATGGATTAATGGTCATCTTCCAAAATTCTGAAACTATGGAGTGGACTGAAAGACAGGGGAATGGAAAGTGTAATCACTGCTTTCAAAAAAGGAGAGTAAAACAGGGAGCTTCAGCCCATTAAGTATGTGGAGAATCCATCATAAATATGTAATAACCAAATACATGGAAAACATTAATGGAATTGGAGAAGATCAGCATGGTTTATGGAAAGGAATTCACGCTTACCTAATCTATCTGAGATTTTATTTTGAGGATGGAACCAGTACAATTTATGATTTTTCAGGATCAGGTCCATATACAAAAACACCCTAATTCTAAGTGGAGAGGTGCCATACAACATAATTCCATCCGTTGATGAGATGGAGAAACTTCTCTCACTTTTACATTTGTGAAACAGCTCAGCCATGCCTTTTTCCTTAGCCACCTTACAAAGCAGTATAGAACTTTGAACTCTTTTGCAAACTCTGATCCAATCTGAAATCTAAAATTACATAACAAGACAGGTGCAGGTGTTCAAGATGAAACTAAATTACAGAGTGAAACAAGGAAGACTTCAGATGCTGTGACATAGTAAATACACAAAAGTGCTGGAGAAATTCAACAGGTTCCACAGTGTCCAAGGGAAGCAAAGAAAATATATACAGTGCTTTCCATAATGTTAGGGACAAAGACAATATTTTTCTCTTTGTTTTCCCCTGTGCTCCAGAGTTTTAAATTTGTAATCAAACAATTCACATACAATTAAAGTGCACATTTCAGATTTTATGCAAGGTTATTTGTATATATTTTGCTTTGACCATGTAGAAATTAGTATGCACAATTTATACATAGTTCCCTCACTTCAGGGCATCATAATGTTTGGACATTTGGCTTCACGGGTATTTGTGAGAACTCAGGTACATTTAATTGCTTCATTGGTGCAGGTATAAGAGAGCTTGGCTTGGTTCTAAGCTTTGGAGTCTGTAGTTGCCATTTTCAACATGAGGACCGGAGTTGTGTCAATGAAAGTCAAAAAAGCCATTATGAGGCTGAAAAACAAGAATAAAATAGTAAGAGACACCACCCAAACTTTAGAGTTACCAAAATCAACAGTTTGGAATATCATTAAGAAGAAATAGCGTACTATTGAACTCAGTAATTGCAAAGGGATTCCAAGGAAGACCTCCACTACTGATGACAGATGAATTCTCATCTTAATGAAGAAAAATCCCCCACCTATGTCTGACAGATCAGAAACAATCTTCAGGAGACATAGGTCAATGACTAGTGCCTGCAGCAGAATTTATGAACAGAAATACAGTAGCTACCCTGCAAGATGCAAACCATAGCAAAGGTGGGACGCTTTGGAGCTTGGAAAGTTCCTTTACGTCTCCATACTTTGCTCTTGCCATCACTCTGTACAATGCTAATCTTAGTCTCAACTGTCCACAAGGCCTTTTTTCCAGAATTCTGCAGGATCTTTTAAATATTCCTTGGAAAACTGTAATCTGGCCATCCTTTCTGTAGGTAACTAATGGTTTGCATCTTGCAGTGTAGCCTCTGTATTTGGCTTCTGGTTGTTTTCAGTTTGTGCTCTATTCAACCTGTCTACCTCATCAGCTTCTTCCAGACCTGCACATTGACATCTGAATGGATGACATTCTTTTGCCACAATTTGATTTCTTAACATCAAGTTACTTGAGTTTTGAGTGGTTTTAATTTCCCACAAGATAAACACACTTATCCAGTTTCATCACTTTGCCTAGTATTGCTATCCAATTATTTTTCTATTAATCAGGTAAAAATAATCAGGGATAATTACAATCATGCCTTTCTGAAACTCAATATGCTATGTTTCAAATAAAAGCAAACTGTCAAATCGAGTGTCGAACAAAAAATGCTGGAAGTACTTTGCAGATCTGCAACTGGATCCTTGACTTTCTCATCGGAAGACCACAGTCAGTACAAATTGGAAATAACCTCTCCTTCTCACTGATTATCAACAAAGGTGCACCCCAAGGACATGTGCTTAGCCCACTGCTCTAACCATGACTGTGTGGCCAGGCACAATTCCAGTGCTATCCATAAGTTTGCCAATGACACCACAGTTTTTGGCAGAATCAAAAACAGCAATAAAGAAGAGTACAAGAAGGAGATAGATCAGCTTTCTTTAACAGGCCATTTAAATCCTGTACAGAGCCATCAGCAGCAGGATTGAGTCGTCGATCCCTTTGGGAGAGAGCTGTATCTGCGCTCCCTGCCTGCTCTCTACAGCAGCTCCGTCAGCAGTGCCATTTTTCTTAATTGTAAGGCAGATTACATTGGACAATGAAGATATTGCTTCCTCAACACCTTTAGGTGTATATCATGGATGTTTGACTGCTGATCATGAAAACCACCTTAAAACTTTCCTATCCATGTATTTGTTTTTAGATATAATCTATTTTTCTGATTTCCTGTCATATTTTAAGTCTCCTTCAAAGTTACAAAATCATGAAATGCAACATGCTATTGAAACGTCATTTTCTGCACTTGCATTTGGAGGTCTTCTCTGCTGATCCTGGTGCAGTCAGGTTTTCCAGGACATTGCGACCATGGAAAAGTGGTATCAGGGCAACTGAAATCCATCAATGCTGGCCAACTATTGTTGGGCACTGACACAAGAGGCATCAGATGCTGAATGCAAATGATAATCAGTGGCAAAGCATGTTTAGGTCAGTTGAACTAATGTGATTTGTCAGCATCATTATGCGATTAAACATGCTAAATTCAATAAAAGTTAATTTAATGATTCTCCAAATTCCAATGTTATACAGAAAATCTGAAATTATCTTTGTGTTCTTCTTGAAGTTGTCTATCATAATCCCCAAATTTTTTTTCAGGAAGCAAACCTTTTGAAGAAAATTGTTGTCCAGTGTTAGTAAACATTTATTTCACTGTTTTCCATCCAAGACCCGGCAGTAATCAAGTCCCTGCCATAATAAAGGTCCATAATCCAAAATCTTTTATTGGCTGCAAAATTCTATTATATCCTCTTTGTGAACTGAGTAACATAAATTCTATTTGTTTTTCTGCATTATTCTGATTAAATTTCTCATTAATTAATTTTCTCCATGATTCTCTCAGTTCCTCCATCTCCCTTTCCTTCTTGGTGGCATTTCTAATAGAATGCATTACAGAATAGATTCTCCATGAATTTCATTGAATGATTTAGCTATTCAATTGTTAGGAATATTAGGGTAGAGAGCATAATATGTACGAACAAAATTAGCCCAGGATTTAAAAGATACTTTGCGAAGGTGGAGTGACATTCTAGTTTTTAATTCAATCATATTTGGAAAAGTCTGAACAGAACTCTTAAAATGATTCAACAGGCTCAAAATCCTTTTCTGAATGGAGCAGGGGCATCTTTCAGCATCAGGGAGAGTGGAAACTATTCTTCAACCATTCAAATAATTCATCTGAAACAGAACAAGGCGGATCAAGTGATCAATTTAATGCTCGTTTTTATAAAATCTTCTATTAATTGCTGATCAGATGAAAACTTTGTTGACTGTCGAGCTGTGAATCAGTGTGCTAAGTGTTAACTATCCCCACCCCTTTTGGCAAACATGTTTGGTGTGCACTTGCCCATGTGACCTGGGAACCTGGCCAATTTCATCAGTAGGGGAGTGCTTGAGGCGAAAGCATTTTTGAATCAGTAGAGACTGGTTATTGGCAGTTCTCACATCTGCTTCAAACATTACAATTGTTGTGCGGTTTTACTTCATATCCAGGTGGAAACTCCAGGACTTGTTTCATTCCCAGTAAGCTCATGTATAGTACAAAACATTGCTAAAGTTCTCATTGTTGCCAATTTGCAAAACTACAAAAAAAGGTAACTGGAAAGGAACTATCCAATGAAGGGAACATTGTGAATAAGTCTAACAAAAGCACATTAAAACATCATTTATTAGTTAATTAGTTAATGTCTATACCTTCCTGTATTATAATCTTTCCCCTGTGGAACTATTTTACCCTCATATTTTGGAATTGAGGGAAGCAAAACTTTACATCCAAAATTTGAAGGTGAACTTCAACCCAACTTTAGCTTTGAATGCAGTTTATTTTTATCTCTCAGAATTGCACCTCAGGTTGTTTTGATATGCATTTAAACCACAGTGGGGATAAAGAAACTTATTGTTTGAAACATTTGTCTATTGTTTGACTTCAGAATGTCCTTAGACAGGTTTTAACTAATGGCACGTTCTGGATACTAGGTAAGATTGGGTTATATATTCATTCCAGTGAGAGGGCAGCATGTCCATCAACCATACGCAACATCAGTGGCTTAGGCTGTTAAAACTCTCCATCATCTAAATTGATTGGATTGCCATTTTCCAGCCTAGATTTCTATTAAAATGGTGCATTTTTAAAAATGGGCACATTCACACCTGCAGGCTTGATTGGTGGTTCTGCTGAAGTAATCCTTGATGAGCACCAACTCCTTGATACAAAAGCCAAGTTGTGTGTTTGAATTCCACCATGACAGCTATGGAATTTAAATTCAGTAAATAATCCAGAATTTAGAAAATGAAGTCATTATTGGATGACCATAAGACCACTCGATCATCTGAAAGACCCATCAGAGAATGAAACCCATGACTCCAAATCTGCCTAACTACTCTCCGAAGTGACCTAGCTAGCTATTCATACACATTCATGTCTCAGAAGGGACTCTCTTTTGCTCTTACTGTAAAGGGCACTAATGATGACTATTTGTCTGCCTTACAGCAGGCAAAAGGAAATTTCATGTAATATTACATTTTCTGTATTATTACATGACAGTTCAGAGCCAGCTCTTCAGCGCTTGACGTCCTGTTTTGCGGAAACTGCCAAAATGTTTGGCTTGGAAGTCAGCCTGAAGAAAACTGAGGGCCTCCATCAGCCAGCTCCCCACCATGACTACCAGCCCCCCAACATCTCCATCGGGCACACAAAACTCAAAACGGTCAACCAGTTTACCTATCTCGGCTGCACCATTTCATCGGATGCAAGGATCGACAACGAGATAGACAACAGACTCGCCAAGGCAAATAGCGCTTTTGGAAGACTACACAAAAGAGTCTGGAAAAACAACCAACTGAAAAACCTCACAATGATTAGCGTATACAGAGCCGTTGTCATACCCACACTCCTGTTCGGCTCCGAATCATGGGTCCTCTACCGGCATCACCTACGGCTCCTAGAACGCTTCCACCAGCGTTGTCTCCGCTCCATCCTCAACATCCATTGGAGCGCTTTCATCCCTAACGTCGAAGTACTCGAGATGGCAGTGGCCGACAGCATTGAATCCACGCTGCTGAAGATCCAACTGCGCTGGGCAGGTCATGTCTCCAAAATGGAAGTCCATCGCCTTCCCAAGATCGTGTTATATGGCGAGCTCTCCACTGGCCACCGTGACAGAGGTGCACCAAAATAGAGGTACAAGGACTACCTAAAGAAATCTCTTGGTGCCTGCCACATTGACCACCGCCAGTGGGCTGATATCGCCTCAAACCGTGCATCTTGGCGCCTCACAGTTCAGCAGGCAGCAACCTCCTTTGAAGAAGACCGCAGAGCCCACCTCACTGACAAAAGGAAAAACCCAGCACCCAACCCCAACCAACCAATTTTCCCCTGCAACCGCTGCAACCGCGTCTGCCTGTCCCGCATCGGACTTGTCAGCCACAAACGAGCCTGCAGCTGACGTGGACATTACCCCTCCATAAATCTTTGTCCGCGAAGCCAAGCCAAAGAAAAGAGAAAGAAAGAAACATGACAATAAGGGAATCTTAAAATAATGAAATCTTAAAATCTTTCCAACAGATAAAGCCAGATGGATGATCTCGCCTTGACTTGGATACTGAATTTGGCACAGAGAAAGTAAAAACAGAATAAGGCAATTCAGCCCTCTGTACTTCCTCTTTATAACTTTGCAGCTCTAACCCGAGTCCCTTGATTTCCTTAATATCTAAAAATCAATCATAAGAAACATAAGAAATAGGAACAGGAGTAGGCCATTGGCCTGTCAAACCTCCGCCGCCATTCAATGAGATCAGGGCTGATCTGATGATAGACACACCTCAACCTACCTGGCTTTTCCCCATATCTATTAATTCCCTTATTATGAAAATATCTTTCCAACCTTACCTAAAATATATTTACTGAGGTTTCCTCCACTGCTAAGAATTCCACAAATTCACCACCCTCTGGGAAAATCAGTTCCTCCACAGCTTTCTTGGGAAGAGGATTCAATGATTCATGACCTCTGAGTGATGGGATTCCTTCTGATTTTTCCCTGAATGGCCAATCTCCTATTCTGAGACTGTGATCCTTTGAATCTTGACACCCCAGGTAGGAGAAACACCATTGCTGTTTTTACCCAGTCAATCTCTGTGATAAAATTGAATGTTGCAATTAGAACATTTTTTTATTCTGTCTTTCCTCACAGGATAGTCCCACTGCCCCATCCTTGTACCTGGCAACTGCTGTGGGGAGACACCAACACCATTACCCACAAGCAGATTTATCTCCTTTCTTGAAGTTGGTCAAAATGGCAGTGTCTCTTGGATCCAGTGATATGTTCTCCAGTTCCCAGATGAAGTTCCTGCAATAAAGCATGAGGACTTGAGCAGTTATGCTGCCTATTCCTGAGGCCTTCCTGCTTGTCACTTGGTATATGATCCCTTCAACTTCTTTTTCGTCAATGTGTATCAGGTAGCTTGCAGCAGAATATAAGAAATTGGAACGAGGATAGGCCATCTGTCCCATTGGGTCTGCTCTTCCATTCAATAAGATCATTGCTAATCTGACCATGGATTCCATTCCAGCTACATATCTTTTTTCTATAACTCTTAATTACCCTACTATGCAAAAATATGTACACTGTTCCTTAAATTACATTTAATGAGGAAGACTCCACTACTTTCTGGGGCACAAAATTCATAAATACACTATTCTCAGTGAAAAGCAATTTCTCTTCAGATCCATCCTAAATCTATCCACCACCACCCATCCCACCCCCCCCACCTTCAGTTCCTAAAGCCACATCCTTTAATTCTAGTCTCATCCACCAGAGGAAATAACTTTTTTCCCTCTAACCTATCTATCCCTTTCATAATTTTATATGTTTCAATAAAAAACCCTCTCATTGTTCTGAAATCCAGCAGGTATTGTCACAGGTGACTCAATCTCTCCTCATAGGCTAACCCCATCACTTTTGGAATCAACCTGGTAAATTTCCTCTGCACTGCCTCCAAAGTGAGCTTATTTTTTTCCAGTAAGAAGATGAGAACTGCATACAGTTTTCCAGGTATGGACTCACCCAGGGTCAGGAATAGATTCATGTTAAAAGTTTATTTCAGTTTGACAAACTGGGATTATAAACAATATCAACAGAGAAGTCCATTTAAATGGGTGCAAGAAGGCATTAAATATCTGGAGATCAAAGATTTGTGCAATTTATACAAATGTAATTATCTCCCTTTGCTCTTGAAGATTGAGGAGGTCCTTGCTAGATGGAGGACACTGCTCATAACACTGGTGGGCAGAGTGAACTGTGTCAGAATGAAGGTGATGCCAAGGCTCCAGTATCCTTTTCAATTGTTAACCATTTCATTGCCCTAGGGCTTTTTTTTAAAAAAGATGCTCAACAAATGTGTCAGGAGATTCCTGTGGAACGGTAGAGTGGCTGGAATCTCCATGGAAAAGTTGAGGTGGGACTATAATTTGGGGGATTAAAATTACCTGATTTCAAAAAAATATTTATCGCCTCACCTCACTCTTTGAGGGCGGGCCCCCCACCCCTCCTGGGCAGAAACTGGACTACATGCAGTGGGTGAAAAGATAACAGGAGAGTTTATATATAAATGGGACACTAAATTAATTTCAAAGAAAATGGATAACCCCACACTAAAGCATGAACTTCAGATATGGCAAAGAATAAATCAATGTATTGGATTGAGGGTGGGATTATCTCCAAAAACACCTTTGACCTAGAATAGCTTAATACCCTTGACTCTGGGTAATAAAATCTTAGACACCTAATGCCAGAAGGGGATCAGGAGTATCAAGAATTGTTACAGGCGAAGGCAGCTCATGTCATTTGAGCAGTTGAGGAACAAATATGATTTGTCTAATAGAACATTCTTCTGTTATCTGCAAATAAGATCTTTCTTAAGGGAAAACTGGGACCATCTATGACCCTACCTAGATGTAGTAATGTGGAGGTTCTAATTCAACAGGGGAATGTGAGTAAATTTATCTCTAAGATGTATTACATATTCGAAAGTGAAGGCCCAAAGCCACACTTACACAGGTTGAGGGAGAGATGGGAGTCGGACTTGGGCACAGCAAGCAATGAAGAATGGTGGCAAGACCTGTGTCTGAACAGTGTGACTGGAGTCATCAATGCCAGATACAGACTGGTGAAATACAATTTTTTGCACCAGTTGTACCTCACACCACAAAAATTATACAAATCAAAGCCTGAAATTTCAGAAATTTGCTTTAAGTGTGGTGTGGATGTTGGAACTTTTGTCCACTCCACTTGGCTGTGTACAAATGGGAAGATCTGGGGGACATTCTAAAAAAAATTACAAAAGTGGATTTTCCACAGGAAATTGGGATTTCAGGACCATATAAGCTTCTCCATCATGACAAGGTGACAATCCATGGAGAAGACTCTGCATGTTACATGAATGTTAAAAAAAAAAATCGAGTGTTTGAATTTTACAAGTCTATGAAAATTAAAATAAAATACCAAAATAAATTCAACAATTCCAGGTGGCTTAGGTGAACTGGATGGTGAAATACCATATACATTTGTGTAATAGTCGATACCATATAAAAGTCAACCCCTCTATTTTCAGGCCACAAAAAATATGGCATTTTCTATATATGCACCCACTGGAGCTCCTGCCACCCTGAAAACTGACTTACCACCCAGACCTGGCTACTCATCTGCCCACCTGAGCTCCTGACACCCTGAATGCAGATTTACTACACCTTATCTCAAATAGCCACTCGCCCATCGGAACTCCCGATACATTGTAAGTACACAGGTACTTACCACAGTCAAAAGTGGTGTGCATTTAAGACCCTTTACAATTTACCCTAAAAATTGATCTACAAAATTTGACGGTTGCATAACTATATATGGTAAGTATTTGGCACGCTCTCCTTCATTGGGTGGAGCACAGAACTTGGGACCTCATGATGCACCTGTGCAAACCATTGGTGAGACTACATTAGGGAATACTGTGTGCAGTTCTGATCTCCCAACCATTTTAACATTTAAGAAAAAAATTGAATGGATAGATTTAAAGCAATATGGGACATTGTGGTTGGTGTGGGCAAGTTGGGCCAAAGGGTCCGTCTCCATGTTGTATGACTCTATGACTGCAGTAAGGAGATAAATAAGGTACAATTCCAATATTCAAAAGACATTTGAATGGATTTATGGATAGAAAAGGTTTAGAAGGATAGGGATCAAATGAGGACAAATGAGACTACTCCAGAATGCCAAATTTATTAGCATGGATGATTTGGGTCGAATGACCTGTTCTGTCCTGTACAACTTTATGACCGTGAATATATGACCCTCCTAAGAGCACCTCAGTCCTGCATGAAAGTAACAGCATAGATTTTATGCTTAATTATCTAGATTTGGATTGAATTCACAATCTCAAATTCAGACACTCTTGAACCTTGGCCAACTTTGGCATGAGTGAATCCTGCCCACAAATGCTCTACCCTATGTATTCCAAAATATTTTCCAATGACATAGCAAGAGGCCAGAGGAAGCCAGAGCACCTGGAGGAAATGCATGCAATTACATAGAAATTGTACAAACTCCACCAGTAATAGATCTGGAGCACTTAGACTGTGAAACAGTTGGCCACCCTAAGAAGTGAAATTCTCCCCATCGCTGGCAATGTTAATTTAAAAAGAATTTCAAAGTTTCTGTTTCTGAAATGGACGGCAATTCTCCTTCTCCATTAAATTGCGTTCTTTCATGATCTTTTTACACTCATTGCAGGTGGATGTATGTGAAGGCATATAAAAGATAGCAATCAAGGCTACGCAAAGAGTAGTCCAAGTTAAGTTTATTATCTGATTGTGCAATTTCAACCCTACAAAACATGCAGACACACAACCAGACCTAACACACCTACAAACAATACATATGCAGGATCAATATACATATATCAAAACAAATATTGATTGGTAAAGAGTAGAGTCTCGGATGGTTACTGTGTGCAGTTCCTTTGATCATTCAGCATTCTCATTGCTCACAGGAAGAAGCTATTTCTCAGCTTAGTGATACTCCTGCATCTCTTCCTGACAGAAGTTGTTGAAAGATGCTGTGGGTGGGGTGGAAGGGGTCCTCAATGATTTTGTGCGCCATCTTCAGACAGTAATAGAATATATACAATCAGGAAGCATCTGATCTGGAATATTGCCATTTTTACTATCTGCAAAGATTATTGATAAATATTTTGAGCAACAAAGGGGTAAGTATCCACTTCTAAATCTTGCTGCATCAGTAAAATGATTTTAATTGTTAATAAGTCTTGTCTTCTTTTATGTGACTAATTCATGGCATGACTTGAAGTTGGTTTCCTGGTATTATAAGCTGATGAGCTTTTGAAAAGGTAAACTCTAGGCTTCAACTTTTTTTTAGGTATTTTCCTCATACAATTTACCTTCTGTACCCATGGGGGTAGATAAGATGCTAAAAACATTTTGCTGTCAGAAAGAACACAAGTGGCTGAGAATGAGGTGGTCACCTGACCGTGGTACAGATCCAAAGATTAATATGTGCAATGACAGGTTTAAGCCTGTACCTTCTTGCATCCATTTTGCAAAAACATCTAGAACAAACTGTGTTGCCTCAGCATGACTTTCCTAATCAAGCAGAATAAATCTGGGAAAACCAGCAAAAAAAAAAATCACCACCTCGAATGATCAATAATTGGTGAGAAGCAGAGTCGAATATATTGGTGGTTAAGCAGTCACAGGTCGGTCAGATCAAGTGAGTGAATGTCAAACAGAAAAGTCCTGCATGATCCAAATAGCAGGTTCTGCTGCATTAATTAATTAATTAGCAGAGATCTAACCTTATGAAATTCCCATGTCGTTACAAAGCCCCATTGGCTTCAATGCAGATTGTAGGAATACAGCTGTCAATCAAAATAGGGCTCCTTTACTTGAATACTGCTATTTATTTAATTCTGTCTTTCAATTTTTTGTCATTGTTTTAAAAATCACTTTCCAATTGCTATCAATTGAAATTTTGTTATTTGAGTAACTTTAACAGTTTTTTTTTATACGAGACATTTAACAACTCAAGTGAACTACTCACAATTTTTACTGCAGGCATAAGCTGAGGGAAAAAGTTTCATTGGTCGGCTGTTGTGAATTCCCTGCAGACATTCAGCATTTGCCACAGGAGCACTTCAGTCATTCTTTGAAAATATTTATCTGTCACTACATTTGCAGGTTCCTCTTCCTCTACGGAACCGCCTAAAAGATGAACAATAATATTATAGATAATTAATCTCCCCCTGCCCCAAGTTTTCAGATAAAATGTGTTAGTAACACTTAATAACATACAAATAAAGATAAAGACTTTTACTAAGAATGGATAAGGAGACACTTTAAGAGAGTCACTCCAACGGCGCATGGCATCAAACAACCCTTCATCCAGGGTGACGTCATTTTATTCAAACACAACTTTATTCAAACAGCTGCTAAGAACAAAGCATAGCCTAGGCACTCCACTGGGTGAATATTTCTCCCATCTTCACTGAAGGTTTATGTGTTCCTTCAGAGAACATTTAAGTCAAGTTTATTGTCATCTGATTGTACCAGTACAACCTGACAAAAGAGCATTCTCCGGTCCTTGGTGCAAAACATGCAGACACACAACCAGACATAACACACATACAGACAAAAAATATATACAGTATGCCATAGAATCATAGATACAAATAAATTAATTTGGTTCATGAATATGAAAGACTTGAATAGTTAGAGTGAGCAATTTCTTTGGTTGTTTAGCATTCTCACTGCCTGTGGGAAGAAGCTGCTCATCAGCCTGATGGTGCTGGCTCTGATACTCCTGTATTCTTTCCCAATTGGAGCAGATGAAAGATGCTGTGTGCAGGGTGGAAGGGTCCTCAATTACTTTGTGCAGTCTTCAGACAATGATCCCAGTAGATTACATCGATGGAGTAGAGGGAGACTCCAGTGATTCTCTCCACCACTCTTATGGTCCTGTGGATTGACCTCTAATCCATTTCTCTGCAGCAACTATACCACACTGTGATGCAACTGGGCAAGATGCTCTCAGTAGAATTCTCAATAGAAGGTTGACATAATGGTGACTGGTAGCCTTGCCTGCTTCAGTCTTCTTGGGCAGTGCAGTTGTCATTGTGCCTTCCTGACAAGTTAGGAGATGTTGTGCATCTATGATAGGTCATGATTTAAGTGAACTCCAAGGAACTTGGTGCTCTCCACTCTCTCTGTTGAGGTGTAGTGGAGGATGGTTATTCTTAGTCCTCCTGGAGTCTATGATCATCTCCTTCATCTTGTCCACGTTGAGACTCAGGTTGTTGCTCTTGCACCATATCATGAGATTTTCTACCTCTTCTCTGTAGTGCAACTCATCACCGTTGTTGATGAGGCCAATTACTCTTGTGTCATCTGCAAATGATGACATAGTTGGAACTACATCTGGCGATACAGTTATGGGCCAGTAGCATGAAGAGGAGCGGGCTGAGCACACAGTCCTAAGGTGCACCAGTGCTCAGAGTGACGGTGCTAGAAATTTTGCTACTAACCCAGACAGACTGTGGTCTTTACATTAGGAAGTCCAGAATCCAGTACAGAGAAGGGTGTTGGGTCCCAGTGAGGTCAGGTTCTCCACCAGCCTCTGGGAAATTATTGTATTAAATGCTGAGCTGAAGTCAATGAACAGCAGCTGGGGTACAAATCATTTTTCTCCAGATGGATCAGGACGAAGTGAAGGGACGAGGCTATAGCATCATCTGTGGAATGGTTTCTTCTATTGGCCAAACGAAATGGGTCCAGTGCCCCAGGGAGGTCTACTTTGATTCATTCCATTACCAGGCACTCCAAGCATTTCATAATGGTGAAGGTAAGGCAGTATTCATTAAAGCCTGTATTGTCACCCTCAGTTACCAGGACGATGGTGGCTGTCTTGAACCCTGTGTATACAACGGACTGCTGCAGTAAGATGCTAAAGATATCTGAGAAGACCTCCGTCAATTGACCTCCACAGGTACGTTGTCTGGTCCTGCCATCTTGGTTCTCCTCATCTCGGCTGCAGCTATGCAAAGGGCCCTTTTACTCTTTATGTTTACAATTTTGAACTTTTATTTAATTTTTTTAATTGATTCTGATTTATTAGAATTTTATTTATTTATTTATTGGGGTTTTTTTCCAGTTGTTTCCAATAAACAATGTCTCAATTTCACTTCTTTATTCACAGCTTTCATTACTTGTGGTGATAGGTTTCCTCCATTATATATAGTTATTGTTGACTACTGTATAGATGGAGCTGGCCCGCCCACTGATGACACATACCCTATGACTCCTCCCCCGTGGTCCTGGGCCATAAATGTCGAGCCACCTCTCCCTTCCCTCCATTCCTATACCTGGATCCAGGCCAGCAAGGATCTTCTGTATATTAAAGCCTATCGATTCCTGAGCCTAGTCTTTGGGGTTACTGGTAGGGCCTAACATTACTAAGTCTGAGTTTTTAAATTTAATTACATATTTATTCAATGTATTTAGTTTCTTGTATTTAAATTCCCCAAATTCAGCTCTCCAACTCAATGGTTCAAAAGTAATTGCTGTTCAGCAACTTAGATCCTCTTAGAGGATATACATTCCACCAGCTATTTATTTATTGAGGTCTTGCTGTGTCCACTGACCGATCAAGCTCCCCATATGAAGAAGGAGACTAAGGATTTGCAATGAGAAAGCAAAAAAAACCTGTAGCTGCTGGAAATAAAATAATATTGGATAAATACTGGAGATAGGTTAGGCCGTTCATGTGGAGAGAGAAGCTCTGACATTTTTAAAATTTTTAATAGTTTCTCCTGCTTTGGTCCATAATTTTTCACACTGAGATTATCCAAACTGTGAACGAGCAAACTGTTAGATTCAGTGTCCATTGGACGAGCAATAATTACTTAAAAAGATCCAAGTTCCTCTATTATACATTTTAAAGTGGTTGAAGAACCCTCAAACTGCTTGAATCCATTTCAAAAAATTGTCAAACAACATCAGAAAACTGTCAAAATCAGTCTCACACTAATCCACATGAATCCTCTGGAATAGTTTTGTGGGCATGTGCTCTCAGGGATTATGCCTAATGTCCTGTCAGATTGTTTACCATCTATCTCGCTCTTACAGATCTTAATCTATGGCAAATTCATGAGCTATTGCCTTCATATTCTTGATGTGCAAGTGTTATGCATGGCATTATTTTTGTTTCGTAGTGTCCTGGGAATATAACTATTCCCTGATCCTGCTATAATAGTTTCTATGACGTTCGGGCAGAAGGTACTGAAGCCTGAAGACCAGCACCTCTAAATACAAGGACAGTTTCATTCCAGCAACACAAGCTCTTGGATGTCCCCTTGTTGTTGTAATCAGGAACTGATCTGACTCCACAAAAGATTGTCTGCACTATTGCTACGCCATTTTTTGCAACGGGATGACTGTGAATATTTATTTTCTGTCTATATTTTTATGAATTTATTATCTTTTCCATTCATTAAACATTTTGCTTGTATTTGTTTTTATCTGCAAGTTTCGTTATCAGGCTCCCTACACTTAGGTTTAAATAATTAATACAAATTATGAATAAAACAAGGATCAACCCTGAGCCTTGAGGAAACCGATTGTAAAAGTCCTCCATTCTCAGAAGCACCTGTCAATCATTGCTCTTTATGTCTTGTCACATAGTAAATTTTGTATCCAGTTTGTCACTTCCTCCTGGATCTCATAAGCTTTAAATTTTTTGAACAACCATATCTGGAACCCAAAACATATTGCTATGTCCACATAGACAAAATCAAAAGCAATAACTTCATCAATCCTCCTTGAATCTTCAAAGAATTCAATCAAATTAGTTAGACCTGACCATCCCTGAACAAAAGTGCACTGTTTTTTTTCCTGATTAATGTTTACCTTTCTAAATGAAGATTAATATTGGTCAATGGGATCAATTCCAATTATGTCCATCGTGGAATTAAACTGATTGGTCTCTAATTTATTTATTCTTATCTTTCACATTAGCAATGGTACCATGTTGAAATAGTGAAACACAAAAGCTGTAGATCCTCAAATCTTAAATTAATGTTTACTTTAGAGATACAGCACAGTAACAGAACCACGAGCCTGCATCACTCAAATACGCCTATGTGACTAATTTACCTACTAACCCTGTCCATCTTTGGAATGTGGGAGGAAACCAGAGCAGGGAAAACATACAAACTCCTTAAAGACGGTGCCAGATTCGAACCCAGGTCACTGGCACTATAATAGCATTGCGCTAACTGCTACACTAACTAAGTTGCCCCCGAGCAGACAAAAGAACTTACTGGGTCAGACAGCATTCATGGATAGAAATGGTCAGTTAATTTCTTGAGTTAAAATCCCTTCATCAATAATAAGATAAAAATGTAAAATTACATATATAAAAGAGGAAAGAAGCGGGGGGTGGGGAGGGAAGCAGAAGTGATAGGGCAAAGTGTGAGAGATGAATGGTTTCTCCCACTACCCATCTCTTCATCTCTCACACTCTCTGACATATCACTTCTGGGCCCCTCTCCAACCTTTTCTCCCCCTTAACACATGTAGGAAGAATTATATTTTATCCTTGCCTGTGTGGGACCTTACATTTTTCATGTTTTCTATGTGATAGAAGGAGGTCATTTGGCTCATTGACTATTCACTCACTCTTAGAGGAATCCAATAGAATGACCTATTCACTTATTTTCCTGCAATCTCTTCTCTTTCTAGGAGGGGAAACTGCAAATGATATCCTTCTCATTTGTCCTTAATGGAGGTCACAATTGTGGATTTGTTGTGTGTGTGGGTGAGGGGGGGGGGGGGGGGGAAAGAGTTATTTATCAACATTCCTGGGCATAGCAAAGTTGTTTTTTGTCTGCTTTCAGTTAGTTTGAAAAATAAGCCTTCTCTTTGAACTGATGATTGAAGGTAACTGAATGACTTGCTGGGAAACATCAGGCAGTAATAAAGATTCAGCCATGTCACTGAAGTAAGTAAGGATACCAGTTCTTTGCTTGAAGGAAATGTGCCTTCTTGCAGCTTTTTACACTGACAACAACTTTCTATTTTCAGGTTTTTAAAATCATATTCAAATTCATTTTTAAAAATTTAGACATACAGCATAGTAACAGGCTCTTATGGCCCAAGAGCCTGAGGCACCCAAATACCCCAATTAACCTACAACCCCTGGTACATTTTGAAGGTTGGGAGGAAACCTGAACACCCAGAGGAAACCCACGCAGAAATGGGGAGAATATACAAACTCACTGGCATTGTAATAGTGTTGCACTAACCACTACACTAACCGTGCTGATCAAAGACCAGGAGGGACTGAAGAACCGCTGGGCTGAATACTTTTCCAACTTACTCAATGGGCCATCCACAGTTGATCCTGATATCTTACAGCAGATCACTCAGCAGCCAGTCCTGGATGACCTAGACCTGTCGCCCTCTACTGATGAGATCAATAAAGCAATCTTGCAGATGAATTCAAATAAATGCATTACAGGCATTCCAAGACACCGAGATTCCTAATGACTTCTGCGATGCCATCATCATGGCTCTCTACAAAAATAAGGGAAGCAAATCAAACTGCAGAAACTACAGGGGTATCTCAATGCTGTCCATCGCAGGCAGAACTTTTGCCCACATCTTCCTGAACCAGACTCGTCACTGTCTTGGAAAGGAAACTCCCGGAGGCGCAATGCAGCTTTTGGCCAGAACGGAGTACAGTGGACATAATATTTGCCATGAGACATGTTCAGAAGTTCATCGAGCAGAACAAGCCTCTTTACTTTGTCTTCATTGACCTGGCAAAGTCATCTGACACTGAAAACTGGGAGGCTCTCCAGATAATCCTGAGATATTATGGATGCCCAAGGAAATTCAAGGTGATTCAGCTGCTCCACAACAGAATGATAGGACAGGCCCTCTGCAGTGGTGGTACATCAGCTGCATTTGTTATTTCTGATGGTACTGACCCCAGTCTTGTTCAATTTGTTCTTCACTTGCATGTTGTCATGTGCAGGAGGAGGGAGTATACATCAGGTACCGATGGGATGGCTCTCTTTGACCTTTGCTGCTTGAAAGTATGGTGAAGTGTCTCTACACAGTCATTAAAGAGATACATTTTGCTGATGACTGGGCCCTCTTGGTGAACAAAGATAGTGATCTACAGTTAATGCTGAACAAATTCTCAGATGCTGCTATACTCTTCAGCCTGACCAGCAACTTGAAAAAGACTGAAATATTCTATCTGTCCATGCCAAACACCCGTACCATAGAACCAAAAAATCACTGTTGATAACACCTAGCTGACAAATGTAAACAGCTTCAAATACTTGGGGAGCATCTTCTTGAATGATGGGTCTTTGGACAAGGACATTTATTCCAGGCCAGCCAGGCTCTGGGGAGGCTACATACCACAATGCTCAATCAGCACAATGTCTGCATTTCCACAAAGTTGAAAGTCAACAGAGCTGTGGTCATCCCTTCTCTTCTATATGGATTTGAGACCTGGAATTTTTACCAACTTCGCATCAAACAACTGAAGAAATTCCACATGCGCACCCTCCGTTCCATCCTTGGCATCTGTGGGCAAGACTATGTCTCCAACCTGGAGGTCTTGGGTCATGAAAAGTCCACTAGCATCAAATCCCTGATGATCAGAGCCCAGGTGGAGTCATCAGAATGGATGACCACTGTATGCCTTGCCTGCTACTCTATGGTGAACTGAAGACAGAAGGAGATCTCAAGGCCATCCACAAAAGCACTATAAAGATGCTGTGAAGAAAATTTTACGCTTCTGTGACATCCTACCAAGAGAACTAGAAGCTGCAGCTTCTGACAGATCCCACTGGTAAGATCTGTTAGCAGCCACACCAGTTTTGAAGACAGACACTGCCAAAAACTGATGGAAAACTGAACGGAGTCACAAAGCAGCATCCACAAAAACAGACTTCCAGTGCCCCCATTGTGCTAGACTGCACTTCCAGACTGGGACTGCAAAGTCACCTTCGTGTCCAGAGATGAACTGCATAACAATGTGTTTTATTTGAACCGAAGAGCTACAACTAAACTTACCACAGAGCATATACAGTACGTCTGGTGAAATCCATGTTGGGAGGGTGAAGGGATAGATTGGTAGCTGAGAGGCTAAGATTCAAGGTTGGAGACACAAGAGATCCACCTTGATGAAGGGTTCCAAACCAAAACATTGAAAATTATTTTCTTCCTACGGATACTGCTTGATCTGCTGAGTTCCTCCAGCAGGTTGTTGTTGGATTGGATTCAAGATTGGTAGGTAGGAATACTGACACTGGTGGGAGTTTCTGGCCAGAACCTTTCATCAAATAAATGATAATTATTATTTTCCCACTGATGCTGCATAACCCAACGAGTTCCTCTGTCAGATTGTGTTATGCTTCAGATTCCATCATCTGCAGTCTCTTGTGTGTCTCCATTGAATTCAGTGTTGAGTCTCAAGGATTCCTAGAAGGAAGATGAGATTTTATTAATTGAACTTGTGTTAGCCTTCATTAGAGCAGAATGAAAATGGGATGTGAATTAATGTGACAAGCAATCGGAAGCTCAGTGACACCTTTGAAGATCAAAGGATTTTCTGCAAAGCAATAATACAATCTGAGTTTTATTTTCCCTCTGCAGAGGAGATCACATGGAAAGGACTGAAATAAGCTGGTGAGGGTCCAGCAGGAGCTGGTGAGGGTCCAGCAGGAGCTGGTGAGGGTCCAGCAGGAGCTGGTGAGGGTCCAGCAGGAGCTGGTGAGGGTCCAGCAGGAGCTGGTGAGGGTCCAGCAGGAGCTGGTGAGGGTCCAGCAGGAGCTGGTGAGGGTCCAGCAGGAGCTGGTGAGGATCCAGCAGGAGCTGGTGAGGGTCCAGCAGGAGCTGGTGAGGGTCCAGCAGGAGCTGGTGAGGGTCCAGCAGGAGCTGGTGAGGGTCCAGCAGGAGCTGGTGAGGGTCCAGCAGGAGCTGGTGAGGGTCCAGCAGGAGCTGGTGAGGGTCCAGCAGGAGCTGGTGAGGGTCCAGCAGGAGCTGGTGAGGGTCAAAGTGAGATCAGTGGGTGGGAATGTATTCGAGTTGGTGTGTACTCAATGGATGGAATGGAGTTTAAGCCAAAAGGGGAAAATAATAAGACGACTTCCAAGGGTGGTGTACAATTCCAGGACCTGCTCTGGGAGCAGTTCTGAAGAAATATTCAACAACAGGAATGCCTCAGAACACCGTATCTACCATGTAATTATCAAATTTTTTGGACCACTTTTTTGGGTTGACAAAAGGTGGTCAACTTCTACTTTACAAGTACCTGCATTGTTCAAAGCATTGGGAGGTCAGATGGCCAGGACCCGTTGGTGAGTCTGCAATCAGGATGTCGGGAGCTCGGATGGGCGGGCAACGGGTGAGGATCCATGGTCGGGAGCTCAAATGAGTAGGCATCCAGGGCATCAGGCATTTGGAGGGGCAGATAGCAGGGGCAAAGATCCACAGTCGAAATTTTGGATGGACGAGCAAGTGTGACGAGGATTTGCAGTCAGGACATCAGGAGCTCCAATAGGCGGGCAATCAAGGCATTGGGAACTCCAGTGGGTGTGTGGCCAGGGTTAAGGTTCTCTGTTGGGGCATTAGGAACTCAGATATGTGGGCGATCTAGGCTAAAAATAGAAGTGGGTCAACTTTTACACAGGTTATACAAAAACACCCATTTTTTTGGTCCAAAAAAGTGGAGTGTTTGACTATTAGATGCAATCAGCAATTACATGAGTATTTATGGTAAATGAGCATTGTGTGGAAAATAATATCGTTCCATATGCCTTTGATGTGGAAATCACATAATTGGAGTCATGCCAAATCGATATTCCACATCTGTGTGTGATCCAGTCTGGGAATCATCACAGTCACATTCCACTATGGAATACCTGTACTAATTTTCATCAACATGGCACTGAGAAAAGATATTTCGATGAGGACTTCTTAGACAATACATTTTTTGTTTGGCTAGGGAGGATAATTATTGGTAGAAACACCAGGAATAATTGATCCCATAGTTCCTCAGAAAAACTCCATGTGATTTCTTTTTATGCCCAAAAGAGACCTCTGTTTGACATCATATAAGATGCACAGCTGTAATAACATGAGCTCATGCATCTTTTCTGTTTCTGTGTTCAAATCACGGGAGCAAGAACTTTCCTGCCTCCAAGGCTGGAGAGTGACCAACAGAGGAGCATGAATGGGGGGGGGGGGGGGGGGAAGTGTATGGTAGAAGATCTTTGACCGGCTGAACTAAAAATGTAGTACAAATCCATTGGGATGTACTACATTAAACTCTTTTCATTGGGCCTGGGAATGTTAAAGGGTGAACTGATGGAAATCTTCCAGATTTGTAAGGGTTATAATCAGATAAATAATGCCAAATTGTTTTTAAACTGGTCAACAAGCTGATAACTAAGACACAAGTATGATAATAGCTTGGGAAATTAAAAGGGAGATTAGAAAACATTCTTTACACAGAGGTTGGTTAGAATGTGGAACTGTCTGATACAAACTGTTTTTGAAACCATTGCATAAATTCTTTTAAAGAGAATTAAATTGTTATCTTAGACAAGAAGAATTTTAAAAGCAAGCACCTATTTAAAATAGGTGCCTCAATTGGAAAGATACATTTGGGTTAGCATAATAGGCTAAATGGGAAGTGTAATATTTCACTAAATGAGATGGAAATACAAATTCCTAGTTACAGCCTAAGAAAGACTAGAGTTAATTCCAGCATTCTCTCCAAATGCATGAGAGTGATATAGTGTTGCAGAGATAGACAAGTAAACCAGAAATTTGACCTAATAATCCAATGGATCTCAACCATGCATTTATCATACATTGCATGTAAAAGTTGACCCGCCCACCCCCATTTTTGGCCCGGTCACCTGCCTATCTAAGCTCCCGATGCCCTGGCCACCTGCCCATTTGAGCTCCCATTGCCCCAGCAGTGGACTTAAGCTGCCCACCCAACTGCCCATCGGAGCTCTCGATGCTCCGAGCAAAACTGGTACTTATCACAGTCAAAAGTAATATACGTGCAATAGTTGAACCCCTAAATTTTACCCTAAAAATTTGTCTACAAAATTCAACTATTACATGCACATATGTATATTTTAAAAATATATATATGATACATAAGAACATAAGAAATAGGAGCAGGTGTAGGTAATCTGTCCATCGAGCCTGCTCAGCCATTCAATAAGATCATGGCTGGTCTGATCATTGATTAAACCTACCTGCCTTTTCTCCATATCCCTTAATTCCTTTTGTTTAATGTAAAAATCTATCCAACTGAACCTTAAATATGTTTAATGAAGTAGCCTCAACCGCTTCCCTGAGTAGAGAAATCCACAGATTCATTACTCTTTGGGAAAAACAGTTTTGCCTCATCTCCTTCTTAAATCTACACCCCTGAATCTTGTCCTCTACTTCTGGTCTCACCAACCAGTGAAAACAATTTTCCAGGCTCTATCTTATCTATCCCTTTTATAATTTTTTTTTCTATAAGATCTCCTCTCATTCTTCTGAATTCAAGTGAGTATAATCCCAGATGATTTATTCTCTCCTCGTAGGTCAACCCCCTCATCTCCAGGATCAGCCTCCCAGGCCAGTATATCCTTCCTCAAGTATAGAGGCCAGAACTGCACACAGTGCTCCAGCAGCCTCACTGGTTCCTTGTTTAGTTGCAGCATGACCTCCCTGCCCTTGAATTCAATTCCTCTAACGATGAAGGTCAACATTCCATTTGCCTTCTTAATAACCTGTTGTAACTGCAACCCAACTTTTTGGGTTGCACTCCCAAACCCTTCTGCACTACAGCATGCTGCAGTTTTTCACCATATAAATAATAATCTGCTCTTCTATTTTTTCTACCAAAGTGGATGACCTTGAATTTACTAACATTGTACTCCATCTGCCAGACATTTGCCCACTCACCTAACTTAACTATATCCTTCTGCAGCCTCTCCATGTCCTCTGTACAATTGACTTTTCCACTCAATTTAGTATCATTTACCAACTTGGCTACACTACACTCTGTCCCTTCCTCCAAATCATCAGTGTAAATGATGAACAGCTGCGGGCCCAGCACTGACCCCTGCGACCCCCCACTTACCACTGTCTGCCAATCAGAAAAACACCCATTTATCCCAAATCTTTGCCTTCTGTCAGTTAACCAATCCTCAATCCATGCCAATATACTTCCCCTGACTCCATTCATCTGTATCTTGTTGACATGCCTCTTGTGCAGCGCCTTATCAAATGCTTCTGGACATCCAAATGTTCCCCTCTATCTACTGCACCCATTATATCCTCAAACAACTCCAGCAAGTTTGTCAAGCAAGACCTGCACTTTCTGAATCCATGCAGCCATTGCCTGATGAAACCCCTTCATTCTAAGTGCCTCACTATTTCATCCTTAATGACAGTTTCAAGCATTTTCCTGACTAACTGGCCAATATTTACCTGTCTTCTGCCCACATCCCTTTTTAAAAAGTGGCATGACATTTGCTGTCTTCCAATCTTCCAGGACCTGCCCAGAATCCAGAGAATTTTGGTAAATGACTACCAACACATCAACTATAACTCCCACCATTTCCCATCAGGACCAGGGGAGTTGTCCACTTTCAGTCCCATTAGTTTGCTCATCAATATCTTTTTGGTAACAATTATTTTATTGAGGCCCTCACCTCCCTTCGCATCCCTATCACCACTCTTTGGCATGCTGGACTTGTCTTCCACCGAGAAGACTGACAAAATATTTGTTCAATGCCTCAGCCATTTCCTCATTTCTCAATATCAATCTCCCTTTCTCATCCATTAAGGGACCTATGTTGACTCTAGCCACCCTCTTCTGTTTTAAATATTTATAATTTTTTTGCTATCTGTTTTTAAATTTTGTGCTTATTTACCTTCATAATCCTTCTTCCCTTTCTTTATTTCTTGTTTAGTTCTCCTTTGTTGCCTTTTAAAGTTTTCCTAATCCTTCAGTTTTCTACAACTCTTGGCGCCTTTGTGCACATAAGCTTTTAATTTTATACTTTCTTTTATTTCCTTAGTTAACCAAGGCTGGCTCTTCTCTCTCTTACTGGCTTTATTTTTTTTAAATAAAAATGGGAATATATTTTTGTTGAGCACTGTGAAAAGTCTCTGAAAGTCTTCCACTGTTCCTCAACTGTTCTACCAACTAGCCTGTGCTCCCAGTCCACACTAACCAATTCCTCCCTCATCCTGTTGTAGTCTCCCCTGTTCAAGTCTAATATACTAGTTTTAGATCTATTTCAGCATCCATCTGTATGAGAAATTCCAACATACTATGATCGCTCTTTCCAAGAGGGTCCCTAACTATTAGATTGTTAATTTTACCTACCTCATTGCACAGTACTAGATCTAAAATAGCATTCTCCCTTGTTGGTTCCTTAACATGCTACTCAAGATCATGGATCCATTCTATGAAGTCCTCCTCCAGACTTCCTCGACCATCTTGATTTATCCAATCTACATGAAAGTTAAAGTCCCCCATGACAACTGCCATTCTGTTCTTAAATGCCTCAGTTATCTCTCGGTTAATTGCTTGCGCAATGATGCTATCGTTATTTGGTGAGTGATACACAACTCTCACCAGTAATTTTTTCCCTTTACTATTCTTAATTTCTACCCAATGGACTCTCAACAATCAACCATCCCACCCCGCAATGTCACAACCCAAAATTTACTCAGCTCCAAATTTTGTCACCTACATTCCTCCTCCCAGTGATGTCCAATCTATGAACTACATCTTAGGCTGTCTCTGAGGATGGAGAATGCATTGTTTCTACTCCAGCTTTGTGGGTTTTGAGATGGTTGGTGAAAGCCAGTGCAAAATTGAGTGCCAGGTGACTGATGGGATAGATGGTTCAGAAATGAGAAGTTGGGTGTCTCCTACTGCTTGCATAGCTACCTTAGTGGGGCACCATTTTGGCACAGAGATTGTGGGCTGAAGAGCCTGTTCCTAAGCTGTACTATGTTCTATGAAACAATGTCTACGCTATCAAGTCCCTTAAAAACTTTTAAAGTTATAATGAAATTACCTCACATCATTTGGAACCCTACAGGATAAAGGCCCATTCTACTTAATCTCTCCTCATATAATAGAGACTCTTTAGGAATCAATCTATGAATCTTTGGTGCACTCTGTCCTTCCTAAGATTATCCTTCCTTAAGGAGGGAGATTGGACAATATTCTAGATGTTGTCCCTTTAGGGGTCTGCAGAATTAGCACAAATATCTAGTCGACTCAGTTTCTCTCTCCAAAAATGCTGCTGAACCTCTGAATCTATCAAGCTTAACATGTTTTAATTCAGATTTCCCACATCTGCAATATTTTGCTCTTGGGTTGTTTAAAAAAAACTCATTCATTTTTAAATGGTCCATGAGGAAACTTTCTTTGGACCAACTCTAGGAATTAAAAACAAATCAACACAATAGCCTATAAATTATTTATTAGTTTAAGTAAATTGTGTTCTTATGAATTTGATAAGGCAAGATGGTCTTTTTGTCAACTCAGAACTGCTCATCTTTATTTAGATAATAGTGCATCAAAGAAATTAAAGATCAGGAACAGGAGGAAGTTTCTCTCCCACTCCAGCATTCTGTAGGATCTTGAGCAATCCCGTATCCTAAATTCACTTCCCTGCCCAATTGCCAAATCACATAATTCTCCTAGTGCCCAGCCTTGAATATATTCAGTGTGAGAATCTCAACCATTTGTATTTTGGATGATAGAACAAATCTATTAGTCTGTCACATTGGAATATCACAGGTGTTGATGTGTGGCCCTTACGACTTCCTATAGAATGTGATACCTGTTGTTTTACTGCTCAATTTGGGTAATCCAGTGAGAGATTTAAATTATTTCACTCATTGGACTGAAGAAATGTGGAGTACTGAAGGAAAGCAAAAGCCTGTAAAAAAAAAATTGCCTTGTACAATGGTCCTTGCAAGTTTCAGTCAAACTGGGTGCCACACTGGTATATCCATTGTTTAAATTTCCAGTGATCTTGTTTCAACTCCCACCTCTATCTGTTTCCATGGTTTCCATGTCATCTTCCTGCTCCCATTTTCATTTCCATTCCTTCCCCCAAGTGTTCTCCTTCCTATCTGCTTCTCCACCTCTCCCATCTTCTGTCGAGTATCTATCACCACTTGCCCCTCCCTTCTTCCTGTTAGGATAACAGAGACAAAGAATTGCAGCGAAGGAAGGTGGCTGTATTGTTCGATACTCTAGCTTTGTGTTGGAAGAAGGCTTCTCTCTCTCTATCTATATTATGGTCTTTAAATACAGTGTGTGTACTGCATGTTTAATTTATACTCTCCTTTCCAATGGCTACCTCCCTGGCAGTTCAATTTCCATATAAATACAAACTTGTAACAAATGCAAACAAACTCAACAGAACATTTTACTTTGGAACATGCTCTATTTTAGTTCCTATTTCTGCAGTTGTACTTTAATAACAATATCGTATTGTTGAGGCCATGGGAATTTTGCTCTTTGAATAGTTTTAAACCAGAACGAAAATAACTTCTGTGTTCTTTAATAATTAATCCAGAAGTCAAAATTGCAGTCACAGAATCAAACAGTATGCTTTTGTCCTTGTGTTCAGATGGTCTAACCCTTTTCTCTTTCCGTGTTTGCTTAGTTTGTCCAGCTAAATGAAAATGCTTTGGAGGGTCTGGACTAGTGCCTCAAATATTAACCCTTCTGTATTTAATCCTATTTCAAAGCAAGGAGAAACTGTGACAAGTTCTATGATGTTAAATTTTTCTGGTCATTTTATGAGCTGGTTTAGTTGAAGAACAAACTGTAGACAGAATTTGTGATCAACAAAATAATGTACATTTACGGGTTATTAGGAACCTAGAGACCTGTGAGCTAGCAGGAAGCAATTGCAAAACAAAATAGAAAAAGAGAAGTCATGTGCAGGACTGAACTACATCTGTTACATGTATCACACTGAGAGATAGCCAAGATGATCATTCATATGGATTTCCATGGCTGGATGGTTGATTTTGAGGATGTGAATGGAGTTAAATGAGAAATTGTTCAATGTGAGAACAAGTTCAGCCAGACAAGAAAGAAGCCATTGGCCTTCAGGAACATCCTAGTATGAGCAGGATGTGGAGAGAGATTGGATGCCCAAGATGAAAATGACCTGTCGGGACTGGCAAACGGGAGATTGCCTATAAGGTACAGTGTGACTGAGTGAAGAAATTACATCTCAGCTCACTCCTAAAAGCAATCCATTATGTTGAGACCACAATCCTGGATCTAGACATCGCAAGCAGAGGAAACATAATCCCTGCATCTGAACCATCAGCACCCTGATAAATTTTGTTAATAGGATATGTTCTACCTGCATGCAAATGTTCAGTGCTTGAAGCAAAAGTATATCCATGTCCTGAATGCCAACAACTTTCAGATTCTTATCTTCCATGGAATACACCATTTTTTAACATTTTTTCCTAAACTGGATGATAACCTTACATTTATTATATTATATTCCATTTGTCATATACAGTAGGTGGGAGGTATAATAGCAGAATGAGAGCAAGTATTTGAAGAGGAGGGTGTTTGATCATTAGTATCCCCATTCTCTTTGCCCAGATATATTCCTATTGAAGCCTCTCTGTATTCTCCTCACAGCACACCCGACATTGTACTTATACATCATCAGGAAATTGTACTTAGTCCCCTCCTCCTAACCATTAATCTCGGTTGTGAATAGCTGGACCCCAGCAATAATTAGAATAAACACCCTGCAAACCACAGTCTGCCATCTAAAAATTACTGACATATAATTATTATTATGCTCTGTTTCATATTCAACCCATTGAATCTCAGTGTATGCCATTTGTTATTTTGCAGCCCATTTTCCCATTGTTGCAAGCTGTAAAAGCTTTCCTCACTGTCCACTACACCTTCAGTCATTGTGTCATCTACAAACTTGCTGATCCAATTTACCACATTTTCATTTATATCATTAATATACTGTAGATGTCAAACAACATGAACTGAGCATCAAAACCCTAAAGCACACCACTGGTCACAGGCATGATTGGCATCATCCACTACCACTCACTGGCTTCTCCTGCAAAGCCAATGTTTAATTCAATTTACTGCCTCATCCTGTATACCAAGCAACTGAAACTTCTTGATCAACCTCCCAGGGGGACCTTATCAAAGATATTACTAAAGTCCCTGTGGACAACATCCACAGCATTTCCTTCTTTAACTTTCGTGGTAACCCCCTCGAAAAACTACAAGATTGATTAAACATGATCTACCGTGCATCAAGTCATGTTGACTATTCCCAATCAGCCCCTATTAACACAAATTGTACTGTATATCTGTTCTCTTAGAACACCTTCCAATATTCTACCTATTGTAGACATCAGGCTCACAGGCCTCTAATTTTATAGATTATTTTTCTAGCCTTATTTTAATCCACAGAACAATATAAGCTATTCTTTAATTCTCCAGCGAATGGCATTTTAAATATCTCTGGCACGGCGTCTGCAGTTTCCCACTAATCCCCCTCAAGGTCAGAGGGAATATTTTGTTATTCCCTGGTAATTTATCATTTATTATTTGCTTTTAGATAGCAAGCAGCCCTACTCTTTAAACTGTAAAGGTTTCATAACCTCTCTGCTTGCTTGCTTCACTTCTAGAGACTGTATCTATCTCCAGACCAATTTAAGATCTCTCCGATCTCTTTTGGATACATAGCTGATCACTCTAATTTTCAAGAGGACTAATTTTGTCCCTTTCTATCCTTCTTGTCTTGATAGATAAGTAGAAGCTCTAAGGATTTTCCCTCATCTTTTCTGCCAAAACAACCTCTTTTAGCCTTCCTGATTTCATTAAGTTTTTTCTTGCCTTTTTATATTCTACAAGTACCTCATTTGCTCCTTGATGCCTGTTCCTGAAGAACACCTCTTTTGTCTTCCTAGCCAGATCCTCAACATACCTCCAAAATCCAGGTTTCACATCAAGTCAAATCAAATTTTTTGCCATCTGATTGTACAAGTACAACCCGACCAAAAAGCGTAGTCTAGTCCTCAGTTTCCCTCTGCCTATTAACTTTGCCTTCAATTCTGACCAGAACATGCAAACTCTGTACTGTACTCTCAAAATTTAATCTTTGAAGGCATCCAACTTACCAAGCACGCATGCCAGGAAACAACCTGTCCCAATCCACACTTACTAGATTCTTTCTCATTCCCTCAAAGTTAGCTTTTCTCATTTTGAATCTCAACCCAAGGACCACAACTATCCTTTTCCACAATTATCATGAAACTAATGGCTTTATAATCACTGGCTCTCAAGTGTTCCTGATACACACTTCCACCACGCATTCTGTCTTGTTCATTAAAAGAAGATCCAGTATTGCACTCATCATGGACTTTTCCATATCTATTCTACAAATGTCCTGTCATACATGATTTTCCTTTTACAAATCCATGATAACTTTACCCAATCATTTCACCATTTTCTGTGAATACTTCACATTAGCATTTTATTACTCTTAAAATCATTATTTGCTCATTAGTTCCCCATTTTCTATTTGCCTCCTTTCATCAATAGTTTAATGATGTTTGTTACCTTGCACTCTTGAGGAATGCTGGAAAATGGCAACCAATGCACCCAGAATTCCATAATCATTTCTTTCAAACTTTTGGGATAGACTCATCAGTTCCTAGGAATTTATTAGCTTTCAATCCCATTAATTTTTTTTTTCCATTATAGCTCAACCATTGCATTTACTGTTTCAGGAATAGATCCAGTTTTTCCAAGATTAAATAATCTTATACATGTGAATTTATAGATAGCCGGATGTTTTGATTAAACTTTGTATGCCTTCCCCAATGGTCAAATAAGTGAATGTGCAGCATCCAGTGGTGGCAATGTGTTTTCAATGACCATAGAAGGGATTCTAGAGTTGGTGATAATGCCAAATTTCTCAGTTTCCTAAACCTAAAACTATCTGCATCCATTAATGAGATTACTGCATTCCATGCTCTCATGAACATTATACAGGAGGCTGGAAAAAAAAAATCAGGCAGGATATGTTCATGTGACCTTTGCACACCAAGTGGATACAAACCATGAAACACATCAATCCCCCCACTCCCATTCCACCATCTATTCTACCACCCATCTACAGGGGAAATTTACACCAACCACTTAACATACTCTCTCTGGTATGTGGGAGGGAACCAGAGCATGGTCCTAGAGAGAAAGGGCTTACTCCACTCAAGCAGCACAGGGTAGGATTGAACTCATGGCACTGAAGCTGCGAGGCAAGAGATCTACTGACTGCATTATTGTGTGTGCAATGGGTGATGGTGAGTTAGCTTTCTGTTGTAATTTATCCTGTTGGTTTCTGCCAGTTTCAAGGGAAATGAAAATTGGTCTGAATGAAAACAATATAGACCAGTTCACCAAAATTATTCCCACCAATCTATTTGTTTTATAAACAAAAAAAATCACTAAATCTTAAAAAAAGATGTCAGTAAAAATAAAACATTTGCCAATTAGAAATAATTAAATGAAATGTACATTAATAGATACCAGTTACATCACCAGCAACCCAGGTTCGAATCTAGTACTGTAAAAAGTTTGAACTTTCTCCCCGTAACTGCATGGATTTCCTCTGGGTGTTCTGGTTTTCTCCCACCCTTCAATACATGTAGGGGTTGTAGATCAATTGGGTAGCATGGGCAGAAGGGCCCAAAACTGTTCTGTCTGCTTAAAAATGTAATTATTGAAGTTGCAGATTAAATAGCTATTGTGACTTTTTGGAGGATCTTTTCAACAGCACACAAGAGACTGCAGATACTGGAATCTGGAGGAGGGTTGGAGTCAGAATTTACATCAGGACTTGAGCAACTCTTGATGAAGGGTTTTGACTCAAAACATTGACTTTTTTTTTCTCTCACTGATGCTACTTGACTGTTGTGAGTGAGGAAACAGGTTTGGTAGGTTTCAAAGGCAAGGACTTGGGACACAGTTTTAATGGGGACGGATTTTATTTACAGAAGACAAGTCTGGAAAATGGTAACAGATGCAAAACACACACACACACAAACACAATGAATTGGTACATACAATGATCAAGGAAAAATCTCTATGATGCCCCACCACCCCTCAACTCAGTACAGCCACGGCTCTGTGCTACAAGGGACACTAATTAAATGCTCTCAACCCTTTTAACAGTGCACATCTTACCAACAGTTTCTCCAGGGCCCTTCCACATTTCTAGACCTGGAGTGAAGCAGGGTGATCCCAAGCTGACAAAGAGAGAGAAAACAAAGAACACATGGCACCTTTATAGTGCTGGAGGGTCCAGCTCAGGTTGTTAGCAGAAACCAATAGCTCGGTGCCAGGAGAGTTAATGGCCCAAGGCCAAGTATAGGTAGGCTGGAGAGTCCAGTCTAGGTAATTTATATGGATCTAACAGCAAAGTGTGAATTAATAGGTGGGGTGGAACAAAACCTTGATTGGCAGCTGGTGTGACCTCTGACTAGGTAGGGGACAGTACTGTCACATGACAGCCACAACCTTTCCCAATACATCAACCAGATGAATTCCTCCAGCAGATTGATTTTTTTTGCATTAGTGAAGCAATTCAATCCTTAACTTTGACAAATACTTGTAGAGAAGTGTGATATATTTAGTTGTATTGCACATGCATGAAATTCATTACTGTTTTCCTTATCCATTTGAAAATCTCTGATAGATGCATTTCCATCATCCTTACTGACTGTGCTTTTCTGACCACATTCTTCATTAAAAGATATTGACTGACATTTCCCTTCTTGTATTTGCACTTGGTCTGCTTGCTAATAGGAGAGTGAAAGTCTGCAGATGTTGTGATTACAATAAAAACACAGAAATGCTGGATGATCTCAGCTGCTCTTGTAGTGTCCATAAAGATATATTACCGACATTTCGGGCCTGAGGCCTTCTTCAAGGTATAAGCAAAAAAAAAGTAAGGCACCTGAAAATAGAATGATGAATGGAAGAATGCCAGGGGGACGTGTCCAGACCAAAAGACAAAAGTTGTTAATTGGGTATAATAAGAGGAGAGGAAAGAATTGATTTTGGCTCTGTGAAAGGAAACAGAGGGAAAAGGTGGGGGGGGGGAGAGAGAGAGAGATGACAGAGGAAGAAGAAGGGGGTGGGGTTTAACAGAAACTGGAGAAGTTGATGTTAATGCCATCAGGCTGGAGGATGAGGTGTTGGTCCTCCAATTTCCAGATGGTCTCATTATTGCAGTGCATGAGACCATGGACAGACATGTCAGCAAGGGAATGGGATGGGGAACTGAAATGGGTGGCCACTGGGAAATCCATGCTATTGTGGTGAACAGAGCCGAGGTGCTCAAAAAAGCAATCTCCCAATCTGCGCTCAATCTCTTTGATGTAGAGGAGACCACAACAGGAGCACTGGATGCAGCAGATGACCCATGGAGATTCACAAGTGAAAATGTTGCTTCACTTGGAAGGATTGTTTGGGCCCAAATATTAGTGAGGGAGGAGATGTGGGTGCAACTGGAGCATCTCCTGCAGTCACAGGGGTAAGTGCCAAGGGGATGACGGTGGGAAGGGAGGAGTGCACAAGGTTGTGGTCCCTGCAAAAGGTGGAGAGGGAAGTAGTGAGGATTGTATGACTGGTGGTGTGATTATGAAGTAGGTGATAGAAATGGCGGAGAAGAATATGCTGGACATGGAGACTAGTGGGGTGGTAGGTGAGGACAAGGGGAATCCTGTTCTTGTTGTGCATGGGGGAGGAGGGGGCCAGGGAAGATGTGCATATCAGCTAATAAGAACAGCTTCTCTCCTTTCATCCAATAAAAACATCTCACATTTCTGCATGCTTCCATAAAATCTCCCCTCAAATTTCATTGCTGCAAATTTCTAGTCTCACCTTATAGAACAATAGAATGTTACAGCACAGAAAAATAGGCCATTTGACCCTTCTAGTCTGAGCCATCCAATAAAACTAGCTAGTTCCACTGACCTACTCTCATCACATAACCCTCCAGACCACTCCTATCCTGTATTTATCCAATTTAATTTTAAAACTCAAGATTGAATCTGCACTCACTACATCAGATTACAGGTCTTCCACAATCCTATTGCTCTGAGTGAAAACTTTCTCTTAATGTTCCCCTTATACCTTTCCCCTTTCAGCCTAAAGCTATGGCCTCTCATATTTATCTCCCCCAATTTAAGTAGAAACATCCTACACACATCTCCTCTGTCTACACCCTTCAAATTCTTATAGCCTTCTATCAAATCTCCCCTCATTTTCCTTCGTTCCAAGGAGCATCGTCCTAACCTGTTTAATCTTTCCCAGTAACCCAACTCCTGAAGACCTGGCAACACCTTAGTAAATCTTCTCTGCACTCTCAAACTTATTGATAGCTTTCCTGCTGCTGGCAACTAGAACTGCACACAATATTCTAAATGTGGCCTCCCCAATGACTTGAATAACTTTAACATAACATACAAACTTCTATACTCAATACTTAGATTTATAAAGGCTGAAATCCCTCGTGCTTGGAACCATTCCAGTAAATTTCTGTTGCTCTCTCATGAGCAGCATGCACATTTCCCAACACCTCGTGATCAGAAATGGATGCAATGCTCCAGGTGTGGCCTAATTAGTGTTGTGCACACATTTAGTATAATCTGATTGCTTTTTTTAAATTCTATGCCCTTATTGATGAAGATGTGGACTCTATTTGTGTTACCATTCACACTCTAAACAAGTCCTATCATGTTCAGAGATTATACTCACATTCAGTCATATGCAGGTTTTGAACAACTTAAGTGGATTTTTTTCTGTAAATCAAGAGTAGAATGTTCTGCCTGTTTGGGCTGTAACAAAAGAACAGTATTTCTGTGGTGCCCAAGTTATTTATAAATAATGCAATGATACCAAGCACCTTTAAAAGAAGAGAGAAAAATTGGTTGGGGTTATAGTTAGAGAGTAACTATTTTCCTTTTGAAATCTAAATAGAGATGAAAGCTGTTCAGGGGGACAGTTTTGCACCATTGCTCTTCACAAGCATCTTTCTGTTATTTTGTGAACAATGACTCCAGCACTTTTGTGCATTGCACTACAATCACAACATCTGCAGACTACCTGTTCAACTCCACATTCAAGCTGCTTTACTATGTGGAATCTTCATACTCAAGGACCCATACCACCTAGCACACGCTCTGTTCTCGCTATTACCATCAGGAAAGAGGTATAGGTGCCAGAAGACTCGCACCACCAGGTTCAGGAACAGCTACTCCCCCTCCACCCATCAGACTCCTCAACAATAAACTCAATCAGGGATTCATTTAAGGACTCTTACTTTGCATTGTATTGATTTTTTTCCTCTCTTTTGCATGGTCAATTCATTTACATTTCGTGTTTATATGTGCACATTGTGTTCAATTTTTTTTTCTTGCACTACCAATAAGTGGTAATACTGCCTCACCCACAGGAAAACGAACCTCATGGGTATATGTGATGTCATGTATGTACTTTGACAATAAATCTGAATCAAAGGTAGAATCAAAGATTCATCTAATTGGAAGTTGAATAATTCCATGCGGGAGATGTTGAGATGATTGAGGGTGGGGAATAGATTTTGTGAGCATAGATGTATTGGTCTCTACTTCTATGACTTTGATGTATTGTCATGTAGTCGACAATTTCCACCAGTTGTGTTCAAGATGATTGCTCTCAACCCCCAATTAAAAGGAAATTTAACACCCATCTCATCAGAAAAGGTGAAACTGTCAACAAAATGGATTCTTTAAAGATCAGCATACTTGAAACATCTGAGCCACCTGTTGACCTGCACCCCATGAAGTCCTCTTTAGTAAACTGATCCATTGCATTTGACCATATTCATAAATGTTCTTTGGAGGAGCATGACCTAATTGCTGCCTTTGTTTCTAGTAACAGGTGCATCTTTTTCCAAGTCCAAACACCTGTGAATTTAAACCATGCATTTAACACTTCATGTCCATACCCAATGTCTGTCAGAGCACTCACGTTTATTAAGTAAAAAGATCAATAAACTGATCAGCATTCAGATGTAGCTATCAAAACTCCTGATCAAAGTCAGTTGTTTAAAATGCAAAGACAATGCCTGAAGACAGCTTAAATAATGGTTCATTCAAGTTGGCAGATTGTTTGTCGTATAAAAGAAGACAGGCATTTAAGTGCGTATGGGAATTTCTATTATATGGCACATTCAAGCAGCTTGCAGCATGCACATAATAGCAAGATGCAAATCTTCCCAACCTGCAGCTAAAAATAAGTTTGGTTGGTTAATTCTTCAGCCACATTCTATAGCAGCAGTGAAAGAAAATTACCTGGTCTTCCTACGGCATCATGAGGTGCAGAAATCCAGTGTTTAAATAAAGTGAATCACAAGTGAGTCATACAGCATGGGAGCAGGCCCTTCAGCCCAACAAGCCCTCTCCAACCAAAATAAACTATCCACTCTCGTCCCACCTGCCTGTATTTGGTCCACATCCCTTTGAACCAAACCGATCCATACATCTATCCAATTTTTTGTTGAACCATCCTCTGTGTACAAAAATTATTCCTCAGGTCCCTGTTAAATCTTGCACCCCCCTCCTCCATCTTAAACACATGTCCTCTATTTCCTACACTCTGGGCAAAAGACTCTCTGCATTCACCCAATCTATTCCTCTAATCATTTTGTACACCTCTATGAAATCACCACTCATGCTCCTACCCTCCAAGGAATAGAGCCCTTGCCTGCTCAACCACTCCCTACAGCTCAGGCTCCCAAGTTCTGGGAACATCCTCATAAATCTTCCCTGCCCTGCTTGACAACATCTTTCCTGTGACATGGTGATCAAAACTGAACACAAAACTCCAAGTGGGACCTCGCTGACTGAATGCCAGTGCACTGAAGGCCCTTTTGACCAGCCTATCTACCTGTGACACCACTTTTAAGGTACTATGTACCTGTACTCCTCAATCCCTCTGTTCTACAACACTCCCTCGATCCTGATCATTCACTGTGTAGGTCCTAGCCATGTTAGACCTCCAAAAATGTAACACCCCTCATACTTCTCTTCATTAAACTCCATCAACCATTCCTCTGCGCAGTCAACCTATTCCTGCTGCAATCTTTGGCAACTATCTTCACTATCTGTTTAGTCTTATTCATCATACTTATTCATCACACCATGTACATTTTCATCCAAGTAATTGATGAGGATGACAAGCAGCAATGGGCCCAGCACCAATAAAGCATGACACCAGTCAATCTGCCAGTTTGAAAAATAACCTTTCACTGTCACCTTTGCTTTCCTCCATGAAGCCAATTTTCTATCCAATCTGCCATCTCACCTTGATTCCATGCAACCTAATTTTCAGAGTGGTAAACTGTGCAGAACCTTATTGTCCGCCTTGCTGAAATCCACATATATACATGAACAGCTCTGCCTTCATCAACCTTCTTGATCACATCTTTAGAAAACTCAGATTTGTGGTACATTGTCAAGTCAAATTTATTGTCATCTAATTGCATAAGACCAACCCGGCAAAACAGCGTTCTCTGGTCTTGGTGCAAAACACACAGACACACAACCAGACATAACCCACATTCAGATAATAATACATACGCAGGACAAGTATTCATATATACAAATAAATAAATAGATATTGTTTCATGAATACAGCTTAAATAATGGTTAATTTAGGTTGGCAGAATATTTTTCCTACAAAAGGAGGCAGGTGAACATTTAAGTGTATGGTGATATGACCACCAGCCTACTGCAGGGACCAATCTCTGTACCAGCAGGAAGACCTGACTCCACCTGGCCAGCAGTCAATCAGCTGATGCGAATATAAACAGGCCTATTGGCCTTTCTTGTCTATGCTGAACTATTTTTCTGCCTAGTACCACTGACCTGCACGCAATTCACATCCCTCCATACCACTCCCATCAATGGATCTGTCCAAATGTTTCTTAAATGTTAAAATTGAGCCCACATTCACAACCTTACCTTCATTCACCACTCCCATCATTCTCAATGTGAAGAAATTCCCCCTAATATTTCCCCTTAACTTTTCCCCTTCATCCTTAATCCGTGTCCTCTGGTTTGTATCTCACCTAACCTCAGTGTGAAAAGCTTTGCATTTACTCTATCAATATCCCTCACAATTTTTTATACCTCTATCAAATTTCCCATCATTCTTCTATACTCCATGGAATTAATTCATAACCTGTTTAACCTTTCCCTCTATCTAATTCGTCAGGTCCTGACAACATCCTAGTGAATGTTCTATGCACTCTTTCCTGTCGTTGGTTGACCAAACCTGCACACAATACTCCAAATTTGGCCTCACCAATGTTTTATACAAACTTACCATGACATCTCAACTCCTGCACTCAATATTTTGTTTAATGAAAAAAATGTACCAAAGCTCTCTTTATGACCCTCTCTACCCTTGACACCACTTTTAGGAAATCATGCATCTGTATTCTCAGATTCTTTTGTTCTTCTGCACTCCTCGGAGCCCTACCACATAAAGTATATGTTCTACCTTGGTTGTCCTTCCAAAGTGCAAAACCTCACACTTGTCTGCATTAAATTCCATTTTGCAGGCCCATTTTTCCAGCTCATCCAGATCCCTTTGCAGGCTTTGAAAGCCTTCAGCATTGTCGTTTGTGTCTGCTGCAAACCTGCTGATCCAATTCAATACATTATCATCCAGATCATTGATATAGATGACAAACAACAATGACCCCAGCACCAGTCCTTGAGACACACCACTAGTCACAGGCCTCCAGTTAGAGAGGCAATCATCCACCACTACTCACCGGCTTCTCCCATAAAGCCATTGTCGAATCCAGTTTACAACCTCATCACGAATGCTGAGTGATTAAACCTTCATGACTAACCTCCATGTGGGACCTTCTCAAAGGCCTTACTAAAGTCCATGTTGGCAACATCCACAGCCTTTCCTTAATTGAAAAAAACTGTAAGATTTTGTTAAACGTAACCTACCATGCACAATCCATGTGGAGTATCCTAGTCAGTCTCTGAATATCCAAATATTTGTATATCCAATCTCTTAGAACAATTTCTAACAGATTACCTAATACGGATGTCAAGCTCACCAGCCTATAATTTTGTGGTTTATTTTTGGAGCCTTTTTTAAACAATGGAACATCATGATCTACCCACTACCCCCCCGCTTCCTAAACAATCCTCTAGCACTTCATACATGGATAAGGATTACAAAAGAACCAATATCAAACAAGGTTTGATGGATTTTAATCCAACTCATAAAATATAAAGATATAAGGAATTTATATGGAACAATGATCAAGAAAATGTCAGATGCCTCCAATTAGGAACTGCTTTTTGTTGCGATGCAAATCCTTCATGAGTCTTTGATCTTGTTCAGCCATGAATTGATTAAGATGTAAATGACCAGATCATTGTCTTGTGTTGTTTTAATAGTCACTTGTGCAATGCGTAGTGTTGTAGCTGTATTGTCAATGCGTTCCCAGTTCCGATTTTTTTAAACTACCAAGGAATTATGTAACATTTGACTGTGTGGTGCATGTCAGCCCTCATCATATCTCTCAGCAAGGGAGAGCAACATGTATTAGCCTACCTTTGTTCTAATTAGACCATGGCAGACATCCTGTCACTGCACACTAGTATACACCAGCTGACCAAGAAGGATTCAGAATAACATTTCTTCCTGCAGAGAAGCAGATCAAGGAGAGGCAAGGAGATGGATAGACTCCTTCAGAAGCACTTTCTATTTCAACTAACATATTAATAATATAAATGAATAGATCCTAAAATAATTGGAGCCGATGGTCATGGTCATGAATGGAATAATAGTGCTATATCAGCACTATCTCTCTATATAATCTATATCTATCAATCTAGATAGATAGATGGCATTGGAAGGCAGCAGCAATGATCAAGGATCCACATCACCCAGCATGCTCTGTTCTCGCAGCTATCACCAGCAAAAGAGGAGCAGGTGCCATAAGACTCACACCATTAAGTTTGGGAACAGCTACTCCCCCTCCCCCTTCAGACTCCTCAACAACCCCCTCCCCCTTCAGACTCCTCAACAACAAACTCAATCAGGGACTCATTTAAGGACTCTCACTTTTGCACTTTCTTGTTTTTTGACTCTCTGTATTGCACAGTTAGCTTGTTTAAATTTCTTGATTTGTTTACATGTATAACTTGAGTAGAGTTATTGGTTTTGCACTACCAATAAATGTAAATTCTGCCTCACCCACAGGAAAAAGAATCTCGAGGTTGCATGTAATGTTAGGTATATAACAATAAATCTGAAAAATCAGTAGTCCTGTTTTTTGGAACATCATGCGAGTTGTGAAAGGTGCAATTTCAATGACATCACATGGGGAAGCATAGTATTGAAGGGGTTTGCATCAAATGTAGGATTGACAATACTGTGGCGAATACTGTGATTGTTCAGCTACTGTAACAGTGGAGATGATGGTAATAGATTAAAATGCAACTGTGATATCTTGAAAGATTACTGTTGAGAGTATCAATGAAATACTGTATTTTTCTGCATATAATGTGCACATTATATGCATATTTTACAAACCAGGCACCCTCATGCATTATATGTGTGTGCATGCTATTTGAGAAGATTTTTAAAAGTTGGAAGAATGCACATAATTTATAGTGGGTGCGAGAATATAATTGTGGCAGTGAAACAACATGCACAATTTATAGTGGCCATGGGAAGATGCAATTTATAGCAGGCATGGTACATTTTGATCTTGGGAATATCTCTTTGTACTGACTGCCATGGTATACCTATAAGCAGGACATTCTGGGTAGGGAACTGCGTCTTATCAATTTTAATTGCCCAGACCTGTCCCTGAGGGAGGAGATTAGCATATCAAGTGCCTCTGATTTGAGACAACATTAGAATTAAAATCCAGTTTAACTCTGAAGCCTGCCTGTCTTCAATCTATTTAATTGATTCCTCTCAAAGTTTGTTAATGTGTTGCAGCAGGATATCATCTACATAATGGGCAATTGACACCTCTGAGGAAAGTTGAATGGGTTTTAATTGTGGGAGATTAACTGTGGCAGATATTGATATCTGCTTTGTCTCATGATCCATTTAAATGCAAATTGCTTTTGTCAGTCAGAATTTAGAAAACTACTCCCACACAGTATATGTGTGTGCACGTTATATGAAAATATTTTACACACTTTGGATTTTCTGCACATTATATGCATATGCATGTTATAGAGTGAAAATACAGTAACCAATCACCTCTTTCGAAAGATCAACAAAATATGTTCTTAGTGCTCTTTATAAAGTAAGCGTCTTTAGGCCATTTCTTGTCAGACCTCTGCCTGGAGGTCGGCCAGAGCAGATCTAAAACTTACCTTTCATAGAGCAGCCCTAAAAGGCTGCTCCAGCATCCCATTCATATCCAGAGGCACCTTGTAGTGCTCTCCAGAGCCAATGGAGGTGGAGCGACTGGTGGAGCAGGCATGGTACATTTTGATCTTGGGAATATCTCTTTGTATTGACTGCCATGGTATTCCTATATGCAGGACATTCTGGTTAGGGAACTGCATCGTAGCACCACCAGTCATAAAAATGTGGCAGAGCAATGGCCACCTTCCCTACCCATAATCCCCCATGCAGCTGGAACTGCTCTGTGGTTCCCAGAGATGGAAAGATGGCCATTCCTGTGCCACATTTTGATCTGCAGAGAATGGTCCTGAAGGCCAAATAGGCCAGGTGTGACTGTCTCAGATAACACTGGCTGCCCCCTGATGGCTCCCACTGGCTCCGAGGGTTCCTGCTGCCCCACTGGCACCCACTGCTGGCCCCCACTTATGGTTCCTGGTGCCCTGACAACCCCCCCTGACAGCTCCTGCTGCCCTGATGGCTCCTGCCTGCTGCCCCTGCCTTGGAGGGAGAAGGGTGAGTGAGGAGATGGGTTGTGGGCTGACAGCATCATCAGCCCACCCCTAACCAGCCGCTTGCAGTGGCTGTGCATTCATGACAGGTGGCAGAGCACAACAATCCACCGATTATCCTTCCTGAGAAGGGTTGGAATCAGTGCCTCAGAGTTGGCTATGGTGTTTTCAGGAAGGTACATCTTTATCTATAAGGGTGAAAAAAACTCATTTACAGACTGGTGTTTTCCCTGCTTGAAAGTGTCTTATGGGAGGGTGAAAAAATACTGTGATTGTTTGGCGTCTTTGTTGAACTCAAGATGAACAATCATATTTCCAGGAATACAATTTATAAAAGCTTGTAAGATTCAAAAAGAACCAAAATTCTCAGAAATGGCGAGTAAGTGACGTAAATGGTCTGAGCTATATTTAGGCCTTTAGACCAATTAAAAAAAAAACAGTTTTTAAACCAAATTGTGCATAAAGATGAAATTTAAGTGTTATTTTGAACACACTGTTTAAAAAGGAATAGAACACCAATAATTCAAACCTTTCAAATCATCTGAATGAATTGTTTTTAAATATATTCAATATCCTTTATCTCTTAATAACTTTTCTTTTTTGGGGTGTGTATGTTTTTCGTGATTTTGTTTAATATTAGGTTTAGATCTTCCCAGAAAGTTTTTACTTTTGAACATGTCCAAATTGCATGTAATGTTGATCCAATCTCTTGTTTACAGTGAAAGCATCTATCTGATGCTGTTGGGTACCACTCTTTTAATTTCTGAGGAGTAATCTATAATCTATGTAGCCAGTTATATTGTATCATACGTAATCTACTATTTATCATGTTCCCCATTGTTCCTATACATAACTCCTCGCATGTTTCATTCTTTATCTCTGTGTTTAAATCTTTTTCCAAACTTTGTTTCGGTTTATATTTTGTTTCATCCTCTTCCTTATATTGCAATTTGATGTACATGTTGGTAATAAATTTTTAAATTATCTTTGTGTCTGTAATTAAATATTCATACTTGCTACTTTCTGGTGATCTCAAGCTATTTCCCAGTTAACCTTTTAAATAAGTTTTGAATTGGTAATATGTGAACATTGTACTTTGTGTTATTTCATATTTATCTTTTAATTGCTCAAATGTTAATAAATTATTTCCCAAAAAGCAATCTTCTATTTTCTTGATTCCTTTTCTAACCAATTCCTTGAAAAATAAATTATCTATTGTAAAGGGGATTAATGGGTATGGTGTTGATATCATTTTTGGTATTTGATAATTTATCTTTTTTTCTTCCAGGTGTATTATTTTCCATATATCCATATTTCATGGGGAAGGAGAGCTAGTCAATCTACATACACATGTACTTCAGATATAGTTGCCACACAGTAATGTGTCATGTTTCCCCCTTAGATTGCAAGTGATTTTCTCCAAGGGAATGCAATTTTGCATTCCCATATTCCATCGTGTGGTATTTAATTGGGAGTCGGACTTCCACAAAACCGCTAATACACTTCCACCAAGATGACTTTCACAAATTTAATTTGATATTTGCACATTTTATTTCCAATACTTAAATAACTTGCAATGTTGCAACTCCCTGACACATTGACCATCAAAGCTATCAAATATGCCATTCAACACTTTTTTTTGTGCAATACTATTAATACAATGCTATTATTGTGTCAGCAAACCAGGGTTTGAAACTGCTGTTGACTGAAAGGCGACTGTATGTTCTCCCCATGATCTGCCTGGGTTTTTTCTGGGTGATTCGGTTTCATCCCACCCTACAAAATGTACAGGGTTGGTAAGTTTATTGGGTAGCATGGGTTTCATGGATTAGAAGGCCCTTGAATAGTGGTGTATTATTAAAAGTAAAATTTAAAAAACTCCTCAAAATGCAATGCTTTTCCACAACATACAAAATATTAAACAAAATTACGAAAAATAATATACCAAAAGATCAAACAAAAATTCTGTTAAATAATCCAAGAGACAAAAAATTAGGACTAAAATTAGACAGAGCACAAATAAAATTTATTATGATCGCACTAGCAGTAGCAAAAAATTGTATCATGACAACCTGGAAAATGGAAACAAGCCTTAAAATACAACAGTGGTATACAGAAATAAACAAGTGTATTCCATTAGAAAAAATTACATACAATCTGAAAGACAAGTGTACATTATTTGAACAAATTTGTGAACCATACAAAAATATGTTAGAGAATGCTGATCACAAACCTCCATCTCTTAAAACAACCTATTTATGAGCACAGTAAGATTTAAATATGAGAAAGTGGACGATATGACTTTTTTCTTTTTTGCTTTTTTGTTATTTCTTTGTTTTATGTGTTTTATTATTTATTGATTGATTTTTGAAGGGGGTGTGGAAGGGGAGAGGGATGAAAGGAGGAAAAAGAAGAAATGTCACTATTTATATATTGATGATAATTTGTGGATGTTGTTATTGATATGACTCAGTGCAAGAAATTTTTAAAAAATGGATATAATAAAAACCTATCTTAGTAGGGAAAGGAATGGAGTGAAGGAAATGGAACATGGCATAGGCGACGTGCATGTTTTCTTTTATAGCCTTTTTATTACTTACTTGGGTTATTTAGTTAATTAAATTGTTCTTTTTTTAGGTTTTCAATGGGGGCGCTGAACCCCACTTGCATTTACTTGTGTTTGTATAATCGGTGTGGTTAAGTGTTTGGGGGCAAGGGGGGAAGGGGACAAAACTGACTGTACATTCTATGAATGTTGAAAAAGATTGTATTGATTGTTGAAATTACTTTGTCTTTAAAAAGATTTTTTTTAAGTATTTCAAATGAAATGTTCATTATCCTGAGGTCTCCCCTCAACCCCTTGTCCCCTCCTCTCCCAAGTGTTGGCATTGATGTCAGTGGGATCTTACGGCTGAATCTTTAACAAGGACTGATGGAAAATATTGGCAACATTTTTGTGACCTCAGCAGCATTTGTGCATTATTAAATGAATGTCTTAATTTCCCTTTGTCTTCATTGTGAACGTCAACTGCAATTAATTTACAGCCTTATTAATATTACTTTAATAATGATGTCCACATCTAGCACATAGCGTTCACTAAGCCCTTACAGACAGCTATGCTTTTTCATGGCTAGTGATTGCCATTCAGACCTAATGACATGTTCTCAGCTAGCATTTTGACAGAACCCTGGTTTCATTGACAAATATTAAATTGTGTGGGGAAAAATGGCAGATATTTCTGATAGAATGATATTCTGCCTTTGAACTAAGCTCTGAATGCTGTCTTAACTATTTAGATGAATCCTATATAACTGAGATTTATCCAATATTTGAAAATATGCTGTTTTGAAACTCTTGCAGCAAGCTGCTCCTTTAATAGCATTGTTTTACTTATTTTTATTGTATACATACAGTACGGTAACAGACCCTTTTGGCCCAAAAGCCTGTACCGCACAAATACACCCAATTAACTGACAACTTCCTGTATGTTTTGAAGAGTGGGAGGAAACTGAAGCACCCAGAGGAAACTCACACAGATGTGGGGAGAACATATTATTACATCTCACCAGCAGCAATTGAGAGGAGCATAAACGGATAGGTTAAGTTTAACACAAAATTTATTAACAAATTAACAATAATAGAATTACCTCAATAATATTAAAATCGAACATAAGTTTTTATGGTAACTCTACATTAACAACAAATATTTATTAGGTGTATATGAGCAAAAAACCTAGACCATTACAATCCAAGCTCAAAATGCCCAAAAGAAAACTCCCAAAACAAAAATCACAAGTCAGTCACATCATGTCCGTCAGCCAAAAAGGAAAAGGTCAAGAGAGTCTGGTCTCCAGGTTTGAGATTCTTAGTTTGGTTGCACACTGATCTTTTAGTTGGCCTTGGAGACAGATGGCCATGATCACTGTAGACCTACGACTTTCTAGAGTTTTGAATGTGCCAACAACCCCCTTTGATTTCTTCACACAGGAATTTTCACCCAATAACATCCTAGTCACTACACGAGGTTCACGCCTCTGAAGCCCACTTTAGGGTTAACAAGTGACCTTCTGTCACACAAGTCTTCTCTCAACCCTATCTTGGGTCGTCAAGTGAAGTCCTCTTGGAAGCGGACTGGGGAAACCCACGTCATTCACACACACATTCTAGGTATCGGAGTGGTGCTAACTGCTATCAGGACAACAGTGTTGGCACTCACAGACGAAGTAGCTCAGTCTTCTTTCTCCCACTGGAACTACTGGGTGAGCACACTGACTGTCTGACTGACTGCCCTCCAACCAACTGACTGACAAACCCATTAAAAAACTCAGTGGCTGGGCTCTTCAAATGGCCCAGCACATGCCTTCAGCTCCCCCTATTGGTGGGGAAAGATTGACAGCAGCGGGCACACTCTCCGCAAGCCCAACAGCTTCCAGCGCTTTTGACAGCTGTCAGCTTTCCCAGCGCTGTTTCAGCGCTTCACATGCAGCTGCCAGTTTTTCCCAGCGCTACTTCAGCACTTCACAGCAGCGCACGATCCTTTCTTTCCCCTATAGGTTTACTCCTGTCCTTGGCTCTAAAATAAAATTGTCCAGGGTCCATCACAGTATAAACTCCTTAAAGAGAGTGCTGGATTTGAACCTAATTTCCTGGTGCTGTAATAGTGTTGCATTATTACACTACTGCATGATCTGCACTGCTATGAGTTTAAGGAACGTATTTAAGAGCATGGAAAATCATGGTACTAAAATGATAGAGGTTCTCATTAAATTCTGCTAAAAACCCATCTATTTTTAACATTAAACTCATTTCTCTCCACAATTGCTTTTTTATCTGCTAAGCATTTCTTATATTTTCTATTTCAGGATCAGATATATTGTCATGAACATGTCATGAAATTTGTTGTTTTGCAGCCACAACATTATGCATTATAGGTGCAAAAATTGCAATAAATTACAGATCTGTAAATACAATATTTAAAAATAAATAATTAGTGCAAAAAGAGAGGTAGTGTCTATAGGTTCATTGTCCATTCAGACATCTGATGGCAGAGGGGAATGAGCTGTTTTTGTTTTCAGGCTCATGTACCTCCCTCCTAATGGTAGCAGTGAGAAAAGTGCATGGCCTGGGTGGTGAGGGTCCTTGATGATGGAAGCTGCTTTCTTGAGACATCACCTCTTAAAGCTGCCCTTAATGGAGTGAAGACTAATGCTCATGATGGCCATTTGCAACCCTCAGTAGCCTTTTCCTTTCCTGTGCATTGGCACCTCCATATCAGTCAATGATGCAACTGGTCAGAATGCTCTTCACGGTACACCTGTAGAAATTGGCAATAGTCTCCACAAACATCTAACGAAATATAGCCACTGACGAGTCTTCTTCAGGATTGCTTCGAAATGATGGCCCAAGAATAGATCTTCAGGAATTTGAAGCTCTTTACCCTCTCCACTGAGCACTGATTCATGTTCGCCTGGTATTTTCTTCCTGAAGTCCACAATCAACTCTTTAGTTTTGCTCAACTTGGATGCAAGGCTGTAGATGTGACACCACTGAACTAGCTGATCTATCTCAGTCCTGTACACTTCCTCATTGGTGTCTGTGATTCTGATGACAATTATGGCATCATAGGTACATTTGTGGATAGCATTTGAATTGTGTCCAACCACACAGTCATAGGTGTAGATAGAGTAGAGCAGTGGGCTAAGAATGAATACTTGAGGTGTGCCTGTGTTGATTTTCAGTGAGATGTTGTTACTGTTCCACACTGACTGTGGTCTTCCGATGAGGAAATCAAGGATCCAATTACAGAGGGAGGTGTAGAGACCGAGGATTTGAAGCTTGCTGACCAGTACTGAAGGGATAATGGTGTAGAAAGCTGAGCTGAAAAGCAGCCTGATGTACCCAGTGGTGTTGTTCAAGTAATCCAGGGCTGAGTGGAGACCCAGTGAGATTGTATCTGCTGTGGAAGAATTGTGGCAGTAGGTAAATTGCAGTGGATCCAGATTTTTTTCTATGCGTTCATCTGTGAATGAGTTCATTCAGGCCATGGCCAACTGCTCAAAGCATTTCATTACAGTAGATGTTAGTGTTTTTGGATGATAGTCATTGAAGCAGCTCTTCTTGGACACTGGGATGATTGATGATTTGAAGCAGGTGGGAACCTTCAAATTCAGCAGTGAGAGATTAAAAAGAGACGTTTATTTCAGTTTTCTAGCATCTACATTATCTTCCCTTAGTTGCAATAATATAATTCAATTTGCAATTTCAGAGCACCTTAAAGGGCTTTCTTTCTTTCTTTGGCTTGGCTTCGCGGACGAAGATTTATGGAGGGGTATGTCCACGTCTTCTGCAGGCTTGTTGGTGACTGACAAGTCCGATGCGGGACAGGCAGGCACGGTTGCAAGGGAAAATTGGTTGGTTGGGGTTGGGTGTTGGGTTTTTCCTCCTTTGTCTTTTGTCAGTGAGGTGGGCTCTGCGGTCTTCTTCAAAGGAGGTTGCAGTCAATGAAATACTTTATTTTCATCATGAAGGAAGCAGTAGCTGATTAGCTCACTCCATGTATCATTACCACTTTGGTGGGATATTCTACATGACCTTGATAATTGATAAATCCAGGAAATGATGGATATGTTTATTCTCTCTAATGCCTGGTCAGAATCATCAATAAAATTACCTCGAGGCCAAAGTTTCAAATCTTAGACAAATATTTATTTGAGAATCTCACACTAGTTGAAGAATATGGAACATAACAGCTCTGTACAGGTCCTTCAGACCACAATGTTGCGTGCTGACCTATATGCACCTACTCAACAATCTCACCTTTCCCACTTCACACCCATAACTCTCTATTTCTAGCATTCATGTGCCTAAAAATATTTTAAATGTCCCTATTGTATCAATGTGTTCCAGGCACCTACATTAAAAAAAAACACCTGACTTCTCCCCTAAATGTTCCTCTCCTCACCTTACACAGATCTCCTCTGGTATTTTCAGGAAGAAGGTGCTGGCTGTCCACCTACCTCTGCCTCTCATGACTGAGTTCTTTTTTGAGTGGAAATAATATAAAGGAACGGTATTGCCTTGAAGCAGCATGGCTTTCATGTAATGAGTTGTTAAATATGACATGTGCCATGGCAAAGATTTTGACCTCAAAATTAGGAATTAGGAATAAATTGAAATAAAGTTAAAAATAGAAAAGGCTGATAACCTGCAGTGTGTTTAAAAGCCAAAACTAATGTTCCAGTTCATCATCTTGAAACCATACTTTTTGTCTTTCCACAAATGTTGCCAGATGTTTGTTTATTTTGTGCATGAATGAAGATTCATTAGATAGCATTTGAATTCACCGGCTTAACCTCAAGGGAATAACACACTGATGCAATGGGGTTTTGCGGTATTGCCAGCATGCCTCCCAGTTGTTTAGTCCCAGAACATCATTAGCATGAAATGGAACTTTGTCATTTCAGGTCAAGAACGAAAGCCCCCAAAAATATAAACACAAAAGCACAATATGTTGATTACTTCTGCAATTGGAACTACTGTAACATTAAATATTACCCAGTTCACTTTCAAATCAGGTCATAAAAATATTTATTAACGAATCTTAATGACCTGCAATTTTTAAAAAAATCAAAATAAGCAACAAATAAATCTTTGGTTCTAATATCTATTATCACTCTGGTGAGCAAAGCTTAAATTAATTTAATTTATTCTTCATGGACAGAACATAAATTTTCTATTGTGATGGTAACAAATGAATAGGAACTTATTCAAAAATTTTATTGGGTATCATGCCAAATTCCTGGAATCAAAGTCTCTCGCAGAGACCACAGCCATTGAAACATTTTCACACAGGCTAGCTCTGCGTGCTTTTCTGTTGCCAGGTTTTGAAAGAAACAGTGTGAGATCAAGGCATGTCCTCATGCTTTGTTTAATTGTGGTCTTACAGATATTATGCATTTAGATTTTGAGGAATGGACAACCATGTCTATTTCTTTGCAACCAAAAAAGATTAAGCCCAATTCCTCAAAATCATATTTACTTTGATCCAAGAAAGGTAGGCCAAGGGAACTCGTTGGTAGAGATCAAGGAAATTAATAAATTTAGCAAGATTTTATGGTGGCAATATATCTAATGCAAATACATCAGATTAAACATTAAGTTTGCAATTTATTTCCATTTTTCAACCCAATAATATTTACCCATTGGGCAAGTTTTAAACATCAAGATGAAGTTTATCACAGAAATTGTTGAAATAATGTGAAGGAGAAGATTTTGTGCATGTTACAAAATTGCTAAAATATTTATTAGGAGTAGGTTTACAACGTTGTTTCAAATATTCTTGCCTCATATGTCTTCATGAATTCAAAAAGTCACACAATACAGGAACAGAGCCTTTGGCCCAATGAGTCAGCCGAGACAGTAAGTATTTGTTGATATGAACTGACACACTCATCTCATTTTATTCTCTCCATGTTTTCATGAACATCATCCAGATTTTAGTAGTTACCGACACAAGAGGGTTCAATTTATGGAGTCCAACCTGCAAACATTGAGAAATGTTGGAGCATCCTGAAGAAAATCACATGGACTCAGGGAAAACAGACAAATGCCATGCTGAGAGCACCAGAGGTCAGGATCGAACCTGGATTGATGGGGCTGTGAGACAGCAACTCTCTCAGATGCCACCCAAATAAGAAAGAGATTATGAGGGAAACTGGGTGAAAAGAATGCAGAGTTACCAGATTCCCAAATTGCCAAGAGAACATCTCCTCAGGAAACCTTTGGAATTCATTTTTGGTGGCGGGGGAGGGGGGGGGGGCAATCATTGAAAATGTTCAAAGCTGAGACTAAGAGATTTCAGACAAGAGTTATAGGTAACAGGCAGGAAAGTGAATCTGAGGCCAAGGTCGCATTAGCCATAATTTTAGGGAATGAAGAACTAGGGTTTCTCCTGCTCCTCTTTCTTACAATACGTGGAATTTCTGTTGCTGTATCACTGTAAATTATTGCTGTTTTGAATGATGTAAAAAAAATGGGCTCTTAAAAGATCTCATAATTTCACCTGAGCTGCCAGATACAAGGTTAAAATAAAAGCAAATAGCCAAAGTTTATGGCATCACCATAGTTAATCAAGGACAGGAACAAAGTGCAATAAAACCCATAGTGTAAGCAAAATCTTTTCCATATCTGTCAATTTAAACAAGAGCCATAATTTCTGAACAATGATCTCTCAGTTTCCTGAACATTACCTCTCAGTTAGTGAGCTTTGCAAGCATGCAGTAGAGTTTTGCATAAATATTAATTTTAAAATTGTTTTCAAAAGTACGACTGCAACACTGACTGAAGCAATGAGTTACATCCGAAAATTTAAATGCTGATTCATGTGCCTCACTCCCGTGTTCATCTATTCAATACTATCATTTCACACTGGGTTCGACTTCCTTCCTTAAACCAGTGACAAATAAATACAAAGCTGATTGTTCAGATCAAGTGCATGGTGTTTATTTCCTCTATTATGTAACCTGAGAATGTTGGCAGCCTGAATTGGTACATTGCTGCCCTTGGTCCTCAGGATTTGTTTCAGGCATGTGATGCCAATCCTTAGCACTTTATCTAAGGGATTGCCTCGTGGAAGGACAAAATGATCAAGCTCCCATTCACGGCCTGAAGGAATGACAATATCTTTTGGTCCTCCTTTAACTGTGCATTTCAAGGACTCTGTTGGAATGGAATCAAGTGCCAGAAATTTAGGGCAGCATGGTTAGAATTACAGTTAGCATAATGCTATTATAGGGCGAGTGACCCAGGTTCAAATCTGGCACAGTTTGAAGGAGTTTGTACGTTCTCATCATGTCTGCTGGGTTTCCTCCAGGCACTGCAGATTCCTCCTGCCCTCCAAAGACATTGGGGCCTTGTAGGTTAATTAGTCATATGGGTGTATTTGGGGCAGCACAAGATCATGTGTCGTGAGGAGCTGTTACCATGCTATTACTCAGATTTTAATTTTAAGATGCTTATGCCTATTTGAGTAGTTTTTGAATGACTCCAATTAGAACATATGGCACATAGAACACTATAGCACAGAGCAGGCTCTTCAGCCTTCGATGTGGTGCTGACCCATATATTCCTTAAAAAAGTACGAAACACTCCCTACCCCATAACCCCCTATTTCATGTTCCATCCATGAGTCTCTTAAATGCCCCTAATGCATCAGCCTCTACCACCATCCCTGGCAAGGCACTACAGGCCCCACAACTCTCAGCATAAAAAAACATTACCCCTGATGTCTCCCCTAAATCTCCCTCCCTTCACTTTTTACATATGTCCTCTGGTGTTTGCTATACCTGCCCTGAGAAACAGGGGTTGGCTGTCCACCCTATCTATACCTCTCATAATCTTGTAGATCTCTATTAAGTCTCCTCTCATCCTTCTATGCACCAAAGAAAAAAGTCCCAGCTCTGCTAACCTTTCCTCCTAAGAGTTATTTTCCAATCCAGGTAACATCCTGGTAAATCTCCTTTGCACCCTCTCCATAGCTTCCACATCCTTCTTATAATGAAGTGAATAGAACTGAATGTAATACTCTTAAGTTTGGTCTCACCAGAGATTTGTAGAGTTGAATCTACTCTTGAATTTAGTCCCCCCATTAATAAATTCCAGCATCCTATAGGCCATCTTAACTATCCTATCAACCTGTGTGACAACCTTGAGGGATGTATGGATTTGGATCCTGAGGTCCCTCTGTTCATTCACACTCTTAAGTAACCGCCCATTAACCCTGTACTCAACCTTCTAGTTTGTTCTTCCAAAATACATCACCTCACACTTATCTGGATTGAACTCCATCTACCACTTCTCTGCCCACCTTGACATCCTGTCTATATCCTCCTGTATCCTTCGACAACCTTCAGCGCCATCCACAACTCCTTCAACCTTTGTGTCATCCAAAAATGTACTGACCCATCCTTTCGCCTCTTCATCCAGGACATTTATAAAAACCACAAAGAGCAGGGGAGATCCATACGGTATTCCACTAGTTACCGACCTCCAGTCAGAATACTTTCCTTCAATTACTATTCACTGCAAGCCAATTAAAAAAAAATCTACACAGCCAAGGTTTCATGGAATCCACGCCTCATAACTTTCTGAACAAGTCTCTCATGGGGGACCTTTTCAAATGCTTTACTAACACCTATATAAGCCACATCTACTGCCCTAACATCATCAATTTCTTTTGTTACCTCCTCAAACAACTCAGTTAGGCTCATGAGGCACAACCTTCCCTTCACAAAGCCATGCTGACTATCCTGGAGTAGACTGTACTTCTCTAAATGCTCATAGATCCTATTCTTAAGAATCCTCTCCAATAGTTTACACACAACTAATTTAAGACTCACTGGTCCATAATTCCCAGAATTCTCCCTATTACCTTTTTTTTAAACAAGGGGACTACATTTGCCATTCTCCAATCCTCCGACACCTCCCCAGTGGCCACTGGGCATAACAGTTATGCATATAGTAAATATAGAATAGTACAGCACAGGACCAGGGCTTTCAGCCCATGAGCTTACACAGAAGATGATGCCAAAATTAAACTAGAACTCTGCTGCTTGTACATTATCCATATCTCTTCATTCCCCCGATATTTATGTATCTATCTATAAGCCTCTAATCTACTTTCACCACTACCTCTGTCAGATACCTACCATTTTTTGTGTAAAACTACCTATCCAACTGGTTTACTTAAATCCCCCCTTCCCACATTTTCAATACATGCCCTCCACTATGTGATATCCATATTTACCCTGGGGAAAAAAATGATTCTGACTGATTATCCTATTTAAGCCTTTCGGAATTTCATACATGTCTCCCATCAACTGCTAACCCTCCAGATAACACAAGCCATGTTTGTCCAACTTTTTTCCATAGTTCATACACTCTAATCTGAGCAGAATCCTGGTAAATCTCTTCTGTGATGGTGTCATGAAGAAAGCATGCCAGCGCCTCTACTTCCTCAGGAGCTTGCTGAGGTTTGGAATGATGTCGGAAACCCTGGCAAATTTCTACAGATGCATGGTGGAAGTGTGCTGACCAGTGGCATCACAATTTTGTATGGGGACACCAATATCCCTGAGGGTAAAGCCTTGCAAAATGTAGTGGACACAGCCAGGACATCACAGGCAAAGCCATTCTCGCCATTGAGAACATCAGGATGGAATCAACAGGGAGTCTATCAAAGCTCAAATCTTTGTTCCAAACCCTTTTGCTATCTTTCTGATTTCATTGCATGTCTCTGAGACCCATATCAAGCTCTGAAATTGAGATTTGTACTTTACTTGGGATATTAATGTTCATCTTTATCTTCAGCACTTATTAGAATCATGTTTCAGAGTGAAATCTCCTTTTAGAACAACAAAATTATTTGTCAAGATGGCTGAAATAGAAATGAACCAAATTGCCATGTCTCAATCCTACCATCAGACTTGTCAACTTTACCTCAATCGAGACCACATATGGATTGCAGAATGAACCACCATGCAAAGCATGGCAAACTCTCAGTCAATGAGCAGCTACTGGTGTGGTAGAGCTGAGGTTCGTCGGTTAATATACCCTCACAACATACCTCCTGTCAAATCTAAGACTGTAATTTAAAAATGTTAAATCTTCAGTGATACTAAAAGTTAAAATAAGCTTATAAATGATTTAAAATTATGAAAGGCATTTTTAAAAATTAACATCACTTAGACAAATAATTATTTTTCAATTGAATGGGTACTTCAATCCAATGCCAGGTCTGACTGCATTGAATCAGACAGGCAGGTTCACCAGATTAACACTGGGAAATCGCATGACTTGGTATCATTTGTCAAGTCAAATTTATTGCCATCTGATTTTACAAGTACAACCCAACGAAACAGCGTTCTCCAGTCCTTGTTGCAAAACACGCAGGCATATTCTTTGGCTTGGCTTCGCGGACGAAGATTTATGGAGGGGGTAAAAAGTCCACGTCAGCTGCAGGCTCGTTTGTGGCTGACAAGTCCGATGTGGGACAGGCAGACACGATTGCAGCGGTTGCAGGGGAAAATTGGTGGGTTGGGGTTGGGTGTTGGGTTTTTCCTCCTTTGCCTTTTGTCAGTGAGGTAGGCATATAACTAGACATTAAATGCTGTTATGTCTCTGTGTTACTTGGGAGGCTTCTTAAATAACTTAGAGATGCAAGATTGAAATAACAGAAGAGACTTTTACTTCCTGATGTCTTCCATCATCTCAGGAAACTGTTCACATACTCGCATATACATATACATAGACCCCACAGTGGTGCACTACAGTTACTACAGTGAGAACGGTGTATTCTTACACAGTTACAAAATAGTTTACATTATCCTGACTATATAACACACGCATACAGAAAAACAATACATATGCAGGACAAGTATTTAGTGGAAAGAAAATGTTTGAAAACCACTGTTTAAATCATACCTAATTGACTTGTTATGTGCATGGTTTCATAACTCCAAAGGAAATGAACCAATGACAATTTTTGCTCAAGCAACTGGGTCTAAAGCAGTGATTCTCAACCTTCCCTTCCCATGCACATACCACCTTAAGCAATCCCTTACTAATCACAGAGCACCAATGCCATAGGGATTACTTAAAGTGGCATGTGAGTGGAAAGAAAAAGGTTGAGAACCTCTGATTTAGTTCATACAAAAAAATAAATAAATGTTGTTTCATGAATATGAGTCTCATATGGTTAGTGTAAATGTTCTCTGAAGTAACACATAAACCTTTGGTGAAGAAGGGAGCAAATATTTAGCCAGCGGAGTGCTTTGGTCATGCTTTGCTTGAAGCAGCTGTTTGAATAAAGTTGTGTGAAACAGACATTGTGTCGCCTAGGATGAAAAGCTGGTTGATGCCACTCAGCATTGGGGTGACTCCCTTAAAGTGGCCTGCTTAGTAAGAGTTATCCCAGCCAGAGGTGTTATCAGTAAACTTTGAGGTGGGGGAGTTAATTATCTATAATTTTAGTGTTCATCTTCTGGATGACTCTGTGGAGGGGGAGTAACCCAGAAGATTGTGAAGGATAAGGGGACATGCCAAACTTTCTTAATGTTCTAAGAAAGTAGAGGCATTGGTGCACTTTCATCAATGTGCTTGTCCCTGGTCAGAATTTTGAAGATGTTTATTCAAAAGAACTTGAAGCCTTTTACTCTTTTGACTTCAGCACCATTAATCTGTGGATTCGGACCTCTCTTGTAATGTCAGTGATCATCTCTTTCATTTTACTGATGTTGAGAGAATGTTATCTTGGCGCCATGCCAATAGCATTTCAATTTCTTTCCTGCATACCGTCTCATCTTTATTTGACTCCTGTCCCATTACTATGTTGTCGTTGGGACATTTGAAGATGGAGTTGGAATGGTATTTTGCTCAGAGCGAGTATAGGAGGGGAATGAGAATACAGCCTTGAGGAATGCCAGTGTTCAATGTGATAGTGGAAGAGATGTTGTCACTCATTTTCACTGATTACAGTCCATTATATAGGAGGTTGCATAGGAGGCCACTGAGGCCTAGATCCTCAAGTTTAGGAATGAGTTTGTTAGAAACTAATTTTAGTCCGCTTACAGACAAATTATTCTCATTGTACGATAATATCAAAAAGGAAAAGAGGCAAAGGTAGGTGAAGGACAAATAGAAAATGATGCTGGAGAAATTGTAATGGGAAACAAGGAGAAGACAGAGGAAATGAATCAGTGTTCTCTATGGAAGACATTGTCAGTACACTGGTCTTTCAAGGGTGTCAGAGAAGAGATGAGCACAATTACGATCACCAGAGAGAAGGTGCTTGAGAAGCTGAATGGTCTAAGGGTAGATAAACCTCATAGACCCGATGGATTTCACCCTTAGGTTCTGAAAGAAACAGCTATATAGATTGTGGAAACATTGGCAATGATCTTTCAAGAATAAATAAATTCTGGCATGGTTCCAGAGGGATGGAAAAATTGTAAATCTCCACTATTTAAAAAGGGAGAGAGGCAGCAGAAAGGAAATGATAGACCTGTTAGCCTAACATCGATGTTTGGGATGTTGTTGAAGACATTTATCAAGGATGAGGTTACGGAGTACCTGAAGAGAAGATAGGTTAAAGTCAGCATGGATTAATTCTGGGAAAATCCTGCCTGATAAACCTACTGCATATTTTTGACAAAACCATAAGCAATCTAGACAAAGGATATGCAGTGGATGTCGTATATTTTGATTTTTTAAAGGCCTTTGACAAAGTCTTGCACCTGAGGCTGCTTTAACAATATGTGCGCCCATTAAATTACAGGAAAGATGTTAGAATTGGCTGATCAGCAGGAGCAGAGAGTGTGAATATTTTTGTTGGCTACCAGTTACCAGCTGTGTTCCGCTGAGGTCAGTGTTGAGGCCGCTTTTTTTAACATTGTATGTTAATTATTTGTTTTGCAGAATAAATGGCTTTGTGGTTAAGTTTGCAGATGATACCAAGGTAGGTGGAGGGGCAGGTCATGAGGAGGGAATGGAGAGGCTGTAGAAAGACAAGATAGATTAGGAGAATGGGAAATGAAGTGGCAAATGAAATGCAATGTTGGAAAGAGTATGATCAAGCAGTTTGGTGAAAGAGAAAAGGACAGACCATTATTTGGACAGGAAGAAAATTCAAAATTCAGTGGTCCAAAGGGATCTGTGAGTTCTTGTGCAGGATAATTTAAAGGTTAACCTTTAAGTTGAGTTGTTGGTGAAGAAAGCGAATGCAATGTTGGCATTCATATCTGAAGGAATACATTTATAGAGCAGGGATATGATGTTGAGACTTTATAATACACTGGTGAGGCCACATTTATAATACGGGGTAGAGTTTTGGGCTCCTGACTTAAGAAAGGATGTGCCTGCATCGGAGAGGGTTCATGGAAGATTCACAAGAATGATTCCTGGAATGAAGGGATTAGTGTATGAGGAGTGTTTGACTGCTTTTGGATTGTACTCCTTGGAGTTCAGTAGAAAGAGGAGGGACCTTATAAAAGCTTTTCAAATGTTGAAAGGCCTTGATAGAGTTGATGTTTAAAGTTGTTTCCCATGGTTGGGAAGTCTACAACAAGCGGGCACAACTTCAGGATTGAAGGGAACCCATTTAAAACAGAAACGCAATGGAATTTCTTTAGTCAGAGAGTGATGAAACTCTGGAATTTGTTACCATGAGGGCTGTGGAAGCTGTGGTTGAGTGTATTTAAGGCAGAGATTGATAGGTATCTGAATAGTCAGGGTATCAAAGATTATGGGGAGAAGACAAGGGAGTGGGACTGAGTGGGAAGATGGATTAGTTCACAATAGAATGGGGGAGCAGACTCAGTGGGCTGAAGGGCCTATTTCTGCTCCTATATCTTATGGTCTTATGTAATTGGAAGGCTCCAGTCTATGAACAGTTGTGAAACATAGATGCCTTTGTTGTCCAGGTCTAGAACCAAGTGGAGAGCTGAGATATGATGTCTGCTGTGGAACTATTTGGCAGTAGGCAAATTGAAGTGAGTCAAGTTTGTCAACCTTGCTTCATATGATATGTTCACCAATACAAGCGACATCCTGGTAAATCTCTTTTGCACCCTCTCCAAAGCATCTCCTCCTGTAATGTGGTGATAGGAGTTGAATGCAAACACAATAATATCCCATTAAGACCATCTGGCACTGTGATTACAATTTTAAGTCAAAGCACTTATTTCTCTTGCTTAGTCTTAAAACATTCCCCTTGTTGAAATCATTTTAAAAAATTATGCTACATCAATTTTAAATTTGGATGGTTGTAGATTCAAGGTGTTTCAATTTGCTACAAAGCAATGCAAAGGTACCAAGTTCAAAACCTTATTTTTGCCAAGTTAATTAACCTCAGCTTGACAGCTGGTGGTGTGCTCCAAATGAATTTAAAACCCTTGGGTTTGTGCTCAACGAATTCAGCCATTCTCTTGTAATATTTATTTGCTCTTTGGAGTGGCTGCTTTAATAAAGCAAATAACAGAAGTATGTTAACAAACCATTCTCTATTCAGGTTCGAAAATGCCACAAAGGAACAGTGGCTTGTACAACCATCTACATGGTAAACTCTGTTCTTGAGATAATCTACACTTCACATTCACACTTAGGTCAGCCGGGAAATAATCCTGAAACTGTGCTTGTGCACACTTTAAATGGGGGTGGGGGGTGAAAACTAAGATCCCTGAGAAGTTCCCACATTTGAATAGGTTTCTGGCACTCATTGCCAAGAAGTGCACATTCAAAATGACCAAATGGGCAATTCTTGACACAGGAGCTGCCTCACATCAAGTGTCAATGGGAAGGCTAAAAAGGCATAGCAAAAGAAATTGGTACTGATACTAGCAATAGTGGGGATTGTGAGAGAAACCTAACTATTTGATTTAAAAGTGCAATCATAGTACTAAAGAATCTGAGTGACATATCAGAAAGCTTTAAGAAAAATTTATAATTAAAAAAATTATTTCTCCCACACATTTTGCATGATAAGTTAATACCACAATTATTAACTCTTTAACAAAGTAATAGAGCAAATATCCAGTTAAGAATAGGACTGAAGGTAACTGAAGATTATAGAAATATCTAAAAATGAAGATCAATTTCTCTGCGGAAGACTGATAGATTATAGTTACAACACAACAGAGTACTGTAAATAATCAGTCCTGATTTATCATACAGATGGTCACCTTAAAACTAATACATTTGAGATTTCTCACACCACAAGGTTCAGAAACAGCTACTACCAGATTTCTCAACAATAAATTCAATCAGAGACTCATTTAAGGATGCCTACTTTTGCACTTTATTGATTTTCCCCCTCTCTGTATTGTACCAATTGTTGATGTTTCTTTACATTGTTGATGTTTACATGTGGATGTTGTGTACAGTTTTGTTTACACTAACAATTATTTGTTATTCGGCCTCGCCTGCAGGAAAAAGAATCTCAGGGCTATATGTGATGTCATGCATGTACTCTGACAATAAATCTGAAATCTGAAAATCTGATTTCTCCCAAGATCTTTTAGACTTTTGTAAACACTTATTTCTTTATCTTCTTCAAAATATACGCATGGATTCACCTCAGTCCTGGAATTAAATATGTTGGATAGTGAACACAGTTCACATTACATGAACTGTGGGGAAATACTCAGCTGAGCAATAGTGAACACAGTTCACATTACATGAACTGTGGGGAAATACTCAGCTGAGCAGATGGCCTTTCTCTTCCATCCTTTCTCTTGTTCACATTTTGAAAATTATGAATGCATTAGAGGGTGGGAGAAAGATTCACTGAAACACCAAGTTTGGGTCTCGATCTTTTAAGAGAAGCCAGCTTAAGGGTCTTCAAGCCATTGCAATTAAACAGCAAAATGCAGTCATAGAAGTCCTAATATTTCTTTATTTGGTCAGTGTCAGTTTTTAGAAAATAAAACTCCTACATTCTGCAATTGCATGGAGATGTTCATACCGCAGTTAAGCTGCTATATAAATGCAAGTTGTCATTGCAGCATTTTGTTTTTGAAGCTGTTGAATCTGTGTGACGTATTCTTCCTCCCACGCCATGCAACTTGCTAATGAAAGTTTATCACCATTGCCAAACCAAAAAGAGGATACAACATGAGCAGCTTTAAAACTGTGACAATGTGAACATCTTTTAGAGACAAAAAAATGTATTTTATGTTTTCTTTTGTTTGTAATTCTCACTGAGGCTTTCTTGAAGTGACTTCCATCTGCAGAAAATGACCCCTGACATTACATGCTTTCGTGCAATAGGGAGGAATGGCAGAAAGCCTCATTAATGCCATGTGCACATTCCACAGCTGTGACTGAAGAGATTATGGGCAAGAGCCCCATCTGGATGCCAGCTGTAGCTTAGTGGATGTACTGTTACCTACAGTTCAGAAGGCGGTGGGTTCAAGTCTGACTCTAGATGCTAGGGATCTAAGCTGGCACTGTCATCTGAAGGATGGCATCATATATTGAGGAACTATCTGGACATGTGTTAGAATCCATGGAATTTCTTTGAAGTCTGTGGAATCCTTCTGGGTATACTGGTTAACGTTTAGCTCTTTACTGACATCACTATAGCAGATTATCTTCTTGTTAATATTTTACTCTTTAAAGGAGCTTCCTATGCACAATATTGTTCTTATTTTGCCCATTTCCTGACAATGTAGGCTATTCAACCCATCCCAGAGCAATCCTACAGTCCAATTTATCCAACTATTTTTATGCAACATATTCTCTCTTGCCCATTAACTTCCTCTGATTCAGCTGCTACTTACATACACTAGGACAAATTTTAGAGAACCCAATTAATCACCATGTCTTTGGGATCTGGAGGGAAACAGATTCCCCTGAGGCAAGAATTCACTGGGTGAACATGCAAACTCCACACAGACTGCACCCAAGATCAGGATCAAGCCTGGGGTTTCTGGATTTATGACATTTGGGCCACTGTTCTCAGGATTGGTCAGGAATTTCCTTTATAGCTTCAGGTTCAGTATTTCACAGGCTACAATTTGTTTTGAGGTTTGAGTTCCTCAGCTCTAAAACCACAATGTAAGTGCAACTTGTTTTTCTTTATTTTGTAATAAAATTGTAAACTTGGTGTTACACTCATTTTATTGCCATTTCCATCCTTTAATCACTCCCTTTCCACTCCTAGCTTTCCATCATTTGCAAACATTTGATGAAATACACTCTTTTGGTGGAGCTCAGCCCATCAAGTAAAGCACAGCTTTACAACATGCACAAATCCAATACAAAGTCAAAAACCCAAACTATAAAATCAGAGAGCTTAATTTCAACTTACTGGAACATGAAAAATCCCATTTCAATCTGTAGATTATACATGCAGCTGTATACTCAGACACTCTGATATCCACACTTGTTAGAAGGGTTGTAAGTATGTGGGCAATATGTTGGGACATGTTGCCTGCACTGAAGTTGCTCGGCCTGAACATTTGCACACACCTCTTCTACCCTCCTGCCTGTATCTATTCCTTTTAACATGTTAGCCTGTGCTCTTCCTCCTTCTCCTTCATCCCTCCTCATCTCTCCTCCTCACCCCTCTTCTCACCTTTTTATTCAGTCATCTACCTGTTTTTTTCCAGATTCTCATTGAAGGGCTAATTCCCAAAATGTTTGTCATCTTTGACTTCCTACGATGCTGCATGACCTGCTGAGATTCACCAGTACATTTTTGTACTGCACTGAACCCCAGCCTCTGCAGACTTTTGGGTTATCTCCATATGGAGGGCTTAATATTAAGATCCACGTTTCTGCTCGTGTTTGAAGTTGCAATAGAAATTTAACACACTGAAAAGCAAAGTACCTGTTTAAATATTGAAACGCTGTAGCCCACTCAGGGTTAACTCCAGAGAGAGTTTGAATTTTTTTAAAAACTTACCCCAATCAAAAAAAATAAACACTTTGATCTCTAAATTAAAAATAAAATCAAGTTCAAATGTTCAGTTTTTATTTCATTTAGACTTGATAAAATGTCATGTTGAGGTATTTTCCATTTCCAGAAATTGACTTTTGAAATGTATGCTTTGTTCATTGACTGTGACCAATCCAATGTGTTTGTGGATAGGTACCAATGATATGATCAAAGGGGAGAAAAATCAGATCAATAAATCAATGTTACAGTGCTGTATGTCTAAATTTTAAAATAAATTAAAATAAATTTAGACCTAATTAATTCTAGATACTGAAAGTTAATGCATTTGCCTTTAAAAAAAAACAACTGAAAATATATGCTTTTGCCAGACAGGAATAATGACTGGAAATCAAATCTGAACCACAAAAAGAAAATCTTGAACTCCTTACCATACAAAGTGGCAAAATTCCATTGCCTTCTGATTTTACACAGAAATCATCTCTGTAAGGAGAGAGGACAAGAAATAAGAAACAGTAATGAAAAGCTATACATCGTGATTTCCATCACTGAAAAATAAGTTAGTGCCTGTTAAAAAGGCTTACTTGGTTATTTGGTTATGCATGGAGATAAAAATAGAGAGGAATTAAAGAGGAAACATTCCCATCTTTGGGAAGGAAATCGTTGACGGATCAGTTTTGTCACAGTGACATCAATGCAAAGAGGTTTTTGTATAATAATATGTTCCGATGCCAATTGAGCCTTCACAGATTTTGCCAAATGTTCAATAAAGATGGTTTCCTCTCAATGTGAAATGGTCACAAGTGCAGTTTGGATAACAACATGATGGAGATACAGATGGGGCACAAAAATAATTTGGTATATTTTGCTTTATGGGTAAAATTAAAAGAAAGAAAACCCTGTATTTCTATAAGTATGCTGTTTGACCTATGGAGTTTCTCCAACATTGTGTTTTTAAATCAATCATGGCATCTGAAGACTGTTGTGTTTTATTACTGCCTTTCTATTGTGACTTTAACAACTCAATAGGATTTATGGTCAATGAAGAAATAAAATGTTTACAATTTTGGAACCCCAAGAGTAGATGCTTCCCATGGTGGGAGAGTCTAGAATAAAAGGGCATACTTCAGGATTGAAAGGCATCCACTTAGAACAGAAATGTGTAGGAATTTCTTCAGCCAGGTTGGGTGGGGGGGGGGGGGGGGAAATCTGTGGAATTTGTTGCCATAGGTGGTTGTCAAAGCCAGGTCATTGGGTGTACTTAAGACAGAGATTGATAGGTTCTTGATTAGCCAAAGCATCAAAGGTTTTGAGAAGAAGGCCGAGCAGTGGGGCTGAGTGGGCAAATGAATCAGCTCATGATTAAATGGTGGGATAGTGTTGATGGGCTGAATAGCCTATTTCTGCTCCTGTGTCTTATGTTTTTATGGACAGCAAGCTCTCACAAATGGCAATATAAAATAAATGACCAGATTTTTTATTCCTTTCAAGTTATAAAACCAAGCTTTAATTCAATATTGTGCGTGATATCAAGGATAATTTATTTGAAACAGTGTCCATGTGGCCAAGTTGAACATAACTTGGTCGGAAAAGTTGCAGAAAGGATGTTACTGGGACCGGAGGGCTTGAGACTGGATAGGCTAGGACTTATATCCCTGGAGCATAGGAACCTAGGGTTGACCTTCTAGGTGTTATGTAAGATAATGAGGGGGATAGATTAGGTGAATGGTCACAGTCTTTTTCCCATGTAGGGAAGTCCAAAACCAGAGAGCAAAGGTTTAAAGTGACAGCTGAAAATTTTTAAAATGATCTGAAGTGCATCACACAGGGTCTTGGGTATAATTGTGGCATTGAAAAGACATTTAGACAGGTTCTTGGAGAGGTAAAATCAGGAAAATGGGACGTCTGAATGGTCAACATAGTCAACATAGACGTGTTGGTCTGAAGAGTCTGATTCTGTGCTGTATCACTCTCAGACTCTGTGCTTTGATAGGCATGGATTGTGACTTGCCTCCAGCAGTGCTCTCAACTTAATCACAGGCAATGGCAAAAAATGATCAGCATTGGGGGCACTGTTGCAGCTGCTATAATGGCAGCATTGCCGCTGGTGAGTTATAGGGAGCGGTTGGATAGGAGAAGGCTGAGGGGTGACATGAAGGAAGTACATAAAATTATAAGAGACATAGATAGTGTAGAGTCTGGTAAGGGTGTTTAAAACTGGAGGGTATAGGTTGAGAGGGAGAGGGAGAAGGTCTTAAGGGGATTATAAATTTTAAATTTAGAAAGGGGGGAGGAAACTGGAACAACCGGAGAAAACCCACAAGGACACAGAGGGAATATAAAAATTCCTTACAGACAGCGCCGGTTCAAACCCCAGTCACTGGTGCTCTAACAGCACGGCGCTAACCACCATGTTAACTGTACTGCCCTCGACACTAACCGTGCAGCCCTGGATCTGGGGGGTGGGTGGTAAATATTTCGCACAAAGAATAGTTGGTATCTGGAAAACTTCCAGAGGAGGTGGTGGAGGCAGGAATAGTAACAATATTTAAAGGCATTTGGAAGGATACTTGAATGTGCAAGGGTTAGATGGGCATGGAGTTAATACAAGTTGGTACTCAACCAGTCAGAACAAAAAATAGACTTCAGAGACAAACCAAAAGAAATTAGTTAAATAGAGAATGAACTCTAATAGAAGGAACATCTAAGTGAATAGGACATTTTCTGAAGACTTAAACTAGTTCCTAGAATAGAATCTGCAGATATTCTTATTCAGATCAATCGTCTGCAGATAGTTGATATTACTGCAGAGCAGAAGTTACAGGGCATAATCTTTCTGTGCTTTTCAGTGACTGGACTTGAACTAACCATAATTGCAAATAACCATACCATCAGGATTTCACAGGAACTACTTTGTGAACCAGCAGCCAAGAGACTTAATTGAATGTTCTGGAGGGTACAAGTTGCGATCAGCTGTGTTGCCCTTACAACCTTTCACATCTGTAGACCATGCAGATTAGCAGAAGAGGATACTTTTACATCAACATTCATATCAAAACAATATTCACTTCAGATTTACACATGTGAAGGCATACGAACAAGGTCACATAATGCATTCATTAGGAAACGTGTACCAGATGCTTGATTGGACTTATTCTGCTTCAAATAAGCTGTTCAAACCTCCACATGGATCTCAGTGACTAGGTACAGTAAGGAATGAAAAAAATGTCTGTCAGATCTCAAATTGGGGCTCTCACCAAATGTTTACACACCAATTAATATACTTTTGCATAACATCCTTGATCATTGTATCTTTCTGAAACTCTTTATCATAGACCAGAATAGAGTAGGAGGTCATTCAGCTTATTTGTCATGTGCTGCTTCCTTAAAAGAGCCAACTAATTAGTTCCATTCTCCTGCTCAATCCCCATTGGATACCACTGATGTCTACTTTTAAAGTAATTATAAATCCATTTGAAAGTTATTCCTAAATCTCCTTTTCCCTCAAACCATCCCTCCTTTCCACTCTTCAAAGTCTTGTGTTTGGAACACAATCTGCTGTGTCAGCCCTTCTATATCTTGATCCAGCCTCACTAAGTACCTTATAATATCCAGCAAGGAAATTGTTATGGGAACTGAGCTGGCAATTTAGAGATAAACTGGAAAAAAAAGTTTATGTGCTGTAAACTAGAATGAAGTAGCCAATTGTATTATACTACACCAAGGAAAAATTTACAAGGGTTGGCGTGCATATATACTCCTGGACAAAGTCAAGGTACTCTAACACATCATCTGTTATACTAAATAACATTTTAATTCCAAAGTGGAGCTCTTTTACTTCCTGCAATCTCTTCTTACACATGGAACACTTCAGCACAGTACAGGCCTTTTGGACCTCGATGTTGTGCCAACCTATATATTCCTTTAAAAAAGTACTAAATTGTCCCCACCTTATAACCTTCCATTTTTCTTCCATCCATGTGCCCATCTAAGAGTTTCTTTAAGGGCATTTAAGCCTCCACCACCATTCCCAGCAAGGTATTCCAGGCACCCACAACTCTCTGCGTAAAATACTTACCCCTAATATTTTCCCTAAATTTTCCTCCTAACACTTTGTACCCATGTCCTTTGGTGTTTGCTGATCCTGCCCTGGGAAACAGGTGCTGGCTATCTACCCTATCTATGCTTCTCAGAATCTTGTAGACCTCTATTAAGTCTCCTCTCATCCTTCCTCACGCCAAAGAGAAAAGTCCCAGCTCTGCCAACCTTGCCTCATAAAACTTATTTTCTAATCCAGACAACATCTTGGTGTATCTCCTCTGCATCCTCTCCATAGCTTCCACATCCTTCCTATAATGAAGTGACCAGAACCGCACACAATTATGTCACCCAATAGCCAACTTTTGAATGAAATACTCTCTTTGTCTTCTGCTCCTGGACAATCATTGGTACAAATCACATTGTATCCTTCAGCTCTGTGCCTTGACCACAAAGGATGTGGAAGAAATCAAACCCCACCACAGCTAAGAGCTCACTGAGTATTTCATCTCCACCAAATTTGCATCATACAAAACTTTGCTCTGGTGACTGTTGCAACATCATGCAATACTGAGGGTCAGTTCAGTGACCCAATCTGCAGCCCAGGACAAGATGAAGCATCAAAGTTTCACAATGAGGGAAAGTAAAGCTATCTCCTTCCAACTTTCCTTGTTCTAAATCAGGCATTAGCTTCACTAAAGTCACTCTAAATCTATCATTTTCCTGATAACATGATTTATGTTCTATGCATGGCAACAAACATGTTTACAAAACACAATCCAAATTTCCAAGCATAGATTATGAAGCAACAGATTCAAAGAGAAAATCAGTTGTTTAACAGTTAAAAGTATGTGTCACCAATTTGATGTGTGTGACCAAAGGAAATGAGTCATTAGTTTAGCAAACAGAGAATATAAGTGACTGAACTGAATTATTAGTTTAATAAGGGTATTTATGTGGGTCTTCAGAACCATCATTACACAAAATTAGAATGGTATTTATACTAAAGGTTTCAAATGGCTTACAATAATTATCTTGCAATATTTTGTCTACTTCATTGAAGGCAGATTCATGCATATTATTTCCTGGGTGAAATTAATGAAGGAAACCTACTGAAAATTATATTATTTAAAATATTTAAAATTGTAAAAATTTTTCATACAGAAAGTTCAAATTTGTTTAATTGAAAGCTATTCTCCTTTCTATTCAAAACAAAAGGCATAAAAGTACAGCTGCTTATTGTAGAGCTCAGCTAAGTTACTTAGCAACAAGTTTTCCATACTCCACAAAGATACAAGGGCTTATGAAGCTGTCAGGGCCTATCATTTCGAATCTGCTAAGCAATTTGTTCCCACTGATGTGTCCATTCACTACTTTACTTAAGAATAATGCTTATTAAGCCATTTACTTTTGTCCATTCTTAATGTTTTAACACCACAGATTCAAAATGGCAGTCAATCAAAATAAGTGAATTGTCCAATTTTCTGCAGATGCATAATTAATATTATTCATTTGTTCCATTTAGCTGTACTTGCTTTATTGTTACAAAGCAACTTTTAACAGTGACAATATTGATCCCAATTACACTGCACCAACAAATTTACTTGCACATTCTCATACATTGCACAATCTCCTAGTTTTATTTGTGAAGCTCCTTTGTGTACTTACGAAATGCCAGCTTGAACCTTCTCAAGGGCAGAAAGAATGTCGACCCAAACAATCTAGCTTCACACTTCAATAGATACAGTGAGACGCTCTTTCAGAAGATGAGCTTATCGACAATTGCTGAAGTGGGAGGAATTCTTGCATCTGTTCTCTCCAGTAACCTTTTAGCTTTCCCACATCAAGAAACAAAAACAATTTTGGGACTTGCCTTTGTATATTGCAATGTGCTTGGATGTCCATTAAAACTTTTGAAGGTTGTTGGACATTGCTGTTACAGATAAGAAAGATTAAAAAGGAAATAGCATTTAAAAGAACAGCTTGCATTTATGCAAGAAAATGCAATGAGGGCATGTTTGCGTGTGGAAAATCACCCCAGCTTTGGAAGGTGTCATTCTCTTTAGAAGAAATCATGTGATACAACCTGGCTAATCTAGCACAGGCCATTTTAATCCAGTACAATTGATATGATTAATCAAGAAGGCAAAGGTCAACAGGAGCCAAACAAGACTCATGTGTTCATGTGTTTGTCTAAATGCCCCTTATGTTTTGCAATTGAATTTGCTTCTATCCACTCCCATGGCAGTGCTTTCCAGCTACTTACTCTTTGTTACAATTTAATGTAATATATCAACATTATATCTCCTTTAAACTGTCCCCCTCTCACCTTAAATAAACATTGTCTTGCATGACATTAACAAAAGGCTAACTACCTTATCTATGGCTCTCATAATTTGATATACTTCTATCAGATGACCCTTTCAGCCTCTGGTGCCGCAGAGAAGATAATCCAAGTTTGTCCAAACTCACTTCATAGTTAATGTTCTCCAATCCAACCATCATCCCGGTGAACCTCTTCTTGAGCCTCTCCAAAACTTTCACATCCTTCTTGGAATTCCACACATTACTCTAAATGTGGCCTAACCAAAGTTTTAGTTAAACAGGAAAGTCAACAGATACTGGGATTATAATTCAATACACAAAAGTGCTGGAAAAACTCAATAATCCCAAGTTTTATACTGCTGCAACATGACATCCCAACTTTTGCACCTAGTGGGCTAGCAATGAAGGCAAGCAGTCTTTATTGCCCTATCCACGTTGCCACTTTCAGGGTCTATCTATCTATACTGTGCTGCAATGTTCTATGTTCTATATTCAAATGTGGTGCAGATGGGTTTAATGTGATTAGGCCAATGGTTCTACTAGTAAACGTGTGCCACATAAATTAATATTGAATTGGCACATTTGCTCTGCTTGCCATTGTTCAGACTTTATTGTAAGTTACTCCACCCAAAATCAGAAACAGTGCACCACAAACGTACAATACTATATTGTGCATTTAGCCCAAGGCTGAACGTTTCTCTTAAGTCTTCATGGAATATCAAATAATCAATTTCTCAGTCATTAAGTATCAAAGTTCATTAAAGAGTCAGAATCAGATGGGGAAAAAATACTTCAATGAGACATTGAGGAATTAGGTTTGAACAGGACCTCGTTGTTAATGTTTTTAGCATTAACCTGCCCTGATGCACTTTGGGCCAATTAAGCAGAGTCCGACAATGCACCATGAGTGGCTTTCAATCAGGTAGAGGCATAGGGCTTTCTGATTTTTAAGAAGCACACAGTTCCTCATATTGAGCAATCATTACCTGATGCATGATCTAAACCTGCAACATCAACTGTCTGTTTGCCTTCACAGACACTTCATGACTCACTTAAATCCTCCAGAATTTATTTTTGCTATAGATTCCAGCATTTATTTTTTGCTCTTGATTCCAGCATCTGCAAATTAATTTGTCTCCAGACTCTACGTTAACTGAATCAATACCAATATCCTCACAGGCCAGAGAGGAAGAGCACAGCAAGAGTTTAATAAAGGGAGACTCAGCAATCCATTGCAGGTTGCAGAGTAGCCCATGTCAATTTAATGCTTTCTGTTCATTCAAACACGGATGGTACTAGATCAATATGAGATATGCTTGCATATATGTATCCAGTAAAAATACGCCTGAATTACATCTTAAATAATTTATGCCAAATTTAGTTTTGACCAACACTTTTGCAGACACAAAAATTTGGAACACAAAATTTTGGAAGAATATAGCTCAGTGGTACTCAACCTTTTTCTTTCCACTCACATACATTTTAAACAATCCTTATGCCATCAGTGCTCTGTGATTAGTAAGAGATTGCTTAAGGTGGTATATGAGTGGGAAGGGAAGGTTGAGAATCAGTGCTCTAGACCCAATTGTTACTGAAATATTTTGCACCTATGGCCTAGCGAATATTTAAAGTGGTAAGAGAGTGGAAAGAAAAAGGTTGAGAACCACTTCTTTAACAGATCAAGCGGCATTCATGGAAGCAAAGGAGTATTCAATTTTTTCCCCTCCATTAACTCTTCTCACTCTGAAAGGAATAAAATGTTTGCCAAGTGAACACCAGACTAACAACAAATTATATTTTATGTAAAACTATAAAGAATCTAATGTGTTACACAGACAATTAAATTCCATGGTCTGTGCATGGATTTTAGAGTCCTTTATTGCCATTGACACCTTATACACAAAATTAGATTATTTTGTTTGCCCTGTAATCCTAATAGCATTGGAGGTTTGGGACAAGTGGCCAAGGAAGATGACTTGGATGCCTGGACCTCGGGTTCACAGCTGGAACGGATGGGAGGCCATGCAGCTATAGAGGTGACAGGAGCACTGGAAGTGGTGCCATCAAAGGAGATGGAAGGATCCATGGACACTTGATGCCTCTAAAGTGAATCTCTTTTGCTTCTCTTCCTCTTCTTGACAGGGATTCTGTTTTTGTGGCGCCCTTTGTGTTCCCTTACAGGGAAAATAAAAGTAAACTTTTTTTTTGTATTTCGTATATGTGATAATAGAGGAACCTTGAATGTTACACCTGCACCAACACCTCCTCGCTCATCACCATTCAGGGCCTCAAACAGCCCTTCCAACTGAAGCATCACTTCACTTGTGAATCTGGTGAAACTGCAAGGGTCATCTACTGCATCCAGTGCTCCTGTTGTGAGCTTCTCTACATCAGAAAGACTGGATGCAGACTGGGAGAACATTTCGTCGAACATCTTACTTTGTTCTCTGTAATAGCGGGCATCTCACAATGGCTACCCATTTCAATTTCCTGCCCCATTCCCTTGCCAACATATCTGTCCATGGTTTCATGCACTGCCAAACTGAGACCATCTGAAAACTGGACGAACAACACCTCATAATCTGCCTGGGCAACCTCCAACTGGATGGCATTAACATCAACTTCTCCAGTTTCCATTAGCCACTCCTCCCCCTCCCCACTGTCTCTATCTTTTCCCCTATCTCTATCTCTTTTTGTCTTCTTTCCTCCAGCTCCTTTTCTTTTTTCTCTCTCTCTATCCCTCTCTCTCTCTCTTTCCCTTTCCCTCTATCTCCTTTCCTCCAACAGTACATTACACAGAGCTGCCACTTCCTTTCAATTCTCTGGTATTATTGCCTGCCCTCCTATCCACACCCACCTATGGTCTCTTGGCTGTTAGGTTGTGCTTTTACCTTATTCCCTAATTCCCTCTTCCATCCACCTTTATATTCAGGCACCTGCCTGCTTTCTGCTCAAACTTTGATGAAGGGCACACGCTTGAAACATTGATTATATATCTTTGCCTCCTATGGATGCAGCAGGACCTGCTGAGTTTCTCCAGCACTTTTGCGTGTTAACTTGAATCTTAACTGCTTTGCAGAGCAAGTCAGAACTCCTTGTTTGCATTAAATTTAATTTGCCATCACATTCCAGGTCTAATCTATCTATCCATTGCTTCTCAATCATTACACAATGTAACTTGATTAACAGCTTTCTGCAGATCCAATTTTACTTCAGGTAGTTTGTGTTCTCCATCATTTTTGCTTTAAATCATCCATTGGTGACAGCAACTCAGTGCTTCTTTCCCCAGTAATGCACTCTGATGTGCTGGGTATGTTCATCTGTTACTCACTTCACAACTTTACATTCCTTTATCTGTATTCTCACTCTCCAACTGCTTGTACTTCATTGCCTTTGTTCATTTTTTTTTCTCCCTGTCTAATTACCCTCATTTACCCATGAATTCGCGTTTAATCCAGAAAAGTTTGGTGGTTCGTTTTGGTAGATTAAATTTGAAGACAAAATACAATGTTAATGGGAGGGCTCTGAGCAGTGTAGAAGAACTGATAGATCTTGGGAGCTGGGTCCATAGGACACTCAAAGCTGCTGCACATATTGATAGCATGGTTACGGTGCCATATGGTGTGTTGGCCTTCATTAAACATAAGATCAAGTTCAAGAGCGTGTGAGATAATGTTGCAGCTATACAAGGGCTTGATTAGACCCCACTTGGAATATTTTGTTCAGTTCTGGTCACCTCACTACAGGAAGGAGGTTGATGCTACAGAGTGGATAGAAAGAAGGTTTACAAGAATGCTGCCTGGAATTGATAGCAAGCCCTATGAGAATAGGTTGAGTGAACTTATATTTTCTCCTTGAAGCAATGGAGAATGGGGAGTGAACTTATAAAGAGAGACAAGACAATGAGAGGCCTTGATCATGTGGTTGGCTAGAGGCTTTTTCCTATGGCTGAAGTGGCTAACATGAGGGGCCATAGTTTGGAATAAAGGTGATTTGGAATAAATATGGAGTGATGCAAAAGGTAAGTTTTTCACATAGTGGTGGGTGCATACAATTAGCTGCTGGCAATGGTGCTGGAGGCAGACACAATAGCATCTTTTAACCATATAACCGTTTAAGATACTATTAGATAGGTACTTGGAACAGAGGAAAATGGAGGGTAATGGAGTCAGGCAGTTGGTAGAGTAGATTATTAGGTGGCATATCACTGTGGGTTGAAGGGTCTGCACTGCACTGTAGATTTCTATGTTCAATGATTGAATGTCATCTAACCTATCCCCACAGCAAACCTGGCCGCAACCTATTAGAAATATTCACTTTGTCTTATCCATTGTTCTCCCATGGCCTCTGAAACATGTCTTTTTTTTTCTCTTTCCTAGTTCTGATGAAGGCTCTTTGTAAATGTTACAAGTAATTTCAGCTTTATTTCAGATATAGAACATCTGCAGTTTAAAAAAAAAATGATGACATTATTTTACTTTTCTCATCCTTGTTTTCAAGGCACAATCCACTCACTGCTTCCTCTTTCTGTCATCTCCTCCAGCTGTATCAGCCCCTGCTCTTTGATTTTGAGCTTGTTCCCTTATTATCTGACATTCCTGCAATGGGTAAAGTTCTAAACTCTAAATATTCCTCCCAAATGTTTCTACCTCTCTATCTTCCTCATTTAAGAAGTTACTTTGGCCAAATTATCATTATTTTATGGCAGGTTGTGGGTAGCCACAGCACAGGTCAGCATCTGACTTTATGGCTCACTGAGTGTAAGACAGAGCTTGAATGCACTGACCCAAGGAACAGGATTCACCACAATTGGGCCTTGGTATTTCCACAAGCCTTGGCTGACACATGTAGCACAATCTCTTTTATATAAGTGGGGTAAACAAATGGGAATTAAAAAAGGTAAATTAAGATAAGTGTTTTGGGTTCCATTGTTCATTTTAATTAATGTTTGATTTTACCATTTTTAAAATAATTTTATCAATTTCACTGATTTCAATCCTAAATTGTTTTTCAGTATCAGCAGTGGGAATGCAACTGTACGAGGTACTGGTGAGGCCGCATCTGGAGGATTGCATGCACTTCTGGTCTACTTACCTGAGGAGGCTCTGCAGAGAATGTTCACCAGGATGATTCCAGAGATGAAGTGGTTAGCTGATGAGAAGAGATCGAGTTATCTGGCACTGTACTCACTTGAATTTAGAAGAGAGGGAATCTTATAGAAATGTATAACATTATGAAAGACATGGGTGAGATAGAGATAGGCAAGTTGTTCCCACTGATAGGGGAGTCCAGAACTTGGGGACATAGCCTTATGATTCAGGATAGTAGATTTAGGTCAGAGATGAGGAGGAATTGCTTTTCCCAGAGAGTGGTGAATCACTAGAATTTGCTGCCCATTGAAGTACTGGCAGCCACCTCAGTGAAAATATTTGTTTGGATAGATTTTTAAAAAGTAGGGGAATTAATGGATATGGGAAAAGGCAGGTAGGTGGAGATGAGCCGATCAACAGATCAATCATGATCTCATTGAATGGCAGAGCAAGCTTGACGTGTCGGATGGCTTAATCCTGCTCCTATTTCTTATGTTCTTATGTTCAACCAGGGCTCTTCAGGATATATTTTGTCTTGCAGCAGAAAACAGGCCTCTTCACTCACTGTCAATTATGAGCAGCCACTTAAACTAATCCCTCACCTACCATTTTTTCTATTCTCCTCACATTTTCATCAACTCATTCCAAATTCTACTGCTCACATTACATGCAGTAGAGGCAATTTTACAGCAGCCACTTAGCCTACCAGGACACACATTTTTAGGATGTGGAAGGAAAGCAGAACACCTAGAAGAAGCCTTTTCGGCCAGAGGGAGAACATGCAAGTTTCATTCAGACAGCACCAGAGTGAAGATTGAATCGGATCACTGGATCTGTGATACTGCCACTCTACTAGATATACAACTGTGGCACTGTAAGGATCCATCACCTAAAAGCTTCATCAATATATATGGACTACTCTGCCTTGCAGGACAACTGTTACAGTGAGCCCTGAAAGGCATTGAACTCACAGGGCCACGAAACTCAACACAACAGTGGTAAGTGCATGGAGCCTGGCAAGATGGGGGAGATACAAACAGAATGGTGGAAGAACTCAGTGGGTCAGGCAGCATCTATTAAAAGCATAGTTAGTCAATGTTCAGGCTGTAACCTTCATCAGGAAATGGGTCAGTTTACACACAAGTAGAAAGAAAGTAAGTTACTTGAAGTTGGAAAACTTAACATTGAGACTGCAGGCTGCATCATGTCCAAACAGAAGATGAGGTGTTGTTCTTCAAGTTTATATTGGGCCTTGTTACAGTGTAGGAGGCCACAAGAAGTTCAGAGTAAGAGCAGAATAGTGAATTAAAGTGGCAGGCAAACAGGAGCACAGAACTACTCCTGTAAGCTGAGCACAGGTTTTTAGCCAAGTGATCAGTCAATCAGTATTTGATTTCTCTCATGTAGAGAAGACCAAGTGGTGAACATTGCGTGCAGTAGAGTAGATTGGAGGAACTGCTAGTGGATCCCTCTTTGTGTCCTCGGAGAACGGAAAGAAGAGAAAGGATAGCCATTTCACCTCTTCTCTCCCCCTTTTTACTCCTGAACAGAGCAAGAACAGAATGATAATCAATCTTCTGTTCCAACTCATCAACAGATCATTCTCTCCTTGCCTGACCAGCTCCAGCAAGATCACACCACTAGACATGCGTTCCCCTTCCTTCCTCTGTTTTTCGCATTGCAAAGGGATAATTCCCTTGCCAAATTGGTGACCTGTTCTTCCATCCTCACCCATCAGCCTATCACTCCCCATTCTATGACACTCACCCATGTACCACACCTCATCTTCCATTTGGGCACAAGTCAGACTTCAGAACTTAATATTGAATTCTTCAATTTTTGGAAGCTTACTTTGGAGAAGAGCATAATTTCTGGTTCAACACCTAATTAGAAGCCTCTGTTACTAATTCTAAGCATTGTCTTCCAATCATCCTCATCTCAGTAATGGCAAGAAAATATATGTTAAGGAGAACTTTTGCAAAATGTTAGGTTCTTACACTACCTCCAATTTAGACATGCAGAACAGCAACAGGCTCTTTTGGCCCACAAGCGCATGTGCCACCCAGTAACACCCAATTGACCTACATCCCTGGTACATTTTGAATAGTGGGAGAAAACCAGAGCATCCAGAGGAAACCCACACAGGCAAGGAGAAAATGTACAAACTCCTTACAGACGGTTTCAGATTCAAATCCCGATTGCTGGCACTGTAACAGGATTGCGCTAAAATTTCTCTACATTCACCAAAAATCTCACAGTAAACAACAATTAATTAGGAGCAGGAGGAATCTTCATGGTGATCATGGCTAATTTAGCCCAGGCCTCAAGTCGCCAGGGATGCTAATTCTCTGATCTACATTCTCTCTAAATTGCTTCAGTTATAAGGCCTCCACAACTCTCTGAGGTAAAGAACTCTGGATATTTGCCACTCTCCGTGAGAAGAAATTCCAATGCATCTCAGTTTTAAATGACCACCTCCTCATCTTGTAACAACTTTGCTTTTTTCAAGGCTCTCCCACTGGTGGAAAAACCTGAATATCCAGCTTTTTATACTTCAAGGACATTGTATGTTTCAATCCATTCTGCAATTAACAAGTTGGATCGCACAGAGTTGCAGTTTTGTCTTCAACTTCAACAATGGTAAAAAGCTTGATTCATAAAGATAAGTGATTCATAAAGATAATTTCAGTGAAAACAACATGACTGAGAGATTTTGCATGAGTTGCACAATCTATAATTTTTATTCTAAGTCATCCTTATGTCTGATGCCCTAATGCATAGAATTCCAAAATCATACACATCTCTTCTGTAATATTAAGGGGATTGTTCATACTGTGTAATGTGCTCATGCAGAAGCAAGCTTGCACAGCGTCTATAAAACTGCCTGCACCATAATTTATAGAGGACTTGTCTGAGCTGGTCGCAGGTTAGCATTGGAAGCTCAACTCAGATACATTCCCTCAATACAGTCAGACTGTTATGTAGCACAGAAACAAGCCTTGTCCATGCTGACCAAGGTGCCTCTCTAATCTAGTTTAAATTGCCTGCATCTGGCAAATTTCCAGGTTCAAATTGTTTGTATGGTCCTTAACTCTTCAAATCTTTCCAGTCTATGTACCTGTCCACATATCTTTTAAACATTGTAATTATACCTATGATGTAATGAAGATGGGTTCTAATCCAAATTTCCTTTAAGCAATCATTCAATTTCCCATGGAGAGCAACACCCACTTCTATGCAGTAGGAATGTAAACCACTCCTGACCTGTGTATCTCTGACCTGATCATCCATCCATCCATCTACTGATGAGCCAAACCAATCCAAATCTCCACACCAACCACCTGGCTATGAATCAACCACTTTGAAAATCAAGATTATTTTATGCACCTATCCTACTCTCCAAACTACTGAGCCTAACCCCAAATTCTGAACCCAAGAAATGAACCCAATTGATGACCCTCATGCTCCTTATAGTCCCCAACTACACGATACACCAATAGTTCTCAACCTTATTTGGTCTAAGGCCTACCTGGCTTCTGGTCAAACATGCCATGGCCACTAGTGGCAATGATTGAGCTATATTTTAAAAAAAAGTAAGCTCTGTAAGAAACACATCTTTATTTAATTTAAAGAATTGGAGGGTTGAAGAGAAATGGAAGAGCAAATCTGTAGAGAGATAGCAGACAGCTGCAGGAAACATAAGATTGTGATAGTAGGGGATTTTAATTTTCCACATATTGACTGGGACTCCCATACTGTAAAATAGCTGGATGGCTTGGAGCTTGTCAAATGTGTTCAGGAAAGTTTTCTAAATCAATATATAGAGGTATCAATTAGACAGAATGCAATACTGGATCTCCTTTTAGGGATCGAGACAGTTCAGGTGACAGAAGTATGTGTAGGGGAACATTTTGGGTCCAGTGATCATAATGACATTAGTTTCAAATTAATTTTGGAAAGGGATAGGTCTGGTCCTTGAGTTGAGATTATAAATTGGAGGAAGGCTAATTTTGAGGAAATTAGAAAGGATCGAGAATGCGTGGATTGGGAGAGGTTGTTTTCAGTCAAGGATGTGCAAGGAAATGGAGGATCTTCAAAGGTGAAATTTTGAGAATACAGAGTCTGTATGTTCCTGTCAGGTTAAAGGCAAGATTATCAGACACAGGAAATCTTGGTTTTCAAGGGATATTGGGGATCTGGCTTGGAAGAACAAAGAGATCTATAATAGGTATAGGCAGCATGGAGCAAATGAGGTGTTTGAAAAACCTCAAGAAAAAAAATCAGGAAGGCAAAAAAAAAGACATGAGGTTGCTTTGGCCGACAATGTGAAGGAAAATCCTAAATATTTCTATGGGTATATTTAGAGCAAAAGGATAGTATGGACAAAATTGGCCCCCTCGAAGATTAGCGTAGTCAGCTTTGTATGGAGCCAAAAAAGATGGGAGAGGACTTCTGTGCTGTGGTGTTCTATGGTTCTATTTTACATTTTTAAACAACAAAAAACACTGTAAGCATAAACTGAACATCAAATCTCCCAATCAAAATCAAAGTTCAAGCCACTTTAATGGGATTCCTGTTCCTAAAGTTCCTTCACTAGTTTCTACATCCTCTGTTCTGTTGTAGATAATGCACATCTAAGATCTGCCTCCACTTCAATGTGGTTTTGTGCCTTTGTCTTCAGCTTCAGCAATGGAAAAAAGCTTGATTCATAAAGATAAGTGATCATGAAGGGCAGGCTCTTTTGAAGATACTCTTTCACATTGATGGGTTAACTATCCATTATTTTTGGCCAAAACTCAGAGATAGACAAAATCTCAAACACATCTCTGCATCATCATCAGGGACTTTACTGACTTTACCAAGAAAGGGATTCCTCACCAGTACCAGTCCTTCTTGGCTAATTTCTGGGAAGTAATGCAGGAATTCCTCTCAGAGGCAGCTGAGATGGAAAATAACTTCCTTTGCAACATCAGCATCTATTCCATTAACAACTACTGCTGAAAGAGATTAAAACATGGCAAAGTTCCCTCCCTCAGCCTTGTGTTTCCAGTTTTCAAGCTTTTGTATAAATGCACTGAGAACATCAACAAACTGGATGATAGTTGCATCCTTGCCTTGCAACCTGAGATTTAATTTGTTCAGTTGATCAAAAATATCCACAAGGCAGTGTTGGGAGGAGGAGGAGTGAGGGGTTGAAAAGGCCTGTTTCCGTATCTAATTGTTATATGGTTATAAGGCAAAATATCCACTGCTTTCCACTCGCACACTTTTTTTCCATCTTCAGGAATAACTGCAACTTTTCTCATAGTTTATTCATGTTCATTTTAATTAATTAATCACATTTTAGTTGTTTTTATCATGGTTTGTCTGTATTTTAACTATATATAGTACCAAAGTTTATTGATATAACAGTTGTAGATATCAGGCTTTTAATATAATTATTTGTCTCAAAAGGTCTAAAAAGGGTTATATCCAAAAACCAAGTGATTTCCAGAAGAAGAAAATAACCAAATCACAATGTACATCAAATAACAGAAGAAATCACTAATTATATTGCAATTTATGAAGAGTTTATCTTCCAAGTAATTACTGTACATAAATACACTGTTAGTTTATGGTTATTTTATTTCTATAGTGTTGGGATGTTTCCTCGAACATTAAAGGTTATTTATTTGCTCGCAATAGCCAAGTAAACTTGTAGCGTATCCTACAGTCACAGGGTAGATCTTCCAGGGTAAATCTTTGATGAAGATTTTTGCAAAAATATTTTATATCCAAGATTAGAGGACAAATATATCACGTGCTTACCTTATAAACAGGAGGCTTGACTAAAGTGGAGAACCTCAAGCAGTAAGAAGATAGAAAACACATATATCTGAATCAGGTCTGATTGAAATTGTGACTAAGTGCTGAGCGCCAACCCACCTACATTGAGAGTGACCAGATGACCTCACTGACCTCAGTGGCAGATTGCTCGCCGCTCCACCCAAGGTTACCCGTGAGGACCAAGATATGACCTTAGATCCACCTTGACCTCAGTGTGTTGGGAAGTCTCTGTGGCCCACATGGAGACATGTTATGGCCCACCAGTGGTGGTTAGAAACCACCATTGCACACCCATTCAATTACTTGATTTCCAAAACTGGATGTGGAATGTGCTATTGAATTCACTAGAGGTAAGCACCTTCGTAGTGTGCCTGTAAAGACACACCTCAATTTCTGCAAGTGCATCCTTGCTGTGTGCTGTGCATTGCCAACTTGCTTTGTGTCTCCACGTGTAACCATGCTTTCAGGCATCTCAGTCCTAGACACTGGCTTTTCTTCTCTAGAACTATACACTTCATGCTCTCTCTCCCCTTCAAGACATTCCTTAAAGCCAAACTAAAATATGTTCTTCCTCAGCTCATCTACTGTTGAATTTCTAGACATGCTTCCATCAAAATTTTCCCTTTTCTCTTCCAATGCAATACAAATATGATTTTATTACTCACTGCAATGAACCAATTAATTCTATAGTGATTAGCATGTTATGTGAATTGAAACATATTTTTGTTGTATAGGCACACTAAACACTTAAGTCCAATAAAAGAACAACCTCGTTACAATGAACCTTTCATGACCTCAAGGACAACCCAGAGTGATTGAATTATAATGAAATGTGTTTGAATGTAGGCATTGTTGTAATATAAGAAATGCAGCTGTTAATTTGTGCACTGGGAGTTGCCATGAACAGAAATGATTGGACATATCATAAGGTACTGAGAGAAGTGATCCCAGCAGAAGCAGGCTGGGTTAGCACCAAACAGGACTAATACTGCAGTAAACTAAACAATCATAGAATGTGATGCTGGTGCTAATGGAGAGAGTTTAAACAAGCTTGGCAGGGGATTGGAAAACCAAACATAAAGTTAGAGGGAAGAAAGACAAAGTTACAAGCAGGAGACAAGGAAGGAAGGGAATGAGAGAGCATAAAGCAAAAAGCTGGAATAACTCCATGTCCAGTAGAATCAGTGGCTATAAATTGCCATTTCAGATCTTTGGTTCTTACTCTTTCATTATGATCCATTAGAAATGCTTCCTAAGGAAGCTTAAGTGTTGTGACTTAGGATACTATTACAAGAATTAGGAAATTGACCTCCCCCCCTTACCAATATCCTTCTTCCCCTAATATATTCATTTGGTATCTGTTAATTGTATCCATTACTGACTAAATAAGATCACAATTCACCAATAAGCAGCAGACTCTTCAACATTCATATATCATAAAATAATATCGTATTGTTTAGACCCACACGCACCACTCAGTTCGATATTGCTTATCTTCCACAGTCACAATTCAAATCTTCACGTCAAAGAGAAAATTGCATCTGAAAATACAAGGGAAATAAGGTTTTTAACCAACAATGCATGCCTAAAAATGAAATATAAAACTCATTCATAATTTCTGTAGAAATATCAAAATGATGATCAGATGCATAATGGAGTATGTCTGCAAATGAACTGAAATTGAAGTGGCAGCAACATTAAACTATAAATAAGATAATAAATAAAAAACGATGTTTCTAATTCCAATGTAACAGAATGGAATTTCATTTGAAAGCTGCATACAATTATTTTTTTTAAATTTATACACAGCACGGTAACAGGCCCTTTCGGCCCACGAGTCTCTGTCCCCATTAACCTACACACCAGTACATTTCAAACGGCGGAGGCTGGAGCTCTTGAGGAAAACCCACGCAGACACGGAGAGAACGTTCAAACTCCTTGCAGACAGCACGGGATTTAAACCTAGGTTGCAATCACTGGCGCTGTAAAGGCATTGTGCTGACTGCTACACCAACCGTGCTGCACTTATTTAGAAATTATATATTTATGTAACATCTTGAGGCCTTAATGCAAACAATATGCTTGAAAAGGAAGGGCTAGAAATTGCATTGCTGAATAATAATATGACTTCTTTTTCAATCATATTAATCTCTCTGTAAAAGAAGCATTAGGTTCCAATATAATAACAGAGTGCATGCTCCAGAAATACTTTATTACTTTTCGAAGCACTGCAGGACACTCTGAGATCACATAAGAAAGGAATAATGTCTTTTTTTACATTAGTTAAACAATAACATTAGTCTGAAGTTGGATGCAAGCACATTAAGCTCATCGTTCTAATACAGCAGACAGGAAATCAAACCATGATGTTCATATGATATGGTTGGTTTCTCATTATTAGCAAATTCACTGCAGCGCAGGCTCTTTGAAAGATAAACTCCTAACGTCATCTAGGTAATCTAGGATATTGTCCATCTCTTCCCAGTAATATTCTTCAACATACATAATGCAATAATCCATGTAACAAAACCATTCAGGATAGTATCAGTTCTACAGCGGAGTCATACAGGGTGTCAAAGTAGCAAATCTATGGGCTGAAAGCAGTTTAAATTTTAGAAAAGGGGAACAAAGAATGATTAAGAGTAAAAATGGAATAAATGCAGAAAACCATATAGGAGAAATTAGGCCATTCTGTACATTGAGTCCACCCTGCCATTCCATCATGGCTAATTTACTACACTTTTCAACTTCATTTTCCTGCAATATCCCCTTAACCCTTGATTCCCTTCCTAATCTAGAACTTAACTACCTCTGTCTTAAATATATCCAAAGATGTGGCTGCCACAGGCATTCATGACAATGAATTCCATAAATTCAACACCCTCTGGGTAAAGAAATTCCTCTTTATATTTATTCTAAAATGATGTTATTGTCTTCTGAGGCTGTGCCATATGGTTCCAGACTCCCCACCAAGGGAAATATCCTTTCCATATCCACTCTATCCAGGCCTTATAATATTTGATAAGTTTCAATCAGGTCCCCTGTCATTCTTCTAAACTCCAGCAAGTACAGTCCCAGAACTATTAAACACTCCTCATATGGCCATCCATTTAATTCCAGGGATCATTCTAGCGAACTTCCTCTTGATCTTCTCTGATGTCAACACATCCCTCCTTTGATAAGGAGCCAAAAATTGCTGACAGCACTCCAAGTGGTGTCTGACCAATGCCTTATTAAACCTCAACATTAGATCTCGCTTTTATATTTTATCTCTCTCAAAATGAATGCTAGTACTATATTTGCTTTCCTTATCACTGACTCTACCTGCAAGTTAACCTTCAGGGAATCTTGCATGAGAACTCCCAGGTCCCTCTACACCACCGTTTTCCGAATGTTGCCCAAATAAATGTGAAGACCAGTCATTCTCATACAACTAAGGGAGACCACAGACTGAAATAATACAATAATTTTTATGGTAGAGAGAAGCATGGAAGAAACCAACTAAACTTGTCTGCTTCACAGAGAAGGGGGCCCATAAAATTTGAGTTCAGCCCTAAGGGGGCCATGGCCAAAAAAGATTGAAAATGGCTGGTGTATACTATTTTCTAAATTATTCCTTTCACTAAAATGTATGATCATACAATTCTCTACACTGTACTCCATCTTACATTTCCTTGCCCAATATTCTGTCCTTGTAGTAAAAACACAAAGCTGGAGAAACTCAGCAGTTCAAGCAGTGTCCTTTAGGTAGCAAAGGTAAAAATACATAACTGACTTTCAGGCTTGAGCCCTTCTTCAAGGTATGGAAAAATGTCGGCAGGTATCCAAACAAAAGAGTTGGGGTGGGGGGGGGGAAGGTGTGGTCACGAAGGCAGGAGGTGATAGGTGGAGAAGGGAGGGAGGGGACAGCAGTGATCAAGGGGAAGAGGGATGGCTAGGTGAAGGGAGGGGAAAGGAGGGAGGAGAACTGGAAAGGGGAAGGGAAGGTGCCAGGGGGAAGAGGAAAGCAGGTTAGCAGAAATTGAAATAGTCAATGTTAATGCCATTTAGCTAGAGAGTGCCCAGACGGAAAATCAGGTGACATTCCTCCAATTTGTGGATGGTCTTGATGGGACAGTACATAAAGCCATGCACAGACATGTGAGTGTGGGAGTGTGACACAGAACAGAAATGGTGCAGATGGAGTGAAGGTATTCAGCGAACCATCTCCAAATCTACGACTAGTCTCTCCAATGTAGAGAAGGCCACAAAGGGAGCACTGGATGTAGTAAATCAGTCCTGTGGTAGACAAGTGAAGAGTCACTTTACTTGAAAGGACTGTTTGAAGCTTCAGACTCTAGTGAGATGGGGATGTGGCCACATGCATGGGACCTCCTGCAGCCACAGGGGAAGGTTCTGGGGGAACAAGGGAGTCCTGGAGGGAGTGGACCTTACGGAAGGCAGAGAGAGGATGAGAGGGAAAGATATGTCTGGATCCTGTTGAAAGTGCCGGAAATTCCAGAGGATACAGAGGTTGGTGAGGTGGTAGGTGATGACAAGGGATTCTTTGTTTGTTGTGTCTTGGGTCAGAGGGGGCTAGGGCAGATGAGTGGGAAATGGAGGAGATGAGTATGAGTTGATGGTGGTGGAGAGGAAGCCACGTTTGTGGAAGAAGGCAGACATTTTGGAAGATCTGGACAGCAAGATCTCATCTTGGGGACAGACGCAATGGAGACAGAGAAATTGAGAGAAGGGGATGAAATCCTTGCAGGGGACAGGGTGTGAGGAAGTGTAGTCAAGGTAATTGTGGGAGTTGGAGAGTTTGTAGTATATGTCAGTGGAAAGCTTGTCTCCTGAGATGTAGACAGAGAGATCCAGGAAGGGGAGAATTTTGTCAGAGATGGACCAGGTGAGTTTTAGATTGGGTTGGAAGGTGACCACGAAGTGGATGAAGTTGACAAGCTCATCGTGGGTGCATGAGGCAGCCATGAGGTAGTCATCGATATACTGGAAGAAAAGTTGAAGGGTCTTGTCTGTTTAGGTTTGCAGCATGGATTGCCCCAAAAACCCCACAAACAGGCAGGTCTAGCTGGGAACCATATGGGTACTCATGGTTACTCCTTTGATTTGGAGGAAGTGAGATGAGTTAAAGGAGAAGTTGTTTAAAATGAGGACAGGTTCTACCAGGAGGAGGAGAGTGATGATAGAGGGTAATAGATCGGGTCTTTGATCCAGAAAGAAGTGAAGTGCTTTAAGACCTTCTGTATGGGGAATGGAGGTATAAAGGGATGGACATCCATCGTGAAGATGAGGCAGTCCAGTTCAGGGAATCTGAAGTCATTAAGAGATAGAGGACATGTGAGGTATCGCGGATGTAAATGGGGAGGGATTGAACCAGGGGAGAAAAGATAGAGTCAAGGTAAGATTAAACTAGTTCAGTGGGACAAGAGCAAGCAGAAACAATGGGTCTACCAGGATGTTTGGGTTTATGTATCTTGGAAAGAAGGTAAAAATGAGCAGTGTGGGGATGGGAGACAATGAGGTTGGCAGCCATGGAGGTGGGATGGGGAGAGGTGATCAGAGGTGATGAGGTTGGAGATGGAGGTGGAGACAGTGGCTTGATGAGCTGTGGTTGGGTCTGTGGGAGAGGTAGATAGGAGGAAGTGTCTGAGAGCTGTTGTCTTTCCCCAGCAAGGTAGAGGTCAGTGTGCCAGACCACAACAGTAACCCCCCTTTTCTGCAGGTTTGATTGTGAAGTTGAGATTGTGTGGAGTGAGAGGAGGGTAGAGCGTTCAGAGGAAGTAAGATTAGAATATGAGAGGGAGGTGGTGAAGTTCAGATGGCTGATGTCTCCACAGCAATTGGAAATAAAAAGGTCCAGAGTGGAGAGTTGGCCAGGACAAGCTGTCTAGGAGGAGGAAGAAGTTTTGAAGTTGGAAAAGGGGTCTTGGGTGGGGGTGGGGAGTCACAGTCATGGAAGTGAGTCTGGAGGCAAAGGAGACAGAAGAAGAGTTCGGCACCTTGGTGTATGTGGAGCTCATTAAGGTGTAGGCAGAAGGGAGCAAAGGTAAGGTCTCTGCTGAGGACCGAGCACTCTGATTCAGAGAGGGGAAGGTCAGAGGGGATAGTAAAAACCAAGCAGGGGTCAGAGTGGGAATTGTTGTTGTGGAGGGTGTTGGAGAAATTTGGAGGTTTGGGGAGGTGGAAGGTGAGGAGATCGGAGGAAGGGGGTGGAAGGGGAAGATTGGGGAGGTTAGTGGGGAGTCAGAAGGGGAAGAAGGATGAGGGTGGGGGAGACTAGAGGAGTGAGGAGGAGGGTAGGGGGAAACCAGAGAGAGGCAGGATGAGGTCTGAGGGTGAGGGGGTTGGGGAGAAGAGGTGACAGAGATGGGGAGATGGGGGTGGATTAGGGAGAGGTGTAGGGGGCTGGGGAAGAATATGGATTCTGTGTCCTTCGGTGGATTTAGTGCTTCTCAGCTGCAGATGCCATCTCACTGACTACATAAAGCCCTGGAACACCTGGAAAGCAAAGGTGCATACATCAGGATGCTCTTTATTGACTACAGTTTGGCATTCAACACCATCATCCTCTCAAAATTGATCAGTAAATTCCAAGACCTAGGCCTTAATACCCCATTGACTAATTGGATCCTGGATTTCCTCAACTCTAGACCCTAACCAGGGCAGATTTGAAGAAACATCTTTTCCATAATCTCCATCAGCACTGGAGTACCACAGGGCTGTGTGCATAGCCACTGCTCTACTTGCTCTACTCGTTATACACCGACAACTGCATGCCACGGTATGTCCACACCACTGACAAATTTTCTGATGAAACCACAATAGCAGGCTGGTTAAAAATGGGCGACGAGTCAACATACAGGAGGGAGACTTGAAACTTAGCTGAATGGTGCACTAACTCAATGTCTCCAAAACCAAAGAGCTGATTGCAAACTTTAGGAAAGGAAAAGCAGAGGTGTACAATCCAGTGATCATTGGGGAATCAGAGGTGGAAAAGGTGGGCAAATTAAAATTCCTGGACCCAATGTATTAATTTTATCATGAAGAAAGCACGTCATCATCTCTACTTCCTCAGGAGATTGCAGAGGTTCGGTATGACAACAGAAACCTTGACAAACTTCGACTGTGCTGACTGGCCTGGTGAGGGGGTACCAATACCTCTGAATGAAGCCCTGCAAAAGGGAATGGACGCAGCCTAGTGCACCACAGGCAAAACTCTCCCACCATCAAGAAAATCTACATGTAATGTTGCCGTTGGAGAGCAGCATCAATCATCAAGATTTCACATCACCCATGACACGCTCTATCGTCTGCAAAGGGGTATAGGTGCCACGACCCATAATCACCAGTTTCATGAACAGTTGCTACCCCCTCAGCCATCAGACTCCTCAACCACAAACTCAATAAGAGAATCATTTTAGAACTCTTACTTTGCACATTATTTAGTACTGAATATTTATTTTTTTCTGTATTTCCACAGTTCTTTGTTTACATTTCTCTCTCTTGTATATGCATTTTTTCTTGAGTACAGTTTACACTACTGATTAATAAAATTTCTGCCTGGGCTGCAGAAACAAGATTCTCAAGATGGTATGTATGTCATATATGTACTCTGGTAATAAATTTGAACTTGACTTGGCATCGGCCTTTACTTGAAATGCAATTCCTGACTGATCGTAAAACACAACTGCAGATGGCCTCGTAATAGAATTGTGATATCAGCAATACCATGGGTATCATGGATGGCAGGTTTAGTTAGCTGGTCATCCCATAATTACTGGCTGCTTACACGTAAAGTTAATACTTGACACCAAGAAAAGCACAAGGTAGAGGCAGGAAATGATGGATTCTCTCATTGCAACCCCCCCCTCCCTCTCAAACAGACGTACCGCTCTGAATACTGCTAGTGCATGGGGTGGGGTTGGAGGAAGTCATCCGCCCAGTAGAAATTAACAACTGCCCGGTTTGTGGCACCATGGCTGGCTCTATTGCACCGGAGTTTGTTTGGATATGGTGAGTGGGGAAGAAGGTGATAGGGGATTCAGTGGTAAGGGAGTAAACAGGTATTTTGGGGCCACCAACAAGAAACATGGCAACAGGTGCCATGATCAGGGATGGTTTGGTGCAACTGCAGGGCATTTTAAAAGGGAAGAAAAAATAACTAGAGATTGTGATCCATATTGGTGGAAAGAGTCGTGTAGTCCTGAAACACAAGTTCAGAGACATGGCTCATGGATTGAAGAGCAGGATCTGTAAAGTTGAAATCTCTGGATGACTGTATGCTAATGAGCATTGGAAAAAGAGGATAGATAAGTCAAGGAAATATACAGTACGTTTTCCCTTATCTGAACTTCCGAATACTGAAAAGATCCATTAACCAAACTTTTTCGTGGTGGCGTCTTGGCAACGCAGGTTGAAAAAAATGTATCACCCGACTTGCCCATGTGGGGCTCTAACATTCTGTTTGTGCCAGTTTAGTGACAACAGAGCTCGTACCAGCCAGAAAAACAAATGCTGAATGTCTGGATGTCAGCTCAGAGAAGCAGGCTGGAATCTTGAGCCATCAGTGAGTGATTGGAGCAAGTCCTCATGTCAGGCAGTGCATGGGGAGAAATTAGTAGAAATTAGAATGCTGATTGTCTTCATTTCAGGTAGCTCCCTCCCCCTCTCTTTCCATTTCTTCTTTACTCTCTGCTGTACTTGGTTTATAAACTGTGTGCTGCTCTATCCCAGCCACAAGCAGTCGGAAGAATCCTTTGTCCCGGAATCACTAAGGAGAGTGGCCTCCCAGGCAGGAGCAGGGACCGTAGTCGGGACCAATGGCAATGGGGAGGCATTGGAGACCAGCGATGGCACTGGAAAGGTGTTGGGGAAAAGTGGCAGTGGTGGGGAGGTGGCAGGGACTGGCAAAGGTGGTGGGGAGGTGATGGGATGGGCAATGGCAGTGGGGTGTTGTCAGGGACTGGTGATGGTGGTGGGGAGGTGTCGGGGACCAGCGATGGTGGTGGGGAGGTGTCAGGGACTGGCAATGGTGGTGAGGAGGTGTTAGAGACCAGTAACAGTATTGGGGAGGTATCAGGGAGTGGCAATGGTGGTGGGGAGGTGATGGGGACTGGCAATGGTGGTAGGGAGGTGTCAGGGACTGGCGACAGTGCTAGGGAAGTGTTAGGGACTAGTGACGACTGATGCCACTGCGCTGTTTTTGTTTTTTTGGTTTTGTTCCAATAACTGAAAAAAATCCAATAACTGAAAACCACCCGGTTTCAAATGTTTTGCACACAGGGAAACGTACTGTATGAATAAAGGGATGGTGTGGGAGGGAAGGCTTTAGATAATTGGATCGTGGGACTATTTCTAGGGAAGTTGGGATGTAGATAGCAGAAGGAGCTGTACCTGACTCACAATGATTCCAGTTCCTTGCAGGTGAGGAGGATTTAAACTAATTGACAAGGTTATAAAGTAGATGTACATTGTGAGGGGTGGTGGCCTATTAAATCAAATACTGAAGTAAAACCAAGGAGACAAAACAAACAGCGCACATAACAAGAGACCATTTCAATCCGAAATGTCAACAATTCCTTCTTCCCTCCCACAGCTGCTGGGCGACCAACTGAATTCCTCTAGCAGAATGGGCCATTCAAAAAAGGTAATCACCTTGCTAGGATTATAGTACAAATTTCCATGGTTTACACTGATAGGGGATTTCACTTTCCCCACTATTAACTGGGATCACCTTAATGTGAACGGCTTCAGAGGTGGTGGAACTTATGAAGTGCTTCCAGTGGAGGTTTTGAAAACAATATGTGGATTGTCCTACCAGGCAAAGGGCAATGCTGGCCCTAATTTTAATAATTGAAGCGAGGCAAGTGGTTGAAAAGTGTCTAGCTGAATATTTTTGGGGGTCATGAGAATAACTCTAACTTTCAGGGTGGTAGAGGAAGGTAATTAGAGTGGTCCAGAAATTAGGATCTTTAATTGGGGAAACATTGATCTCAATATCATAAGAACATAAGAACATAAAAAAATAGGAGCAGGAGAAGGTCATCAGTCCATGAAGCCTGCTCTGCCATTCAACGAGATTAAGGCTGATCTAATGATAGTCTCATCGCCACCTACCTACCTTTTCCTCATATTCTTTAATCCCTTTACTATGCAAAAATCTATTGAATTTTTAAAATATATTTGTTGAGTATGCCTCCACTGCTTCAATGGGCAGCGAATTTCACAGATTCACCACCCTCTGGGAAAAGAAGTTCTTTCTCATCTCTGTCTTAAATCTACTACCCTGAATTTTGAGGCTATGTCCCCTAGTTATGGTCTCTTCAACCAAGGGAAACAACTTACCTAACTCTATCATATCTATGCCTTTCATAACTTTATATGTGTTTATAAGATTTCCTCTCACTCTTCTAAATTCCAGTAAGCACAGTCCCAGAGACTCAATCTCTCCTCACGGGCGAACCTGCTCGTCTCTGGAATCAATCTGGTGAACCTCCTCTGCACAGCTTCTAAAGCTAATGCATTTTTCCTCAAATAAGGAGATCAGAAGTGCATGCAGTATTCAAGATGTGGCCTCATCAGTACCTTGTACAGTTGGAGCATACCTTCTTTGCTCTTAAATTCCATCCCTCTAGCAAAGGCCAACATTCCACTTGCCTTCTTGATAGCCTGCAGCACTTGCACAGCAGCATGGTGCAATCGCTTACCATTTAAATATCTATTTTTCCTTCCAAAGCTGATAACCTCACATTTGGCAACATTGTACTCCATCTGCCAGACCTTTGACTACTCATTACAAACCTATCTATATCTCTCTGCAGACTCTCCAAATCTTCTGCACAATTTACTTTTGCTCTCAATTTAGTATCGTCAGCAAAAAACTTAGAAAAAAATACACTCTGTCCCCTCCTCCAGATCGTTTATGTATATCATGAAAATTTGCAGGCTCATCACCAAACCCTGCAACACACTGCTCACCATTGATTGCCAACCAGAAAAAAAAACACTCCAGTATCCCAACTCTCTGCTTTCTATTGGTTAACCAAGCCTCTATTTATGCTAATACATCACCCCCAACTCTTAGCATCCTTATCTTCTTTATAAGTTTCTTTAATGTGGCACCTTATCGATGCCTTCTGTAAATCCAGGTTTATCTGCTCCCTCTATCTACTGTGCTCATTATAACCTCAAACATAAAATAAGACCTGAAAAAAGTTGAATGGAAACTCATTCTTATGGGTAAATCTATATCCAACAAGTGTAAGTGCTTTAAATGTGAAACAAAGAGAGTTCATGGGAATTGTTCATGTAAGAGTGAAAGGTAAGGAAGGCCAAAAAGCCCTGGAAATCAAAGGGGATTAAGGGTTATCTAAAGGGAAAAATGGAAGGATATGCCAAACATGAAATTATTATAATAAGCAAGGCATTTCATGAACATAGAATATTTGAGGGTGGGGGGTATGTAAAAAGGAGCGTGGTCGGGCAACAAGGGGATACAAAATATTAATAGCAGTCAAAAGGAAAGAAAATTCCAAGGCATTTTATAAACATATCGGCAGCAAGAGGGGAACCAGGGGAAAAAATAGGAGATAATAAGTAATCTATGTAGGGAGCCAGATAACATGGTTAAGATCTCACATGTATTCACAAAGGAAAATGGCATTGTATTAGCAGATTTCAGGAAGGGGAGGAGGATTGCCTAGAACAGTGATTCTCAATCTTTCTCTTTCTACTTACATACCACTTTAAGTAATCCCTATGCCATCAGTGCTCTGTGATTAGTAAGGGATTGATTCTTTGGCTTGGCTTCGCGGACGAAGATTTATGGAGGGGTATGTCCACGTCTGCAGCAAGCTTGTTGGTGACTGACAAGTCCGATGCGGGACTGTCAGGCACGGTTGCAGCGGTTGCAAGGGAAAATTGGTTGGTTGGGGTTGGGTGTTGGGTTTTTCCTCCTTTGTCTTTAGTTAATGAGGTGGGCTCTGCGGTCTTCTTCAAAGGAGGTTGCAGCCCGCCAAACTGTGAGGTGCCAAAATGCATGGTTGGAGGCGATATCAGCCCACTGGGGGTGGTCAATGTGGCAGGCACCAAGAGATTTCTTTAAGCAGTCCTTGTACCTCTTCTTTGGTGCACCTCTGTCTCGGTGGACAGTGGAGAGCTCGCCATATAACACGATCTTGGGAAGGCGATGGTCCTCCATTCTGGAGACGTGACCCACCCAGCACAGTAGGGTCTTCAGCAGCGTGGATTCGAAGCTTGCGGATTCTGCCAGCTCGAGTACTTCGATGTTGGTGGTGAAGTCATTCCAATGAATGTTGAGGATGGAGTGGAGACTGTGTTGATGGAAGCGTTCTAGGAGCCATAGGTGATGCTGGTAGAGGACCCATGATTCAGAGCCGAACAGGAGTGTGGGTATGACAACGGCTCTGTACTCGCTGATCTTTGTGTGTTTCTTCAGGTGATTGTTTTTCCAGAATCTTTTGTGTAGTCTTCCAAAGGCTTCCAAGTTGCCCATTCAGAGCCAGCTCTCCAGCGCATGACGTCCTGTTTTGCAGAAACTGCCAAAATGTTTGGCCTGGAAGTCAGCCTGAAGACAACTGAGGTCCTCCATCAGCCAGCTCCCCACCATGACTACCAGCCCCTCCCACATCTCCATCGGGCACACAGAACTCAAAACAGTCAACCAGTTTACCTTCCTTGGCTGCACCATTTCATCTGATGCAAGGATCAACAAAGAGATAGACAACAGACTCGCAAAGGGATTGATTAAAGTGGTATGAAAGTGGAAAGGGAAGGTTGAGAACCATTGCTCTAGACCCAGTTGTTACTGAAATATTTTGCTTGAGAAAAATTGTCATTGGCCCATTTCCTTATGAAACTGTGCACACAATGAGTCAATTAGGGACAATTAAAACAGTGGTTTTCAACCTTTTTCTTTCCACCCACATACCACCTTAAGCAATCCTTTATTAATCACAGAGTCCCTATGGCATAAGGAATACTTAAAGTGGTATGTGAGTGGAAAGATAAAAGGTTGAGACCCACTGCCCTAGAGCCTATTAACATGGAAAAGGACATATTAGATAGTGAGCACATTTCTGGAAAAATCTCAAGGCCTAATTAGATGTATCCAAGGATGCTATGGGAGCTAAAAGTGGGATATTATTGAGGCTTTGCAAGAGATATTTAAATCTTCACTAGCCAGAGTTTAGATGCCAGATGACAGGAGGACAACAACTTAGGTACTTTTATTCAGGAAGAGTAGCCGCGATAAATCTGGTAATTGTAGTCAATGAGTGTTAGGGAAGTTATTGGAAACATTCTTAAGGGTAGGTTTAATTTATCTTTAGAAAGGCAGAGATTGATCAGGGACAGTCACTACAACTTTGCTGGTAGGAGGTCTTGTTTGACCAATTTGCTTTTTTAAGAAAAATACATTAAAAAAAACACAGTACGATTTTCCATGTTTCTGTGACAGGTTTTTGTGGAATAGCCATTCTATGAATCTACCATTTGTGATTTTTTTCCAACATTTGATGGTTCAAGTTAATAAAATTAAGTAGTTCTTTGGGGAAAGTTCACTTCAGAACATGCCATTCACCAACTGATGATCTCCTGTCAGAATTCTAAGTAACCATCTTCCCACTATAGGATTCAGCTGTATTTTTGAAAAAAAACACCATCCAATCTTCAAACTTCCTGAATCTATTCCAACAGGTATACACAGAGAGCAATATCCCCTTGATATTGCTGTTGGGGATGTCTGACACGATTGATTCAGATTTTTCAAGCATCATATATCCCTTCATAAATTTTCCTTTCCTTTTTTTATGTCTGGAAAGCTTTAACTTATTTTCACCTCTCAACAATAGAATTTAGCCTATTGCTCATCTTTTAATATCCCCTCGGACCCCGTTCACTCTAAATGATGAACTGTCCCTATTTCAAAGAAGAGGCAGAGATTTATAAACTCTCTTCAACGAAAGTCTTGAAAAAGAACAAATTATCCAGTAATTACTGTTCATTGGAGTGGATATGTGTTCAAATCAACTGCTGCATGTCCCATATTAAAACAGTACCTGCAGCTTCAAAGTATTTCATTGGATATAAAGTATTTTTCAGCATTCAAATATTTATGAATGAGCCAAGAGTTTGGACAATGCACTATATAGTATAATTATTTACCCTTCAACAATTAAAAGCTTATGTACAATGCTTGTAGGTTAATGGGTGTATTTGGGTGGCATTGGCTCATGGCCAGAAGGGCCCATTACTGTCTTAAATGTCTCAATGTATAAATTTAAATTAACATGATTTGTTGTGTAAGATAAATGTGTCTCAGTGAGCAATTGTCTATTTTGGACCGGCGTATCAAATTCTAAGGACCAATCAAAACAAATGTGCTAGTTTTTGCCACAAGTCACACTAACTTAGTACCATTGACATGGATAAATGTAGCTATCTCTGCAATGCAATAAAAAGTTCATTTTAAAACACTTAGATTTACTGGCAGCATGCTGAGAGAGAGAGAAAAAAATGAATTCTAGTTCTATGCTGGAAGGACAGAGGTTTCTTTCATCTTAAGTTAAGAGTTCATATCAAAGTTATCAATAACTGTGATGAAAAGTGGTTCTGACATCTTGAAGCAGCTGCTATCAAAATAAGCCTCGCAGAAGTGAAAGCCTATCTCACATTAAAGGAAGCATTTGATCATCCCTTATTTATAGCTGACGAGAAGTTCCCTCTATTGTGTTACGCCAGATGAGCAAATACAAGGTGGGAAACAAAAACAAAAAAGGAAATCCTCCTTAGCACAGCCTCATGAAGAATCCCTTTAATTTTCAGTCTTGCAGGGTAATGGCTTTCAAATTTTACCAGGAAAACAGTTGGCCATTGTCTGACAACCATCACTTTAACCACAACTGTCAATGAAAGGTGTGTTCTGTGCATTAGGTTTTCAATTGATGATCATTTACATGCCTAAGACATCATCATGCCATGCCGAAAAGATCTTTCAAAAAGAGGAGCATCCCATTACACAGGAAGGCTAAAACATGCTTTAACCTGTAGCCTTTAGCACCTTATTCCTCCTCGCTATTGAAACACAATGTGGGAAAGTTTACAGTCATGCATTTTGGCAGAAGAAATAGATGGGCAGACTATTATTTGGATGGGGAGAAAATTCAAAATTCAGAGGTGCAAAAGGGTTTGGGAGTCCTCGTGCAAGATACCCTAAAAGTTAATCTCCAGGTTGAGTCAGAGGTGAAGAAGGCAAAATGCAATGTTGCCATTCATTTCTCGAGAAGAGCATATAAGAGCAGGGATGTAATGGTGAGACTCTGTAAAGCACTGGTGAGAACTCACTTGCAGTTTTGGGTGACATATTTGAGAAAAAGCATGCTGGCATTTGGAGAGGGTTCAGAGATGATTTATTGAAATGATACTAGGAAGGAAAGGGTTAGTATATGATAAACAAATGCCGGCTCTTGGACTGTATGTGTTGGAGTATAGAAGGATAATGGGGGGCGGGGGGCCTTATAGAGGCATTTTGAATGCTGAAAGGCCTGGACAGAGTAGATGTGGCAAGGATATTTCCCGTGGTAGGGGAGACTAGGATAAGAGTGCACATCTTCAGGACAAAGATGCGGAACAATTTATTTAGTCAGACGGTCATGAGTCTGTGCTACATGTTGCTTCAGGCAGTTGTGGAAGCGAGGCTGTTAGGTATATTTAAGGCAGAGATTGATGAGTCAAGGCCTCAAGGGTTATGGGAAGAAAACCGGGGAATAGAGCTGAGTGGGAGGATGAATCACCTCATGATTAGACTTGATGGACCAATGGGCCTAATTCGGCTCCTGTACCTTGTGAAACATCAGTTTCTCGTAGGGTCAATATAATATGACTTTTATGAGCCGTCTTGTTTAGTATCAGGTAGTTGTCAGATAGTGACTGAAGTTTGAAACTTGTTCACAATCGCTAAACTACATGAGGAAACCAAAACTAAATACAGGTACAAAGCTTCATTTGAGTCTTTCCAAAGACCTTTTTGTAAGTATTTATATATTTCATAGATGGTATTAATCGATAATTGATAATGATAATGTTTATCATCATAAACACGTTCAAAGTGCACATGTAATGAAATTCTTACTGGCTATAGCCAAACAGGTATGCAAGATACATTAATCATAACATTAAATTATCTCAGTATGCAAAAAGATAATAAATATTGTTGGTCGGGAAGAAATTCAAAACAGTGAACTGAAGTGAGCTAAGGACAGGGGAATCAGAGAAACATAATGCATTTGTTCTTTGCCACTGGGATTCCATAATTCCCCATCTACGCTTTACCAATAATTAAAGGAAGGGTTAAAATGCTTCTCAAAACTTAAATATTTAGTGCAATATGGGGATATTTAATTCCATCAATGGAAACTAAGCATTATCTCTAAACATTATCAGCTCTTAAGTAAAACACGATACAGGGAGTCCCTAGGTTACGAACAAGATCTGCTCCTACATCTGTCTTTAAGTAGAACTTTTAGATAAGCAGGAACAGTTTTTTTTTATTCAAATAATTTTGTTTTTGAAACTTTAGCTAAAGTGTTGGACTTAGATTTTCAGCCAAACTTATCCATAGCTATTTTTGGGATCAGGCTTTGCACCTGTTTCAGCCCAAAGGATAGTAGCCCTTTCAACATTGATGGCAAGGACAGCTATATTGCTTACAATGGTTTACATCTACTTTACTTCAATGGTTTCCCTCCATTATGTCATGCTTAGATTTAGAAAAAATTAGAAGTCGGACATTTGATACTACCTTTAATTTAAAAAAAAACCTGGCAACCATTTCTTCAGTATTTTCACATGAGTCAAACTAATGAATAAAATTGAACCAATTCCAGTCCGTTTTGGGTTTTTTTCCCCCTCTTCAATTGTGTTGTGTTTAATCAGGAAGAATCTCTTTTCTACTTCAAAATTACTCTCAGAATGGATTGACCAATTGTTTTTATTTTCTTGGGTTTTCTCCTTTTTTTTAATCTTTATTTTCATTTAAGTTCAGTTTTTTTATTGTGTACATTAACTTTTTATTTCTTTACTCAATGTAACTAACAATATATGGAAATGTTGAATTAATTTGAATGTACTTGATTGTTATATTCAAGGACAATTGAAAATTACTTTTTTTCATGTTTTTTGTATATTATTCTGTTATTTTTTCCTTTTTTGTGGAAAATTAATAAAAAGATTAAAAAAGAAGAAAAAATGTCAGAACAGGTACACATGGTTCTTATTTAGCATCAGTTAGTCAAATGTTTGTCTTAGTACTATTAAAAAAAATTAAAGAAATAGTTCTTAAAACAATTTAGATTAAAAAAAAGAAAAAAGATCATGATTATAAGTTAACACTTACTCTCCAATGTCTTGCAAACCGAAAGGGGTATTAATGAGGTAACATTATGCCCATGTACAAATGGGGTGCATGCGCGAATTGGGGGCACAATTTGTTCATAAGTACAAGTTGTCTGTAAGTCAGACGTTCGTAACCTAGAGACTCCCTGAGTTAACACAACACACCCCCATCCAATTACTAAAAACACAGAACTGCTGAAGGGACTCAGCAGGTAATGCAGTGTCCATAGGAGTTAAAGATATAAAACCAAAAGAACAGCTCAGGCCTAAAACATTGGTTATACAGTAAAACCCCTGGTATCCAGCACAGATGCGGATTGGTAGATGCCAGATTAGTGAAATTTCAGTTGCTTGAGATGGAATGTTGCATGATTAGTGATCTAACAAGTGAGGCATGTCAATTTTAAACTTGTATTTTTTACCTATTTATTTTCTGCAATTTTTTTGCCAGTTGCTTGAATTCCTTAATTTCCATGATCTTATGAGGCTCTTCAGCCTAACTTGCCCAAGACAACCAAAACATCCCAACTGCCTGAGTTTGGTCCATATCCCTCGAAATGAAGCATTCCTTCTTTCTTTCCTTTTCATTCTTTTTATTAATCATACTATAGGTAAATAATACATGAGGAGAATAGGAGTACATAATCAAAAAGGAAAAAAAATACTATATGGCATCATATGATATAACATATTGTATTGCACCCCAATTAACTAATATGTTCTCATCTCAAACTGAAATCTTCACAAAAAGAAAAAAATATCGTATTATAAAATCATTTGATCTTCACCAACAAAGAGAAATGAAATAAAATTAAATATAATCAGGAATGAAAAATAATTATACTAAGTCATGTGGAAGTAATTTAGAAAAGATTACAAAGTTTCTTCTAATTTAACAGAAATATCCAATGTATGATTCCTAACTTTCTCTAAACTTAAACATGACATAATTTGAGAGAGTAGTGGATTAGAATCTTTCCACTTAAATAAAATAGCTCTTCTATCCAAAATGTAGAAAAGGCTACAACCCGATGTGTGGAAGTGGGAACTCATCCCATTTCTGGAAGTAGAATTCCAAAAAGAGCATTCAGTGGGTTAGGTTGCAAACTGATGTCCAGTACAGCTGACAAAGTCTTAAAAATATCTATCCAATACCTCTCAAACATAGGGGATGACTAAAACATACAAGTTAGAGAAGCCACTTCTGATTTATATTTATCACAAATAAGACTAACATTAGAAAAAAGATATGGGCCAATTTGTCTTTCGACATATGACCCCGATGTACCACATTAATCTGAATCAAAGAATGATGAGCACATAATGAAGAGGTATTAGCCCATCCAGAAATCTTCTCCCATAATTCTTCTGGAAGATGTTCCTCTTCCCTGACCCTTTTAATTTTGTTGTTAGAATTTGATTGTAGTTTTAATAACTCATTATAAATGTTTCCTATTAAACCCTTAAGAGAAGGGTTCAAATTAAAAAAAAGTATCAATCAAATTCGATTGGTACAATTTTGGAAAGTTAGGCAGTAAAGCGTTCAGAATATTTCTAATTTGGAAGTATCTAAAAGATGTGAGTTAGGTATATTATATTTATTGGATAATTGTTCAAAAGACATGAAGCTACCACTTTAAACAAATCTGAAAAAGAGACGATTTCTTTAACTTCCCAAGAAGAGAAGGCTTGATCAATTATAGATGGTCGAAAAAAAAAAATTAAGAGGAATGGTGCTAGATAGATAAAATAAAAATTCTCAAGTCAAGGAACTTCTAAAGTTGAAAGCAATTTTGTAGAGCATGTTTAAATATTGGGTTGATCTTGGAAAGTGTAAAAAGAAGAGTTGCTCCCAATAAAGAGGCGACTGAATACCTCAGCACACAATTCAACTCCAAACCTACCCAATAAGGGTGTTCAAATTTATCAGAATAGTAGATCCTGAAAACAATATAGTGGATGTTAACTAGCCAGTAATAGAGACTAAGATTAGGTAAAGCCATACCACCATCTTTCTTTAATTTCAGCAGATGGAATTTACTCAATCTGGCATTCTTTTTATTCCAAATATAAGATATTTTAGAATCAATATTATCAAAAAAGGATTTTGGAATAAAAACTTGGATTGCTTGAAATAAATACTAAATGTTTCTTAAACATTGCATTGCATTTGTATCTGCTTTGATTACCCCCTCTGGCATCCCATTCCATACACTCACCATCTCTGTAAAATAGTTACCCCTCAGGCACCCATTTAACCTATGACTTCTCAACTTAGACCTGTGTCCTCTGGCTACTCATTCACCCAATCAATTCCTCTCCTGATTTTGTATCTTCATGAGATCACCCTTCATCTGCTTCCACTCAAAGAAATAAAGCCTGCTCATCCTCTCCCGACAGCTCAGGTCCCGTAACCTGTTAACATCCTCATGAATCTTCTCTTCACTGCCCCCAGCTTGACAACATTCTTGCTGATATGTCTGTCCATGGTTTAATGCATTGCCGGAGTGAGACCACCCGCAAATTGGAGGAACAACATCTTATATTCTGTCTGGGCACCTGCCAACCTGATGGCATTAACATTGACTTCTCTGGTTTCCGTTCATCCCCAAACCTCCTTCCCTTACCCCATCTATCCTTTTCTCCAGCTCTGTCTCTCTCTCTCTTCCCTTTTCCCTCAGCTCTGCATTCACAGTCAAACCCCCTCTTCCCCTATTAATTTTCATCTTTCCTCTCTCCTGACATCCTACCCATATCCTTTTGTCTGTTGGTCTGTACTCCTCCCCCTACCTTTTGTTTCCTTTTCCCCAGTTTTTTTAATTCAGGCACCTGCCTGTTTTTTATTCTTAACTTGAAGAAGGGCTCACTCCTCCAGAATTGTTCTTTTTTTACTATAATCGCCGACATCTTAGCCATCAGTTCAATGCCCAGTGTATCTTGACACTTATTGCTAATATCAATGTAATTTCTCTTTCTTTCTTAATTTGAATTGTATTGTTTATTGTTACATGAATCGAGATACATTAAAAAGCTTTGCTTTACATGCTGTCCACGCATGCAGCAGATAGTGTCATATATAAATAAACACAGGGACAGTGTGTAGCAACAATGCAGTAAGACAAAGTGGGGGGGGGGGGGGGTCATGGTTAGTGTAGTGGTTAGTGCAACACTATTACAGTGCCAGCAACCTGAGTTCAAATCTGGCACTATCTGTAAAGAGTTTGCATGTTCTCCCGTGTCTGAGTGGGTTTTCCCCAGGGCTCTGGTTTCCTCCCACCATTCAAAACATAGTGGGGGTTGGAGGTCAATTGGGTGAAATGGGCGGTACAGGCTTGTGCACTAAAATGGCCTTTTAACATACTACATATCTAAATTTTAAAAAAATCTAAATTAAAATGCAAGTTCATCGAAAAGTACAGTTAAATCAATGCACAGGTATCATCTTTTCCGAGTGAGAGGTCCATTTAAGTGTCTGATAGCAGCAGGAAGTAAACTGTCCTTGAACATGGAAGTTTGTGCTTACAAACTGCCCCACAGAATGGGTGGAGAAGAGTATGTCCAGGGTGGGATGAGTCTTTTAATATATGGGCATCTTTCCCAAGACACTGGTTGCTGTAGGTGGAGTCAATTGAGGGGAGGTTTGTTTGTGCGATGGCCTGAGATTTGTTCACAAGTCTCTGCAATTTTGTGCAGTCTTGAGCAGAGCATTCCCATATCAAGCTGTGACATATCTGGACAAGATACTTTCCATAGTGCATCTGTCAATATTGGTAAGAAGTCTCAGGGATATGCCAAATTTTCTCAGGTTTCTATTCTGTAATATTAAGGATTCTTCATTAGAGTGATAAAAATGCATGAAAAACTTTATAAATCAAGGGATTATCACAAAGAAATCAATTGCATTGTAACGAATGTTTGTAAGTCAAACCTTTGGAAATAAAGGGATTCCTGCACTTCAAAATCCTTTTCAATCCCTTGAGCTCTGGATCTTCTTCAACATGGACACATGGCCTCTTTCTGTGATATCCTCCATCAATGGCAGCAAAATTTTCCCAAATTCCTTCCCCCTTCTCTTTCTCCTTTTAAAAACCCACTTCAAAAACATTATCTTTGACCCAGTTGACAGTTTCTGATTTTCTAACATCATTTATCCACATTTCACTTTTCCAGTTCTGAGGCATCTTAGATTAGTTCCCACATTAAAGCTGCAATGTGCTTGCAAGCTCAAATTTCTGCCTAACTTGACATTCTCAACGGAAAGCAAGAACAAGGCTAATGCCTACAACTTCCAAAATTCTATTCACATATGCTTCAGAGTGCAGGATAACAGTTGATTCAAAAGGCAAAACAATCTTAAGAAAGGAAATTTATAGAATTAAATGATTAGATGAACTGATTGACCACATGATGGAATGTGGCATGCAGTGAGTTGGTTTATGCAATAAACATTGGATTTAACACATGTAATGGAATCCAGATATAGCCAGCAGCATATTTGCAATTAATTGATGAGCAGTGAATTTGAAATCGAGAAAAACAATCTCCTTCCCATGTGTTACATTTTATGGAAATATAGAATGATACACTTATCTGACGGTGGCTGTTTTAACAAGTTATCCACAAATATGCCATCTTTAATCATTTTCAGCTGGAATGTTCTCAGATCCGAGATCTTTCTGTTGTTGCAACTTCAGAGGGAATGGCAGAATCCCCAAGGTCTATTTTAACTCTCAGCTGATTTCCGGAGAAATCAGTTATGTTACAGGATCCATGACAGATATTACCAACCCCCCTTCCCTTCTCTTCATGAGTGTACTTGCAGTTCACATCTTTAAATGAAGGTGAAGTGGGCTGAAGGAAGCTATTAAGGTGGCAAATTGGTGCCAATGGAGATTGTTCCTCAGTGTGCACAAGGAATAGTGATGAGAATCCAGTACAGGGAAAGCCTAAACTTGGGACAATGAGAGGCGTTCTCCTATTTCTTCCAACCTAAGAAAGATGTGATTAACTTATTTTTCAAAGCTTTGTTCATATCACAACCTTCCTGATTATGGTCAGAAAGTTGTCATTGCATCCCTGTTGGTACCAGAATTTCATTCATGATCCTGAGCTTCAAACGATGGCAAAATTCAACCTTCCATCATCTAGACAGTTTAGCCAAGTAAAGGTAAGGTCCAGCTGGGTCTAGGCTAGTGGTTTTCAAATTGTCCCCCTAAACTCACATTCTACCTTAAGTAATCCCTATGCAATAAGTGCTCTGTGATTGGTAAGGGATTGCTTAAGGTGGTAAGCACCACTGCAGAACTCTGCATGAGTCCAAACCACTTTCTATCTCATCTGCAGCTGTTTAGTTTTGAGGCAATAGAGTTCCCTTCCCAGGCACCTTTCTCATAGTCATTAAGGTGTATTTTGAGTTATATATGCACACTCATTCTGAAGTTATGCTTCAGGAAAGCAGTTTGGAATATTCTCCTGCATTTAGGCATGACATAAATGCAGGTTGTGATGTTTAGCAATGGAATGCTACACTAACCAAAGAACTTTAGAAGTTCTTTGACTTGAGAATTTTTATTTTATCTATTTAGCACCATTCCTCTTAATTTTTTTTTTGACCATCTATAATTAATCAAGCCTTCTCTTCTTGGGAAGTTAAAGAAATCGTCTCTTTTTCAGATTTGTTTAAAGTGGTAGCTTCATGTCTTTTGAACAATTATCCAATAAATATAATATACCTAACTCACATCTCTTAGATACTTCCAAATCAGAAATTTTCTGAACGCTTTACTGCCTAACTTTCCAATATTGTACCAATCGAATTTGATTGATACTTTTTTTTAATTTGAACCCTTCTCTTAAGAGTTTAACATTCCAAGTTGCTAAACTGTTGAATTCTCTGACTTTCTGAATGAAAATGAAATAAAGCGATCTAATTGGCTAACATGGATCGGCCCCTGTGAAAAGACAGCCATTTAAGGATCTTTCAGGATCTTTTTTGATGATTTCAATACTGTATCGTGATTAACACATTGTGCTGAAATAAAAATACAGAAATGATTTGTTCCATACTAGTTTTGGAATGTGTACTAAATCACAAGATAATTAGTTCCCTATATGTATCTATTCAAGAGATAAATGATTGTAGTGTGGTTAACCAAACACCACAAATGATTGTGTTTTTTCACCAATAATACATCAAAAACAAGCATAACGGCTCTTTAATTAGCAATCAGAAATTAAGCATCTGTTATGATTTAATACTGTTGCCAAAACCTTGTAAGTAATGTCATAAATACACAGTTCTCCTAACAAGTTTCACTCATTAGAATTTTTATTGCTTTTGGCATTAAGAATTTAAAAAGTCATTATCTCAAAATAGATATTGTTATATATTTGAACATGCCAGTAAAATATCAATGTGTTATCAACATATCATACTATTAGCCAGGTACTAAGGAACCATGCATCATTATACATCTGTCATACATAAAAAAGTTGGAGATAAATTCACATCTCAAAGAGTAAAGAACATTTCAACAATCTTCAAAGTGTTTGAAGCAAAAGAAAATTAACCATTGTGACATCTTACCCTTTTATGAAGAAACATTTATTGGGAAGGTCTATTCATTTTGAACTGATTCGAATGGGATCTGGGTTCAGGAAGAATGCAACTTGGATGATGCGATAGGAAGCCTTTTATTTGTGTTTGCAAAATGATACAAAATAGGAAAATTCAAAGCATTAAGTTGCAAAGAAACATTAATAAAACTAAGCAAATCAACAAATCAACAAAAATTAATTTCAATATACACAAAAGTGAAATAATTACTAGCCTCCACTGTGATGAAATGCTTTGAGAGGGTGGTCATGGCCAGAATTAACACGTACCTGAGTAAAGATCTGGACCCCCTCCAATTTGCCTATTGTCACAGTTGCTCCACAGAAGATGCAATATTGCTGGCTCTCCGCTCGGCTCTGGATCACCTCAAAAACAGCAATTCATACATACAGCAGTTCTTCATCGACTGCAGCTTGGCATTCAATACAATTATTCCCTCAATCCTGGTCAAGAAGCCTCTGTACCAACCCTCCCCCACCCACCTGCCCCATCTGCAACTGGATTCTCTTTGGAAGACCACAGTCAGTATGAATTGGAAACAATGTCTTATCCTCCTCACTAATGATCAACACAGGTGCACACCAAGGATGCGTGCTTAGCCCACTGCTCTACTCGTAATACACCCACGATTGCGTGGACAGGCACAATTCAATTGCCATCTATAAGTCTGCCGATAACACACAGTTGTCGGCAGAACCACAAACAGCAATGAGGAAGCGTACAGGAGGGAGATAGATCAGCTCGTGGAATGATGTAACGACAACAACCTTGTACTTAATGTCAGCAAAACTAAGGACATTATTGTGGACTTTAGGAGGCAGTCAGGGAAACACGACCCAGTCCTCATTGAGAGCTCAGCAGTGGAAAGGTTCAAGAAATTCAAATTCCTGGGCGTCAACATCTCTGAGGATCTGTCCTGAAGCCTCCACGTTAATGCAATCACAAAGAGGTCTCGCCAGTGGCTATACTTTGTGAGGTATCCTAGGAGATTCGGTACGTCACTGAAGATTCTCGTAAATTTCTACAGGTGTACCGTGGAGAACATTCTGGCGGTTCACATCACTGCCTGGTACAGAGGCATGAACTCTCAGGACAAATCAACTCCAGAGGGTTGTTAACTCAGCCTACAACATTACAGGCACAAGACTTCACTCCATTGAGGACATCTACATGAGGCGGTGTCTTAAAAAACCAGTCTCTATCCTTAATGACTCCATCGCCCAGGCCATACTCTCTTCACTCTGCTGCCATAGGGGAAAAGGTACAGGAGCCTAAAGATGAGCACTCAGCGGCACAAAGACAATGTTGTCCCCATTGCTATCAGATTCCTGAATAATCAATGAACCAAAGACACTGCCTTTGTTTTCATGCTCTGCTATTGTTATCATTATTTTATTTTATTTTTTACAGTAAAGTCATAAGATGGTTATAATATGTATGTTTGCTCTATGATGCTGCCACGAAACACCAAATGTTGTGATTTATCCCTGACAATAAATCCTGATTCTGATTCTTTAAAGTGGATAGAAAAATGTAAAGCTAGAGATGGAGTAAAAGTTCAAAGAGACTTCAGGGTCCACAAATGTATCTCATTAAAATACCACAAACCATTTCATATATTAAGCAAAATGCTAATGGAATGCTGTTCTATTTATTGAACTGGAGTTTCCCAACAGTATGGTAATAATATTGTATCTTCAGCATTAATATGAGGAGATGAAAACTTATTTGCCTGAAAAATTGATCAGCATGTTATTTATCGAATGGAAATGGAAATGTTACTTTATTACATCTGTCTGTATAGATTCATTTTTGGAAGGAGAGACACACATTAACAATTTTTGTCCTTTTCTGTCAAAATGTGATATTCGAGATTTTTACACTGAAATCCATGACATTGCCATAAGGAAGACTGGCATTAAGCTGGCTTGGTCATTTACATTGAACTGAACAAAATGCCGGGTCTGTGTTTCTTTCTACACAGCAAGCCGGCTTTCCGGAAGTAAAAGAGGTGGGACGTGTAACACATCAGTTTCGGTGTCTGCATCTAGTGTCGCATATATCAAATTTGACAGCATGTTAGACCCATTTTATTTCCCAAAAAATGGCTCAAAAATATCCCCTCGGTCTTATATGTGAAGCTGAAATTAGGGTGAGCAATACTGACAGTGATTCTCATTGGTGCCTGGCTCTCTAGCATCACTGCAAACTATCGTTGGGGGCTGGTGGCAGGCTGTTGGGAGACTCTCCTGGCAGGTATCAGTCCCCACATTGGTCATTGGTGTGTTGAGGAAGTGTCAGGTTCAAGAGAGACAAGTCTGGACACAAGGGTTTCCAATCAAACATTACTTTTATTAGCACACAACAATTAATAGAAGACTGTGGGAAAATCATAGTGGGAATAAAACAAACACAAGCAAAATTTATAAAAGAGCGTGGGAAAATATGCACCCAATTTAATAAAATATACGTGCTGTTGTGGACCTTGTGCAATTTTATTTTTGACTGAGGACAGGACTGAACCTGCTGCAGGGGATTTGACAGCTGCTAGGAGCTGTAATAGCACTGGACTACCACTAGGGAGCATTGACAGTTGTCAAAGCATGAGAAGCACGCGCTTAAAATCCATGGGCTCACAAGAGAGCAAGGCTGCGGCTGTTAATCTCTTTCCACCAATGGGGAGAGCTGGAGAGAGCGCTGGGCAGTTAAAAAAGCCCAGTGCGCTGGTTTTGAGAGGTGAATCAGTGGATTGGACTTCAGGCCATCAGACAGTCGATCTGACTCTTCATGTTCACCCAGCAGCTTCAGCAAGCTATAAGCTGAGTTGCTTTGTTCACAGGTGCTAGCACTGCCACCTGGAGCTGTATGTCAATGTGCTCATCCAATAGTTTCAGTGGAAAAAGGAAGGCTGAGCTACTTTGCCCATGGGTGTCAGCACTATTGTCCTGACAGCAGTTTGAGGAACTCTGATACTCAGAGTGTGTGTGGGACTCACCAGTGTCTCTCCCATCCCCTTTCAAGAGGAGGACTTTGTGTGGCAGGAGTCACAGGACCACTCAAGCCAGGGTGTCCAAAGGAAAGGACTTGTGTGACCGAAGGTCACTTGTTAAACCTTAAGAGGGCTTCAGAGGAGTGAACCTCATGTGGTGACTAGGAGGTCACTGTGAAAATTCCCAGGTGAAGGAAGTAAAGATGGTTGTTACCACATTCTAAACTTAAGCAAGTCTCCTGTTCCACTGACAGGGTTGAAAGTCTATAGGGACCACGGTCATCTGGATACAGCCTCAAACTAAAAAAAAACAGTGGATAAGGAAACAAATAATCTCAAGCCTTGTGACCAGATCTGTGAGCTGTTCCTTCTTGACTGACAGACTTGACATGACTGACTTGGGGGTTTTATTTTGGGAATTTTATTGATTGTTTAGGGCATTTGAGCTTGGACTGTAATGGTCTGGGTTTTTTTCCACATATGCTGTATAATAATCTTTTGTTTGTGTAGAGTTGCCATTAAGACTGGAGTTCGGGTGTTAAGTTTATCGGGTTAACTCTGTTGTTATTCTTTGGTTAGCACATTTTGTGCTAAACTTTACCAATTCGTTTATGAGTCTCTCAATTGCTGCTGGGGAGTGTAACAGTGCACAATCTAAAAAAACATATGCGCACAATTTATAAAAGGGTGTGGAAAAATCTACTGCAAGCATTGATCTATAGCAGTGGTTTTCAAACTTTTTCTTTCCACTTACATTATCCCTGTGCTCTGTGATTAGTAAGGGATTACTTCAGGTGGTTTGTGTGTGGGGGTTAAAAAAAAAGGTTGAGAACCACTGCTCTAGTCCCAATTGTTATTGAATTATTTTTTAAACATATTTTTATTGATTTTAATAAGGAGTTTATTATGGCCAGAATTAACACAATGAAATGATACAGAGAGTTAAACATAATTAATTAAACAATGCAATCAATATATCAAAATCAAATGTAAATTGTAAAACATATCCATTATTCATAATCCAGATAAATTTTTTAAAGGAACAAATAATAAAAAGGGGACAAAAAAAAGAGAAAAAAAAATAAATAAGGAAAAACAGAAGAAGAAAAAAACTCCCTACCCCTTCCTAACAGTGTTTCCCGATGATTAATATTGATCAAAAAACAAAAGGAGAAAAAATATAAGAAAAATAATATGGAAAAGACACAAGTCAGATAATTCAATTACATTGAAGTGAAATAATAAAGTAAGAAAATGAGTCATAAATGACCCCCAGAGTGTCTGAAATCTTATATCTGAATTAGTAACTGAATAACAAATCTTTTCCATCTTCAAACAAGACATGATGTCACATAACCATTGATCATGAGTAGGTGGGGCAGCATCCTTCCATTTTAGCAAAATCACGTGCCTCACCAAAAGAGAGGCAAAAGGAAATGGTGCCACTCTGAACCAGAGACAAAGAAGAATCATTCCCTCCCATTGTACCCAAGAGGGCCACCAAAGGGTTTGGTACCAAATCTGTATTAAAATTTGTAGAAAAAATGCAGAAAGCCTCTCTCCAGAAGTAGGACAAATCCTGAACATATCAATTAATGACACTTTCCCGCTCTTACACCTGTCATAGCAGGGACTCAAATCAGAGTAAAAGAGAGACAATAAAAGAAAAAGTGCTCTGTGTTACCACCTTAAATTGTAGTAAACAATGATGGGTGCATAACAAAGAGGTATTAACCAATTTTAGAATTATGTCCCAATCCACATCTGACGTAGTCAAATTTAGATCCTGTTCCCAAGCATTTTTAATTTTAACTAGTGAAGTCTGTTTCAAACATTACAATTTCTCATAAATAATAGATAATAAATCTTTACTAGAAGGCATTAAACAAAAAAATCATCTACAAAATATGATTCAGACTTTCTTGGAAAATCAGAAAATGTCAGATTTGCAATTATCTAAAAAACATGGAGTTCGAGGCAAGTTAAATTTAGCAAAAATCAGCTCAAATGTTGCAAAATATCCATGTGATAGTACAGATTCTATCACCAATGTGTATATGTACATATGCACAGATGGTAGTGTAGGATGACTGTGATTGGCTGAGAGTGTAGCCACACCTACTGGCAGGTCATAAAAGGTTGCTCCTAGCCAGACCAGGTCATTCTGGACTGGTCGACCTACTTGTGATATGCTTCAGTCTTTTAGTTAATAAAAGCCTTGGTTTGGATCAACAAGTCTTTGGCTCTTTCGACGTGCTCTACAATCCATCAATGAACAAATCCTTAAAACTTTGAATACCTTCTCCATAGCATCATGCAAAGAAGGTTAAAAAAAGTCATTAGATATAATAGGGCTTGAAAGAGAAAAATTATGAAATGCAAAATGTTTTTCAAAACTGTGCCCAAATTCTCACAGAATGTTTAACAATAGGATTATCTATTAACATAGTTGAAAGTGGAAGTGAAGAGCCAAGAAGTGCTAAATTAGAAAACATTTGGAGGGAATGCAGCTACATTGATACCATAATGGGCAGTCAGAACGATTATGAAAAAAAGACCAAAGCATAAGACATTATATATTGACTGCCCAATAATAAAATCTAAAGTTGGACTAAAATATTTAGCTTTGTGAAAATTGTTGTTGGCCCATTTCCTTTGGAGTTACAAAACCATGCACATAGCAAGTCAATTAGGTATGATTAAAACAGTGGTTTTCAAACTTCTTCTTTCTCACATACCACCTTAAGTAATTCCTTACTAATCACTGCTATCTATCGTTGGGATCTGGTGGTGGGCTGTGGGGAGAGGTGGGGAGAGAGTGGAGCAGTTGGCTTCAGACTGTTCAAAGTGAAGACAAGCCCACAGACCTGCTTGCTCACAGAGCAAGGTGACTAGAGACACCTGGGGACAGCTGAGAGCAGGACAGTGGGATCAATTTTGGGGCTGGTCTTTCATCACAATGTCACTCCCTAACATTAATTCAGGACAAATTAATATAAAAAAATCAGAATGGAAAGTTGCATATTTCACATTCTGCATGCAGAAAGGAGTACAGAAACAATTAGATGGAGTTAACATCTATAAACATGACGAATATTGGAACAGGCTACAGTGGGTGAAAAAACTGAAATATTTTTTTCAAATGACTATTTTCCTCATTTCAAAATGACAGTACACTGTATAATGTTAATGGCCCATTTAGTGAATAATATTTATCTAAACATATTTTTCACTGCAAAGGTTCATTCCTCTGGTTAACCTCAGCCTAAAACATGTTCACAAAATTGAAGCAGTTAATCCGATTACCCTTATAGAATAAGAATTCAAAATATTTGAAAATTCAATGACTTTTTGGAAAAGTCAATCAACTCATCTTCTCAGCAACTGCGAGATTTAGGCTGATGGCCTTGCCAAGCATGTTACTGATTTTCTTTGAATTTGCAAAAAGGGTCCCGTAAGGGTTTTAGTAAGATCCCTCTCCAATAAGGACAAACGTATTTCAGAATGCAACTAAAGCCAAGTAAGTCAGTGAGTGCAATTTAAATAATGCTGCAAAATTCACTTCTCTTCGAATTATGTCAAGCGGATCAATAAATATCACTCTTTTCTTCTTAGAATCTTTGGAGTTAGCTTACAACAATGAAACTTGCTGATAAAATCATGGGCATATTTATTTATGGAGGGAGAGTAATTAACAAACTCCCTAAAAGGCTAAACAAATCATCAAATATACAAACAAGATTTATGAATTTTACATCCTCATGCTTTATGGGCATTTGTGCAAGAAACTTTCCTCATTGTCTATACAAAGAACACAGAACAAAACCGTCTAAAAACAGTCCCTTCAGTTCAGGACATCGACGACGAACATGATGCCTTTCATTATTCTAAAGACTCATCCAACCTCAAGTAAAATACCTTTGGATCAAATCATCCTTGAGCAGTGGTCTCCTCATTTACATGTCTCTCCACCTCTCCCACCTTCATTATTATGCTATATACATGGTTGTATGAATTTTAGAGATAACCTGCAGACTACTCACTTCTCACTTAAACAAAACTTATCTGGTATCCAATCACCTCTTGGCCTCTTTCCAGCCCCACTCTCTTCCATGCTTGCTATCTCCCCTTCCTACTTTAGTCTCAATAATGTCTCCTGACCTGAAACATTCACTTACTATTCCCCAGAATGAATTCTGCCTAACTTGTTGAGTTCAGATTCAGATTTCAAATTTCATGACATCACAGACAACCCTGACATATTTTTTTCCCTGCAGGTCAGGTCTAATTACCAATTAATGGCAGTGCAAATAACTGTACTCAATGTAACATGTAAACAAATAAAGAAATGTAAACAAAGTGTGCAATACAGAGAGAAAGAAAAAAAAATCAATAAAATGCAAAGTAAGAGTCCTTAAATGAGTCTCTGATTGAGTTTGTTGTTGAGGAGTCTGATGGTGGAGGGGTAGCAGCTGTTCCTGAACATGATGGTGTGAGTCTTGTGGCTCATAGACCTCTTTCCTGATGCAAGCAGCAAGAATGGTGCTTGTACTAGGTGGTGTGGATCCAGCTTATCAGTGATTTATCTGAAATCATCCCTGCTACTCTTGTCTGAAGCTTTCCAGTAAAACAGCCCCATTTTATTAAAGTAACTTGAAAAGAGTTCAGAAACAATGAATTCCCCTCCAGTATCTGTTATGGCAGTGGACATAAATCAGTGGCACCTTATGTCCTGCCGCCAGCTCTGCTGGCTTTGCTTTCCTGGTCTGATGGACTCCCCTAGGTTTGTAATAGTTAGCATGATCTTGCACTGATTTCCCGACCTTGAGGCTGAAAAATCTGAGCCTGATCTTGTACTCGATTAAAAGTGGCACAAGTAACGTGGACCCTGTACAAATGAATAGGCAGTCAACTCCCAGGAAAAAAAAAGAAAATTCTTATTAAGCAGTTTAGTGATTTTAATTAATATGGTGCAAATGTGTGCTTTAGCAAATACGAATTTTGAAAGATTACTATTTAAATTTTTTTTAGCAATATTTAATTGTGTCTCAGATGGGGGATGAATATCGTATTGACAGCTTTGGCAACCCATAAATTTACAGGATGCAGCCTCACAACTCATCAAAGTGGTTGGGTATGTACAACTGAATAGCTGTGCTGAAGTAGCCCCTGTGCTCTGCTGGGCTAAGTCAACGTAGAAGGAGGTGGGATCCACACCAAAGCATCTGTTTGGTGTGCACTGGGACCGATAGCATGGCACAAGTCCAGCAGGTGAATAGAATAGACAAATGGAGAATTTCTCAAAATATTTTGAGTTAAGTCACCTTGTATCTCTTGTTTTTCTAACCCAACTTGTCTAACTCAATTTGCTTACAGTGTATGCTCTGTTGCCTCAGTCGAGCAGCTAACATCTCCTACATCAGGGATCAAACTGGCATTTGCTTGCTCTCTGTGGCCTGTTACAACACCAGGTGGAGCACTTAGCCACTGCTACCATGCAATTCATGTGTCCATTCAGAAAGAACTACAGAGAAACCCATCTCTGCAGGAATTCATTCATGGAGACCACACAAGTATTTGGCTATAAGCATAGTTATTTTTACTTGCAGCAAATCATCTATGTGTGGGTAGCTTAAAACTCATCCAATCTTACGTTAATGATGAGCAAACTTAATTATTTTACAAATGTAACCTGGATAAATGATTCAAGATGGCTGGAAGGAGACTTCCCAAATAGCAGAAAATGAGGAATAATTCAATGACTACACACAGGATATGACCTGGAATTAGTGAGAAAATGGCTCCTTTCCAAACATTACAGGAAGTGCATGGAATGCTGTGGTTATTGCTACCCGTATAATGACTCACACAGATTTGAGAATCCAACACAGCTATAAACATTTGGCATCTAACTTACCAAATTTACACCATCCTCTGTTAAGGCGAATAATGATGTGGTACCACCCGCAGATGATCCTTCAGTAGAGTTTTATTACTTCCTGTTCCACAATCTCCACACAACTTCTCCCTGGCAAATATAATCCCACCCATGGAGTATATAAGCCTCCTATTTTTATTATCCAATAAGTTATGTTTTGCATTCTTCTTTTTAACTATAATTGTACGAATTGGCTGAGGTGCAAAACCTGTCAACTTCCTTTTTTAGATTTTTACAGTCCTCCTAACGATGTGGTTTTTTTGAAATCTGACAATATGTGCTTCTTAGCTTTGTTTAATTCAGTTTGACATCATGGTCCGTGCAGACTTGTGAGCTGTACTGTACTCTTCTTTGTTCAAGGATATTTACGTTTATTGGACAGCACATACTACAAGGCTACATATATGCTGAGCTTTTTAGCATAATGCTTTGGTGTTTAAATACCTTTCATTAATTTTTTTTTTCCTTCCTTCTTTGCCTATCCCTTGAAGAAGTGCTCAGGTCTGAAACTTCGGCAATATACCGTATCTTTATCTCCTATGGGCACTGCAAGATCAACCGAGTTGCTCCAGCATTTCAGTGTGTTTTTACAATCGCAGCATCTGCAGACTTTTGCGCTTCACTCAATTTAAAGCTTGACATTTGTAGTTCTGAAAGTCTTTTCTTTAAAGGGACAGTTTCGTTCATGTGAAGCTCACCAGCTGGCTCATTACTGAATGAATGAATACTGCACATCTAGATTTGTTTTATTTTTCTCAAGGAACACTTTTTAAAAGTTATTAGTTGAAGCTATCAGAAGACAATCGCATTCAACATTGCTCAGCCACACTTTGGCATAAAAGGTGTCAGTAGTGGGATGCCATGGTTGAGGGTTAACATGTTGGGGGAGTTGAAACAACCCTTTGCAATAATGAACTGAAATCATGTCCTTTAAGGAAAGTTGCTAAAACAATGGGCAGAACATGCTGTTAGGGCATGTGTGAGCAGAATTGTGATAATTCACTGTGGATTACTGTTCCGAGCTGTGAGAGCTGAACAGAGGAAACCATGGCAGATGGTACTCAAGGGAAAGGGTAGAAAAAGAGGCTTGAAAAAGAAGCAAAGATTGAATCTGTGAGCAAGAGGGGCAGTTTTCAGCAGTTGAAGTGGATGAAAGTGAATAAAACTAAGGAGTAGAGACAAAGGGGAGAGGAGGACTGCTGGCAAAGGGAGAGGGACCATAGGAGACAAGAAACCAGAGCTGATGCAACACAATCTTTTAGTTTATTTCACCCATCTTTTATCATCAGTATGCAGCTGGTGCTTTGGCTTGTGTACTATTCCACTGACTCCAGCACTGATTCAATGTGGGTGATACCTCCTCCTGATTTACACATGGCTGCACTATGACTTCTGATTTGCTGTGGTTTTGTGGCCATGTGTTCAAGCATCCTATCTGTTTGAACTAGCTTAACACTGAAAATTCCTCCAGAAGGTTAGAAATAAGCAAGGATGAAAATTAGAAACTGGACAAGAGTATAATTCAGAATTCAAAGACAGAAAGATGAGTAAGGAAATATAAATATCTTTAATTTGAAACTTTTGATTTGCATATTTTGATGTGGTGTTTTAGATCAAGTCAAGTTTATTGTCACCTGATTGCACAAGTACTACATGATGAAACAACATTCTCTCATCCTTGGTGCAAAACGTGCAGACACACCATCAGACATAACACATGTACAGACAAACAATGCATATGAAGGATGCATTCATAGATACAAATAAATAAATAAATATTGTTTCATGAATATCAGAGTCTCGGATGGCTAGTGTGATCAGTTCCTTTGGTCATTCAGTATTCTCACTGCCTATGGGAAGAAGCAGTTCCTCAGCCTGTATCTCTTCCCCAAAGGGAATAGCTGAATGATGCTGTGTGCAAAGTGGAAGGGGTCCTCAATGATTTTGTGTGCCCTCTTTAGGCAACAATCCTGGTGTATCTCTTCTCTCTGCCACTCTGACCTCTGATCCATTTCTCTGCAGCAACCATACCACACTGTGATGCAGCTGGCCAGCCAGGTTACTCGTGATAGTGCTCCTGTAGAAGGTTGACATAATGGTGGCCAGTAGCTTTGCCCATTTCCAGAGTAAATACAGTATATCCTTTTCAGGTAAGGAGACCAAAATTTACATATTACTCCAAATATAGTCTCACCAAGACCCCATTGTATAACCTGCCAGAATTATATCCAACTCCCATCAAGGAAAAAAAACTACTTAAACATGAAAATAGAACATTTCGGCAGAGTACAGGCCCTTTGGCCCACGATGCTATGCCAACCAATACCTCTTTTTGATAACCCTTTATTTTCTTGGATCCATGTGCCCATCTAAAAGTCCCCATTGTAAAAACTTCCACCACCACCCCTGGCAACACATTCCAGGCACCCACTACTACTGCATAAAATATTTATCTCCCTTCACTAGGTACAGATACCCTCTGATATTTGCTACTCTCACCCTATGAAAAAGGTGCTGGCTGCCTACCCTATCTATGCCTCCCATCATCTTGTAAACCTTTACTAAGTCATCTCTCATCCTTCTTCACTCCAAAGAGAAACATCCTAGGTCTGTTAACTTTTGCCTCATAAAACATGAAGAATTCTCCAAGATATTGGAATTGTAAAGTCCCTTTAATTGCCCTTATGAACATTTTTTTAAATTCCATAATGACACTAGAGACATTGGTGGGAAAAAATATGTTTTTTAGTTATGCAGATGCTGAATGCACACAGTGAAATTTGATGTATTGATAGATTTTTGGATATTCAGTTGAATTTTGTATTTATCTTTTATTTTATTTAATGTTAATGATACAGCATGGTAGATGGTCCTTCTGGCCTATGAAACCTGTGCCACCCAATAACACTAATTTAACCAACCAACCCAGTATGTATTTTTGGGAGAGTGGAAGGTAATTGGAGCCCCTGGAGAAAATGCATACAAGTCACGAGGAGAATGCACAAATTCCTTACAGGCGGTGCCAGATCCGAACCTGGATCACTGGAACAATAATAGCATTGTGTTCACTGCTATGCCCATGTAATACTATAAAGGGTTAATTCAGACAAGCAACAAAGGAAATTAAAAATCAGCCATGCTATTGAGTGGTCAAGCAGGAATGAGAGGTAATGCTGATTTCTGTTTCTGGTTATTGTGTTATGCTCTTTTAATGGCAGTATGTAGTATGAGGTGGCAGCCCCAGCCTCGGTCGAGTGAGGCAGGCAGAGGCCCCGGTCCGGGCAGAAGCGAGGGGGAGGCGGAGGCCCCGGCCTTGGTCGAGTGAGGCAGGCGGAGGCCCCGGTCCGGGCAGAAGCGTGGGGGAGGCAGTGGCCCCGGCCTCAGCAGAGCGAAGCAGGCGGAGGCCCCGGTCCGGGCAGAAAGAAGGAGGCGGCGGCCCCGGTCCAGGCACAGGGAAAGCAGCGGCGGCCCCGGCCCTGGTCCGGGCAGAGGGTAGGCGGCGGCGGCCCCGATCTGGGCAAGAGCGAAGGGGAGGCAGCGGCCCTGGCCTCGGTTGAGTGAGGCAGGCGGAGGCCCCGGTCTGAGCAGAAGCGAGGGGGAGGCGGTGGCCCCGGCCTTGGCAGAGCGAAGCAAGCAGAGGCCCCGGTCTGGGTAGAAAGGAGGCGGCCGCCCCGGTCCAGGGACAGGGAAAGCAGCGGCGGCCCCGGCCCCAGTCCGGGCAGTATGGTCCGACCTAGGAGGGGAGGCAGGCCCCTCCAGCCCGGGTAAGAAACCTGCATAGGAGAAGGCCACTCCGATATAAAATCTATGACCCAAGGACCTCGCTGCCACGTCCCAGCTTGCTTGGCCACGGCACACGAACCATGGGTGTAAAGGGTGGGCCCAGTACTGCGCACACTGCACTCCACCTAAAAGCTCCTTTGCGCAGGCCCGAGGACATGTCCACGTCCTCCCCCTCCATGTCCTCCCCCTCAAAAGATGCCTCAAAAAATGTAGACTAAGTATAATATTAATTTACCTGCAATGTTAATTTGATGTCAGTGGTGCAGACCTGAAACTCCATGCTATTGCTGAATTCATGCGCAATACCAAGAAGTTTCTCATGCAGGTCTCATCATCACTGCTATCAAAGTACTACATGAAGGTTTGTTTTTAGACAATTCCTCCTGAGTGCTGCAAACCGATGTTTGATGGATTTGTGGTTGTTAGAAGTCTCTAAGTTCTACCGGATGTTGGCTGTAATGAGCTGAAGGACTTTGTGTTGACCAGGTTTATACACAAATGGACTCAAGTCCATTAGCAGTTATTTTACTTGAAATGCTCTTCATATTCAGATAGAACACATGCCCAGGATGAAGGAAGACAAGGGGGAAGCCATGGCTGTTCAGGGATCAATTCTTCCATACAGACCTCAATAAGAAACAATGAGGCAATGTGCCTCGAGAGGACACCTTCACTGAAATCTTCCATCAGCTGCAACCACATCTGCTAACTCATTGCATGAGTAAGATTGCACTGTCAGTAACTGTCACAAGGATGAAGTCAATGGACTTTTCTGCAGCTGCTCTGACTCAGGAGACAGCCATGCTGCAGTATTGTGTGAGGCAGTTTATTGGTTTTATGTTCAATAAAAGCGAAGAATATTTCATTTCCTGTTACCAAACACTTCAGATGGAGACAATAGTTCCCCATAATGTATGTTGTCCTTGGCCCTATGTATGTTATTTGTAAATATTGCACATTAATGCTGCCCTATTTCCAACCTGGATTACACTGACACTTCATACAGCTTGTGTATGGCCATGGAGATGCAATTATATAGGCCAATGTCCAATATTCTGGCAATAATTACGTGCATTAAATCTGCAGCAGTCAACGGTACCAATGTAGAAATCCAAAGGGTGGCTACCAGGCAAAACAGGCTAGGTGCTGATAATATGACTGATGAGCTCTGGGTTTAGCCCAGGGATATGCATGCATCAAACATTTAAAAGAAAGCCAGCTACACATGCAATCTGTTAGAGGAGACTATTGATATGACACAACACTTCCACTGCTTGGCCTGCTCCACATTACTTTGGCAGATCAGGTGTCAACATAGTGCAGGATCTGTTGAATGTTGGATAGCCCCATTTTCATGGGGGAATAGCTATTGCCACAGGCAGCCAAAGAACAGGAGCAGCAGCAAAATTCAGAGGAAGGACAGAGATAAACTAAGCGTCCTTTTCTACCTGGGCTGTGCATGAAACACAAAAAGAAACAACTCAAAATTCCTTTTCACCACACTTTCCCTTCCTTTAGTTACCAACTACCACACCAGCCTTGAATGAAATAGAAGAACAAAAATAATGAGGTAAAAATAAAAGCTAATGAAAAGTAATTATTCCAAATTAATTTAGGTAGTGATCTATTATGGACATACCACATCTCCTCACTTGTCAGAAAGACGCCACAGTGACTGTACTTCCTGAGAAGACTGAGGCAGGCAAGGTTACCTTCTACAGGAGCTCTATCAAGAGTGTCCTGGTCAGCTCCATCACAGTGTAGTATAATTGCTGAACAGCATTGGATCAGAGGTCAATCTACAGGACCGTAGGAGTGACAGAGGGGATCAGTGGGTATCCTTCCCCCATCAACATGATCTACCGGGATGGTAGTTGTTGCAAAATCTTTGAGGACGCCTACCACTCTGCAGACAGCATCTTTCAGCTACTCCCATCAGGAAAGAAATGCAGGAGTCTCAGAGCCAGAATCACCAGGTTGAGAAGCAGCTTCTTCCCAAGAGCAGTGAAAATGCTGAATGATTGAATAAACTGCTGAAACAAACCTTCCAAGCCTCTACTATTTATTAAATAATATTTATGTATTTTGATATATATATAGATATATGTACTGCATCCGTATCATTTGCATGTGCACTATGTCAGGATATGTGTTTGCATGTTTTTGCACTGAGGACAACAGAACTCTGTTTTATCAAGTTGTACTTATTCAATCAAATGATGATGAACTTGAACTTGAAGAATGAAACTGTACCATGTTGCACAGAAGCCAGCTATTCACCCTTGTGCATTCCCACTGCTTGTTTTCCACATGTATTTAGTACAGTATGCAACACATCTGATGGAAGACTGCTGACTTTCATATAGGAACTTGGAAGATACATCGGAGAATATTTAAGCCTGGAAGATGAGGCTATGTACTGTAACTGATGGGCATAAATGCGCTGGCAGAGGGGCAAGAGTGAGGGGAGGGGGAAGATGCTGTCTTCCTAAATGAAAGAAAATTGCTTCCATTCTCAGAGCAATGACTCAATAATCTGTTGAATGATCTTTTGTTGGAACACAGCTGAATCCGACAACCCCTATTGTGCTTTTGATCTGAATCACGAACGCAACAGTTTAACAATGAATGTCCACCATCCACGTATTCACTGCAGCGCCCCCCCCCCCCCCCCCCCCCAGATGTTGAATGGCTTGTGCTTTGATCAGTATTGATCAATTAGAGTGACAACATGAGACACAAGAGACTGCAGTTGCTGGATTCAGGAGAAAAGCCAATCAGCTGGCAGGTCTCAGGGGGTTGAACAACTGCTGCTGCTACACACACTGAGTTCCATCAGCAAATTGCTTTTTGGAGCTAAAATATTGTTGGGACATTTGAGTAAATTATGTAGATTTAGTACAATTTTCAGCCATGAGGCTGAAGTCAAAGTCCTGTGCAAAGTCCTCCATGCTCCTTGATATCCAAAGTGAGCCTGGAATACATTCAGCTGCATGAAACTCCTAGTCCTTACATTAGCCTAAGAAACACAAAATTAATGCACTGTGGAACAGGCCCTTCTGCCCAATTCATCCATGTTGACCAAGTTGGCATTCTGGGCTATTCCCATTTGCTTCCATCTAGTCCATGTTCTTTTAAACCCTTCCTATCCATGCCTTTTGAACTGCAAATTATAGCTTCCTCTGGCACCTGGTTCCAGGTGTGGTCTACCGTCTGAATAAAAAGACTGATCCTTAGATCCATCTTAAGCCTCTTCTTTCTCACCTTAAAATTACGCCTGTTAGTCTCAGAATCATCGATCCTGCAAAAAAGTCTGTGAGGATTCACTTTATTCATGCCCCTCATGACTTTATATAATTAGTTTCAGGGAATAAAGACCCGGCCTAACCAACTTCTCTCTATAACTCTGGACACCCATTTCTGGCAACATCCTGGTGAATCTCTTCTACACCCTTTCCAACTTATTGACATCTTTCCTGTAACAGGGTGACCAGTATTGAACTCACTAGTGCGTCTGGTTTCACCAACACCTTGTACATCTGTATCATGACATCCAAACATGTGTACTCGATGCTCTGCTCAACGAAGACAAAGATGCTGAATTTTTTTCTCACCACGCTGCTATCCTAATCACCACTTTAAGGGAATTATGCACCTATACATCTAGTTTTTCTGTTCTACAATACTCTCCTGTGTACTGTACAAGTCCTGCCCTGGTTTGACTTTCAGAGTTTAACACCTCAGACTTGTAGAGTTATATTCCATTTGCCACTTTGTGGCCTACCTTCCCCAATGATCTAGATCCTGTTGTAAACTTAAGTATCCATCCTCACTATACACAATACAACTCATTTTGGTGTCATCTGAAAATTTACTAATCATGGTAACTACATTGTCATCCAAATAATTAAAAGCAGTGGAGCCAGAAATGATCCCAAAGGTGCAACATTGATCAGAGACATCAATTCAGGAAATCAACCTACACTACTACCCTTCCCCAACAAGGTAGTTTTAAGTCCAGTTGGCCAACTTAACTTGGATACCATGTGATCTAAACTTCCAGACTAACCCACCATGTAAGAAAGGCCTTCCAAAAGTCCCACAGAGATAATGCCGATTGTCCTGTTGATCTCTTGGACACTTCTTCAAAGAACTCAAAGTTGTGAGATATTATCACCCATGCACAAAGCCATGCTGACTACTTCTAATCCCTCCATTCCAAATGCTGGTAGATTCTGTCCCACAGAATCCCTGACCTGCATCCCTTCCATGACCAGCATCACTGGTGATAGCGAAAAAATGTATCACAATCATTTGGAAATCTGACTCCCCTCTATTATAGCATGAAGGACTGCAGAAATGAACAGCTGTATACCTATGAGGAGAAAGGAAAATCACATATAACTTAAAGAATAAATATGACACTTTTGTAAAGGTCTGGCAGCCATACCTTGACTATATAGGGGCCAATATACAATAATATAAAGAAACAAAAAAAAAGGGTACAAAAGTAACTATTATATACAAAAAGGTAGTTTCCCCAACTGTGCTCTATAGACTTAAATAGATATAAGCTCTGATAGTGAATGGATCTGTATGTATGGGTGGGGGGGGGGGGAGGGAAGGGAGGGAGGGACTGTTTTGTTTTTGTTTTTGTTTGTTGTGTTTGTGAGAAGAAGTTTAATATATTGTATATTTAAAACATTATTATGTATATTTTTTGAAATTAAAAAAAAAACTTTATAAATATGGGTATCATATCTGGGATGCGAGGAGGTGTTGAAGGGTTCCTGACCGTGCCAAAGTTTTGGATCAGGAGCTCAGGTTGCCAATGGTTTGGACTGGACTCAGTGTGGCTGCGGAAGCTGCAGAAGCGCTGGAGGTGAATCTACGAACACTTGGTGACTCTGGGGGGACTCTCTATTGCTTCTCTCTCTCTGACTATAAGTCTGACTGTAAGAGGTGCTTCGACAATTCCTGACAGTGGCAAATCTGTCTGTCTTGCAGTAGACAAAAAGAAATTTCATATATCACACTGTTTTATTACTATGATAATAAATTTAATCTTGAATCTTAATTATGATTGTCATAGATCATATCATTAAATTAAACAGAATTTATTCTTTGTTTAGACTAAGGGATGATCTAATGTAGTTTACTTGGTTTCTATCCATAATTATTTTCAAGAAATATTGTCAAATAAACAAATATGAATAGGTTTTTGATTTACATTTATATTAATTTGTGTATATGACAGGACTTTGTATGTAGAATTCATATATTAAACTCAATAAAAATATTTTAAAAAGAAAAGAAATTGTTAATATAGAATTGATTAATGGTGTCATATGAGCAACGAGACAACTGAGGGGATGGTTCATTCATCTAAACCTTTTAATCTGAAATTCATAACTCTATTCCTTACAGAGGGCAATTTAGAGGGAGAATCTGTATGTGGTATGTCACCATTCAAAAGTGACCAGGGACCTGCGCACAAGGCAAAGTCAGGCAAGATTCCAGATCTCTTCGACAACAAAGTTGCTGAAGCATTTCATGGACGTGGATGAAGACAGAGGGACAAGCCTACATGATCAGTGAGATGCTTGGAGAACCTTCTCTCAGCCTTAAAAGCTGCATGTAATATCCATGAGAATGAGCTAACTTAGCTCTAAACTTGCACTGTGTGGGCAGCAGCTGATATATTTAAATTTAACTTATTAAATAAAAGTGAAATTAGGATGTTTAGTGACTGAAAATGCCAGACTCTTGTAACTGTTGGAATGACACAGTGGTGAATGAGTGGACCTGGATGGAATCCTGATCACACGTTGTCTGTATTGAGTTTGTTTAATACCCCTGTAGCCATGTGGCTAATGCTGATTTGTGTAGATTGGCCACTCAACTTGGTTCAATTGTGTAGGAGTAGCAAAGTAAAGGATATTGTTGGGATTGTGAGGAAAATAAAAGGAGATTGGTATATGATTAATATAATCGGATCATAAATGATCACAGTGGATGTTGTTGCTGTTCCCATATTATAGGACTCATCGACTCATCTATTAAATTACTGTCCTTTGGGGAAGGAAATCTGATATCCTTACAAACCTGTTCTATATGTGACTTCTGACTAATGTGGTTGATTCAATGCAGTTTGGTGTGAACTAATCTTTACAGAGATGTCAATATTCTATTAATGAAGCACATGAAAACAACCCTGAAGAAGGCGTTACTTTTTAAGAAGTCTGAAAAGATTTGGCATATCGTTGAATACTCTATCAAACTTCTACTGGAGTACTGCTTTAGAAACGTGAGTGCCCAGGAATTCAGAATGCTACAGAAAGCGTCCATCAGAATCACCAACCTCCCACCCATTGAAAACAACCATATGAGATATTGCCTCAAAAAGGGCAGCCAGCATCCTGAAGGGATCATTTCACCCTGATGACAATCTCTTCTTGCTGCTGCACTCAAGCTGAAGTCACGGAACCCTCAAGTCCTCTAGGTTTAAGAACAGGTTTTTTTAAATCCAACAGTCATGAGGCTTTTGAACTTTCCTGTACTAACCTAACCTGAACCATAAACTACTCTGGGACTCCCAAAAGGTCTGTCTGCACAATTGAGCATGGCTTTTATTTTGTTGCACTAACTAGCAACTCTGAATATTTATCTATCTAATCCTTTGATCTTTATTATCTCTTTCTTTAGTTTTTGCACATTGTGGTAATTTAATTTATTCTATTGTAGTTGGTATCTTACACTACATATTTGTTTGTGAACAGGAAATAGGAATTTTGGTTCATCGGTACTTAGTATTTATATACAGTGTACACAGTACTGTTCGTGTGCCGTGGCCAAGCAAGCTGGGACGTGGCAGCGAGGTCCTTGGTCGTAGGTTTTATATCGGAGTGGCCTTCTCCTATGCAGGTTTCTTACCCGGGCTGGAGGGGCCTGCCTCCCCTCCTAGGTCGGTCCATACGAGCTCCTGCTCGTATCGGGGCCGCCGCCGTCTACCCTTCGCCCGGACCGGGGCCGGGGCCGCTGCTGCTCTCCCTGTGCCTGGACTGGGGCCGCCGCCTCCCACTCCCTGCCCGGACCGGGGCCTCCGCCTGCCTCACACGACCGAGGCCGGGGCCGCCGTCTCCCCCTTGCTCCTGCCCGTATCGGGGCCGCCGCCGTCTACCCTTCGCCCGGACCGGGGCCGGGGCCACTGCTGCTCTCCCTGTGCCTGGACTGGGGCCGCCGCCTCCCACTCCCTGCCCGGACCGGGGCCTCCGCCTGCCTCACTCGACCGAGGCCGGGGCCGCCGTCTCCCCCTTGCTCTTGCCCGTATCGGGGCCGCCGCCGTCTACCCTTCGCATCTTTGCCCTCAGACAGCTCCAAGAAAAGTGCAGAGAACAAAACAAAGGACTCTACATCACCTTTGTTGACCTCACCAAAGCCTTCGACACCGTGAGCAGGAAAGGGCTTTGGCAAATACTAGAGCGCATCGGATGTCCCCCAAAGTTCCTCAACATGATTATCCAACTGCACGAAAACCAACAAGGTCGGGTCAGATACAGCAATGAGCTCTCTGAACCCTTCTCCATTAACAATGGCGTGAAGCAAGGCTGTGTTCTGGCACCAACCCTCTTTTCAATCTTCTTCAGCATGATGCTGAACCAAGCCATGAAAGACCCCAACAATGAAGACGCTGTTTACATCCGGTACCGCACGGATGGCAGTCTCTTCAATCTGAGGCGCCTGCAAGCTCACACCAAGACACAAGAGAAACTTGTCCGTGAACTACTCTTTGCAGATGATGCCGCTTTAGTTGCCCATTCAGAGCCAGCTCTTCAGCGCTTGACGTCCTGCTTTGCGGAAACTGCCAAAAGTTTGGCCTGGAAGTCAGCCTGAAGAAAACTGAGGTCCTCCATCAGCCAGCTCCCCACCATGACTACCAGCCCCCCCACATCTCCATCGGGCACACAAAACTCAAAACGGTCAACCAGTTTACCTATCTCGGCTGCACCATTTCATCAGATGCAAGGATCGACAATGAGATAGACAACAGACTCGCCAAGGCAAATAGCGCCTTTGGAAGACTACACAAAAGAGTCTGGAAAAACAACCAACTGAAAAACCTCACAAAGATAAGCGTATACAGAGCCGTTGTCATACCCACACTCCTGTTCGGCTCCGAATCATGGGTCCTCTACCGGCACCACCTACGGCTCCTAGTACGCTTCCACCAGCGTTGTCTCCGCTCCATCCTCAACATCCATTGGAGCGCTTACACCCCTAACGTCGAAGTACTCGAGATGGCAGAGGTCGACAGCATCGAGTCCACGCTGCTGAAGATCCAGCTGCGCTGGATGGGTCACGTCTCCAGAATGGAGGACCATCGCCTTCCCAAGATCGTGTTATATGGCGAGCTCTCCACTGGCCACCGTGACAGAGGTGCACCAAAGAAAAGGTACAAGGACTGCCTAAAGAAATCTCTTGGTGCCTGCCACATTGACCACCGCCAGTGGGCTGATAACGCCTCAAACCGTGCATCTTGGCGCCTCACAGTTTGGCGGGCAGCAACCTCCTTTGAAGAAGACCGCAGAGCCCACCTCACTGACAAAAGGCAAAGGAGGAAAAACCCAACACCCAACCCCAACCAACCAATTTTCCCTTGCAACCGCTGCAATCGTGTCTGCCTGTCCCGCATCGGACTTGTCAGCCACAAACGAGCCTGCAGCTGACGTGGACTTTTTACCCCCTCCATAAATCTTCGTCCGCGAAGCCAAGCCAAAGAAGAAGACACAGTACTGTTAGTGTTGTGGGTAGCACAACCATGTTGCAGCACCATTGACCCAGACTCTAATTCAGAACTGACAGTAAGGAATTTGTATGTTATTCACGTGTCTGCGCTGGTTTCCTCTGGATGCTCTGCTTTCCTCCTACCCTTCAAAATGTACAGGATTCATAAGTTAGTGACTGTTTTGTGGTGTTACCGGCTCATGGGCTGGAAGGGCCTGTTGCTGTGCTGTGTGTCAAAAAAATTATTTTTAAAAATCCATAAATTTTAATCATCATCAAATAAAACGCGCATCACCAAATTCAAGCACACTTCTTTCCCAACTGTTATCAGAATCCTGAATGAACCTCGAAACTGTAAAATGATATTACCTTTGGTCTCTACCAACTGATCTCTCTGTGTAACTCTGCACTCTTGTACTGTGTCATACTTATTTTCCATGAATGAGATGTCCATTGGTCTGTGCGCAAAACATCCTCTGTCACTGCATTTTAGTAGATGTGACAATAAATTTAAACTTGAAATTAAACAACATATATTCTATTATGTTAATGTTAGGTAGTATTAGGGTGAAATGAAAGTACAAGGGTAGCTGTAGAATGTGTACTTTTCTGACAGAGGAGAAATTGGCTTACAGTTATTTCTCAGGAACAGAACCCTTGTGTATCCCAGAACTGCCGAGAGTTAATAGGCAAGCAGCATGTTTGGCTTTATAGCTAACTGTTTAAGAATAGGGAGGTTTTGTGGCAGGTATGCAAGCTGTTGGAGAGACACAGCCGAAATAAAATGCAAAGTTTTAGCCCCCTACATGAAAAGGAAATGCAAGTAGCCTTGAAAGCAGATTAAAAGAGATTCATCATGCTTATTCCTGACATGAGAGAGAATCAAGAGAAGCTTGACAATTTGGGTCTGATTTTCCTGTATTGCTTGTTGAAGAATGAAAGGTGACCCTGAGCTTGACAGGGTTGATGATGAGATGTTTTCATTAGTGGGAGAGCTGTGAACAATTGGTCAGGGTTATAGAATAAGAAGTCATTATTTAAAACTAGGGTGCATAGTAGGGGAGTGAATCCATGGAATTCTCTGTCTCCAAGAGTGTTGGGGCCAGATGATTAGCTATATTTAAGGTGGAGATATATAAATATTTGAAAACTTAAAGCATGGAGGGTTATAGGGAATGGGCCTAGAAGAGGCAAGTCATGATCATATTGAATATGCTCAAGATGCCTGGCAGCCTCCTCCTGCCCTTATTTTCTTGTGCTTATGTGCACATCCTTCCTGCTGCTAAATGCCAGATGAATCACATCATGTATAATGAAGGCCTGCTGTCATTGGGATCATCATGGGACACTTTATCAGGATGGATGTGAAATTAGCATTGCATGAGGACTTATGCCACCAACAGCTCACTTTGACAGTACATTCACTTACTACACGATCCAATTTGGTGACCATTGGCAACCATGCTAAAAGTGCACACTTGCAATGCACAGAAGAATTTATAATCAGAATCCAAAAACTGCAGAAAATACCAATTCTATCCATCCCAACTTCATGACCCACTGATAAAATTTTAACCCATATTCTCCAATTTTTTTGACCAATTTTTACTTAAGGATAAAGCATATTGATTCAGATTATTTTTGCCAATGTGAGATTTAATGAAAGAAAAAAAGAATCAAAGTTTAAGATAAAGCAAGAGCAGGCAAAGTTTCAATGTAGAGTTGTGTCTGATGCCTGTAAGAGGGGAGATTCCATTATATATTTGAGAGAAAAATTGTAAATGAACTCCATTAAAGTGCAAAGCAACAAACTCCTTTCAGATAACTTATCAGATGAGAAAGGTGGTGAATTTCAATGTTGATATGAACTATCAAAGAAAACTTTACATAGGAAATCCATGAGGAACAAAGAGAGAGCAGGTTGAACAGAAGTGGTGGAAATCACTGTGATGGAAGTAATTAGGAATCAGGGAATATTCATAATGTCTTAAGCAATAAGCAAGGATGCCATTCAAATACTATTAAAATTACAGAGAACATTTGGGCAGTTGCCGCTGCTCTCATGGAAGTTAGCAAAATTCAAGATTTTTAAAATAGAAATGCAAAGAAAAAATAACTTTGTAATTGGAACAATCTTAAAGAGATAATTGAATTCCTCTCACACATGTACACATTTACTACAAAGGGAGAATATAATGGATATAAAAATGTTTTAAAAAATTTCTGTTATCTTCTGTGCTTTGGGTAATTTTGCCCTAGAGCTGGTTTTAGTGAACTTGATACTTAATCCTAATTGTTTAATAAATTTCAACCAGAACTGGGTTAGGTTGTTTCTGCATGGCATGAGCTGTGGCTGAAATTGGTTGCTCACTGGGGGCCATGGGTATTGTGAGGTTGGAAAAACTAGAAGCACAGGGTCCCTAATTCGACTGTAAAATGTAATCACAAGGATTCTTTGAGTAGGGTTTTGGTTCAGAAGCTGCTACATGTGCAAGAAACTAAACGTTAATAATTTTGGAGGGACTTGTTGAAATATTGCATATGCATGCATCATTCACTTGCCTCAAGAGTAGAGAACTGCACCCTGTAATGGTCCCTCCCACCTCTGTCCATTCCCCTACCCCTAGACAACCCCATTTTGTTGAGGAAATCTGCTTCATCAAATAAAAGCTCATAAAAGGAGGAAGGCGCCCCAAGAGATTAAGAGTGGTGCACGAGGAATGTCATGTCCAAAAATTACACAACATAGTATCCCACAACTGCAAAGGGAACTTGACTGGAAGAATCGATGGCAAATCTAAATAAGGAAGGAGATCCAATTTGGTGGAGGTGAAGTGTGTCATAGTGGAATTCAAAGACAACAAGGCAGGGGCAAGGGGGAGCTGATCATGATGAATGTATTTACTCGGTATTCCATTGTGCCTGACGGGAACAAAACCACATAAATGCAGTTATTCTTGTCTGCTTTCTACTGTCAGGTTTCTGAAACTGAGGATACCCATGTAGTAACATAAATGACTGATAAAATGCAAGCAGGCTATAACATTTAAATTAAGCAGTGAACATGTAGGCTACCTTCCCTTGCCATGTCTCCATTAAAATCAATAATGCCTGGATTTGAGTTTCAATTTTTTTTGGCATTTTAACCTCTGACAATGACACCAATCACCTATTCACAGGAATTAGGATTCAGTCCAATATGTCTGTTCCTAAACCAATCTACTAATGCTGCCAGTGTTACAATTAGATGAAGAGAATAAATACATTTAACCGATGTTTATTGATGTAAGTGGTTAACTTTCATCCATATGTTCAGCTAAGTGTAAGCACTCATGAACTGATCAACGCACAAATATGTAATTATATTGTTTCTAAGCTTGAAGAGAAAATTTAATGTTGCAAAGATATGGAAAATAGCTGTCAACAAAAGTCCTACTGGTCTATCCAGCTGGTCCCAAACATCACATTTACAACTGAGGATACTAAACGCTTTCCAAAAATAATTCATCATACTATTGTATAAATGGAAACATTCCATTCATATAGTATTTGTGATATCCCTTCAAACATTTCAAAATCACGCAAGAGCAAATGACTGCTTTTGAAGTTAGAAACACAACAGCCAATTTCATTTAAAATTTAAAATTTTACATTTATTAATAAATAAATAAATACTGGCCAAATACCCTACAACCCTGTTATGTTTTGGAGGGTGGGAGGAAACCAAAGCACCCAGAGGAAACCCACGCAGACATGGGGAGACTGTTCAAAGCCCTTGCAGATAGCGCTGCACTCGAACCTGGGTCACTGGCATTGTAACAGCATTGCGCTAACTGCTAAATTAACCGTGCTGACCTGTACAAACTCTGAGATAATAAATTGGTTTTAGAGTGAAGGACATTTTTTTGGGATGACTTCCCTGACACTGATCCAATTCAAAATGGGGTCTTGGAAATTTATATTAATCCTAGATATCAACTGGCCAATTTAACTAATGTATTTCTAAATGTATCCCAAAATAACATAATTTTTTTTTAAAAAGTGAATGGTTCTATCACTGCATTCTACCAATAGACCCTATCTGTTTTAGGATTGAGAGTGAAGCTTTTTGAGCCATGGCAGGAACATTAATTTACTCCATCAAAAGTTTTCTTTCTATCACAGCTATTCGATGTTACATGAAGTAGTTGTTATGAAGTTTTGTAATCTATATTTCAGGTTTTGGGCATGTGTTTACCATCAGTCACTTGTATCTATCAAATTCTCTCTCATTTATTTTAACAAGTACATGGGTAAGAATGGTTTGGAGGGATATGGGCTAAGTGGAGGCAAAATGGATTAGTTTCAGATTTCAGATTTATTGTCAGAGTGCATACATGACATCACGTACCACCCTGAGATTCTTTTTCGTGTGGGCGAGGTAGAATTACCATTAAAAAAAAACTGTACTTAACATACACATGTAAAAAAAGTGAAGAAAAGTAAACCAACTGACTGTGGAATACAGAGAGAGAGAGAGAGAGAAAAAAAAAATCAATAAAGTGCCAAAGTAAGAGTCCTCTTGATTGAGTTCGTTGTTGGGTAGTTTGATGGTAGTGGGGTAGCAGCTGTTCCTGAACCTGGTGGTGTGAGTCTTATGGCATCTATACATCTTTCCTGATGAAAACAGTGAGGACAGAGCATGTGCTGGGTGGTGAGGGTCTTTGATAATTGCTGCTGCATTCTGTTCCCTGTAGATGTTCTCAATGGTGGGGAGAGTTTTGTTTGTGATATCCTAGGCTGTGTCCATTACCTTTTGCAGGGCTTTATGTTCAGGGTATTGATGACTCCATACCAGACCATAATGCAGTACATTTTCAACCAAAAATCTGTAGAAATTTGCCAGGATTTCCAATGTTATTCCAAACCTTCGCAAACTCCTGAGGAAATAGAGGTGCTAATGTGCTTTCTTCAAGATGCCATCAGTGTGTTGGGTGCAGGAAAGATCCTCTGTAATAGTGACTCCCAAGAATTTAAATTCACTTACTTTCTCCTCCATTGATCACTGGATCTTACATCTCTGGCTTTCCCTTCCTGAAGTCAGTAATCAGCTCCTTGGTTTTGGTGAAATTGAGGTTGGATGCTCAACTTGGGATAATTTGGGCTAAGGGTTCTCTTCCTGTTTTGTAAATTTGAATACCAGAGGTGTTATTTTATGTAAAAAACCCCTCAATCTCTTGGGACAAGAAATATGACCAACTATGTCTCTGTGCCATTTTCTGCCTCTGACAATACAAATAATAAAACCAAGAATTAGTCAACTTTTGCACTGCTCTAACATGATGAAGTACTTGCCACTATTCCTTATTTCAACAATTGAGTCTGGGGGAGCATTATAGTTAGGGTTAGGTTCAAATAAAAAATAGTGCTTAAGAATTTAAGTGCAGGAGTAAAGGTGTCTTATTCCTGAAGGATTTAGTATAAGAGTAAAGAAGCCTTATTGCTTTTATAAAGGAGTTTGGAGACACTGCACCTGGAGTATTATGTACAATATTAATGTTACTGAAGAAAAAAAAAATGTCTATAGAAGAAAGATTTGTCATACAGGTTTGCTCAAGTCAATCATATGAGGTGAGATTGTGGAAGCTAGATTGCTATTCTCTCCAGTATACAAGATAAGAAGTCACACTACTGAACCACACAATTCTTAGAGTGCTCGATTGGAGTTATCTGGGAAGAATGCTTCCCCTGGAGAGAGGGAATTGAATTAAAAGTCATAATCTAATAGCTAGGCAATTTAGGACTGAAATGAGTAGGAATTTATTCATTCAAAGGATGATGAATCTTTCATATTCTCTACCCTTAGGAGCTGTTGAGGCTAATTTACTGAGGGCAAAACAGAAATTGGCATATTTCTGAATAGTAAAGGAATGAGGGGATATGAGGATCAAGGTGGAAAATTATGTCTGAGGTAGAAAATTAGTAAAATTGAATGTCAAACCAGTCACAGAGGCTAAATGGACCACTCCTGGTCCAATGTCTTTTCAAGCTGCAGAATATCCCAAGGTATATCATATAGACTGATTGATAGCAGTAGACTGAACTCCATCCCTGGTGAATGCATTCGGATATATTACCTCTGGGATGTGGCGATCGCTTTTGTTATGTTCGTAGTTTTCTGCATCTCATTCCTTAAAGCCATCCCACTGCTCCATTAGCTGTCCTGCATGGCCTATTTCCATCATGAACTGTCACCATCTGCTCGGTGTCAGGCCAAGAGCTTTTGCACCTCCAATTCTGATTCCTTTCCAAGTCTGGAGCATGCTGTTGTTGTCAAATGCCCTCTGGTTCATGGTAGCATGCATGATTGTGAGAGTGAGCGTATGTTTCATTAACGCAACCTCTCAGCTGTAACGTTGATCAGCTTTCAACCAAGCATATACTCCTATTGTTCTCCACAGCTCTACTCTAAACTACACCTGTGATAAATCCAAGCAGTACAATTGTGTTTAACCTTGTGTATAGGTTGGTTTACTAAGTATTCTGCGCGAGGATTCAATATATTTAATTTTATTTTTTTCACTCTTTTTCTATCTTTGAACTAATTTTCAAATTGAGTTGTTGATTTTTGTTGGAAGTTTTTGGCATGTGACAGGTGATTGTAGTTTGACCAAATCTAATTTTCACTAAATCCTTTTATTTGAAATAGTAGTCATTCCAGCACCTTAAGATCCCAGCCTCTTATATCACAAACTTATAAGATAGAATTGAACTTTACAAATGAATTCCAATGTAAACTAGTGTGAGGAGGTGTATTTTGCTAATGGGAATAAAAAGACTACCTGCCTAGAAAACAACATTCTAATTGGAAGTGAAATGCTGGAGAAACTCAGCAGGTCATGCAGCATCCAGAGGAAGTAAAAGGTAACCAACATTTAGTTATCTTTTTTCTTCCTACAAATGCTGCATGACCTGTTGAGTTTCTCCAGCACTTTTGTGAATTGCACTCTAATTGGGAGTTATGGATTCTGAGATAAATAATGAGAAATAGACTCATAAATAATCAAAAGTGAAAATGTTATGTAGTATGGCCATGTAAATTCAAACAAAGCAATTCATCTCCATTTTCAGAGCAACTGAAGCCCATTTTGTTAAACATGCAGAATCTTTGGAGAAATGTAAGTAGTTCTGGTCACTATGTTATCAAAAACACTCATTACAACTAGGAAGGAGAGAGATGGTGCGTGTGAAGTTGCAGAGAGGGTGAGCAGGTTGCTAGCTGCTTTATTCTCTTCCCCAGTTTTGATGAAGAAACGTTCTACTCTTTATCTATTCCCAAAGATATAGCATGACTTGATGAGCATTTTCAATATTTTCTATTTTTTATTGTTGAAGGGAGGGAATTTAAAAAAACACAATTCTCCACAAAGGGAGTTATCAAGGCCCAATATAATTGTTGTCTCTCTATTATAACCAACTCTCAATCCATGCTCGTAGATAAGCCCCAATTCCATGTGCTCCATTTTTTTTCAGCAACCCTCTATTTTTCATTGAGTCATTCAGCATGGAAACAAGTCCTTTAGCCCAACTTGCCCATAGCAACCAAAACGAACCATCCACACTCATCACACGTGTCTGCATTGTCCCATAACCATCCAAACCAGTGGTTTTTAAAGTGCTCCTCGAAACTTACATTCCATAAATGCTCTGTCATTACTAAGGGATTGCTTAAGGTGGTATGTGAGTGGAAATAAAAAGTATGAAAAGCACTGTTTTAATTGTACCTAATTGACTTGTTATGTGCACGGTTTCATAACTCCTAAGGAAAGGGGCCAATTTTTCTCAAGCAAAATATTTCAGTAACAACTGGGTCTAGAGCAGTGGTTCTCAACCTTCCCTTCCCACTCTTATACCACCTTAAGCAATCCCTTACTAATCGCAGAACACATGGCATAGGGATTATTTTAAGTGAAATGTGAGTTTAGGAGGGCAGTTTGAAAACCACTGCTCTAAGCCTATCCCATCCATGTATCTGTCCAAATGTTTCTTAAACTGTGCAATAGTACATGCCTGAACGACTTCCTCTGTCAGCTTATTCTATTCACCTTCCACCTTGTGTGTGTAAGAAAAAACCCTCTCACCTTAAACATATGTCCTCTGGTTACCGATTTCCCTACTCTGACCAAAAGACTGCATCACCTAATTTATTCTTTTCATGATTTTGTACACATTGTTCAAAACCTTTTAAACACTCAACTGCGCACCTAATGGTTTCACATTCAGATTCAGATTTAGATTTATTGTCAGAGCACATACATGACATTACATACAGCCCTGAGATACTTTTTTTCATGTGGGCAAGGCAGATTTACCACTTATTGATAGTGCAAAAAAATTACACAATGTACACATGTAAACAAATAAAGAAATGTAAACAAACTCTGCAAATCAGAGGAAAAAAATTAATAAAGTGCAAAAGTAAAAGTCCTTAAATGGGTTCCTGATTGAGTTTGTTGTTGAGGAATCTGATGGCGCAGAGGCAGCAGCTGTTCCTGAACCTAGAGGTATGAGTCTTGTGGCACCTATACCTCTTTCATGATGGCAGCAGTGGGAACGGAGAGTGCGCTGGGTGGTATCGATCCTTTACGCTTGCTGTTTCTCTCTGACGGCAGCGTTCCCTGTAGATGTTCTCATCTCTGCTCCTAGGTTCTCCCTCAAAGGACTCCAGTGAATTAGTCAAACATTATTACCTTTCATAAATCTGTTCATTCTGCCCAGTCAAGTTATTAGTTTTGAATTGTCTTCTTATCACATCCTTTCAGCATCTTCCTATATCTTCTCAATTACTGATGTCGGGCAAACAGGTTAACAGTTCTCTGTTTTCTTACTCCTTCCTTTCAGGTGAGGCCACATTTATTAATTTCTAATCTGAAGAAAAAATTCCAGAGTGTTTACAATTTTGGAAGATTAACCAGACCATCTATTACAGACACAACCCTTTCAAAACTCTAAGACAGAGATTATAAGGTTGAAATGTTATCTGGTTTTTAGGCTCAAACTTCTCTAGAGGTATTTTTTTCTCAATACGATTTTTTTTAACTTCTCTGTTTTTCCTTGACCCTCGGTTCTCCAATATTTCCTGAGAACTTCCGTGTATCCTTTCACTAAGACAAGTATGAGGAGTTGATTTTATTCCCTATTATAAATTCTCCTGTCACAATCTGTAAGAGACCCACATCTGCCCTCACTAGCCTATTCCTTTTCATATTACTATAGAAATTCATAATTTATTTTCATGTTTCTAGCAACCTTACACTCATCCTTTCTTTTTCCTTTCTTTATAAATGTCTGGGTCTATTGCTGAATTCTGAACATCCCCAATCTTCAGTCATATTACTTTTTTATGAGGTTTATAAACCTCTTGCTTTGATTTAATACTAGATTAAATTCCTCCTGAAACCATATCCTGTTTGTACTATTATGCCTTTAAATGAATATATATTGATAAGAAATTATGCATTATTTCATTAAAAGCTAGTAATTGCTTGCCTATGTCATCCCATCATTGTAGTTTACCCGTCCACCACAGATCATGTGCTCCCATACTTTCGCAGTACCGTTAGTTTAAATTGAAAACTTAGGTTTCTGATTGAAAGTTTTCACATTAAAGGTTCAATTCTGTCATTGATAGTGCAAAACAATTACACAATGTACACATGTAAACAAATAAAGAAATGTAAACAAACTCTGCAAACTCTCTCTCTCTCTCTCTCTCTCTCTCCCCCTCTCTCTCTCTCTCTCTCTCTCTCTCTCTCCCTCTCTCTCCCTCTCTCTCTCTCTCTCTCTCTCTCTCTCTCTCTCTCTCTCTCTCTCTCTCTCGGGGGCTACTTAGCATTGTTAATGAACCCTGTCTTGTTGTTGATCTAAAATGACCTATTCCCAAATAACTGCTTAATCATACAGATCCAGTGATTCATTGAAAAATCTGAATAAGAGAATGAATAACTTGATTCTTTCAAAAAAACTTGAAAGAAGGGCTCAAGCTGTACTCAAGTAAGAGTACAGTACTGTTTATTAGCTTTGCAAAATTATTTGATTGTTTTATAAAGTAGCTTGCTTAATTATTGTAATATTGCGTGTATCAGAATGAGAAATACAATAAAATGCTTGGTATCTGGCACCTATGGGGGGGATTGATGGATGCCGGATAAGTGAATTTTCCAGTTGCTTGAGATTGCATGTTACCTGGATTGGTGAACTAATAGCAAGATGCCCCAATTTAATCTTACTTCTTTTGTTACCTATTTATTTTCCTCAACTTATTTTGTCAGTTGATTGATTCCAAATATCAGGGGTTTTACTGTCATTGCAAAATATGGCTTTTGAAAGCGTTGACATTTTTACAATTCTCCTCCAACTTTCCAACGCAAACTTTCCACCATATGTTACCTGCAAAACAAAATTCTTTAGTCCAATATTGCTGAGTATTCCAAATAATAAAATCACTATATACTCTTAAAGTAAAAATGTTGGCAGGATTACCAATGATTTGCATGAAGCGATTGTGGATGCTAGAGGGTTAAAGCTCAAAGCTGCTGAAGCTATAATTAATGAGGGCACTTGTGCCCATTAATAATGGAGTGCGATGGCCATCGCCCTACTGCAGTGGATGACTGAGTGCCTCACTCTTTGTCTGCTGTGTTGTATCATGCCAGCTGGGGCAGAAGGTGCACCCACTTCTCAATCTGTATTCAAAAGAACAAATCTGATCCTGTTCTGAATACAACTAGTGAAAAGGGTCCCTACGATAGTGCGATAGCTAACCTTGTTATTAAAGCTTTGACAGTGTCTACAAACAACAGGTATAATATTAGAATTCCAGTTAATCACTAAAGAATGAAAAAACAAATATTTTTGCAGTGCTGAAGGAAGTGACACCGGATAAGAATTTTCTATCTAACACTGTAATATATGTCACATAAGTCATTATTTTTTGTCACAATTGATTGATATCTTGATTAATTGCCATAAAGGCTTGGACCAGGTGTTAACTGCACACAGATTGGAGGCAATGTGCTGTGAACTTCATGGTGTATTATTGGCACCGACAAGCCCAGTTGGAGTAATAAGCCTTTGTTTAATTTGGCTGAGCTGATAGTTCCCCGGGGCCAGTACCATAAAGAGTTTTCTGTTAGTGGTTGGAGTGCTTATTGTAGAAAAATTGTCTCTCTAAAAATTAGCATAGCTCCATGAAGAATACATAATGCAAGGCAAATGACAGCTGCTTAACTGAAACAATTGAACAGGAATAGCTTCTTTATGCTGCATTTCTCATGGTTATTTACTCTCTAACAACTAGCCACCAAAAGGTTTACCTTAAAATATGGCTTAATGAAAAGGGCTTATTTAGGATTAATTAATTGTACATGTGCATTTGGAATAAAATCAACATACATAGAGGTATGGGTGAAAAATATAATAATTTATCTCAAATTTTGTAAATAAATACACTCATTTGGAGTTGTTGAATTTATTAAAGGTAGTGTAAAAGATGCTAATTTTGAGTTTGTAAACTAATTTTGCAATTACATTGAATAAAAATTATTTAATATGAAAAGAAATAAAACACAAGTATCATACAATGGGGAGGTGGAGCAAAGAGTAACAAATATATGAGGAAGACCCTATATGTAGGACATATGGATTCGTCATCTGTGAGATAATATTGCCCAATATTATCATCAGGAGAATGGATCAACTGTGACTGTACAAAGTGAGTTGTCCACACCAATCATGCTGTAATATAGGCAGATCACAGTCCAAGAAGTATGAAACCCAATGGATCTGATCATGTTTAAAGGCAACCAGCATGTGGACGACAAGGTACAATTTCACCCATGTAGCTACAAATTGTAAAGTGCTTCTGAAATTCAATTCTGTTTCATTGGTTGAAACATCATTTTGAAAAATGAGCAAGATTTGCGTTGATCTAAATTTTATGTTTATTTTAGGCAACTAAAAAGCAAATAAAATAAAGTAATTGTGAAGTTTACATATTTTTATAATGAAGGAAATGAGACACAATGTTGGAATTCTAAGCGCAATAGGTTTCCAAGGATAACAGTGTAATGATAACTAAAGAATCTGTTATAGAAATGTTAATTGCAGCATATTGATTGGATGGGACACCAAGGATAACTCCTCTGTTTTTCACATACTGCCATGGAGTCACAATATGTCCAAGAGAGAAAGACGTACAGCCTCGTTTATTGCTGCATCCCAAAAGAGGTATCTCCAATAGTACAACACCCCCAAGTTCAAAATTCAAATTTATTGTCAGGGTACAGACATGACATCACATGCAACCTTGAGATTCATTTTTTCTGCAGGCCAGGCAGAATTTCTAATTAACAGTAACAGTAAACTGTACTCAAAGAAAGAAAGAACTGTAAACAAGTTGACTGTGCCATTGCAGATGTAGGTATAACCATAGAGTAATAAATAAATAACCATAGAGTAATAAAACCGTGCATCTTGGCGCCTCACAGTTTGGCGGGCAGCAACCTCCTTTGAAGAAGACCGCAGAGCCCATCTCACTGACAAAAGGCAAAGGAGGAAAAACCCAACACCCAACCCCAACCAACCAATTTTCCCCTGCAACCGCTGCAACCATGTCTGCCTGTCCCGCATCGGACTTGTCAGCCACAAACGAGCCTGCAGCTGACGTGGACTCTTTACCCCCTCCATAAATCTTCGTCCGCGAAGCCAAGCCAAAGAAAGAATAAATAATGAGAAAAATACGAGTCCTTAAATGAGTTTCTGAATGAGACTATTGTTTAGGAGTCTGTTAGGTGAGGGGCAACAGCTTTTCCTGAACCTGGAAATACAAGTTTTATGGCACCTTACCTCCTTCCTGATAGCAGCAGTGAGAACAGAGCATGTTCTGGGTGGTGTGTATACTTGAGAATTGCTGTTGTCCTGAATGGAACATTACATGTAGATATTCTCATAGGTGGAGAGAGTTTTGCCTCTGATGTACTGGGCTGAGTCCAACTAACTTTTACATGATTTTTTTTACTCAAAGGTAGTGGTGCCTCCATACTAGACACTGATGTAGCTGGTCAGCCTGGGTACTGCAACAGAGTGTCAGCCTTTGTTCTGGAGTGGGATTTGAGTCCAGCACCTTCTTCAGAGAGGCATTTGACTGTCAACTGCCGTCATTATATTTTGTATTTCACGGTAGTCAGTAGAGTACAATTTCACCCTCAGTCGGATATTTAGGTAGAAACCAGAATGATGAATGTCAAGGTTCCTCTGATGCAGTACACAAACATTCTGGGGAAACTTAGCAGGTCATGCAGCATCCATAGAAAGTAAAAGGCATTCAATGATTTGGGCCTAAGCTACTTGTCAGTAGTGCCAAATATCAGGCATGTGGAGGAGGGTGAGCAGCACAGACAAGAGTTAATAGGTGGATACAGGTAGGAGGATAAAAGAGAAAGAAGCTGAGAACCGATAGGTTGAGATGGCAGAGGGCTAAGAAGGATAGCTCTCTGACAGGAGAAGGAAAAGAATGGGGTGGGGAGCTAGAGCAATGGTTTTCAAACATTTTCTTTCCACTCACATGCCACCTTAAGTAATCCCTATACCATAGGTGCTCTGTGATTAGTAAGGGATTACTTAAGGTGGTATGTGAGTGGTCAGGAAAAGTTTGAAAACCACTGTTTTAATCGTACCTTATTATGTGCATGGTTTCATACCGCCAACGGAAATGGGCCAATGACAATTTTTCTCAAGCAAAATTTTTCAGTAACAGTTGGGTCTAGAGCAGCGATTCTCAACCTTCCCTTCCCACTCTCATACCACCTCAAGCAACCCCTTACTAATCATAGAGCACCTGTGGCATTAGGGATTACTTAAGGTGGTATATGAGTGGAAAAAAAAAGTTTGAAAACCTCTGAGCTAGAGGAAAAAAAGAGGGGTAGGAGAGCGATCAATATTGGTCAATATTGATGCCGTCTGTTTGGGGACAGCTGAGACAGAATTGCAAGAGGCTTCACTTTGGTGATACGTGGCCATGTCAGTGCGGCAATAGTGTGTGGAATTAAAGTGATTGGTCACTGAGAGTGCATGAAGGATCATGGAATCATAGAGAGATACAGCAATGAAACAGACCCTTCAGTCCATCAAGTCTGCACCAACATCAACCACAAATGTACACTAATTCAATATTAATCCTGTATTCTTATTATTCCCCTCAATTCAACCATTCTCCTACATTCTGAGGGCAATTTCCAGTTGTCAATCAACCCAACCCACACATCTTCAGAATGTTGGGAGCAAAATGGAGCGCTCAGAGGAAACCCACCTGCTCAGCCTATTCAGCAGCATTGTTTTTAGGACCAGCCTGTAACAAAGGATTTTAAAGCCAAGTTGTTAAATACAACTTGATATCCACCATTTTGGAACACAGGTATTGATAACAAGGCTATCATTTATTGCCCTTGAGCCCATGATAAGCCTCCTTCTTGAATCATTGCAGTCCAGCTATTGGAAATTTATAGAATATAGGACAGCACAGGAGGCCCTCCATCCCAATAGCTGCACCAAACATCATGCCCAAGTTAAAGTAAAACATTGCTGCTTGCACATGACACATATTCCTCTATTTCCTGCATTTTTTTGTGTCTGTCTAAAAGTCTCTTAAATGTTATCATTGTAACTACTTCCATCACTGCCTCTGGCATTCCATTCCTCGCACCTACCACTTACAAAATAACTGCTCCTCATATTTCTTTAAACTTCCCCTGTGTATAGTGGAGAGCCGTGGCTGTCATGTGACCACACTGCCCCTTATCTGGTTGGAAAACACACATGCTTGCCCGTCAAGGTTTGGCTCCACCCCGCCTATCAGTGCACACCTGACCATTGGCCCCTTTAAGTTCCTTTGTACTTGGCCTTTGTAATCAATTAGACCTTGCTGGCACCGAGCCATTGGCCAACTGTAGATTACCTGGCTGGACTCCCCAGCCCTCCACTACTGTAAAGGGCATCACATGCGCTTGCCTTGCTCTCTCTTTTTGCCATCTCCGAGGGATCACCCTGCTTCACTCCAGGCCAATTACCATGGAACAGCACTGGAAAAATCATTTGGTAAGGTATGCACTAGTAAAGAGTTGGGAGCATCTTAGCTAGTGTCCCAAGTATCATAGAGCCGTCCTGCACTGAGTCAAGAGGTTGCGGGTATTGTATTGTTTCTTTTCCTTGACTGTTTGTAACAGCACTGTGTACCTTGGTTCATTGTTTGTGTGTGTGTGCACATGTGTTCTTATTCCTGTTGTGATCTTCCCATGCACGTCTTTTGTAAATAAAGTCATTTACTGTCAGACTGTGTTCAGATTCCTTGCTTTTGAGATCCATCAAATTTGTTCCCTCACTAACAACACCCTTTCCCACAAATCTTGAATGCATGTCCTCTAGCATGAGTCATTTTCACTCTGGGAAAAAGACAGTGTATTTCTCCTCCACTTTTCCTGTAATGCTAAGCAATTCTTTTCATAGCTCATGTTAAATGCTTCCCTCACAGTTGCAGAAAATGCTGGAAATCCTCAGTGGGTCAGGCAGTGTTTGTGGAAAAGGAAACACAGTTAACCTTTCAGATCACAGTCCCTTTGAGAGCTTCACACACCTCCATTTCTACTCTGGAACAGAAGACAAAAAAAATCAGACAGATCTCAGAGCAGGTCCAACCCTGCTGCAAAATCTGATTCTAATAGTGGTGATGTCATTGTTGGTGGCTAAGAATGATACAATGATTGGAACTTGTGAGGCTGCCAAGTTACTTTAATGTCTTCCTTTCAAATTCTCCTTTCTCTTCACCATATAACAGCAACACAATCCAGGGCACTCCATCCAACTCCCATCTCTTTTCCTTGTCAATTTATATCAACCCTTGTACACTTTTTCTGACATGTTTTTAATGCATTATTATTTCCTACATTACAACAGTAATTATGTGTCAAAAATATGTCATAACCTGGAACATTTTAGGATAGACAGTAAAACCCCTGGTATCCAGCACCTATGGGGATTGGTAAATGCTGGATAAGTGAATTTTCCAGTTACTTGAGATTTCATGTTGCGTGAATGGCAAACTAATGGTAAGGCGCACCAATTTTAAGTTCCACGGCTCATTCCAAGAACTTGCACTGGTAACCTAGAGGGTGAACTAAAGAGTTACAGAGGCTCTGAGCAAGATGAATCACACAAAAGTTTGAGTGAGCAAATGCAAGTGGAAGCTAACTTATTCACTTCATAACACAACTGAAGAACACAAGCATGTAGATTATGAGGCAAGACCTTTGAAAGAAAACTGTTCCCTGTGATCACTTGCAAAGAAACCGCTCAGTGGTTGGAAATTATATAAGGATAAACTGCAAACTTGTTTTGGATTCTAGCTGTCACAGGATTCAGTAAAGACCTCAACCAACAGTGTCAGTGGGAGAACCTTGCATGATCTTGGACAATGCTGGCAACCTTTCACTGCTTTACTACTCCATAATAGCCTAGGAGTGGGCAGCCATAACATGAATCATAGAAAGAAAAGATTACATTTATGAAATACAATCAAAACTAAGGTACAGTAAAATTTCTGTTATACAGAATTCAAGCAACTGGCAACATCAAGCAATGGGCAAAAAAAAATCACAGAAAATAAATAGTTTAAAAATACAGAAGCTTAAAATTGGTGCGCCTTACCATTAGTTTGCCATTCACGCAACATGAAATCTCAAGTAACTGGAAAATTCACTTATCCAGCATTTACCAATCCCCATAGGTGCTGGATACCAGGGGTTTTACTGTCTATCCTAAAATGTTCCAGGTTATGACATATTTTTGACACATAATTACTGTTGTAATGTAGGAAATATGGAGGCTAATTCTTCTTCTTTGGCTTGGCTTCGCGGACGAAGATTTAAGGAGGGGGTAAATGTCCACGTCAGCTGCAGGCTCGTTTGTGGCTGACAAGTCCGATGCGGGACAGGCAGACACGGTTGCAGCGGATGCAGGGGAAAATTGGTTGGTTGGGGTTGGGTGTTGGGTTTTTCCTCCTTTGCCTTTTGTCAGTGAGGTGGGCTCTGCGGTCTTCTTCAAAGGAGGTTGCTGCCCGCCAAGCTGTGAGGCGCCAAGATGCACGGTTTGAGGCAATATCAGCCCACTGGCGGTGGTCAATGTGGCAGGCACCAAGAGATTTCTTTAGGCAGTCCTTGTACCTTTTCTTTGGTGCACGTCTGTCACGGTGGCCAGTGGAGATCTCGCCATATAACACGATCTTGGGAAGGCGATGGTCCTCCATTCTGGAGACGTGACCCACCCAGCGCAGCTGGATCTTCAGCAGCGTGGCCTCGATGCTGTCGACCTCTGCCATCTCGAGTACTTCGACGTTAGGGATGAAAGCGCTCCAATGAATGTTGAGGATGGAGCGGAGACAACGCTGGTGGAAGCGTACTAGGAGCCGTAGGTGATGCCGGTAGAGGACCCATGATTCGGAGCCGAACAGGAGTGTGGGTATGACAACGGCTCTGTATACGCTTATCTTTGTGAGGTTTTTCAGTTGGTTGTTCTTCCAGACTCTTTTGTGTAGTCTTCCAAAGGCGCTATTTGCCTTGGCGAGTCTGCTGTCTATCTCATTGTCGATCCTTGCATCTGATGAAATGGTGCAGCCGAGATAGGTAAACTGGTTGACCGTTTTGAGTTTTGTGTGCCCGATGGAGATGTGGGGGGGCTGGTAGTCATGGTGGGGAGCTGGCTGATGGAGGACCTCAGTTTTCTTCAGGCTGACTTCCAGGCCAAACATTTTGGCAGTTTCCGCAAAACAGGAATGTATGGAGGCTAATTAATGCACAGCAAACACCCATAACCCGCTAAGAAATAAATGCCAAGATCATCTATTTCAATAATGTTGGTCAGGGTAATGGAGAATTCACATCCACTTTAAACAAAGTCTTACGATTTTAAATCCATCTGAGAGACCAGATGGAACTTTTAGTTTCTCATCTGAGAGAAAAAGTGCCTCTGACTGTGCAGATCTCCCTCAGTGTTCCAGTTTGTGTTTAGGTCCCTGAAGTGGGTGTGGATCCCACAGTCTTCTGTCAGAAAGCCTTGGAGGCTGCCAAATGCATCATGCAAGCATAGAGGAACATAGTGCAATGAAAATGGAATATATTGCCCACTTTCAGGATGACAGCACATCTGCACTTCTGCCGAACTACACCCAATGCCCACCTTGGTGCCAAAAAGCCAGCTGAGTCAGACTACCCCCAATGGTTCCTGCTTTCTGAATCCAAAACCTCTGAGCCTGAGCTCCTGGAGATCTCTGGCACCAAACTTAATAAACAAGGGCATAAAATTAGAATAAATTATCCATCGTTTTCTTCAGCATTGCATTGTATGTTGATTCTCATGTGTTTGCTTGTACCAAACCTCAATTTGGACTGGTCCAATTCATTGTCCAGATCATCATTCAAAGTTAAGCATCATACAGTGGTTCTCAACATTTTTCAATCTAAGGCCAACCTGGCCTAACATGCCCTGGCACACTAGTGGCAATGACTGAGCCATATTTTCAATTCAAAGGCAGCTCATCTTTATCTAATTTAAATATTTTAGTTAGCGTATTTGAAGACCACATGAAAACACTCTGTGGCCCACCAGTAGGCCATGGCCTATTGGCTGAGAACCATTGCGGTAGAATGAACAGTCAATAGACTTCACCGCATTCTGATGTATCATTTATCATCCAGAGGTTGTGACTTTTTTCACATCAGCATAGTGAGAGCAAAAGATGCAAAACAAAATCTCTTATTAGAATTCAATGACATCCTAATACATGTCAACAATTCCATTAACTACTTAGTCTGAGGTGCCAGCAAATGAATACTTCAGTTGGATATACAAATGCAATAAAAGATTGGAAAGCTAAAATGATGGTTTCCTGATGTAAATCTTCTTTGTTGGGCTTTCAGTTACCCTGTTTCTCCTTCAACCAGAGTAGAGTTCATCATAATATTGCTTTTTCTATAGTCATGGAGAGTAAATGGATTTCTCATTCTCTTCGTTTACAACAGAATTAGAATCAGGTTTATTATCATGAAATTTGTTGTTTTGCAGCAGTTTTGTGAAGAACAAGGTACAAAATTATTATAAAATTACAATCATGTAACTCCAAGATTTTTTTAAAAAGTAAATAAGTAGTGCAAAAAAAAACAAAAAGCGAGGGAGTGTCCATCTGTTCATTGTCCGTCTAGAAATCTGATGGCAGAGGGGAAGAAGATGTTTTGTAACATTGAGTGTGTGTCTTCAGGCATACATGGGTACTTTGTGAACATCCTAAACTCCACAGAGCAGTCTCAGGTAAATCTATCACCAATTTGGAATTATATATGTGATATTTAGAGCTGTGGAGATGCAGGAAATATCTGCGACAAAATTTTAATGCAAAAAGTGACTCAGTAGGTATCTCTCATTCCTTTGTCTAAAGTGACAATGAAACCATTAAAACAAATTGTTTGAGTACTAGTATGTAAGTTAGTCAACTGAGATTTTCTTTCATCTTTACAAGAATATAAAATGCTGGATATGGAACTTGTTCTCTCAATTGTTTTATTCCATCAAATACCATGAATGTAACTGATACTTATTAGGGGATTATCAGCAAGAGTCAAATTCATTGTTAAATTAGTTTTAAAATTTAGACATACAGTATGGTACAAGCCCTTCTGGCCCATGACTCCATGCTGCCCAAGAACACCCAATTACCTACAACCTTGAAGGGTGGGAGAAAACTAGAGCACCCAGAAGAAATCTACACAGACATGGGAAGAACATTCAACCTCCTTACAGACAGTGCCGGATTCGAACATGGGTCACTGGTGCTGTAACAGCCTTGCACTGTTGTTTCTCAGATATAAAACATAGAACAGCACAGCACAGGAACAAAGCCTTCAGCTCACAATATGTGGATCAAACAGGATATCAAATTAAACTACATTTCTTTTGTCTATACTTGATCCATATCCCTCTATTGGCTGCATATTCATCTCAAGTTTATGTTCGAGTTTATCATCATCTGACTGTACATATACAACCTTACGAAGCAGCAATTCTCTAGAATATGGTGCACACACAAACAAACATACAATACACTGGAATAATCATCATGTATATACTAAAAGCTAACATTTAATATAAATATATATATATTATTTTTTTTAATATTAATTTTATATTATTTATATTATATATAAATTTATATTATTTATATTATATATAAATATTATAATATTTATATTAACATAAATATTTAGAGATGATCTACTCAGTTACAGGATAAATTTAGACATAAGTACAGCACGGTAATAGGCCATTTGGCCCACGAGTCCGTGTCACCAATTTACACCCAATTAACCTACACCCGCAGTACATTTCAACTGGTGGGAGGAAATCAGAGCCCCCAGAGAAAACCCACACAGATACAGGCAGAACATACAAACTCCTTACAGACAGTGTGGGATTTGAACCCTGGCCCCGAACGCTGTCGCTGTAAAGTTGCTGCGCTAACCACTATGCCAACGGCGCCACCACAGTACTGTTCATCAATCTCACAGCCTGCAGGAAGAAGCAATTTCCCAGCTGGCAGTCCTAATTTTGAGGCACCTCTACCTCCTTTTTAATAGTAGTGGGTCGGAGATGCTGAGGGCTGGAGGGAAAGGGTCTTTTATGATTCTGTGAGCCCTATTTAAGAAATGCTCCCAGTACATATTGTTAATAGAGGAAAGGGAGACCCCAGTGATCTTCTCATGTGATCTATCTATATGGAGGCCTCAGAAATGCCACTACTCTGTCTGAAATTTTCTAAATGATCCAGACAAGATAAGGACATAAGGTTTCCTTCCTTAAAGGATATTTACATTTTGGATTTTTCAGCAGTTAATCAATTTCATGGTCACACAAATCATACTAATATTTTCATTTCCAGTTACTAGGGATCATGGTATTGATCAGCGAACAGCACAGAAGCATACCCTATGGCCAGCACCAACAATCAAGCACACATTTAAAATAATACTGCACTCATCCCATTTTATTCTCCCCATATCCCCATCAACTTATCCCATTCACCTCCACATTAGAGACAATTTACTGTGGCTAAATAACCTTCCAAGCTCACACCTTTGGGATGTGGGATAAAACTGGAATTTCCAGAGGAAACTCACACTGTTACAGGGAAAACATGTAAACTCCACACAGATAGCCCCAGAGGTCAGGATTAAACTCGGGTCACCAGATTTGTGAGACACAGTTCTGTTAGCACTACTATTGTATTTTCATAAATTACTGGCAATCAAACTCATGTATCTGGATAGTTAGGTCAGAATTCTGGATTACTGGTCTACAGCCATTTCCGACAATACCCCTGTTTTCTGTGTAGACTGAGTGTATGGAATAGCCATTCTCAACCTTTCTTTGACTATGGCCCCCCCTGAGGCCATTTCTTTGGCCTTGGCTCTCTTAGAACTCTGCTCAAAGTTTATGGCCCCCTTCCTTGTGAAGCAGCCACGTTTAGTTGGTTTCTTATGGGCCCCCCTTATTAAAGATTTCATTCCATGGCAGCTTTAAGGAGAGCTGGTATTGTAATAACACTACACTAACCATGCCATACCATAAAGGTGAAACATAGCCCTTTATTCCCTGCATACTCAAATTTCAGTCCAGAAGTCTCGTAAATGCACCATTATTGTATCTACCTAGACCACTGCCCCTGGCATCCTGTTCCAGACGCCTACCACTCTCGGTGCAAATAATTTGTGCCTCAACATCTCCCTTAAACTTCCCCCCTCCTACTTTAAATGCATGTCTTCTATGATATGATGATTTTACAATGGGGTAAAAATTCTACCCTATCAATGCTTCTTGTAGTTTTATAAACTTCTAATCTCCTATCCCCCTCATTGCTTAGAACCATTACCCTCAGCGACCTAAGTCCATCGGCCTCCCTCCCATACCCCTAGCCACCTGGGTTTCTTTGTTTCTTCTCTCTTGACCAACCTTTCAAGATCACTTTCACATCTGGTTTCATGTTAAAGGGCCTTGTTAGTGCAGTCAGCAGCATGGCTGTCTCATAATCTGAAGATAATGTGTTTGAGCCTCATGGGGCATCCTTTTTATTCTAGGGCATATACTCAAGATTCAGGAGTGTAGGTTTTGGATGGAGATGAGGAAGAACTGCTTTTGCAGAGAGTAGTGAATCTGTGGAATTCTCTGGCCAAGGAAGCAGTAGAGGCTGTCTCATTCAATATATATTTGAGACAGATATTTGCATAGTTGGGGAAATTAAGGCCATGGGAAACATCCAGCCTGTTGAACCCTTTACAACTGTTGTAAATTTCAATGAAAGCCATGTTCATTTTACCAAGCTCTTGAGAATGTAAAGAACATTATGTATTGCATATATGTATATGTAAGGATAGTCCACTCATTCTCTCCTTACACAGTCAACCAATCTTCCTTGGAATTAGTCTAGTGAACCTTTGTTACATCACCTCCAAGGCAAGTGTATTCTTTGCAATGTTAGGAGTCCAAAGCTGTGCACAATACTCCAGATGCAGTCCCAAAGACCCTATATAATTACAATCTTAACACCTACCCTCAAATTCTCTCATAATAAAGGCTAACACACCATTGGCCTTCCTAATTATTTACTGCATCTGCATGTTGAATCCTTGTGACTTGTGTTCAAAGTTTGCAGGTCCCTTTAAAAATCAAGTTACCCAATTGTGCACTATTTAAAGACTGATCTTCTTTTCTCTTTGCTGAAACCCTATGGATAATTTAACATTGCCAGATTATGTTGCCCCTGTGATGTTCATGCTCACTTACTCACTTTCCTAAATCCCCTTAAAGCCTTTTTATATCTTCTGCTCTAGCTACAATCAATTTTTGTATGTCCTTAAAATAGAAGAGGTTCCAACCAGATATCTATCTGTTAGCAGATGCACTCAGAAAGAAATGCTCTAACTCTTTGTTTAATAAACCCATATGTTAACTTGCCAGCTATTTTCCAGTATTTTGGAGAATGTTTCTGATATTATCACCTTTCTTGAGCCAAAGGCTAAATGGTCTATCCCTGCTCTTATTTCCAGCATTTTCTATTTCTTTTACAAATAAACTATTAAGTGGTAACCACAAGTCAGCCCATATATTTCACAAATGTCCTGAGGGGAAGGAAATTGACCTTTCCTGACCCAATTGGGTCTCTATGTGGCGCTGGATCCAGTAATATTGTTGACTTATAATTGCTTCCTCCACTGAGGGACCATTAGGAATGGGCAATAAATTTCGAGTGATAGCCACATTCTGTGAGTAAATGACAAAGAAGATGTGTAGGACTATTCAGGTCTGTGCTCTCAGCCAGCTGATTAACTCTCGAGATACATTACTAGACCTCGACTTGATACATCACCAATGTATTTCCTTCAGGAGGTGGAATTTGAATCCACTGTTGTTTTCCTGTTTTTCATTTCAAACAATCGTCTCTCTGTGCACGCGAAATGATGTGGCTTTCAAATATTTGTTCTTTTTTTATGCTATTTTCTTTTGTCCAACGACAATGTCAGTGCTTCGGAGATTAATAAATGTCATGCCCCTAAAGTCTCTTTTCCTTTGTTCTATCTCTGGCACATTTTCAAAGATCAAAAAATTGTAGTTGAACAGGAGATACAAGACATTCAACTTGCACTTTTTGCTATGAAACAGAAGTGTTCACCATCTTTACATGCTTTGAAAGATGATAATGGATTAAATCACAGAAAAATGCAGCCTCAAGAAACTTTCCCAAAAAATCACAGATTGGAAAAAACATAGGAAATGTCTGGCTAAAGCTAAAAACAGCAGCCACTCAGCCAGTAACTGTGGGAAGTAAAGACAAATTATTGTCTGAAGCTTGAGCCCAGTTTTGATGAAGGTCCCCACTTAGAGCAGTGACAGCCATTTATCCCTTGATTCCACTTCAACTGTGCTATGTGGATAGGAAAGAAATGAGAGTAAGAATTGAACATATCTGCCTTGCTCTGCTCTGGAGTCCTATGGGTTATAAAATAGATTTGCTACTCCTGCCAGCCCCCATCCTTAGAATATGACAGTACCAAAACAGACCCTTCAGCCCATCTGGTCTATGATGAACTATTTATTCCATCTAATTCCATTGATCTTCACCTGGGCCATAGTCCTTCATATCCCTCCTCTCCATGCACCTACCCAATCTCTTTAAATGTCAAAATCCAACCTGCATCCACCACCTCTGCCGGCATCTCATTCCACACCCTTACCACCATCTGAATGAAGAAGTTCCCCCTCAAGTCACCCATAAGCAGTTCACCTCTCATCGTTAACTGTCAAGTTCATGTCTCACCAAAACTCAGTGGAAAAAGCCTACTTGTATTTATCTTATATATAATCATAATAAGTTTTCATACTTCTGTCAAATCTTCCCTCATCTCCAACATCCCACTCAACCTTTCCCTATGGCAACCATTACAATGGTTTGAAGAACAGGACCTGAAACGGTTTTGAGTGTGACAAAATCTCAATACAAAGGTGGGTCTACCTTATCGATATTTATGCATACAGCAGGGTAACAGGCCATTTTGGCCCACGAGACCTTGCCGCCCAATTACACCCAATTGACCTACAACCCCTGGTACATTTCAAACAATAGGAGGAAACCAGAGTCCCCAGGGAAAACCCATGCAGACATGGGGAGAACTTACAAATTCCTTACAAATAGCGTGGGATTGAAACCCCCATCCCAATCACTGGCATTGTAACAGCATTGAGCTAATTGCTACGCTAACTATGCTGCCCCTATTGGCAGCTTAATTTTGATCATTGCCATCTCACATAATGCTTGCAGCAGAACACTGACCTCTTTCCATTATTGTCACAATCCCACACCAGTTAGGGACAGTGCATAGCTTTTGTCAAGTAGCTCTGAAAAATTATGAATGGCTTTTGGCTATGGACAGCTTGATGCTGAGATGAAAATATTTTGCTTGTGTGTGAAATTATCAGTGGATATGGATCTGCCTTAATATTCATTGCCATCATTTTTATTTTGTTAATGCACACAAGGAATTCCAACTATTTTGCTCTTCGGTTGTAAAGAAAAGGCAACAGGAAAAAGCTCATCAATTTTCATTTGCATATTGCCTTCCACGGTCATAAAGATGCAAAACTATTTATTAGAGGGAAACAATAAGAGGGGCTGGTCTCTGCGTCAGGAAGTTGAAGATTTACACTTTATTTGAAGATGTCTTCTGAGTATAAATTGTAGCAAAATCAGATGTCTACACAAATGAGTTACAAATTGCATGTTCTTGATCAGTGGATTACAATTTTATATGCCTCATTTAAGTCATCAAGAAAGTAAACAATTATATCTCTACTCTTCAAATTGTTCACACTTACATATTAATTTGCTCAAAGATTGTTTATTGTCAGAGTATATACATGACATTACATGCAACCCTCAGATTTCTGTTCATGCGGGCCAGGTAGAATTTCTACTTAACATTAGTTTAAACTATACTCAATAAATTGATAGGAATATAAAAGAGAGAAATGTAAACAAAGAAAAACATAAACAAACTGTGCAAATACAGAAAAACAATTCAGTATTTATATATTCAATGCAAATTAAGAGTCATTAAATGTCTCTGATTGAGTCTATTGTGTAGGAGTCTGATAGTGGAGGGGTCACAACTGTTCCTGAACCTGATGGTACAAGTCTTATGTCCTAGGTGGTGTGGATCCCTGATGATTGCTGGTCTCAAAGGGCAGAGTATCATATAGATTTTATCGATGGTGGGGAGAGTTTTGCCTCTGATGTTCTGGGCTATGCCTACAACCTTTTGCAGGGCTTTCCACTCAGGCCCCCACACTAGGCTGTGATGAAGCTGGTCAGCACACTTTCCACTGTGCATCTATAGGAGTTTGGCAAAGTTTCTTATGTCATACAGAATGTCTGCAAACTCTGAGGAAGTAGAGATGCTGATACGCTTTCTTCACAATTACATTAATCCAGGAAATGTTCTCAGAAATTTAAATTTTCTAACCCTCTCCACTGATGATACCTCAATGATCACTGGATCATACACCTCTGGTTTTCCTTCCTAAAGTCTACAATCACTTCTTTAGTTTTGGCGACATTGAGTGAGAAAATGTAGTTAGTACACCATTCAGCCAAGTTTTCAATCTCCTTCCTGTACACTGACTCGCCACACCTTTTTAATACTGCCCACTATTGTGGTACCATCAGCAAATTTGTAAATGGCATTGTTGTTGACCGAGCTATGCACTTGTAGGTGTAAAGAGAATAGAGCAAAGGGATAAGTACGTAGCCTTGTTATACTCCGATGCTGATAGAGATTATGGAGGAGATATTTTTGCCAATCTGCACTGATTGGGGTCTCGAAGAGAGGAAATCCAGGATCCAATTACACAGTGGGGTACTGAGGCCCAGAATTTCAAGCTTGCAAATCAGTTTTGAGGGGATTATGGTGCTGAATGCCAATTTGCAGTTACTAAAGAGCATCCTGATGCATGCACCATTGATGTCCACGTGTTATAGGATTTTGAATAGAGCAAGAATGATGGCATCTGCCATAGACCTATTGCTAAGGTAAGCACAGTGGTAAGCACTGCTCAGACAGAAACTGATATGTTTCAGCACTAGCCCTTCAAAAGGCATCACTATGTAATGCTTCCTCAACAAGTAATACAAGAAAGGCCAGAGAGGATAAAGCAGATACAGCCTTCAATATGTCAATATTGGTCTATCAGAGACAACATATCATTGGAGAACAGTGTTCTGCTGGCTGGATCAAGACTAATTATCCCTAAATCAATGCAGAAAGAGATTTTCCAGAAAATACATGAAGGTTACATGGAAATGGAGAGTGAAGTCAGCCGTGTACTGGACTGGGACATTGAGGCCAGTTACTATTGCCCTCTTTGGTAGTGGGTAATGGTAGCTGTCTTGAAACCTACGGCAACAATGGACTGCTACAATGACATGTTGAAAATCTCCGTAAGGACCTTCGTCAATTGGCCCGCATGGACCTTCTGCGTATAGCTGGGTCTGTTGTCTGGTCCTATTGCTTTGTGTGAGTTCACCTTGGATAGGGTTCTTATCATCTTGGCTGCAGCAATGCAAGATGCCTTTGCTTTCTTTGGCATCAACCAATTCTTCTTATCGAACTGTGCATAAATGTTAGGTCTGCCCAGTAGGAAGGTGTGATTATTGTTGACTTGCAAGGTTGTATTGTGATCAGTTATTAATTTGATCCCTTGCAACATGCATCGCATGTTGCCAGTGCCACACTGCTGTCTATGGATCTTCTCTGCGAACCCAACCTTTACCTTTTGGATTGTATGGGAGAGTTCAGCCCTGGCTGATCTTAGTGCTAACTTGTTTCCTATGTTGAAGGCAGCGTCACAGGTGCTGAGATGTGCATAGAACCATAGAACACTACTGTACTGAAAGCAGGCCATTCAGCCCTTCTAGTCTGTGCCAATCATCATTTTGCTTGTCCCGGTGACCTGCTGCCATTCCATAACCCTCCAGACCTCTCCCATCCATGTAGGTATAGAATCTATTCTTAAAACACAAGACCAAGCCCACATTCACCACATCAGATGGCAAGTTATTCCACACTCCCACCACTCTCTGAGTGAAGAACTTTCCCTTAATGTTCCTCCTAAACGTTTCCCCTTTCAGCTTAAAGCTATGCTCTCATATTTATCTCCCCCAATCTAAGTGGACAAAGCCAACTCACATCCACTCTGTCTATTCCTCTCATCATTTTATAAACCTCTCTCAAATCTCCCCTCATTCTTCTATGCTCCAAGGAATAATGTCCTAACCTGTTTAATCTTTCCCTGTAACTCAACTCCTGAAGACCCAGCAACATCCTAGTAAATCTTCTCCACATTCTTTCAATCTTATCACTATCCTTCCTGTAGTTAGGTGACCAGAACTGCACACAATATTCCAAATTTAGCCTCACCAATGTCTTAAACAACTTCAACGTAACATCCCAACTCCTATACTCAATACTTTGATTTAATAAGGCTGAAATGCCAAAAGCTTTTTTTACGACCCTGGTCACCTGTGACACCACCTTCAAGAAACAATGTACCTGTATTCCCAGATCTCTCTGCTCCTCCACACTCCTAAGTGCCATAGCATTTTTTGAGTATGTCCGGCCTTTGTTTTTCCTTCCAAAATGCAACACCTCACACTTGTCTGCATTAAACTCCATCTGCCATTTTTTTTAGCCCATTCTTCTAGCTGGTCCAGATCCCTCTGCTAACTTTGAAAATCTTCCTCTCTGCCCAAAACCCCTCCTATCTTTAAGTCATCAGCAAACTTGCTGATCCAATTTACCACATTATGATCCAGTTAATTGCACAATACAACAAGCAACAATGATCCCAACACGGATCCCTGAGGCATGACACTAGTCACAGGCTTTAAGTCTGAGAAGTAACTATCCACTACCACTCTCTGTTTTCTCCCACACAGCCAATTATGAGTCCAGTTTACAACCTCTCCATGCATACAGAGTGTCACAACCTGCATGGACCTTTGTGTCCAGCCATAGTTTCTGGTTATCCCTGGTTGTGAAGCATTTTGTTTCTGTGATATCCTCAGTGCATTTTCTGATGTAGCCAGTCACTGAGCTTGTGTACTCATCAATGTTTACATAGCAGATGTAGGTGGCCACTGGCCTGTAACCGCTCCTGTCCATGGACTCAAAGCAGTCTTGTGTCCCCCCCCCCACCCCCCACCCCACCCCCGTTCACATCCTGATCTTCCTGCAAACTGGCTTAGTTCTTTTTTTCCATTGGTCTGTATGCCAAGATGAGCAGGATGGATATCTATTCTGGGTAACCAAGGTTGGCGAGAGGGGCAACCTTGTATGCACCATGGACATTTGGTGTACACCTAGTCCAAGATGTTCACTTCTCTGGTGGATAACTGATAGGTTGTTGAAACAGTGGAGGAACAGTTTTCAGATTGGTATGACTGAAGACACCATCTACAATTATGAAAATCTCAGGGTAAGATGTCTGAGCTCCACAGATGGCACCATAAAACTCCTTCATTGCTTTATCCTCATTAGCCTAAGCAGAATGTAAACTGGAGTAATCAGCGTGGCCGAGAATTTCCCTGGCCAGTGGAAGTGTCTGCATTTCACCATTAAGTACTCTACCTCTGCTGAGTAGAAGGTCCTTACAACAAGATGTATGCATCAGTTCTCCCAGATGTAAATGCACAGTACAACTCCTGGAGTCTTGCTAGAATCAGCAACATTTCTGTCTGCCCTGAAAAAGATAAGGTCATCCAGCTATATCAGTCTGGAATGGAGTCCTGGAGCCAAGTTTCTGCAAACACCAGAGCACAGCAGCCCCGCAAATCTTTCCAGTTCACCTGCACCTTGGGTAATCCATTTTCTTCTCTAGCAATTTTGCATTTGTGAGTAAGATCATCAGGAGCATGGGTCTGAAGGGGTTAACTCACAGTCTAACCCTAATGCCAGCCCATGCCACGCTACTGCCTTCTCACATAGCACATCGGATAGCCTTCCTCACAGTTCCAGCAATCTGCTCCGTGGTTTACCTCAGTCTGGCTCACTAACTTACAAATCAAAAATTCTCAACTTTAGCTGCCATACACATTCATTTGTAAAACTATTAGTAATTCTACAAATCTCTGGTGAGACCACACTTAGAGTACTGTGTCAGTTCTGGTCACCTCATTACAAGAAGAATGTGAAGGTGGAGAGGAGATTTACCAGGATGATGCCTGGATTAGAAAATATAGGTTAGCAGAGTGAGGACATTTTTCTACGGAATGAAGGATGAGAGGAGACAATACAGATTCTGAGAGACATATATTTTGTTTATATGAAACTTAAGTGATTTTTTTTCTGTTCTGAAGTGTCTCCCGACCTTCCTGGAGTGGCCGTTCACACAGGAATGACCTAAACTCTAAATATCTATATCTGTCCAATGCTTAGAAGTGCAGTAATTAAGGATGCAGGACTTACAATGCCACAGCAGCAACGTCAACCTCGGCGTCTGACTCTGTAAAAAACTTAAAAGATAAGGCATAAATAAGGTGAGCAGACAGTGTCTTTTCCCTAGGGCAGGAATAGCAAACGCCAGAGAATATCTACACAAAGTGAAGGGAAGAAAGTTTATGGGAGATATTTAGAAGTGTACACACACACACAGAGTTCTGGGTGCCTGGAATGCCTTGTCAGGGTTGGTGATAGTGGTTGAAACATTAGGGGCGTTTAAGAGACCTTTAGACAGGCACATGAATGGAAGAGAAAAAGGTTACAAAGTAGGAAGGCTTTAGTAGTTTTATTTTGGTAGGAATATATAGGCCAGCACAACATCGAGGACCAGAGGGTCAAAGGGTCTTTATTGTGCTGCAATGTCTGTTAAATGCAAGTAATGAATTAAATGGGGAGCTTTGTATATCAAACAGGAAACGTTTCTAATCTGACAGCTGCATAACACTGAAGAATGGGGTAAAAATTCTAGTTACTGCCGTAAATATATTTTTTCTGTGCTTATAAGCAGAGTTTTTTTTTTCTTTGGCTTGGCTTCGCGGACGAAGATTTATGGAGGGGGTAAAAAGTCCACGTCAGCTGCAGGCTCGTTTGTGGCTGACAAGTCCGATGCGGGACAGGCAGACACGATTGCAGCGGTTGCAAGGGAAAATTGGTTGGTTGGGGTTGGGTGTTGGGTTTTTCCTCCTTTGCCTTTTGTCAGTGAGGTGGGCTCTGCGGTCTTCTTCAAAGGAGGTTGCTGCCCGCCAAACTGTGAGGCGCCAAGATGCACGGTTTGAGGCGTTATCAGCCCACTGGCGGTGGTCAATGTGGCAGGCACCAAGAGATTTCTTTAGGCAGTCCTTGTACCTTTTCTTTGGTGCACCTCTGTCACGGTGGCCAGTGGAGAGCTCGCCATATAACACGATCTTGGGAAGGCGATGGTCCTCCATTCTGGAGACGTGACCCATCCAGCGCAGCTGGATCTTCAGCAGCGTGGACTCGATGCTGTCGACCTCTGCCATCTCGAGTACTTCGACGTTAGGGGTGTAAGCGCTCCAATGGATGTTGAGGATGGAGCGGAGACAACGCTGGTGGAAGCGTTCTAGGAGCCGTAGGTGGTGCCGGTAGAGGACCCATGATTCGGAGCCGAACAGGAGTGTGGGTATGACAACGGCTCTGTATACGCTTATCTTTGTGAGGTTTTTCAGTTGGTTGTTTTTCCAGACTCTTTTGTGTAGTCTTCCAAAGGCGCTATTTGCCTTGGCGAGTCTGTTGTCTATCTCATTGTCGATCCTTGCATCTGATGAAATGGTGCAGCCGAGATAGGTAAACTGGTTGACCGTTTTGAGTTTTGTGTGCCCGATGGAGATGTGGGGGGGCTGGTAGTCATGATGGGGAGCTGGCTGATGGAGGACCTCAGTTTTCTTCAGGCTGACTTCCAGGCCAAACATTTTGGCAGTTTCCGCAAAGCAGGACGTCAAGCGCTGAAGAGCTGGCTCTGAATAGGCAACTAAAGCGGCATCATCTGCAAAGAGTAGTTCACGGACAAGTTTCTCTTGTGTCTTGGTGTGAGCTTGCAGGCACCTCAGATTGAAGAGACTGCCATCCGTGCGGTACCGGATGTAAACAGCGTCTTCATTGTTGGGGTCTTTCATGGCTTGGTTCAGCATCATGCTGAAGAAGATTGAAAAGAGGGTTGGTGCGAGAACACAGCCTTGCTTCACGCCATTGTTAATGGAGAAGGGTTCAGAGAGCTCATTGCTGTATCTGACCCGACCTTGTTGGTTTTCGTGCAGTTGGATAATCATGTTGAGGAACTTTGGGGGACATCCGATGCGCTCTAGTATTTGCCAAAGCCCTTTCCTGCTCACGGTGTCGAAGGCTTTGGTGAGGTCAACAAAGGTGATGTAGAGTCCTTTGTTTTGTTCTCTGCACTTTTCTTGGAGCTGTCTGAGGGCAAAGACCATGTCAGTGGTTCCTCTGTTTGCGCAAAAGCCGCACTGTGATTCTGGGAGAATATTCTCGGCGACACTAGGTATTATTCTATTTAGTAGAATCCTAGCGAAGATTTTGCCTGCAATGGAGAGCAACGTGATTCCCCTGTAGTTTGAGCAGTCTGATTTCTCGCCTTTGTTTTTGTACAGGGTGATGATGGTGGCATCACGAAGATCCTGAGGCAGTTTACCTTGGTCCCAACAAAGCTTGAAAAACTCATGCAGTTTGGCATGCAGAGTTTTGCCGCCAGCCTTCCAGACTTCTGGGGGGATTCCATCCATACCTGCTGCTTTGCCACTTTTCAGTTGTTCGATTGCCTTATATGTCTCATCTAGGGTGGGAACCTCATCCAGCTCTAGTCTTAGGGGCTGTTGAGGGAGCTGGAGCAGGGCGGAATCTTGGACTGAGCGGTTGGCACTGAAAAGAGATTGGAAGTGTTCTGACCATCGGTTGAGGATGGAGATCTTGTCGCTGAGGAGGACTTTGCCGTCTGAGCTGCGCAGCGGGCTTTGGACTTGGGGTGAGGGGCCGTACACAGCCTTTAGAGCCTCGTAGAAACCCCTGAAGTCGCCAATGTCCGCGCTGAGCTGTGTTCGTTTGGCGAGGCTAGTCCACCACTCATTTTGGATCTCCCGGAGTTTGCGCTGAAGATGGCTGCATGCGCGACGGAAGGCTTGTTTCTTCTCTGGACAGGACGGCTTTGTAAGGTGAGCCTGGTGGGCAGCTCGCTTCTTTGCCAGCAGCTCCTGGATTTCCTGGCTGTTTTCGTCAAACCAGTCCTTGTTTTTCCTGGAGGAGAAGCCCAGTACCTCTTCAGTGGATTGCAGTATGGTAGTCTTCAACTGATCCCAGAGGGTTTCAGGGGACGGGTCCGTGAGGCGGGTTGCAACGTCGAGCTTTGCTTTGAGGTTTGCCTGGAAGTTTCCTCTCGCTTCGTCTGACTGCAGTTTTCCAACATTGAACCTCTTTCTGGGGGCTTTATTGTTCCTGGGCTTTGGCTTGAAGTGAAGGTTGAGCTTGCAGCGAACCAGCCGGTGGTCAGTGTGGCATTCCGCGCTAGGCATGACCCTGGTGTGGAGCACATCTTGTTTGTCACTTTCTCGCACCAGGATGTAGTCCAGGAGGTGCCAGTGTTTGGATCGGGGATGCATCCAGGTGGTCTTAAGGCTGTCCCTCTGCTGAAAAAGGGTGTTTGTAATGACAAGTCGCTGTTCTGCGCAGAGCTCCAACAGGAGGCGCCCATTGTCGTTGCACTTGCCGACGCCATGCTTGCCCAGGATTCCTGGCCAGGTTTCGGAGTGGGAGGCGGCGGCCCCAGTCCAGGCACAGGGAGAGCAGCAGCGGCCCCGGCCCTGGTCCGGGCGAAGGGTAGACGACGGCGGCCCCGATACGGGCAGGAGCAAGGGGGAGACGGCGGCCCCGGCCTCGGTCGAGTGGGGCAGGCGAAGGCCCCGATCCGGGCAGAGAGTGGGAGGCTGCGGCCCCAATCCAGGCGGGTGAACTGCGGCGGCCTCGGCCCCGGTCCGGGCAGTATGGACCGACCTAGGAGGGGAGGCAGGCCCCTCCAGCCCGGGTAAGAAACCTGCATAGGAGAAGGCCACTCCGATATAAAACCTACGACCCAAGGACCTCGCTGCCACGTCCCAGCTTGCTCGGCCACGGCACACGAACCATGGGTGTAAAGGGTGGGGCCAGTACTGCGCGCACTGCACTCCACCTAAAAGCTCCTTTGCGCAGGCCCGAGGACAGGTCCACGTCCTCCCCCTCCACGTCCTCCCCCTCAAAAGATGCTCACAAACTCAAGCTAGCATGCTGGAACATCAGAACCATGCTAGACAAGGCTGACAGCCACCGACCTGAACGTCGGTCTGCCCTCATTGCACATGAACTCCTCAGACTTGACATCGACATAGCCGCTCTCAGTGAAGTCCGCCTGGCAGATGTAGGCAGCCTCCAAGAACGCGGCGCGAGCTACACACTCTACTGGTCTGGCAAGCCTTCGGATGAACGACGCCTATCTGGTGTAGGCTTCATGGTCAAGAGCTTCATTGCCTCCAAACTCGAAAACCTTCCGACAGGCCTCTCGGACCGAATCATGTCCATGCGACTCCCACTTCAAAACAAGCGTCACATCACCCTCATCAGTGTCTATGCTCCAACCCTCCAGGCGGAACCAGCAGAAAAGAACAAGTTCTACACCGACCTGCGCAACCTCATCCAACGTACCCTTACAGCCGACAAGGTTGTCATCCTGGGCGACTTCAACGCTCGTATAAGCAGAGTACATTATTGATAACTATACTCTAAAACATGAAGAGAAAAGCATTTCTCTTTAATATTGAGGTGAGGAAAGGAGAACAAATGATTAAATTTGATATCGTTCTATAGTTAAGGTGATGTGTTAGCCTTATCAAAATGTTTATTCCTTGAAGAAGGGCTCAGGCCCAAAACGTCAGCAATATATCTTTGTCTCCTATGGATGTCAAAAGACAGGGTGAGTTCTTCCAGAATTTTGGTGTGTTTATAACTACAATCACAGCATCTGGAGACTTCCGTGTTTCATTCACTAAATCACAATCCAAGTATTAAAAATATATAATTTTAAGAGGGTAAAATCAATGTAATAAGGTAGTAACTTCTAAAGGAGGTTGATGGGCCCATTACACCATTATAGCAACACTGATTTTGCCATAGCAAGAAATCATCTGAAACTTCAGGCAAAATTGTTTTGTTTCCAAACAGCAAAACAAACTAGGTGATAAATAGGAGGTAATTACTGGCACTTATCAGAGTCTAATTGTAGTTTGCCACATTTGTCTGTTTGAATTTCTTGTTTAGCTATTCAAAGCAAGGTTACACATACATACATAGTAAGACAAATAGGGCAACGTGGCATTAGGAAATAATAATTGCTGCAAAGAAAATTACATTGAAAGCAATATTGGAGCTAAAAATTAATTAAAAAAAAGGAGTGACTAAAAAGGCCAGCCATACTTAAAATCTCCAGCAGCCTGTATATAAACCAGGATTCAAGGGGGGTGCTAAGGGTAAGAAGGGCTCCCGAAGGGTCCTAGGGTTTGGTCCTGGAGCTCAGGTTGCAAATGGACACATCCTCTCTGAAGGGACTCACTCTTGTTTCTCTTTCTCTTATTGTTAGGGGCACCCACAGGCAATACTCATGGTAATGTTGCCTTACAGCAGACAAAAGTTGAAGATATCATGTAGATTATAGTACATTTCACATGACAATAAAAGGAGCCTTGGACCTTAAAGAGGTGATGCTTCCTGGGTTGCTGAGCTAAGGTAGCATGGAAATAGAACATTATAGCACAATACTGACCCTTTGGCCCTTAATGTTAGGGCAACCTATAAAATCGCTATAACATTCCAACATTTATGAAAAAATATAAGATCACAAGTCAAGTTTATTTTCATTTGTTTGCACAAGTACAACCTGACAAAACAGTATTCTCCATTCATCAGTTCAAAACACAGACACACAACCAGACATAATGCACATACAGACATATAATGTATGTGCAGGACAAGTATTTCATCTATACAAATAAGTAAATATTGTTTCATGAATATGAGAGTCTTGGATCATTAGTATTCTCACTACCTATGGGAAGAAGCTGTTCCTCAGCCTGGTGGTGTTGGCTCTGAAATTCCTGCATATCTTTCCCAATGGGAGCAGCTGAAAGATGCTGTGTGCAGTGTGGAAGAGGTCCTCAATGATTTTGACGCTTTCTTCAGAGATCCCGATTGACCTTCTGTAGAAGGTTGACATAATGGTGGGCGGTAGCCTTGCCTGCCTCAGTCTTCTCAGATAGTGCAGTCACCGTTGTGCCTTCCTGACAAGTGAGGAGATAAATGCCCACGAGTTAAGTGAGCTCCAAGGAACATGGTGCTCTTCTCTCTCGATACTACAGAGATACTGATGTGTAATGGACAGTGGTCGTTCCTGATCTTCTTGAAGACCACAGTCATCTCCTTCATCTTGTCCTCATTCAGACTCAGACTGTTACTCTCACAATATTTTCCACTTCTTCTTCGCAGTGTGGCACATCATTGTTGCCGATGACACTATTGGTGCTGGATGTGGCAATGCAGTCATGGGTCAGACCGTGAAGAGGAGTGGGCTGAGTACACAGCCCTGAGGTACCTGGTGGTGCTCGACATTCTGCCATTGAGAAGTCCAGAATCCAGTTGAAAAAAAAAATCACTTTTCATTTGGTAGCTCAAGTTTATTATTATCATGCAATTGTAAAGATAAAGGTTCCATTATTGTCACATAATATTTAATTTAGAATGTAACATAGATGAAATTCTTTAACTTTTGTCTACCGTAAGGCAGACAGAGCCACCACTTTGTCCAGTACCCCTCACAGATACCTACAGCACTTGGTGTTCCTAGGAGGTCTCCCCTCCAAGTACTGACCAATCCTGTGCCTGCTTTGCTTCCGAGATCAGATGATCCCAAGAATATTGAGGGTATTAGGTACTTGTAACATACAAGTAAACAAACCATCATTCTTCGGTCCTCAGTGTAAAAAAATACAAGCACATAAAAACATAGCACAAATATTTACAAGTGATTTATATGTGCTGCACAAATGTAAAAATATATAAATATTATTAAATAATAGTAGAGTCTCTGAATGGATTGTATGAGCAGTTCAGTCATTCAGCAATCTCACTGCCCATGGGAAGGTGTTTCTTAGCCTGGTGGTTCTGGCTCTGATATTTCTATATCTCTTCCCCAATGTGAGTAACTAGAACTAGTAGGAGTCCTTAATGATTTTGCAAGCCCTCTTCAATTAACGATCCCGGTAGATCAAGTCGATGTTGGGGGGGTGGTGGGGGTGGTGTAGCGAGACCCCATTGATCCTCCATGCCACTCTTATGATCCTATGGATTGACCTCCAATCTAATGCTCTACACCAACTGTACCACACGATGATGCAGCCAGCCAGGATGCTCTCAATAGAGCCCCTGTAGAAAGTCAACAAGATGGTGGCCAGTAGTCTTGCCCACCTCAGTCCTCTCAGGAAGCCTTCCTGACAAGTGAAGAGATGTTGTTTGTCCAGGATAGGTCACTACTTAATTGGACTCCAAGGAACTTGGTGCTCTCCACTCTCTCCACTACAGATTTATTGTTGTGTAGTGGAGGGTGGTTATCCTTAGTCCTCCTGAAATCCACATTTATCTCCTTTGCCTTGTCCACATTAAGACTCAAGTTGTTATTCTCTGCAGTGCAATTCCTCATTGTGGCTGATGAGGCCAACTACTGTCATGGTATTTTCAAACTTGATGACTGTTGGAGTTGGATCTGGCATTATCAATACCAATATCACATTGCATTTTGTACCGGGACCATGCATGCAACTTATAAGTGGAAAAGTTTATTGTCTTTTGCTCTTTTGAAACTACTCACATAAAAAGTACAGAAATTGGGGACAGCAAAGAGTGGATATAATCTTTCATTGATGAGGAATTCTTTTTTTTTATGAGGAATTCTTAAAGACTATTTCATTATGCATCACCCAATTATGCTGCATTTACTAAGTCAGTAGGTCACCACAATAAGGGAGATTATAGTTTCATCCTATTAAGATTTGGCTACAAACTCAGATTCCTGAGGTTATAAAACAATAGGTGGAGCCTAATCCTCCATTTTTTGTGATATCTTATATATCAATGATTTAAAAAAAACACACCAGCTTAATCTCCTCTCCCAAATGTACTCACCATATTGATAATAGAGTTAAGTCTCACTTACTAATGTTGTTGGAACACAATGAATGTTGAAGAACTGGAATCAGATTAGCACACAATACTTTTCATTTCTGAAAGCAATAATATAAGCAATGCTGTGGGGATAATGGACAAGTTCAGAGGAAATAAAATTATTCAGCACATTTTGTTATGTTCATAATCCTAACGCAGTCTCAATAACTCCATTTAGCACTCATAGCATCAAATCAATCACACTGACTTGATTAATGACTCTCACTTTCTCAGGAAAGCTGCTAAAATAGTTGAGAGCCCATCCCATCCCAGTCATACCCTTTCTCGGCCGCCACTTCCTAAATGTAGAAATGTGCTTCACGAAGCCCCCAGATTCAAGGACAGGATCTTTCCTGCTGCTACCTGAATCTTAAATGGATTTCACTGTTGCAAAAGATAATGTACTTGCATGATATCTAACTGCATTTTTCTTTATACCCTGCACTATTTGACTCATTGCAACACTGGTCCCTGAACTGTCGTTTTACTTATTTGTTATTATTTAACTTTCTCACATTTGAGTTGACTTGCCAGATAGCACACAAAATAAAGCTTTTTTTCTACATCATGGAACACATGACAATAGAACAGTTCAATTCAAATTTATGAGATAAAACTTAAGAATTGAAGATTAATATGCAAATCCTGAAAAACCATAAACCCTGATTAAACTGTCATGCTTTGAAGCCATAGACCTCGACCACAAAGGACCGGTTCCTGAAAAGAAAATTGGGGATTATGATAGACAACCTCAAGCTGATTATAATTTCAGATCAAGTAGGAAGTCATAGAAACATTAAATGAACTTTTGTTGAATTTTGTATGTTTAATTGTTTTGTCCGCGAAGCCAAGCCAAAGAAAGAACAAACGCTGATATATTGCATTAGTTCAACTGACCTAAAAATGTTTTCCCATTGATTTTCATTTGTTCTCAGCATCCTCTTATGTCAGTGTCCAACAATATTTGACCTGCATGGATGGATTTCAGTTCCCCTGATACCACTTTTCCATGGTCACATTGTCTTGGTGAAACCTTTCACCATGTTCGTCACTGACTGCAGGGAAAAAGTCCAAGTGCGAAGGCAGAAAACGAATTTTCAATGACATGTTGGACTTCATGGTTTTGTCTGATTGAAACAGGTTAAAATATGAGAGGAATTTTTTTTAAATCAAAAAAAGTATGTGATTGGAAAATTTTAAGGTGATTTTCACGATCAGCAGCCCAAAATCCATAAAATACATTCAAAAGTGTTCAAGAACCAAAATCTTTGTTGTCCAGTGTAATTGATATTTAGGATTGAGACGTTGCAACAAGACTGAAAAGTATGAGCCACATGACACCTGAGGCCAAATGGAACAAGCTGGGAAAACAAGGTGCAACCGCTCCTGATGGAACTGAAAGACTCCAATATCTTTACTCTGTCTCAGGGTCTACAAAAAGTAAAAAAAAAAGACTGAAAAGTATGTCTTTACACTAGATCACATAGGCAATGTCCTAGGGAACACAGACCAACAAAGGAAAATTATTTTGTACAGTGGTACCATTTGTAATGTGATGTTAAGCTATAGTGCTAAGTGGCATATTGCTACCTTTAAATCAGATTGCCATCAAAATGTTAACTGGAAAAGTTAATGCAATCAAACATCAACAGCAATATTTTAGGCAACTATTTTATTTTTTCTTATGTTTTAATTAAGCAATACAGCAGAGTAAAAGACGCTTCCAGCCAACAAGACAGTGCCACCCAATAAATCAATTAACCTACCAACCGCATAGGTTTTTGGAGGGTGGGAGGAAACTGGAGCACCTGGACAAAGCCCACACAGAAACAGGAAGAGCTTACAAACTCATTGCATACAGCACCGGATTTGAACCTGGCTTGCTTGTGCTGCACTCTGCTAACCATGCCATCTATTGCAGTATACCTCAAGGACTAACACGTTTTTGACTTATTGAAACAATCTTGTGCAAACATGCCAATGGAGAAACAGAATTTTCTTTAACATATTCAAAAATAGATACCAAGCAAGGAGTTCATTCTTCAACATACAAATTCCTTCAAAATTATTTAGCCAGGTTATTTGTGTTAGCAAAACAAGAAAAAACAAGGTTGATTCTGCATGCAATATCAAGGCAATGGAAAACAAAGCTAATAATGCATCGCAAATCTCTGGCTTAGTCCTTTCTTTTGAATAGTATTAAGAACATAAGAAATAGAGGAGGAGTAGGCCATTCAGTCCATTGATCCTGCTCCACCGTTCATACAAGACCAGGGCTGATCAAATGATAGGTTCATATCCAGTTACCTGCCTTTCCCCCATATCCCTTAATTCCCCTACTATGCAAAAATCTATCCAATCTTGTCTCAAATATGTTTACTGAGGTAGCCTCCACTGCTTCCATGGGTAGACAATTCCATAGATTCACCAACCAATGGAAAAAAAAACTTTGCTATCTATTCCTTTCATAATTTTATATGTTTCTGAAAGATCCCCTCTAATTCTTCTGAATTCTAGCGAGTACAGATGTTTCACTCTCTCCTCATCGGCTAACCCTCTCATCTCTGAAATCAATCTAGTGAACATTTGCTGCACTGCTTCCAAGGCCAGTATATCCTTCCTCAACTTGTGAATTATTTAACAATGTCATTATAGTTGATACAAAATGTCTGACAAAATTTGAAGATGAATTAAACAAGGTGTGTAATATAGTGACTGACAACACCATTTACCATGCTGAAGCCTCGAATTAAGTTCTAAAGGAGTTACTTCAGAATTCATTGTTCAGAGCATTTAATGTATACATATCAAAATGGTAAGAAATTGGTTAAAAAATTCACTGGTGGAAAATAAAATATTCTGGCACAGTACGGCTTTCAAATTGCATTTGAATGTTTTTCTTGAAGAGAAAATGGTGATGTGTCCCCAACCAGCAGTGACGAGATGAAATTTGAGGTTTCAAGCAACTAATTACCAAGCTGAACAGGTCATTGACCAAAGTGAATCTTAAATGGCAATGTCATCTGAAACTGAAGTAAGATACATTGTGCTCATTGTAAACATATCATTGATGTGGAGCATATCACCTGTGATTCCAAGCCATCAACTAAAATTATCAAGGTCATTAAAATTTCCAATCATCAATCATGCAACACTGTACAGTAAAACACCTGGTATCCAGCACCTATGGGGATTAGCAGATGCCAGGTAAGTGTATTTTCCTGGTTGCTTGAGACTTACTCTTACAATGCTCAACTAATACATTTACATTAATAATAAACAGTTTAAAAGACAAAAGACATAAATGTTATACTGTGCTAACACTGAGCAAACTTCACTTGCATGAATATACAAACCTTAAAACATTTTACTTTATTTTCAGTCACATTCTTTGAAAACATTTAACTGTCGCTGCATCTGCAGGTTTCTCACTCTCCACAAAGCCACCTGAAAGGCGAACAATTATAAATAATTAATCCCCCACACCCCCCCCCCCAAGTTTACAGATAATGCCTCTGAACAGGGCATCTCTTACTAAACAGAGTTAAGGAGATACTTTTTCTTTTTTTGATTTATTGGATTCGTTTATTTCTTCTTCTATATGGCAAGGAAAACACCCTCATTTTAATAAAGCTAATCTTCAAAAGACTAAAAGGAATGGTAGACTGTCGCTTCCAGATTTTAGATTTTATTAGTGGGTGATCAATATACTTAATTTGCTTCTTTTGTTACATTTTGATAAAATTAGTTGACCACCCTTCCTGGTTAGAAATGGAATTTTACTTCAAAAAATTCATCTATTTTGCCAATTTTAGGATCCTTTCTGCCCTTTTCTTTTTATAAATTCACCGACAATCCGATAATGAGACATAGGTTGTGAATATGGGCACAATTTAGAAAGTTTTTTGGAATTCAGAGATTTTCCCTTGCCAGCCCTATCATATCTAACCACCTTCTTCAACCTTCTTTGTTAGATACAGGTTTTAAGGAATGGGATAGATTGGGTATTAAGTGTTTAAAAGATAATTTTATTTGGGATAATTTCACTTCCTTTGAACAATTGATGGCAAAATTTAAATCATCAAACATTTTTTTTTACATACTTACAGGTGAGACATTTTGTTCATTCCAAGATCTGATTTTTCACAAATTCCTGAGACAAAAATTCTGGATTTGTTTTTCGATTCACAGCAGCTGAAGAGGCTGAATTTAATTATTTATAATAATTTGTTGGATTTAAGAATAGTTTTGTTTGTTGAGATCAGGAATCATTGGGAGCTTGACTTGAATTTGTCACTCTTGGATGAAGAATGGGATTAATGAGACTTCTTTCTGTGCATGGCATTGTTTGTTGCAACTCAAGGGGGTGCACAAAGTGCATGTATCTAAAGTTAAATTATCACATTTTTATTCTGACATTGATCCATTATGTGATAAATGTAAAATATTTGAGGCTTCATTGATTCATATGTTCTGGACTTGCTCTCATTTAGAAGAAATGTAGAAAAAAAAATCATACTTTATGCGTGATTTTTAAGTTCAAAGTAGAACCCTGCCTATTAATTGCTCTCTTTGGTTTTTCCTAGGAAGAGAATATTTTATTGATATCACCTCAAAAGCAAATCTTATGTTTTACTTCTTTGATAGGCAGACAGGCAATTTTGTTGAAATAGAAAGACAACATACCACAAACTCATACTCAGTGGTTTCAGGATATTATGTTCCATCCAAGTCTGGAAAAATTAGATACTCTATTAAAAATGTAAAGTCTAATTTCTATAAAATGTGGGGCCCATTCATGGAATATTTTCATAATTTAAAGAACTACGGTGTTGGGATGCTCTAGCAATGCACTCTCTGGTCTCTGGCTGTCATCACTTGATTCCCATGTATATCTTTCTTATTTCAGTTAACTTTGTATCGAGGTAGGGGTTTGATTAAGGTGGGGGGGGGTATTTGTTTGTTTTTCATTTTCTTTTCTTTTCTTTTTCATTTTTTATCTTTTCCCTTTTTTAAATTCTATAACTGAGAATTGTAAATATTGAATTTAGTATAAAATGCGAATATTGATTTTTTTTTACTTTTTAAAAGAAAAATGGTTACAATTTACAATTGTGGATATTATGCTAAATGGAATGGTTTATTTCATTTATTAAATGTTTTATATAATTTATTGATTTGTACCTTTTTATATACAATTTTTTTTTAAATTTTAACCAATAAAAATATTTTTTAAAAGAAAAGGAGACACTTTAAGAGAATCCCTCCAACAGCAAGGAGCATCAACCAGCTCTTCAGCCTGGGTGAAGTCTTTGCTGTTTCACCAACTTTATTCAAACAGCTGCTCTGAGTAAAGCACGATTAAGGCATGCTGCTGGCTGATTATTTGCTCCCATCTTCACCCAAGGCTTATGTGTTACTTCAGAGAACATTTACTTTTACAATTTTAAAATAATTTTTACCTATTATTTTATTTGTTATCTATTTTAATTTGTTATCTATTTAATTTTTTGCTGATTGCTTGATTTCCAGATACCAGGGGTGTTAGTGTATTAGATTTGACACAGTGGACAAAGACAGTGCAAAAGAAATATCTCTGAAAGACACAAACTGGAAGTCATTTCCTTGAGCATTCAAGAAAACAGCAGATAACTTCATGGATAGAAATGCAATAGTGAGAAGAGAGGCTGCTTGATGAAAGCAAAAATTCATGCATTCAAAGTTGCCAATAATGATGGCAGCACATGCCAATATTTGATGAGAAATTAAGAGCTAAAAATACCAGCTCATTCTCCCTCTGGTTTCAACCCCCAATTATGGCCATGACGACAAAGTAACAGCATGTGACATACAATTTTTTTTTGCAGGTGACTGTGAAAGAAGTGACCTAGGGATATGTAGGGGATTCTACAATACCTACAAGACAAAGATAAGAGAGCAAATGGTTTGCCATCAGCCCTACCTAAATCTAATGATGGCATCCATGTAGTACCACTACATGGTCAAGTCCTAACAAAACAGCAGAGCTGCACAGTTGGCATAGTGCAATGCCTGCACAGTGCCAGCAATCAGGATCAGGGTTCGAATCCTGTGCTGTCCGTATGGAGTTTGCACGTTCTCCTCATGTCTATGTGGGTTTTCATCTGGGGGCTCTGGTTTCTTCCTACCGTTCAAAATGTACCGGCATGTAGATTAACTGGATGTAAATTGGGCGGTATGGACTCGTGGGGCGAAATGGCCTGCTGTATGTCTAAATTTAAAATTTAAAGGGGAAGACTGCAGATAGAAGTACACTGCCTGAAAAATCTGCCTGGTCTTGAACTGTGCAGCAACCAAAGCAGGTTCAGATGAGTTGTGCCCAATGATTCCAATTAAAAGAAAATCTCTAGTGCTTTTCTGCAGTTTTATCTAAATTGGTTGCAAATCATCTTCATTTTTTTTTAATTTATTCAGTAACTTAGGAAGGGTTTTATTTAAATGTCAACAGCATTGCACTTTGTCACAAAAGGAGGACTGGGATAACAGTTAACCTCTCACAAATAAACATAAAACTCAAAGTTGACAAAGTGAGTTTTCAGAATTAATTTCCAAACAGAACATAGAGCATGTTGGAGAGATAGTGCCCACTTGTTCCCTCTCCATTGCTGCACCAGGAACATTGGTCCTGGGAACTTCTGCCCTCCACTGGTGCACCCCTCTGGGCTGGGGAGAGAATTGCTGCCAAGGAGAGGGGTCACAGCAGCTTCCTTCACACATAATAGATTGTGAGGGAGACCACTAAATCCTACAGAGGGAGCAGATGCTGCCACTTCCCACCTATGTCCCTCACAGTCTAAGATTCAACACTGAACTCCAGGTGAGGTGAACAGCTTTATCACCTGCCCAGCCCTCTCCATGCTAAGTGTGGGCAAATCATTGCTAAAGGAGGACCTTGGGGCTTGTATTAATGCCAAGTTCCTGACAAAGCTGTGCACAACTTGACCAGATGTGTTATTTTAAACCACCAGAAAAATATGCATGCAAATTTTCTGTGTGGAGGATTAAGAGCCTCTAATGAGTCATCAATCCATGACAGCACTAAGTGGAGTACCAGTGTCAGCCATGAACCCTCAACTTGCCAACATGGGAGTGAAAGTGTCACGAAACAGCCCTATAAACAATGAGCCACACAGGAGCCTGCAAATGCTGGAATCTGAAGCCAAGCACAATCTGCTGGAGGAACTCAGCAGGTCAAGCAGCATCAATAGGTGAGAGAGAGAGAGAGAGAGAGAGAGAGAGAGAGAGAGAGAGAGAGAGAGAGAGAGAGAGCGCAAGAGAGAGAGAGAGAGCAAGAGAGAGAGAGAGAGAGAGAGAGAGAGAGAGAGAGAGAAGGGTCAACATTTTGAGCCAAAACTCTTGATAAAGGATTTTGGTTCAAAATGTTGACTGTTCTTTTTCTCCCACTGATGCTGTATGGCTCACTGAATTCGACCAGCAGATTGCATTTGGCCCCAAAACCAAAGTGTAGGATGTGATTTCTAAATTACCAAAGCAGGATTTTTGTAACTTTTAGTTGCATATACACTACAAAAATAGATTAGCACACCCCTCTCGGAATGAATGAACTTATAACAATGTGCAGTGAAACTAGCTGGTTAAGGCATAGTGAAACATGAAAAGATCATTAGTACAGATGGATCATTATGAATTGCTAATTTTTTTTTGTTCTGTTGTTACGACAAATGAAAAGGCATTTTCCAGAAATACCAAATTCAAAGCCACACATTCATGTGACTTCATTAGTGTTCATTAATTATAACTTGAAAAAGGAGCTTCTCATATTTCTTTAATGATGCAATTCCAAGTCCAAGACCTTGAAGACATTTCGGCTGATGGGCAATATATTCACAATATGACTAAAAATGAAATAATTTTACAAGCATAAGAACAAAGAGAAGTGTGCATTGAAGGGAACAGCAATAAAGAACATTAATTGAATTCATTAAGCCAACAACATGTTTATAAGGGAACAGGAAACATAATAATTGGCTTATTGAAGTTTTAAGGCTGATGTATAGCAGGTCAGCAATAGTGATCTGGACCAATTGTCCATTAGGGTGAAGAGTTCAGATGCAAAAGCTTGGATAATGGCAAGACAACATTTCACTCAAGGTGTGACCAGAAAGCCCAAAGGATAAACAAAATAAAAAGATTCTTAAGACATGAGGATAAACTCTTAGGAACAAATTTTAAAGAATTGGATTTGAAAGGAAATAAGAAGGATTGATTTCAGTTAAAGATAGAATTACAGTGATCATATTCTGGTTTTCTGCCACTTGCTAGTGGTGTTCACAAGGGTTGGTGTTGGGGCTGTTTCTTTTTATGTTGTACATCAATGATTTAGATTATGGAATGAATGGCTTTGTGGCAGTTTTCAGATGATCAGGAGGAGCAGGTAACGTTGAGGAAACAGGGAGACTGCAGAAGGACTTAGATTAGGAGAAAGGGCAGAGAAGTGGTAAATGATATATAATGTCAGAAAGTATACGGACATGCACTTTGATAGAGAAAATAAATGGACAGACTATTTTATAAATGGGGAGAAAATAGAAAATTCTCTGATGCAAAGGGATGGAGTCCTCATACAGGACGTCCTGAAGGTAAATTTCCATGTTAAGTCAGTGGTGAACAGGGCAAATCCAATGTTGGCATTCAGTTCAAGATAAATAAAAAATACAGTAAAACCAAGGATGTGATGATGAGGTTTTATAAGGCACTGGTGAGTTCTCTCTTGGAGTGTTGTCAACAGTTTTGGGCTCCTCATTCAAGAAAGGATGAGCTGACATTAGAGAGGGTTTAGAAGAGGTTCACAAGAATGATTCAGGAGATGAAAGTTTATCATATGAGGAACGTTTAATGGTTCTTGGCCTGTACTTGCTGGAATTTAGGAGAATGATGGGGATCTCATTGAAATGTTTCAAATGTTGAAAGGCTTGGAGAGAGTAAATGTAGAAAGGTTGTTTCCTATGGTGGGAGAGTCAAGGACAAGAGGACACAACTTTAGGATTGATGGGTTAGCACATTGGAGTTCACTTGGCACATACATGAGAATTAATCGCCCTAACAATATTGAATTCATGCCCTCAACTCTTGTGTATGTGCCAAGCGAACACCAATACATGAACCTATTGCGCATGCACCAACTGAAGACTCGTGCATGCACACACGAATCAAGATGGGTGCTCCCAACACACGGACCCCGGAACGCCGACTAAAAAGGCAAAATGCACATTTTGGCTCTTACACGCCCTGTATCTCTGTTACAGTTTGTCAAATACAACATAAACCCTGTAAATTTTATATTTTTTTCTAAAACACAATTCTGACATACATGTATTCTGAGATATGACCAATCCTTCTGTTTGAATTAGGGTCATAAGTCGGGGAGTACCTGCACCCTTTTAGACAACAGCAGATTCAGACTCAGGTCATTGGCACACCAATAAGAATGCACTAACTGCTATGCCACCTCAATGGCATGAAATGGCATTGGTTGATCTGACTTTGATAAGAGGTGGCACATAGTTCAAGTTGCCTTTAAAAGGGGCCTTGATTGGCTAAAAAAAACATACACATCAGCAGAAACTTAATGCTCAAACACCAAAATAGATGCATGTAGAGACTCAGAATGCATTTGAAAATTTAAAAAAAGAGAATACAATGACATTTGGGGCAATAATAGAAAGGGTATTACAAAATAAGATAGTGGCCCTTTGAGAGTTTGAATTTTGTTTTAAATGTCATGTAGGCAAACATAGCACATAGTTATAAATCCCAGATGATTCACCTATAATTTTTTGGAAAGGAATCCTTGCATCCTTAGACAAATGGCAGGGAAAATTTGATGGGCTGATTAGCCTACTTCTGTTCCTATGCCTTATAGTCTTATGGACAATGCATGACTTCAGTTCTATGCAAATCTAGTTAACTATTAACTGTCCTTCAAAGTGAGTTGGTAAACCATGCATCAATGTCCTGAGAATTCCTTCTTTAAAAACATTACAAAGATAGAAGTAAAGCAAGGATGAGAAAAGAAGAAAATGGAGAAGGAAAAATAGATTGCCAATAACAGGACAAAATGATTTTTTAATTGTTAAAATTAAGGTTGAAAATTATATTTTCAATTTCAAGCATAATTTTAAGAATTAAAGCAAGTTTTTTTTTAATTGTCCATGATTGTAGGCATTAATGACAAGATCAGCTTTTATTGCACATCCCTAAATGCCCTTGAGATGGATGGTGGTGGTGTGCCAGCTTCCCGAGTGAGTACAAAATGGACTTCTATCATTGCCGATGGCAATTTCAAAATTTTCACCCAGAACTTTCAGATTTAGGGGTTATTTATGTTTTAGAATCTGAACTTATTGTGATGAATATGCCAGCAAATTTGTTGTTTTGTACCAGCATTGCAGTGCAAATATTGCTATAAATTACATTTCAAAAATAAATAAATAAATAAATAGTGCGAGAACATAGAATAAAGTGAGGAAATGTCTGTAGTTCATTGTCCATTCAGAAATCTGATGGCAGAGGGGACGAAGCTGTCCTTGTGCCACTGGGTGCTTGTGTAACAGGCTTGCATTGGGTGTAGAAAACAATGACTTGTGGATTTGTTTTCCAGCATTTAATCACTCCCTGTAGAAAGCAACATAACACATCAATTAACTTCAGGTTTTTCATCCTTTCTGCACCTTTGCTCCTCTAGCAATGTAACTGGCAGTGTGTTTTAATTATTTTCCTCAACTTACACGTATATACTTTATTTTAACATTTCAATATGTACTCAACTCAGTGTACATGATATTAGCCAAGAACTGTTAAAATTTACCAGGAAAACATTTCACATTTTAAAGTCTTTTCAAACTATGAAAAACTATATATACAAAAATGAAAATAATGACTCCTGATGAGCGAGTTAAAACTACATAGAGAAACTGTCTGGCCAGAATCATTCATTTAACAATGAAGAAAGCAACGTAACACAATAATTGCCCTGTTTTTTTTAAATCATTTATCTTTTCTACACCTTTGCTTCTAAGCATGCAAAATAACCCAATTTGCACAATGAAATCACAGCAACTCTATGTAGATCACATGACCAACACGTGATAATGATGCCAAAACACGTTAGATAACAACATTCATAAAACCTATATTAATAATCAAAACAATACAAAACCAACTGTAAAAGATATTATTAGCAACAAACAATCTACATTAAGACTGATAACATAAACAATTCATTTCCAAAGAAAACAATGCTGAAAAATCAGGAAGATGTCCAAATAAGAAGGGGAGGGAAGTGGAAGTAGGAATAAGAGGAAGAGAAAGCACAAGTAAACTATTCACAATCCTTCACATTCACACCCACTTTCATTTGTGTATCTCATATCTTTTGTATCAGCTGCAAAATATATTGCAGCTGAACATCAACCTTTCTTCAATTGGAATCACCAATACAGTTAGAAAGGCAAGTGCAACATGCTTATGAGCAAGTTCTTCTCCAAATCACACTCTATTCTGATATAAATCTGTTGCTATCAATTCATAAATCATAAATAATGTAACAATAATGTTAGCATTCATGCCAATAACGGTGGGTTGAAGAGGGATTTAATTTTTTTTGAGGCACTAACACAATTTCTGGGGCAAGTGAGACCTATATGCGATGGATAGGTAGAACCTCAGGAGTAAGATCAATATCCTTGTAGGCAGGTTGACTAGTACTATTGGAGAGGACTTAAATTATCTTGATGGGAGTGGTGAAAACATTGGGGACTTTAGGGAGGGGAAAATACAGAAGGAAGTAGATGGTAGAAATGTCATTAGAAAAATATATCAAAAGCAGAAGCAAAGGCAGACAGAAAATGGGGTCAAAGCATAGAATATTATTAAAATTGTCAAATTAAATGTAGTATATCTAAATACTTAGAGCATCTGCAAAAATAAGTAGATGAATTAATTAGCACAAAAAGTAAAAGCATACAATTCAATTGCCATTATGAACCTGCAGTTGCAGTGTGACCAAAGATGGGAGTGGAAATTTCAAAGATATTTGACATTGAGGAATAGTAGGCAAATGGAAAAAAGAGATGGTTTAGGACTGTTAAGAAAGGAGCTCAGAGAAGAGGTGAGAAGTGATTTTGGTTTAGAATCAATTTGGGTCAAGCTAATAGGTAGGAATTATTTGTGAGGTCACCAAATGTAAATAGTATCAGACATGGTTTAAATCAAGAAATTAAAGATAAATATAAAGTAACACAGTCACTGTGGGGCAATGTGAATTATATATTCCGTACATTTCCGCATATAAGTCGAATCTTGAAACCCTCAAAAATCTCTCAAAAAATGTGGGGTCTACATATGCTGCATATACTTTTGAGACCTTAACTTCAGCTCAAAAACTACTGGATGCCGATTCAGCCCAAAAGACAACCCTTGAAAACCCATTTGGTATATAAGTCGACCTTTGAAAAACATGACTACATCAAATTTTCATTGAAAATTTTATTGAACAAAATTTTTATTGAACAGAAGCACATTTAGGACTCTTCAAAATCACTATAATTGTCTGAGGCAAAGAACATGGCAAGCACATCCATATTCTCAATGTTTAAACAGTCATCATACAGGTCTCAGTCTGTATCTTATGAGGCGGCTTCAGCTTCATCATCAGTGTCCCACAATAAATCGTCTTCTGTACCATCAATTGCACAAGAGATGCTGCACTTTTTAAACAATTTTATTAGTCTACACTTTCACTTTGTCCCATGCTTTGAGCATGAAGTCACACAACGCATCAAGTGATGCAGTATGCATTGCGCCACCTCTTGTAAATTCCTCATGGTCTTTGAATGGCTTGTTGAAGCAGACATCGAGAGGTTACAATAGAGGCATAAAACCACCCAGGATAACCACCATGTAAGTATTATTTAGTGCTAACTTACTTTTAGTGTTCTCAGTTAAGTGGCTACAAAACATATCCCAGACCAGCAAATTCCGTTCCTTGCATAAACCGCCTGGCTGCCTATCTATTCGTAGTTTTATACCGTTTTCATCCATCCATCCTTTTTCATGAAAATGAACAAAAGTACCTGCTGGGAATTTTATTTTAGGTTTAATTTTGTGTTTGATGATTACTTTGGCTCTTAACTTCATCCCATCGGCTATGAACGATAACACCATGGTAAACCTGGTCCTTTCATGGCCTGTATTTCTGGTTTGCAGTTTTCATACCTTTCCATTCCACTGATTTATTGTCTATCATGTTGAAATTCATGGGAGTTTTGTCCATGTTCCAATTTTGCCAATGCAAACTGATGTTTCTGCTGGTTCCGTATCATAAAATGGTGAAAACTTACAATTTTATGATCAAGATCTTTTGGTAGTCTCTGAGCAATTTTTGTTCTTTGTTATAATACCAGATTTTTCCTGTTCATGAAGGAGTTGCAGAAGCCTACTGTAGCTTCAAAATATTTACTGAGGTCTCGATATGACTTGGCCGACTGCGGTGCAAATGTTCTCATTTTATTTTGAATGATTATGTAATAATCTTACCTTTGTGCACATACCCATTCTGCAATGTTATTTTCCAATTCTGGCCAATGAGTGACTCCTCATTGAACATTGCCTTTTTGGTATTTTTCTTAAAGCCTCTTCTTTCTTTCTCCAATCTCTTACCAACTTCTCATACATATATATAAATTTTCTTGCAGCAGTGCAGTTGTTGGTTTTCTTGGCCTTTTCTATCACTTCTTACTTGAAAACTCGTTTCATACTTTTGTTGTTTTGATAGAGACACCGTGATAACAATTCCCTCCAGCCAACAGCCAGCAGATCAATCATCACGATTTTTAGAGGTCAACTTATATGTCGACAAACACCCAACATATCAGGCGTCATAATTTTTGGGGGGTAGAGATGAGCCTGATATATAAAACACTTAAAATGAGGCTGGAAAAAAAGGGGGCCAACTTATCTGCCGGTTGACTTATACACCAAAATATACAGTAGATTGAGCTAGTCAAATTTCAAGTAATAAATTGGAAGACAAATTCATAGAATATATACAGATTTCTTTTCTAAAGCAATACAATTTTAGATCAAGTGTTATGTTTTGCAATAGAGAGAACTGATATTCTTGTAACCAGACCTACACATTTAAAAGTGATGTAGTTCAATATGAAACCAAAGTTTTAAATTTTAAAAAAGGAAATTCTGAATGTAGGAAGTGAAAATTCAGCAAATGTGGTGAAATGTTTAACAAAAATTACAAAAATAACTCCTTGAGGGTATAAATGACAAAAAAGTAATGCATTTTTGGCTGTTGAAATAATTTAAAGAAAGTATTAAATCAAAAGAAGAAGCTTAAAAAATTGATAGAAATAACAAGTAGGCAGAGGATTAGATGGAATTTAGAAGACAACAAAGGAAGACCAAGAAATTGGCCTCTCATTAGTAAAATGCTGCCCTTGCACTGTTTCTAACTGATTTTTTTCCCCCATTACACTATACACTGCACGTTATTTTACACTACCTGCAATAAAGGGAAGATAAAATATGAGAGCAGACTAATAAGAAACTTAAAAGGGATCAAAGAAATTTCCTCACAGACAGGGTCAGGGGAATTTATAATGGAGAATCAGAAAGTGCCAGAACAATTAAATAAATACTTTGTGGCTGTCTTCACAAAGCATCCATTTATTTTAATTATATATTATTCTCCGACATTCCTACAATTCCTCCCAAATTTTATTACTTACCTACAGGGGCAATTAGCCAACCAAGCTGGCACATCTTTGGGTTTAGGAGGGAGATGACAATAAATAACCTCATGCAAAGGGCAGTGAATATATGGGGTTCCTTGTAAAGGTTCAGCATTTGAATTCATTCAGCTCAGAAGTCGCTCTGTTTCTGGATAAAAGGGGAAATCAAGCTATGCGAGGATAGAATAGAATAGGATAGAATAAGGTAGACTTATCAGTCATGAACTTGATGAATTATGGAGCAAGTTCAGAAAGCTAAATAGCCTCCTCCTCCTGCTCCAGTTCTTGTGTGTTACCAGCAACGCCCACAGCCACCCAAAGAGTAGAATGGTCAATGTTTTATATTGATGAGAGAGAGAGCACTTAGAATTCAAACAATTGAGGGAGGTCAGCTGTCAACATAAGTCGTTCTGCAATGGAACCCTCAATGTCTAGAAAAGTGGTGTCTCAATCACACTCACATCAAGCAGATGAGGCAACATTCCTTTAGTGCACAGTAATCAACCTTAGTTGAGAGGCACAAAATACAGTAGATGATGGAATTTGGAGCAAAAATTGGAGGACAAGTTGTGGGTCAAGCAGCATCAGCGGGAGAAAAGGAATGGTCAACAATTCAGGTTGGAACCCTTCATCTTAGCTTTAGCTAAGGATGAGCCTTCATTACATGCTCATACTTTGCAATGGACCCTTACCTTGCATCCTTTAAATACAAGAGGAACAGTAACAAGTTCATTCAGACTGATTCACAGCAAGGATCCACTCTAGTCTGAAATTAAAACCTAAACCTAACCACAACCAATGTGAACTTAACCCAAACCTGGATAATTTTCTGACCCAAGTCACTATGGGAATTCCTGTAAATACAATTTGAAATACGGTAATCATCCTATAGAGTCTCCAGCCACTGCTGGAGTTGCTGCAACAGTAGCGCTATTGCGGAGAGCAAGGAGATGAGATGCAGCACTCCTCCGCAGGGTGGTACCCTCCCCCCTATCCCCCCAGTCCAACTACTGACAGTACCATAGAGGCTTTAAATAACCTGTTAAAGGAGCTAATGGTGGTTCATTTTTAAATCCTGCGGCTGCAGCATCTGGGCCCAAGATGGTCGACGCTGCGTTTGGCAGCGGCTTTCAAAGGTTGCAGCTTCTGCAGAAGCAGAGGACCAGCACAGGGCATTGTAAAGCAGGGACAACACCCCATTTGAGAAGGAGATGCAGAGAAGATGACCCATGGGAACAGACCAGAGATGGGCTCCAAGGCTGAAGAGCACAGAGGAGGCAGGCTGTTGGTGACTTGAGGTGAGGAAACCCATGCAGGCTGCGGGCTGCTGGGATGGGTCTCACACCAGACTGCTGGAGACTGGCTTGAGACTGGCTGAAGGGGCACCAGTATTGGAACTGGAATGCAAGAAGGTACTGAAGGCTTCGGATCACGTCAGACCTTCAGATCTGGAGCTCACGTTGCTGATGGTTTGGACTGGAATCAATGTGGCTACGAATGCTCCTGACGTGCTGGAAGTGAATCACAGACACTCCGTGATTCTGGGGGTCTCTCTTTTCGTTCTCTTTCCCTGACTATAGAAGCACCTGGCAATTTATGCTGATGGAGAATCTGTCTTCCTTAGAGTAGACTAAAGCAAATTTCATGTTAATATTAAACTTGATTTATTATATGACAATAAAAGAATCTTGAATCAACCCTTCAACCTGTTATATCCATGCAGACAATTAACTGCCCATTTGTACTAATCCTGTTGCAATACACATAATGGTAGAATTTGAGAGCAGCAGGAATTGTAGAGGGGAAAGCAGTGAGAGAGATTCTCAGAGAGCTCCCTTCAAAAATTGGAGGAGGACTTCTTTAGGATAGGCAATCCTTACTATTCCTACCCTAAAGAAGTTCTCCTCCTCTCTTTGAAAGGAGTACTCTGAGAGTCTCTCTCAATCCCCCTCTGCAATCCCTGCTACTCTCAAATTCTACCATATAATCATAGAGTCTGCAGACTTTCCTGTATATCTCTGTAATCATTCTATGAACTCTTGCTTTTAGCCTGTGCTCCCCCCCACCCTTTCTTCCCTCGTCTCCTCTCCACCCCCTCCTCCTTCCACCTTTTTATTCAGGTGCCTGCTTGTTTTTGCTTATACCTGACGAAGGGCTCAGGGCTGAACAGTTTCACTTCCCTCAGATGCTGCATGACCAGCTGAGTTTCTCCAGCACATTGGTGTATTGCATTCCACCCCAGCATTGGCAGACTTTCTTGGTTTTACTGCAGCTTTCTATACTTTGGCTAATCAAGCAATACCGTTTAAAGGTTATGAGATTAGCAGCTGCAACTTCTCCTTGGACAGCACATTCTGGCTGGCAACCATTCTCTTGGTAATGAAATTTTCCTCAGGTCCCTCAAAAGTGAGAGCTAGATGACGAGATGCTATCAGTAATTTTCAACCATGAGCAGAGTGAAGGAGGAGGGTGGCAGTTTTAAGATGGCTTTTTTGTTTGCAAGATCCAATCACCATGAAGCAGGAACTAGCAGGGGCTGCAATGAAAAGGAAAAATTGAAGGCTCTAGCAGAGTAGCTATTTCTTTTGGAGGGGAGGTTGGAGGAGGGGGGAGCTGTTTTGGGAGTGGCTCAAAATCCAAGAGCAATGACTAACGGCAAGTATGGAGGCTGTGGCTTGAGAGGCTTTGGCAAAGAAGGCTGAGCAGAAGTCCAAGTAAGGTTTTCTTTTAATCCTTAATCTTTTGACAGAGCAGGTCCAGGTGGCAGTCAGGGCAGAGTTATGCTCTGGCTGCAAGATGTGGGAAACAGCATCCACATTCCAGCATCCCTGGCGTCCACACCTGTGGGAAGTGTGTCCAACAGTCACTCCTTACTGAAGGAATTAAGGAAATGGAGCTGGATTTGGATGAATTCCAGATCATATGAGAGACTTTAAGTGTCATAGATTGCAAATGTATCCAAGGCACAGGCTGAAAACACCTGGATGACCATGAGGAGAGATAAAGAGAACCAGTAGGTCATGCCGGATTCCTCTGTGGCCATTCCCCTCGATAAGAGGTACACTAGTTTGGATACAGTTGGGGGGTGTGGGGGGGGTGGTGTAGGAATGACCCTTCAGCTTCATAAGCCAAGAAAGCCCAGCAATGCCTCCTTCCTGCAAAGGATGAGGAAAGTTAATCTCTCATACTCCATCCTCACTACATTCTATCGAGGATGTACTGAGAGCATCCTGTACAACTGCATTACAGCCTGGTTTGGAAGCTGTACCACCTCGGACCACAAGGCCCTGCAGATGATAGTGAAGTCAGTGGAAATAAATCACTGGAGTGTCTCTTCCTACCATGACATCTACAACACTCGATGCAGGCAAAAATCAATAAACATTGTGAAGGACTCCACATTCCCCATATGTAAACTGGTCTCCCTTCTGCCATCTGGTAGGAGGTATCGTAGCATTCGGGCCCTTACATCCAGATTGGGAATAGTTTTTTCCTCCAAGCCATCAGGCTTCTGAATTCCAAAAACATATATGGATAGTAAACCGTGGACTATTACTGCATATGTCTTTTAATATTTTAATATTTTATTGTGTTTAACTTCTAAGTGATGTGTATAAATGCTCTGTGGTCCTGGAGAAATGCTATCTTGTCTTTACCATGCAAGCATGGTATGAACGATAAATGACTGTGACTTGGCTTGACCTAATGCTGACCCACACTAATCCCATTTGCTGCATCAGCAAACTTTCATCACCAGCTTTCACACAGCACCGTTGGCGTAGCAGTTAGCGCAACACCTTTACAGCACCATTGATAGGGACAGGAGTTTGAATCCCATGCTGAGTGTAAGGAGTTTGTACATTCTCCCTGTGTCTGTGTGGGTTTTCTATGAGGGCTCCAGTTTTCTCCCACCGTTCAAAACATACTGGGGGTTGCAGGTCAATTGGGTGAAAATTGGGCAGCACGGACTCTTGAGCCAAAAGGGCCTGTTACTGTGCTGTATATCTAAATCTATTAATCAATTGGAAATTGATTAATTGCACATTCATATCCAAATCATTAATATACATGTCTTGTTTTGCGGAAACTGCCAAAATGTTTGGCCTGAAGAAAACTGAGGTCCTCCAAAAGCCAGCTCCCCACCATGACTACCAGCCCCCCCACATCTCCATCGGGCACACAAAACTCAAAACAGTCAACCAGTTTACCTATCTCGGCTGCACCATTTCATCGGACGCAAGGATCGACAACGAGATAGACAGCAGACTCGCCAAGGCAAATAGCGCCTTTGGAAGACTACACAAAAGAGTCTGGAAGAACAACCAACTGAAAAACCTCACAAAGATTAGCGTATACAGAACCATTGTCATACCCACACTCCTGTTCGGCTCCGAATCATGGGTCCTCTACCGGCATCACCTACGGCTCCTGAACGCTTCCACCAGCGTTGTCTCCACTCCATCCTCAACATTCATTGGAGCGCCTTCATCCCTAACATCGAAGTACTCAAGATGACAGAGGCCGACAGCATCAAGTCCACGCTGCTGAAGATCCAGCTGCGCTGGGTGGGTCATGTCTCCAGAATGGAGGACCATCGCCTTCCCAAGATCGTATTATATGGCGAGCTCTCCACTGGCCACCGTAACAGAGGTGCACCAAAGAAGAGGTACAAGGACTGCCTAAAGAAATCTCTTGGTGCCTGCCACATTGACCACCGCCAGTGGGCTGATATCGCCTCAAACCGTGCATCTTGGCGCCTCACAGTTCGGCGGGCAGCAACCTCCTTTGAAGAAGACCGCAGAGCCCACTTCACTGACAAAAGACAAAGGAGGAAAAACCCAACACCCAACCCCAACAAACCAATTTTCCCCTGCAACCTCTGCAACCGTGCCTGCCTGTCCCGCATCGGACTTGTCAGCCATAAACGAGCCTGCAGCAGACGTGGACATTTACCCCTCCATAAATCTTCGTCTGCGAAGCCAAGCCAAAGAAAAAAAAATACATATAACAATCAGCAAGGACCCTCACACCAAATCCTTGCAGCATCATTGGTCAAGGGGTTGCAATCACTGAACAAACCTTCCACCATTATTGTACTCCCTGCCTCCTATTACCAAGACATCTTGCCAACTTGCTTTGGATGCCATGCATCCTAACCTTTAAGACTAGTCCCATGCATTTATTCTTCTTTGGCTTGGCTTTGCAGACGAAGATTTAAGGAGGGGGTAAATGTCCACGTCAGCTGCAGGCTCGTTTGTGGCTGACAAGTCCGATGCGGGACAGGCAGACACGGTTGCAGCGGTTGCAGGGGAAAATTGGTTGGTTGGGGTTGGGTGTTGGGTTTTTGCTCCTTTGCCTTTTGTCAGTGAAGTGGGCTCTGCGGTCTTCTTCAAAGGAGGTTGCTGCCCGCCAAACTGTGAGGCGCCAAGATGCACGGTTTGAGGCGATATCAGCCCACTGGCGGTGGTCAATGTGGCAGGCACCAAGAGATTTCTTTAGGCAGTCCTTGTACCTTTTCTTTGGTGCACCTCTGTCACGGTGGCCAGTGGAGAGCTCGCCATATAACACGATCTTGGGAAGGCGATGGTCCTCCATTCTGGAGACGTGACCCACCCAGCGCAGCTGGATCTTCAGCAGCGTGGACTCGATGCATTTATACACATCAATTTTAAGGCCCTTATCAATATATGTTGTAAGTTTTTAAAAAAAATCAAATTAGTCAGACAGATCCCCCACCAATAAAACAAAACTGATTATCCATGATAAATCAATACCTTTCCAAGTCCCTCTAATATTTTTCTAACAATTTCCATAACTCTGATGCTAGACTAACTGGTTTATTATGTTTGTGCTGTCCTCTTGAATCAAGGCATAAGATTTGCTGTCTCTCACCTGTAATCAACAGGGATTTCAAAATCTCTGTAAGATGCAACAATCTCCAGCCTCGCCTCCAATGACCGCCAGAGTTTGTAGCTCCTTGTGATAGTACAGACCTATCACCAATGTATTTAGTTACAGTATCTAGAGTGTAATGACTGTGCTTACAGCGATGACTGAGAGCTTAGCCACGCCTACTGTCTGGGCCTTAAAGGGTTGTGTCCCTAGCCAGGTCGGATCATTCTGGACTGGTCGGCCACCTGTGAAGAGCTCCTGTCTTTTGCTAATAAAAGCCTTGGTTTGGATCAACAAGTCTTTGGTTCTTTTGACGAGCTCTACACTCCTTAAGCCTTGAAGATTTATCCCCAATTTACACCTCCTAAACTATATAATACAGCGTCCTTTTTAATGTTATCATGTTCCAGAATATCCTTATTCCTGTCCCTGCAATCTGCAACTATAATGAATACCGATGTGGAAGTATTCATTTAAATAGTGACCCCTCTCTTCTGGATCCAAGGATTTTCATCCCTGATGGAGCCTACCCTTTCCTTGCTCAAAGATAAAATGTCAAATAATTCAAAAATGAGAATACATATAGTAAACAGAGCAAGTCATCCTGATGTGGAGAAATAAATTATTAAGCTTGATTTTTTTTGGCACAGCCCAACTCAATGTTGCATGATGTATGAGAATATATATATATATATGGGATTCATCCTGAGCTCAATACATAGATTGGCTCCCATTAAACTTAGGTTAGGTAACCACTCTTCAATTCACATTGATTGAACATATAAAGAAAAACAAAACATGGAGACAAGAATTTCCTGAACCAATCAGAACTGAGGCTCAATAAACAGTTTGGAGCATCTCATCCTTTTATTATTTGTGCAGATGCTGTATTTAGAGTTGAAAGTTAATTCCTTTGAAGCAACTAACGTAAATGAGGAACCACATCAAAATGTTTTGCACCAGCAAGGTAATTGCCTAAATCTTGCCAGGAAAAAAGTTTTGCTCTTGGCCTTGGGAGGCTAATCAAAACCAGACAGTGTTGATTATCTCACTCAACAGAGAGTCATAAAAGCTAGGAGTGAAGATATCAAGAGTTCATTTGTTTCTTTGATATAAAATTAGAACACTACAATACCATTGTCTCATGATTCCCAAAGCTTAATCAAACTGAGGCATCTGCAGCTGGGCATGATGTTTGCCTTGTATGACTGATGATTCTTGTCTTCCTGCAATGATTGTGCACCTGAATTCCCTCCCTATTTTACACTGAAGCTTCTGTTTGTAACCACAACACCTGGTTAATGAATCAACAGGAATCAGCCAACAGCTGTATTAAGAAGATCAGGAAAATGCCCCATTCATGTAAATCTGAACTAAAAATGAAAAGTGTTGGTCCAGTCTTTCTCAGCCATTTTTTTCCCCCACTCACTTAGTTCCTTTACGAATGCCATAGGTGCTGTGTGGTCCATAAGGTGGTATACGACAATCTTTCAGCTGCTCCCATCAGGAAAGAGACACAGGAGTATCAGAGCCAGGCTGAGGAACAGCCGGGCAGTGGGAATGCTGAACGACCAAAGGAACTGCTCACACTAACCATCCGAGAGTCTCATTTATACAAAACAATATTTATTTATTTGTATATATAAATACTTGTCCTGTATATGTATTGTTTGTCTGTTTGTTATGCCTGCATGTTTTGAACCGAGGACGGGAGAACACTATTTCAGCGGGTTGTACTTGTGCAATCAGACAACAATAACCGTGACTTGACAATACTCTTGACAATGATGGGTAAATCCTGAAAATGCAGTGGATGATAAATGGTTGTGAACTTTTACATGGGGAAAAAGTTGTTTATATGAAGATTAATATTGTATCAACCTGAAATGATGACTGGACATGAACAACCAGTAGGAAGACTCCACTTCCCTTTCTTGAGGTAGTGACTCCTAATTTGCAGAACAGGTGATCCCATTTGAAGTTTCGATATGAGTGGTGACAGTCCATAACTTGCTGCTTGGAAGTGCGATGGAGCCAGAACACCACGGTCACACTTAAAGCATACTTGATGATATGCCACAACAGACAAAATGATGGGCATACTGTATATCGGTAAAGTGGTGACACACGAGCCACTGCAGATCCCAAAAAAAATCTGCTGGAGAAATTCAACGGGTCAAGCAGCTGCAGTGGGAGAAATAGAATGCTCAACCTTTCATGTTGGAACCCTTCATCATCTAGACCTGTTGAAGTGTTCCAACCCGAAATATCAATCAATCTATTTTTCACATTGATGCTGCTCGATCCACTGAGCTCCTCCAGCAAATTGGTTTTCTTTACCTGTACTGTGGTCTTGGTGTAAATCAACAGTTCTCAACCCTTTATTCCACTCACATACCACCTTGCTCACTACAAAGGACCTGTGGCATCCTCTGGGCTTAGTATGGGATTACTTAAAATGGAATGCGAGTAAAACTGGGCTAAACAGTTCTATTTTTCCTAGAGTGCATAGAATGTCTCAAATGGTCTCCTTTTTTAATTTTTAAAAAATTTTTCACACTATGAACCATACTGACCAAAATACACACAAACATTTCCCTCTTGAATATACACAGTGTCATTTTCTCCCCTTTTCCCCCCTCCCTTCCCTCCCTCCTTCACCCCCCTCCCCACCCACTCAACGTTCAACATGCATGATACATTAAGCCCATTAAACAATGTCATCACACAATGAAAATAAACAAGAAATTTGTGTCTTCTTCTTTTACATACTGGGTCAGTTCATTTCGTCTTCTCCTTCTGTCATTTTACAAGGAAACGGGAACAACAGTACATGCAATTTGGGCATGTGAGAAAGTGGAAAAGATTTGGGAAGATCTAAACCAGGTATTAAATAAAATCACAAAAAGCAACATACCAAAAAATCCAGAGATCTTTCTTCTAAGTAATATAAGAAGTAAAGAACTTGGACTCGATTTGGATGGAGCACAAAAAAGATTTATTATGATAGCCTTAGCTGTAGCAAAAAAATGTATTATGTCAACCTGGAAATTAGAAGATAGCCTGAGAATACAGCAATGGTACATAGAAATGAATAAATGTATTCCATTGGAAAAAATAACATAATTTAAGAAATAACATCACAGTATTCAAACGAAATTGGGAACCGTACATGGAACACAACAAAGAAGTCCTACCGCGGACCTCCACCCCCTAAAATGGTCTCCTTCTTTAATACACATTTCTATGCATGATTCTATGGCACTAATTGCAATCTTTTCTAATTAACCAATGATTCCATTTTACTAATATAGTTTCAGAAGTTGACTCCTGGTGAAATTATCGTATGAGAATAGTAGTTTTCAAACTTTTTCTTTCCACTCTTATACCACTTTAGTAATCCCTATGCTATATAGATTACTATGTTTGAAAACCACTGTATTAGAATTTTCAGCACAGGGGCAATTCATTCCTTCAATTTTTACCTGCTCTTGATAGAACAATATGGTCATTCTTAGTACTCTGCTTTTTCCCAGTAGTCCTGCAAATGATTCCCTTACAAGTTCATCCAAATACATTTGAAGACACTAGTTCTATTTACATAAACTTTTGAGAAAGTAAATCTCTAATCAAAACTATACACTCATCTGTCTTGTAGATATTGTCCAAATTTGTTAAATATCAAGGTTTCATCAAAGCAAGTCTCGCATACCCACTGAAGAACAAGCATCCTGCATAGTTGTGGCTGAGGGGAGCAATGTCCTATCCATCTCTGAACCCACACCAAGAGGCAGGTGCAGATAACATATCTGGACGGGTGCCGAAGGTAAGTGGGGCCCAGCTGACAGACGTCAGAATGGACATCTACAACATCTCACTGCAACAGTCCATTGGCCCTGCAGGTTTCAAAGCTGTCACCATTATCTCAATGCCCAAGAAAGTGAGGGTAACCGGACTAAATGACTATCAATCAGTGGCATGGGCTTCCACAATCATTAAGATCTTCAGTAGCATGGTGATGAAATGCATTAAAGCGCACCTTTGAGTGACATTGAGCCCATTCTAGTTTGCCTACCATCCAAATCAGTCCACAGATGATGCAATAGCCTTGACCTTCCACTCCATCCTGACCCACCAAGAGAAAGATATCTCATATGCCAGGCTGTTATACATTGACTTCAGCTTAGCATTTAACACAATACCTCACAGGATGGTGCATAAACTGTCCTCGCTGGGACTCAGCATCCCTCTTTACAACTGGATTCTGGATTTCTTGATAAAAAGACCACTGTCTATCTAGGTTGGCAGCAAAGTCTCATACCCCCATCAAGCCAAGTACTGGCACATCTCAGCCCACTACTGTTCATGCTGCTAATGCACTATTGCACTGCCAGATTCAGCTCCAACAGAATCATCAAATTTGCAGATGATTCAATAGTTGGCCTCATTGGCAACAATGACAAGTAGATTACATAGAGGAGGTTGAAAGGCTTGTGAAATAGTATGAGAACAACAAAGTGGACAAGACAAAGAAGAAGATTGTGGACTTCAAGGGGACAAAGTTGACCATTCTTCACTACACATCAATGGTCATCATGGAGAGAGCAGAAAGCACAAAGTTCCTTGGCATGCAAATAAGGGACAACCTATCCTGGACTCACACCTCTTCATTAATCAGGAAGGTGCAGCAGTGCTTCACTTCCAAAGTAGACTGAAGAGGGAAAGGCTACTGGCCATTATCTTGCCTACCTTTTACAGAAGCAGAATTGTCCTGTCTGGCTGCATCATTGTATGATACGGTAGCTGCAAAACAACTATAGATGATATTTACTGGGAGTGTAGTTTAAATAGGGCTCAAGGAATTATAGACGTTTTCTATCCAGCGCATAGTACCTTCAACCACTTCTATCAAGAAGGAGGTACTGGAGCATCAAAATCAGAACTGCCAGGCTGGGGAATAACTTCTTCCCACAGGCCATGAGACTGATTAACAGTATCGTGTAACCATGTAAATCAGTGGTTTTCAAACTGCCCCTTAAACTCACATTCCACATTAAGTAATCCCTATGCGATGTGCTCTGTGATTGGTAAGTAATTGCTTAAGGTGTAATGTGAGTGGGAAGGGAAGGTTGAGAACCACTGCTCTAAACCCAATTGTTACTGAAATATCTTGCTTGAGGAAAATTGTCATTGGCCCATTTCCTTAGGAGTTATGAAACAGTGCACATGACAAGTCAATTAGGTACAATGAAAATAGTGGATTTCGAACCTTTTTCTTTCCACTACATACTACCTTAAGCACAGGGATAGGGATTACTTAAGGTGGAATGAGAGTTTAGGAGAGCAGTTTGAAAATCTCCCCAAATATTTATGTATTTTTATTTTGATTATTTATGTGATCATTATGTACAGGACATAGTGTGTTTTTGAGTGTGCACCATGGTCTAGAGAAATGCTATTTCAACAGGTTACATATGTACAAATGATAATAGACGAACTTGACTGTGAACTTTTTAGCAGCAAAAACCAATCTGCTGGGGTAACTCAGTGATGATGTTTCAGGCCAGAACCCTTCAAGACTGTTTCAGAAAATGTCCTGATGAAGGGTTCTAGCCCAAAATGTTCAGTGTTCTTTTTCTCCACTGATGCTGCTCGACTCCCTGAGAACCTCCAAGAGATTGATGTTTTGCTCCAAATTCCAGCACCTACAGTTTCTCTTCAGTCCCAAGCTTATAACTATCCTTCTTACAATCTTTAAACAGTGTTAAAAACACACAGAAATGCTGGAGGAACTCAGCTGGTCTCACAGTGTCCCTAGGAGGTAAAGATACATTACTGACAATTTGGGTCTGAGCCCTTCAAGGTACAAGCAAAAAACAGGAAGGCATCAAAATAAAGACTGAAGGATGGCAGGGGGAGGAGTCCAGGCCAGCAGTCAAAAGGTACTAATTGGATATGATAAGAGGAAAGGTAAGAATTGATTTTGGCTCTGTGGAAGGAAACAGAAGGAAAAGGGAAGAGAAGGTGAGAGGGTGTGTGAGAGAGAGAGAGAGAGAGAGAGAGAGAGAGAGAGAGAGAGAAAGAGAGGTGTGTGGGAGAGGGAGAGAGAGAGCTGGGAAAAAGGTGACAGGGAAAATGAAGGAGGTGGGGGTTTAACAGAAACCAGAGAAGTTGATATTAATACCATTTGGTTGGAGGGTGCTCAGTCAGAATATGAGGTGTTGTTCCTCCAATTTGCAAGTCTTCTCAGTCTAGCAGTGAATGAAACCATGGATAGACATGTCAGCAAGGAAAAGGGACAGGGAATTGAAATGGGTGGCCATTGGAAGATCTACGCTAGTGCAGTGGACAAAGCCAAGGTGCTCAACAAAGCGATCTCACAGTATACACCCAGTCTCTCCAATGTATAGGAGATCACAACCCTAATGCAGATTCACAAGTGAAATGTAGGCTTCACTTGGAAGGACTGTTGGAAGCTATAAATGGCGGTGAAGGAGGAGGTGTGGGTGTAATTGAGCATTTCTTGTGGTCACGGGGGTAGAAACCAAGGGAACAATTGGTAGGAAGGTAGGAGTGAACAAGGGAGTACCTCTCTTCATACAGGGTTGCCTGTTTCTAAACTGATTTTATAGCTTGAACTGAAAGAATATTATAAGCATTCAGTTCTAAGAAAATGTATCTTTTAATGGACAGGTCAAACAATTTTAAGTGCCATTCACAGAGGCACAGTTAATAGGGCTGTTGCCTCACAACTCCAGTGACTTGCATTCAATCCTGAGCTTTGGGGATGTACGTATGGTGTTTATACGTTTATACATCCTGTCGATGACCACATGGTTTCTCTACAGGTGCTCTGGTTTCCTCCCACATCCAAAAGATGTAAGAATTGATAGTTGATTTAGCCTATGTAAAGTTGCCCTTATGTGTTGGTGAATGGTAGAACCTTGGGAAAATTGATCAGAACTTGGGGAGAACAGTTTACGGGGAAGATTAGTGGGGATGCGATTGTTTTCTGACTGGGTAGAGGCTAGAACAGCTTCCTTCTGAATCATAAAAAAAATGGAAAAGTGTGGGTTAGTCAGTTAACTGAGGATTATAAATTGCCCCGGTATGTAGATAAGTGGTAGAAATTTACAAGAGTGTGGGAAGAAAAAAAAAGAGATTACTTTGGATAGTACTTGATAGTCAGTACAGATTCAATGGGCTGAAGGGCCTGTCTCAATGCTGTTTGACTTTAGGATATGACTATCACTCAATTGGACAAGATTTTAAAAAAATTCCAACTCATTTTACTAGGACTAGCATGCATTTTTAAAAATTCAAATCAAAGTATAACTTTCTCACCTAAACTCACAAATATGTGGCAGAATATTAGCGGCCTTGAGCTGTTTTTTTTAAAAAAAATCCCTACATGAGTTTTATTTGACAGAGCCTTAGTTACAACATATGGCTAGAAGGTGTTCCAGCAAAATCATCAGATATTTATTGCTAAATGTGTCCCTTCCATGCTTTTGTCAATTCTAGACATAGAATAAAATGAGTTAGAATTGGATTAAAAATGGGTGCCTGATGGTCTGCCAAAAGTCCTGTTTCCATGTGGTCTCTCTCTATGACTGTATAACCTTATACAGTCAGGGGTATCCCTAGCCAGCTTCCTTCTACGCTCTGTAAACTTGAAGGACTGGGCGTATACTGGAAATCGCTTCGTTGAGCACCTCAGCTCTATTTGACACAATAGTATGGATCTTCCAGTGGCCACCCATTTCAATTCCCCAGCCCATCCTTTGCTGATGTATCTATCCATGCATTCATGCACTGCCAGACTGAGATCACCTGCAAATTGGAGGTACATCTTATCTTCTATCTGGACACCCTCCAATCTGATGATATTAACATCAACATTCCAGTTTCCGTTAAAACCAACCCCCTCCCCCATCTTTGTCCCCTGTCGCCTTCCCTCTAGTTCTGTCTCTCTTTCTTCCCTTTTCCCTCTGTCTCCTTTCACAGAGCCCAAATCAATTCTCACCTTTCCTTTTATCAAATCCAATTAAAATCTTTTATTTGTTGGTCTGGACTCCTCCCCCTCCCATTCTTCCACATTTCTCTCTCAGTCTTTATTAAGACACCTGCCTGCCTTTTGCTCATACCTGGAAGAAGGACTCAGGTCAGAAACGTCAGTAATAAATCTTCACCTCCTATAGATGCTGCAAGATTGGTTGAGATCATCCAGCATTTACTCTGTGTTTTTGCATCCAAACCCTGACTGCCCATGACCTAATTCAGACCAAAAGATCATTTTCTCATCAACCTGTGCTTATTGAATGACATTGGCTCCCACTGAACTAATACTTCAATTTTAAATATGAATCAAAATTAGAACAAAGTTTGTTAGGTTGTACTTGTGCAATCAGATGATAAACTCGATTTGACTTGACTTGAAATCATTCATTCTTACTGTCAAATCTCTCCCTTGCCTTGCCTTACTCCTGTCATCTCTCTCAGCTTTTATCGCCCAAATTGTGGCCCATGATAGATAAATAGGAGGAAGGAAGAAGTCACAAAGGTAGATTTGTGGTGAGGGAGTTGGCAGTTTAGGAAGTAGAAAGAGTAAGAAGTTCATGCATTGTCCATCTGTTGTTAATACAGCAAAATTAGTTGTGGGCTGAGAAGGAAGTGCATTGTGAAGAGGACGACAAGCTATGTGCCTTCTGTCATCTTCTCTGACTGCCACCACACCATTGACCTTGGATTCAGTGACTGTCCTTTTGGTGATGGCCAAGACTGAGTAAGGTGACGCAGCTCTGCCTTGTCCGCATTCTTGTGGTTAACCACTGCTGCCTGTGGTTTTGGGAAACTTCTCTTCATGCAACAGGGAAGGAAATGTGTCAGTGGACCTATTTTATTGATATGTTATCATGGTGAATAATTGGCAGTGCAGGGATGTGGGTGCAATATGCCAATTATGTGTGAGAGTAGGGTGGAACACATGAAGTTAGTTACAAGCCTTGAGTGATGGGTGTCTTGTGCTTTGAGCAGTGGTTGGAGGTGAGTGATATGGCTGGTGTGAAAGGGAATCTGAAGAGCCATTTTCTGACCTTCATCATGTGGAAGGTCATTGAAGGTCATTGAACTCACTACATCTGGATCTTTCAGCACATGCTCCTGAGAGTGAATGCTACCACTATGTTCCATGCCTCTACCGGTGCCTCTGACGATGAACCAGGAAGGCTATCAACTTATGCCATTCTAGCAAGTGCTTCAGGTTAGAATAAGTTTCAAGCTAACCAGAATCTAAATCAAAATTTATTGTCATGAACAGTGCAACCATTTCTATAAAACACAACAAACCAAATACATATAGTGCAAGAAAAAGAAAAAGCAAGACAGTGCCTGTGGTTCATGTTTCATTCACAAATCTGATGACAGGGGAACAAGCTGTCCTTGCACCACCGAGTGCAAGGACAGCTTCAGGTTCCTGAACCTTTCTCCCAATGGTGGCAGAGTGAAGAAGGCATAGCCTGGGTGGTGGCAGTCCTTGAGGAGAGAGTCTGCTTTCTTAAGACACTGCCTCTTGTAGATGTCCTTGATGGAGTGAAGACTGTTGCCCGTGATGTCACAGGCCAAGTTAACACCTCTCTTGAGTTTTTTCTTGTCCTGAGCATTGGTGCCTCTGTACCAAACAGTGACGGAACCATCTAGAATAGCCTCCACCATACACCTGCAGAGGTTATTGAGAGTCATCAGTGGCATATCGAATCTGCTCAAACTCCTCAGAAAAGTATGGCTGCTTGCAAGCCTTTTTCATGATTGCATCGACATGGAGGCTCCAGGACAGATCCTCAGAGATGTTAACACCCAAGAAATTCTTCACCATCTCCACCTCTGACCCTTCAATGAGGACTAGTTCATGTTCTCCTGATTTCCTCCTGAAGTCCACAATTATCTCCTTGGTTTTCCTAATGTTGAGTTCGAAGTTGTTCTCACACCACTCAACGAGCAGTGTACACTTCCTCATTGCTGTCTGTGATTCTGCTAATAACCATGTTATTTGTCATCGGCAAATATGTAGAGAACATTTGAATTGTGCCTAGCCACACAGTCATTGATGTAGAGTGACTAGAGCAGTGGGCTAAGCACACATACTAGAGATGGACCTATGTTGATCTTCAGTGAGGAGGAGACTTTGTTTTTCAATTCATATTGATTGTGGTCTTCTGATGAGGAAGTCAAGGATCCAGTACAGAGGAGGGTGCAGAGGCCCAGGATTTGGAGCTTGTTGACCAGTACTGAAGGAATGATGCATTGAAGGATAAGTTGTAGTTGAATCTGTGACAGAGTATTTAGAGCTGTTTTGGGAAGGATTACTAGAGCAGGTTGCACACAAACATTTTAAAATACAGAATATTTGCAGGACTTTTGCAGAATGCTTTTTGCAAAAAGAGCAACAAAGTATCAGCATACAGCTTGCCTGGGAGAGCATGTGATTTTTGCAGGCAGGCAGAGGCAGAAAGGTTTTGCAGAGAGGGAGGGTGTGAAACAGAGAGAAAGGAGACAGAAATCAGTTCCAGAAGGACAAAGCTGGCAAACTTTTGGCAGATTGCTTGGTCAAAGGAGAAGACTAGCTGTCTGAAAGGTGACCTGAAAGAAAGAGAATCATCTGGAGAACCCTGAAGGGGGCAAGTTTTGTCAGCAAGACTAATTGGAAAGAAATCAGATGTGGATGTCCTGGAACAAAAGGAATTTCTCTCTGAAGACCAACAAGAACCCTCCTGAGTGGTAACTATTTGCCTGTTAAGCACCAAAGACTGGTGAACTTTATGCTAACTTCTATGCACAGTACAAGAATTGCCTGCAACTAGTGAGATTGAACTGTGATCCAAAGAACTTTTCTAATCTTAAATACACATTGCACACACCTGCGCTTAGTATTAGGGGGGGGGGGGGGGGGGAATTAAGTAGGTTAAGTAATAAGTTAAAGTTTAATTCTGTTTTCTTGTTCAAATATAATTAAATACTACTTTTGTTTAAGTACCTCTTTGTGTCATGATGCATATCTATTACTGCTGGTTTTTGGGGTCCTCTGGACTCCGTAATAATTCTACCACAAATGGCTGGAGAAATTCAGCAAGCCAAGCAGCATCAGTGGGAGGAAAACAATGATTGAGATTTCAGACCGGAGGCCTTGTTCAAGGTTCATCAGGTGTATATCAGACCAAATGAAAACCTTGACATAAAATTGCAAAATTCTATATCCAATTCTTTAAGAGTTTCCACAGCTCTGCTTGACCATCAAATCTACTTTACCAAAAGCAATAATGCAAGGAGCTAATCCAGTGAACAATGCTATTACTGCAGACTGCACAATCAACTTGTAAGCAGGGCAGCATAAATTTCATGCATTGACTGCATCAAATGCAACCAGCAGGGGCCTAATGAATATCCATGATTACTGATTCTTCGTCCCTTGTTTGTTCATTCTGTGCCCCAATATATTACATATCCCATTGAAAGCTCATACACTGTCCTTTATAAATCATCATGAGATAACTTTATGTTAATTTTTTTATGATTTCATGCATTAGTCTTATCAATATATTTATGATTTTAAGCTGAGTTGTGTATGGTGATAATTAAGAAAATTAATAAAAATACTTTAGTGATATCATGGTAATGCTTAACATGGATCAAAGTTCTCATTATATTAATTTGATGGTAATTATTTTATTTTTATGTCATAAATAAGGAGTAATTTATTCCATTACTTGAGCCTGAAGTATTTTCCCTGACAATAATAAGTAAGTAGATTAATTCTTTTTCTAAAACAACCAGAGTCATTTTTCAGCTTTGTGCTCTTTCCTATCAGGCTGTAAACCCAGGGCCAACATGTTGTTTTCATGATGGACAAAAGCCTGTTACTTCTGTGCCATAATCCAGTTTTTAAAGAAGAATAGAATAAAAATTCCTTCTGAATGTACTCTCTGCTTATTTCAGTGTTGGAAATTAATAAGGAATTGGACGCATTTTATTTCAATTACATGCTGGTGCTTTCATCGGGTTTGACCTACAATTCCATTCATAGATCTTGAACTCAGATGCCTTCTCTAGACAAAAGAACCAACATAAGACTCAGTGGGGGATGGTTCTATTGACAGAGGAAGGGAAAACTTTATGGCTGCGACATGGAATAGTGTACAGGAAGATTGCACCAACTGCTTTGTAAAAACTGAACTTAATTTAAGGAATGTAAAGAAGGGTATTCAGCCTTTCTGTAGCTGAAGTTAAGCTGTGGAAAAGTCCTGAGGATCTGCAAAGATTATTTAAGCATTTTAATTCTAGCCATGTGATTATTCTATATTAATTTTAGATTATTTATATCATTCAAACTATAAACAAAAACAAATTCACATGGAAAATGCTGCTTAAAAATGTCTTCCTTGGGTTTTTTATTGGAAGTCAGTCAGGACCATATAAATTGCAGAAAATTACATTTATCAGTAGCTGGTTGTGATAATATCTGTATCAGCCAAAAAGCTATTCAGAGCTGATTTTAAGGTCATGAATCCAGTTCAGCTAACCTGGTAGATTATCTTGTTGGCTGAGATTATTTTTATTTTAAAGGAAAGAAATGTAATTTTCTTGCTCTGGCAACAATATTACTCTTTTTTTTCCCCTCAAAGAATTGAAGAAGTGTAGAAAAAAATCATCTTGAGGCACTCCTGAATACTTGGAATACCTGAGCAAACTGAATACAGTGCATTTGGTAAAGAAATCCTGTTTCCTGGTCTCTGATTTTTTTTATATATATACATACATACCTCATGTTAAATCTGCTTCGCTAGGAGAATAGATCTTCAGAATGGTTACATTTGGAAATATGTCGTAAAACTTTAATGAAGGACTCAAGCTCGAAACGTCAGCTATGTATCTCTGTCCTTGCTACGTAAAAGACACAGTTTGACCTGCTGAGTTTCTCCAGCATTGTGTGTGTTTTACATTTGGAAATATCATCTCTTCAGCTGAAATTAAATGATTTGTTTTGTAAATACCCAAATTTTGCAGCTGGCACAAACCTGGGCTCTATTTTTTTTTCAATGTGTGCCAATTGCCAAATAAGGTAGCATTTGAAAATAAAATGGCTGTGTCACTGCACAATTAAGAGTGTCTGAAAATCACCATCCTTTATCAACTTTTAAATCTAGCACCAGGGCGAATGCTGACATGACTTCCACTTTTGAAGCTAATTAATTTCTCAGTCAGTGTCATAACATATGACTCAGTGCAACAGGACAGGCTGCTCAAAATGCTGCACTGCATCTAATTCGCTTTGAGGTATAAATGTTTGCTCTGCCTGGAATCACAGAAGTAGAAAGTTGTGACTAACGAACAACAGAATTATCATCCATGTATTGGTTCAATTGATATCAATGCAATGGAATTTCAGGAGTGGGATTTAACCAACAGCTACAAAGGTTTGATGGCACTGGCCTTTACTTCTGAAAACTGAGATGAACAGTTCACATAATAACATTATTTTATTTCTATTCCTGTTACCATGCCATATTTTTCAAATGATGTTGCTTTCCTGGAGCCAGCACATCAAGGTAACTATGAAGAGGGCACACAAATGCCTCTACTTTTTAGGGAGTCTAAGGAAATTTGGCATGTCTTCAAAATTCTGCACGTGCACTGTGGAAGGTATGCTGGCTGGTTGCATCACAGCCTGATTTGTTAATTCAAGTGCCCAGAAACGCAGAAGACAGTAAACATAGCCAGGTCCATCGCATGCAGACATTTTTTTTTGTAAATTTTATTTTTCATTTGCATCATTACAAGTACAGTGTTTATCCATATCACAGAGAATAATAAAAATGATGTGAAAAGAATACATATTTTCAAATTTTCTCTCCCTCCCTCCCCTAAAAAGTAGAAAAAATAGAAAAGAAAACCTGCCTGATAATCATGTATCCTCTTGATTAGCTAAATTTCATACTTACATAATGATCTTCAAGCATGCAGACATCCATTTGAGACACTTCCACAAGAAGACAGCCAACATCAGAAAGGACACCCATCACCCTGGTCACAACCACTTCTCATTGTTCCCTTCAGCCAGAAAGTACAGAAGCTGAAAAGCCAGCACTTCTGGGTTCAAAAACACAGAAATGCTGTAAAAACTCAGCAGGCCTCACAGCATCCATAGAAGGTAAAGATAATCGACGTTTCAGGCCTGAGCCCTGCTTCAGGGTATGAAGCATTTCTGTGTTTTTACTATAATCGCAGCAGCTGCAGTCTTTTGTGTTTCACTTCTAGGTTCAAGAACATTTTTTTTCCAACAGTTTTCAGACTCTTAAACCTTTCTTTAGTTTACTAATTATAGACAGCACAAAAGGCCTGTGGGCAGAATATTTATTATCTATCCATCTTATTTATATATTATCTCTTTTAATTTAATTATTTTTAGTTTACTGTTATAGTGTTTTTTCTTTACAAGTAACTATTTGACCGCAGAAAGTAAGAATTTCAGTGCACATGTATGCTGTACAATGGTATGAAAATAAACCTTATGTCATTATCATTTATCATACTGTGCTCAGGCATTCTCCTCTCAGTGGCTTGGGAACTGAATTTGTCTCCACACCAAGCTGTTTTCATTTTAAGAGGGACATTACTTCTGTAAAAATCAAGAAAGTATTGCCTCGTGTTTTGTACATTAGGATTCTTGGGGTTTGGATCATTAACATTTTTTGTCAAAAGAATTTGGTGACCTAATGGTTAAATGACAATAACACATGGTACAGGCAGGGAGCTGCATATATTTACTGGTATCTATATTCTTGCCTGTCTTTATTAAAAATGCTGCAACGTCCTGAAGAATAGATGGGTTAACATCCTACCAAAATGTAAACAAATTCAGCCACAAGATCATAATTAACAGAAAACATGTTTTAACACTTTCCCAGTGATGTGTATTAGATATGTTATGCAACAATGAACCCATTACACTTGCTTTTACCTGCATAAAGGTTACTTGGAAGATTCTGTGACATGCTTTTCCAGGAGTTAATATCACTCAAAACCACAGAAGCTAGCAATCACAACCTTAGCAGAGTATCTCATTTGATGAACAGCCCGTGTAGGATGAGTTTACAAATGGGTATAGATTGTCTGAGTAAAATGGAATTTTCAAACTTTTTTCCACAAATTGAGTCAAGCCTGCAAAGAGTTTTATTTTATCGTATATTATTATTGTTTTATTTATTAAATGAAGCAGAAAATGTATTCAATTAGAAGGACCCACAAGGTTTCTATACCCCCTCTCTTTTCAAGTCAAGTCAAGTCACAGTAAAGACAAGATAGCATTTATCCAGGACCACGGAGCATATTTACATAAATATAAGTTAGAATAGAAGTTAAACACATTGAAATATCAAAATATTAAGAATATACAGTAAAAGTCCAGGGTACATTATCCACATATGTTCTGGGAATTCAGGAGCCTGATGGCTTGGGGGGGAAAAAAACTGTTGCCCAATCCGGACTTAAGGGCCCAAGTGTTATGGTGCCTCCTTCCAGATGGCAGAAGAGAGAACTGTTTACATGAGGGGTGTGGGGAGTCCTTCACAATGTTTATTGCTTTTCATCTGCATCAAGTGTTGTCAATGTCCCCATTGATCTTTTCCGTTGACTTCATTAGCCTCTGCAGGGTCTTGCGGTCTGAGGTGGTACAGCTTCCAAACCAGGCGGTGATGCAGTTGCACAGGATGCTCTCAATACATCCTCTGTAAAACATAGCAAGGATGGAGGGTGGAAGATGAACTTTGCTCAGCCTTCGCAGGAAGGAGAGGCACTGCTGAGCTTTCTTGGCTATGGAGCTGGTGTTAAGGGACCAGGTGAGATTTTCCACCGTGCACTCCAAGGAACTTGATACTCTTGATGACCTCAATAGTCGAGCCATCAATGGTCAGTGGAGCGTGGTTTCCCTGGGCCCTCCTGAAGTCAACAACCATCTCTTTTGTTTTATTAATGTTCAGATACAGGTTGTTGGCTCTGCACCAGTCCGTTAGTGACTGCACCTCATCTCTGTACCTGACTTCTCATTCTTACTAATAAGGCCCTCCACGGTCATGTTGTCAGCGAACTTGATGATGTGGGTCGAGCTGGGCTTAGCTGCAGTTGTGGATCAACAGAGTGAACAGCAGTGAACTAAGCACACAGCCCAGGGGGGGCCCCATACTCGGTCTGATGGTCTTGAAGAGCTGTTAATGATCTAGACCGCTTAAGGTCACCCGACAGGATGTCAAGAATCCAATTGCAGAGAGAAGTGTTTAGACCCAGCAGGCTCAACTTCCTTATCAGGTACTGTGGTATGATTGTGTTGAATGGTGAACTGAAGTCAATAAACAGTATTTGAACATATGAGTCCTTATTTTCCAGGTATGTGAGGGCTAGATGGAGGATTGTGGCGATGGCATCATCCATAGAACAGTTGGATCTGTATGTGAACTGCAGGGGGTCCAGTGATGGGGGCAGCAGGGAGCTTGATGTGCCCTATGACAACCCTCTCAAAGCACTTCATGATGATGGACAGTCGTCATTGAGGCAGAACACAGATGGTTTCTTTGACACAGGGACAATAGTGGCGGCTTTGATGCACATTGGGATGACAACACTTCTCAGGGAGATGTTAAAGATGTCGGTAAGAACATCTGGTAGCTGAGCCGCACATCCCCTTAGCACTCTTTTGGGAATGTTATCTGGTCCAGCAGCTTTCCATGGATTAACCTTGCATAGCTCTCTCTTCACATTGTCCACTGCAAGGCACAATACCTGATCATTTGGAGGAGAGGTGGTCTTCTTCACCACCATGTAATTTTTCACCTCAAAACATGCGTAGATGTTGTTAAGTGCATCTGGGAAGGAGGCATTATCAGCACAGGCAGATAGTGTAGTGTTGATGCCCTTCCACATGCATCGCATGTCCTTGCTGCCCAGGAAGTGACTATGAATGCACTGGGCATGTGCATGATTTGTTTTCCTGATGGCCTTAGACAGCTTGGCTCTTGTAATAACTAGGGCTACCTTGTCGTCCGCTCTGAAGGTAGCATCTCAGTTGTGAGCAGCACATGCACCACCACCGTAATCCATGGCTTCTGATTAGAGAAACTAGTGATGGTCGTAGTCACAGTGATGTCATCAGTACACTCACTAATGTAGCTGGTGACTGATGCCGTATTCTCCTCCAGATTGATGCAGTTGCCATTGGTTGCTACTTCCTTGAACATATGCCAGTCAGTGAGCTCAAAGCAATCTTGAAATGCATGAATGGACTCCACTAGTCAAGTTTTAACCTGCTTCAGAACTGGTTTGAAGGATCCGTCGAGTAGTTTGTATGCTGGGATTAGCATTACAGAAATGTAGTCTGAGTATCTGAGGTGGGGGTGGTGCTACACCCGATACATGTCAGAAATGTTTGTATACACAAGGTCCAACCTGTTCGCCCCTCTCATAGCAAAGTCCACATACTTTGCTAAAAATGACATGGTGGTGAAGAAGACCACCTCTCCTCCAAATGATCAGGTATTGTGCCTTGCAGTGGACAATGTGAAGGTTAATCCATGGAAAGCTGCTGGACCAGATGGAATTTAGGGAGCCCTAACTTGAGGTTCGCCTAGTTGAAATCCCCAACGATAATAATCAGTCTATCAGGGTGTTCAGTCTGCAGTTCGTTTATAGCCCCATGCAGTTCCCAGATCGCTTCCTTGGCTTTAGCGCCAGGTGGGAGTAGGGATGTACACTCCAACTATGAGGACCGTGGTGAATTCCCATGATAGATAGAATGTTCCAAATCTTATTAATTGAAATAAATACAAGATTTTTTTTTCTGTGCCTCAATCTATGCATTCAAACTTACACCTGATATCTAGCTGGTTTGTTTGTAATGTGATAGCACACCATCTCTGTATTAGATACTATGATCTCATAATATTGTGCATTTTATACAGACAAATATGAAAGAAATTGTTCTGAAAGAGAAGACATTTGTTCAAACAAGATGCCAGTGCGTATGAGTGGTGAGTGAAAGTTAAAGTGATGCCACAATGAAAGGATGATCGAAGTGAAGGATACTACCACCAGTCTTGTTCCCAGGTGTCAAAACCCCTGCAGGCTAAATGTGACCCAGCAAAGACAGAGATTGACTTTTGCTTCTAAGGTCAGCAAAGATAACCAATAAACTTTATCCTGACTCAAAATATTGACTGACCTTTCTGTCCTCCAATGTAGCCCAACCTGCTGAGTTCCATTCACAGCTTATTGTTTGCTATTTTAAAACAACCACATGCTACTCTCTTTGTCCAGATTCATTCAGCACACAGAATTTGTTTTATTTAATGGATGTAGGCTACACAAGCTGAGCCAGAATTCAATTGCCCATTTCTCCATTCCTAATTGCCCTTGAGGTGTTGGTGATCCACTGCTTTCTTGAACCACTATGCTCCTTGGTGTGGGTGCATCCAAAATGCCATTTGGAAGAGAGTTTGACCCAGCAATGGTGATAAAACAGATATATATATACCCAAATCAGGATAATGTGTGACTTGGAGGGTAACTTCTAGATGAAGGTGTTCCATGCTTTTTATGTCCTTGTGTATCTAGCTGGTAGAGGCCATGGGTTTGGACGGTGCTATTTAAGGACTCTCTGTGAGTGGTTTGCTACATCCTGTGGATGGTACAAACTCAGTGGTAGAGTGAGTTATGGATGGGGGGGGGGGGGGTGCATCAAGCAGATTCCTATATCCTGTGTGGTGTCAAGCTTCTTGAATGTTGTTAAAGCTGCACTCATCCAAGCAAGAATTATGACAGAATCACAATTCTAATATAATTGGACAAGGAAAATGGAGGAGTCAAAATTAAAGTCATGGAGAACTAAAGGTTACTCTATTAACTTTTTAAAGGGCGTAATGAAAACTGGAGAAGTCAATGTTAATGCCATCTGGTTGGAACGAGCCCAGAGGAAATATTGTGTTATTCTTCCAGTTGCAGGTGGCTTTGGTTTGGCAGTGCATGAGGCCATGGACAAAAATGTTAGTATGGGAATTGAGTGTGGAAGTCAAATAGCTGACCACTGGAAGGTCCTCATTATTGCAGCGGACAGAGCAAAAAGTGCTCAATTAAATATTCTCTCAGTCTGTATCCAGTCTCTCTGATGTAGAGGAGGTCACAACAGGATCACAAGGTGATTCACTTGGAAAGATGTTTGGGGCCCAAAATGGTGGTGAGGAAGGAGATGTGGATGCAGTCACCAAGGTGGCAATTAGGGGAAAGGAATGAGTGGTCAAGGAAATCCCAGAGGGAGTGTGTTTGCAAAAAGAAGAGAGGAGAAGTGGGGCGAAGATGTATCTGGTGTTGAGATCACATTGTAGGTGTCGGAAATTGAGAAGCATAATATGTTGGATGGGGAGGCTGGTGGAGTGGTAGGTGAGGACAAGGAAAATCCTGTTCTTGTGTCTAGGGGAGAAGGGGGCAGGTCAGATGTGTGGGACATAAGGATACAGGTAAGAGCTGAGCTGATGGCAGTCAAGGGGCAGCCATGTTTTTTGAAGACAGAGGACATCTCAGATGTTCTGGAATGGAAGGCTTCATCCTGGGAGCAGATTAAATGGATTTAGAGGAATTAAGAAAAAGGAATAAAATACTCACAGGAGACAGTGTGAAGATGTGTAGTTGTGGTAACTGGATGTTGGTCGGTTTGTAGAAAATGTCTGTTGAGAGTTTGTCTCACAAGATGGAGTTGAGTGATCAAGAAAGGGAAGTCTGTAGCCAGAAATGGACATGTGAATTTGAGAGCAGAGTGAAAGTCAACAGCAAAGTAGATAAAGTTGACAAGCTCATCATAGATTCATGAGATAGTACGTAAGTAGTCACCAATGTAGTGGAGGAAGAGTTGAGGAGGTCTGCCTGTGGAAGCTTGTCTATTCAGTCTTTCTTCATAGGTTAGTTGTGCTATCGTCTAGTGAACTTTCACTGTACCCCCCCTCAATAGCAAGAATCTCCTTCTTCAGATTAAGAGACCAAACTTTGCACAATACTCAAGAGGACCCTCACCAAGACCTTGTACAACTGCAATAAGACCTCCCTGCTTCTATATTCAAACCCCTGTGCAATAAAGGCTAATGTGCTGTTTGCTTTCTCTCACCTACTGCTGTTCCTGCATTCCAACCTTCAGTGTCTGATGCATCACAGCCTCATTGCTCCTCCTCTTTTCCTAATTTGTCACCATTCGGATAATTATCTGACTCTCTGCTATCTTCACCAAAGTGGATTACTTTACATTTGTCTACATTTCCCCACTCACCTTGACTGCTCAAGTCACCTTGCTGCCTCTTGGAATCTTCCTCCCTTCTCACACTCCCATCAAGTTTAGTGTCATCGAAAATTAGAATTATTACATTCATCTAGATCATTAATATATAAGTAGCTGGGGTCCCAATAGCTTCTGATCTGAAAAGGACCAATTTATCATCAATCTCTGCTTCCTGACTGCCAAGCAGTTCTCTATCCATGTCAATACATTACACCCAACACAATGTTCTTTAATTTTGCACACCATGCTCTTATGAAAGACCTTATCAAAAGCCTTTTGGAAGTACACAAACACCACATCAATTCATTCACCATTGTCTACTCTACTGGTTACATTCTTAAAATATTCTGGAAGATTTGTGAATCATGAGTTTTCTCTTTTATGAGTTAATCCTGTCAGTCCTCTCCACAGTAGTGACTTCTTTAATAACTGAGGTAAACAAGAACATCTGCAGCTTTTGGGGGGGGTGGGGGGTGGGTCGTGTAGAATAACAAAGGGGCTGGAGAAGCTCAGCATGTCACACAGCATCCATGGAAAGTAAAAGGCTATTGATGTTTTAGGCCTGAGCTCTTCAATAGGAATCTAGCAGATGCTTGAATTAAGAGGTGGGGGGAGGGGGGAAGGAGGAGAAGCACAGGCTAACAGGTCTGAGGTCTCCAACTAGACAGAATCAATATCGACCTCCAATTTCCATTCACTTTTCTCGCCCCAGTCTTTGTCTTTCCCTCATCCATCTCCATTCCTCCTGCTCCCTAACCCCTTCCCTTTTCCTATCAGTGAGCTATCTTTCTTAACTCACTGCCCTCTCTCCATATCACCACCTGGCTCCTTCCTCTTCTTCCTCTTCCCACCAGTAGCCACCTACCTTGCGCTTCTCCCACCTTCCTATTCAAAGTCCTTTTACTTTCTCTGGATGCTGCATGGCCTGCTGAGATTCTCTAGATCTTTTCTGTGTGCTTACACGTGTCTGCGCATGAGCATCATTCTGTGTGTCCACACATACACATGCGTGTATGTCTGTGTGTGTGTGTGTCTGTGTGTGTGAGCCTTCTTCCTTTAAAGCTCTAGTGCTCTTTTGTAACACTTTTCAAGAAAATTTGAATAACTTTCTTCCCCCCACCCCTCTTTAATTGAAGATTCACAGGCAGCATTGATAAGTGATTAATACTTATGATGATGGGATGGGAACATCATCAAAAGAATTAATTTCAGTGTAGCGGATGTTATTTTGTGACTGATGTGTGTCTGCACAGCCAGATCCAGTGCTAGCAATGACACCTTGTGCACTTAAACTATTTTTTCAGCTTCCTAATTGAAAATAGGAATGCCACAACACCAGGTAAACTCCTTGTTCATGTTCGGAGATTACTACATGGTCTTTCACATCCACCTCTACTCATTCAAAGACAGCAGAGTCTTATTGGCTTTGTAAATGAGTGTCGAAAGAGTAACAGTAAATCAGCAACCTAGTTTACAACCATTAAAAGTTTTCTTTCAATCAAAAGTCAAAACTATTCACAATATATAAAGTAATATGTCAAAACCCACCTTTCAAAACGTACTAAGGCTGTAGGTTTATTGGGTGGCATGGGCTCATGCACCAGAAGGGCCGGTTACCGTCCTGTATGCCTGAATTTTAAATTTAATATTGTACCCCTTCAGTTCTGTGCCAATATGTTGCCTGAGATTATGTGCTCAAACTGAAGAGTTAGTTGAACCCATACACTTTTGACTGACACTGCAACTGAATCAACCTGACAGCATCAATGAACACCTTTGTTTTGCACTATGATTCAGACTATAGAATACACAGTTCACCTCCCCACCATGTATCACTGTGATGTCATCACATGTGTCCTCAGGTGCAAACACTAGCTGAATTTATATCAAATATCTTGTCTGCTTTTTATGGCAACATCATCCTGCTACTACTTCAGTATAGCATCAGAGAGAAGAATTTGATACGGTGACATTAAGTGGTATATGATAATATAATTAAAGATAAAGTAGTACAGTGATTAAGTCATTGAACTAGAAGCCAGAATCCTGGATTATTGATCCTGAGATGTAAATTCAAATCTGACCCTGATAATCTTGGGTTTCAAATTCAAATTAAATGAATCTGAAATGAACTAACCAAGTTCAGTAATAGTAACAATGAAAATACTAATTGTCAGAAAAAAAATAATGTGGTTTACTAATACCCTTCACTGAAAGAAGGTGTTGCCCATACATGGCCTTTAACTCCAAAACCAGTGACGCTGTCTTCTGGAAAGGCCAATCATATCATAACGTTCAGGTGGTAGTTAAAGATGGATAAAAGGAATTACAGTATATGCTTGCCTTGATGTTCATGTTCTGTGGACGCATGGATGGATGGATGGATAAATATAGATAGATAGATAGATAGATAGATAGATATTCTTCAAATAAATTCTGAGGATATATTCAATGAACAGTGGATACACAAAATATAAACTGGAGTATTTGTACTAATTTGTTTTAACCCTATTATTATCACTACCAACTTGAAATTCTACCTGATGATCTGAAATCAAAATGTTTAATCCATAGCCATATCTGCTTTTCAAGAATGGTAACAACATTCTGTTAGAGTGTTGTAATTCACATAGTCAATCAAAAATAGATGTGTGTGACTATTCATCAGTAATAACTATCTCCAGCCAAGTATTATTCACATCAAAGTTTGTGAAACAAGTTAAACAACTCCCTTTGTGGAAAATATGTAGATTTCACTAAAGGTTTCTAGTTCCCAGACAGATCCTCTTGCTAGTTTTACAATTAAATTGAGATATGGATTAAAAAGGGTGGAATCTCGAATTCATTCAAGTTCAAGGTTATTATCATCTGACTATACATCGAAGTACTCGAGCTGGCAGAGTCCACAAGCATTGAATCCATGCTGCTGAAGACCCAACTGCACTGGGTGGGTCACGTCTCCAAAATGGAGGACCATCACCTTCCCAAGATCGTGTTATATCGCGAGCTCTCCACTGGCCACCGAGACAGAGGTGCATCAAAGAAGAAGTACAAGGACTGCTTAAAGAAATCTCTTGGTCCCTGCCACATTGACCACCGCCAGTGGGCTGATATCGCCTCCAACCGTGCATCTTGGCGCCTCACAGTTCGGCGGGCAGCAACCTCCTTTGAAGAAGACCGCAGATCCCACCTCACTGACAAAAGACAAAGGAGAAAAAACCCAACACCCAACCCCAACCAACCAATTTTCCCTTGCAACTGCTGCAACTGTGCCTGCCTGTCCCGCATCGGACTTGTCAGTCACCAACGAGCCTGCAGCAGACGTGGACATACCCCTCCATGAATCTTTGTCCACGAAGCCAAGCCAAAGAAAAGATACATATACAACCTGAGGAAACAGCTTTTCTCCAGACCACAGTGCGCACACATACACACACAATCTTTGGCTTGGCTTCGCGGACGAAGATTTATGGAGGGGGTAAAAAGTCCACGTCAGCTGCAGGCTCGTTTGTGGCTGACCAGCTCAGCGCGGACATTGGCGACTTCAGGGGTTTCTACGAGGCTCTAAAGGCTGTGTACGGCCCCTCACCCCAAGTCCAAAGCCCGCTGCGCAGCTCAGACGGCAAAGTCCTCCTCAGCGACAAGATCTCCATCCTCAACCGATGGTCAGAACACTTCCAATCTCTTTTCAGTACCAACCGCTCAGTCCAAGATTCCGCCCTGCTCCAGCTCCCTCAACAGCCCCTAAGGCTAGAGCTGGATGAGGTTCCCACCCTGGATGAGACATATAAGGCAATCGAACAACTGAAAAGTGGCAAAGCAGCAGGTATGGATGGAATCCCCCCAGAAGTCTGGAAGGCTGGCGGCAAAACTCTGCATGCCAAACTGCATGAGTTTTTCAAGCTTTGTTGGGACCAAGGTAAACTGCCTCAGGATCTTCGTGATACACACACAATACACAGTACATAATAATCACATTTTCATAAGTATTTCATTTTAAATAAATAAATAATAATATTTTTGGAATGACCTAATTGGTTACAAGGTATTGTTCATCCATCTCACAGCCTGTGGAAAAAAGCTATTTTCCAGCATGGCAGTCATGATTCTGATACTCCTGCACCTCATTTCTGATGACGGCGATGCATGCGGAAATATATAGTTGGATACCTCTTGAGAAGATTACATATAATTTAAGGAATAAATACAATACTTTTTTTTAATTTGGCCCTCATACTTACATATTGTAGGTATTAATGTTTAAAGCGTTTTCCCTGAACCTCATGAAACCTTGCTAAGATGATTTTGAAATGCCAAAGTTGAATGAATTTCTGATGATGGTGATATTTTGGTAACCAGGTTTATTTTTCTTTTTTCTTTACTTTTCTTTGACCTTACTCTTGTACCTCTTTTTTCTTTTTCTTTTTCTATTCTTTGCGGATTATTTTGGGGGGAAGGGAGTTGGTGGGATTTCAGGGTGTATATTTTACTATTATTTTCTGAATTTGGATATTAATACATGTATGGAAATGTAAATAAAATATTCAGGTCAAAAATATTGTGTGATGGATGATAGGGTTCCTTGAAAATTCTTGGACCCTGATTTAAGCAACACTTCCAGTTAACGTTGTCAATAGAGGAAAGGAGATCCCAGTGATCTATTTTAATGAATCTCTGTATTGTCTTCCAGACCAATATTATATCAGACAATGATGCATCAAAAAATCTCGAACTTGATGGTAAGCCAAAAAAGAATTTGATAAAATACCAAACTTCTCTTGTAATCTATTAAATGTGAAAAATCTACCTGCCTCAAAACAATCTTGAATAGTACTTATTCCTTTCAATTCCCAATTTTTCAAATAAGAATTATTTAAAGAAAACGGAATTAATTTATTCTGATACAATGGTGATTTTATTGAATTTTTTTTCTTTAGACCCTATAAGTTGATCCCACTTGTACCAAATATCCATTATATGTCATAATACAGGTAATTTATATATTTGTAACAATAAAGGATTCCATTTATAAATAAAATGACTTGTTTCATTTAAAAAAAATTAATCCAATTCAACTTGTACCCACATAGGTGGTTGTTGAATGTCAAATAATCTATTAATAACTTTCAATTGTGCTGTTTCATAATAATTTTGGAAATGTGGTCATTGAGGTCCACCCCATTCATATTGCCTTGTTAATTTTTGCATAGAAACCCTTGACAGTTTACCTTTCCACAAAAATAATCAAATTACTTTATTTAATTCCTTAAAAAAATTATTTGGTATCGTGCTTGGAATAGACTGAAAAAGATATTGTATACGGGTATATATATTCATTTTTATACAATTTACTCTCCCAATTAAGGTCAATGGCAAATCTTTCCATTTGTGTAAATCAACTTTAATCTTATTCAACAGTGATATATAATTTAAATTATATGTCCTTATATTCTCTATTAACTATAACTCCTAAATATTTAATTTTATTAGACTATCTAAATTTAGTGATCTGTCTACAATCTGTATAATCTTCATCTGATATAGGTAATATTTCACTTTTTTCCCAATTAACTTTATAACCTGAAAATGTACCATTTGATTTAGCAAATTCTGCAATGATTTTAAAGAATCTTTAGGATATGTCAAATATATCAACACATCATCTGCAAACAGATTAATTTTATACTCTTGTTCACCTATTGTAATGCCTTTAATATTAGAATCTTGTCTTATAGCTTGAGCCAGAGGTTCTATTACCAAAGCAAACAATGCTGGTGAAAGAGGAAAACCTTGTCTAGTTGGTCGAGATAATGTAAATGCTGGTGAAATCTCTCCATTTGTCATTATTCTTGCAGAAGAATTAATATATAGAGCTTTAACCCAACTAGTAAAAAGCAGTCCAAAATTAAATCTTTCTAAAACCTTAAACAAAAAAATTGCATTCAACCCTGTCAAAAGCTTTTACCGCATCCAGTGCTACTATCATTGGTTGATTAACCTGTTGTCTTGCAGCATTAATTATTGAAATCAATTTAGTAATATCATCCATAGAATATCTACTTTTGATAAAACCAGCTTGATCAACATATATAATTTTGGCAAAAAATTAGCTAATCTATTAGCCAATACTTACACCACAATCTTATAATCCACGTTCAATAACGATATCAGTCAATAAGAAGCAACTTTTAAAGGATCCCTATCTTTCTTTGGAATAACAGTAATCAACGTCCTTGAAAAAGATTCTGGAAATAAACCAGTTTCAGTTGCCTGTTTCAAAACTGCTATACATTTGGTAGGGATTTAGTTTTACCAGGTCAAACAAAATTTGAGATTTTAATGGCAGATAAAGGAACGAAAGGGTATATATCAGATATGTATAGGTTGTCACAAGAAAAAATGGTCAAAGTTAATGTGTACGAGATAAAGGGAAATGGGAGAAAGATTTAGATATTGAATTGTCTTGGGAAGAATGGTGAAATATGTGTACTGATAGTGTTACAAAATTACTTAATGTGAGATATAATATGATTAATTATATTTTTATTCATCAATTTTACTTGACTCCCGAGAAGTTGAAGAAATATGTGTTCATTAGGTTATATGAATGTAGTAATTGCGGGGTTGCGAGCAGATAAACCACAACTGGCTTTTGTGTGATTAGGGTTAGCAGTAGCAAAAAAATGTATAGCTGTGACATGGAAAAATGATATAGAGTTGAATATACAAAGATGGCACAGTGAATTACAATCGTGTTTATATTTGGAAAAAATAACATAATTTGTGAAATAATCATTCTTTTTTTGTTAAAATGTTGAGTTTATATTTGGAATATATGGCTATAATCTTAAGTAAATGATATGCACAGAGTTGGCATGTCGAACAGTTAATTTTAAATACCTGAAAGAAAAAAAAAATTAAGGCTCCGAGGGGTGGGTGGGGGGGGGGGGTTGGTGTTGGGATGGGATGATTTAGTAGAGGGGGGAGGGGAGGTAGGGGGGTATTGTATTTGTTATTTGGTTGTTGTAGGTCGTGTGTTTTTTTGGTAATGTTTTATAAAATCTTTAAATGAAATTTTCAAAACAAAAGACAATGTTGAATCCAGATGGGATACTCTCAGTAATGCTCCTGTCAAAATTTTATTAAGATGGGGGCTAGTAGCCTTGTCTCCCCCCCACCCCCCGCCCCCCTCCCCACCTCAACCTCCTTGGGACATGTAGCTGCTGCATCTTCCTGAACCGATGAACAGGTGGTGTGGGTCCAGGATATGTTCCACGCCAAGGAACTTTGTGCTCTCCACTCTTTCTATGACGGAGCCATTCATGTGTAGTGGAGAGTACTCAACCTTCCCTCCTTCTTAAGTTTACAGTCATTTCCTTGAGACTCAGGTTATTGTCCTCGCGCCATTTGACAAGCATCTAACCTTCTCTCTGTGTGCTTCTTTGTATCATCCTCAAACTTAATGATTCTGTTGAAACTGAATCTGGCCGTGCAGTCAAGAGTCAGCAGTGTTAACAACAGTGAGTGAACACACAGCCCTGAGGTGTGCCAGTGCTCAGCGTGTTGGGACTTGAGATTTCACTGGAAACCCCGTCTGACTGTGGTCTTTTGGTCAAGATGAGCAGAATCCAGTTGCAGAGAGGGATGTCCCAGTGAGGACAGTTTATCCACCAGCCTCTGAGACATGATCATGTTGAATGCTGACCCAAAGTCAATGATCAGCAGCTTGAAATATGAGGCTCTCCATTCTTAGGACAGAGTGGAAGGTCAAGGCGATAGCATCATCTATGGACTGATTGGGTTGGCAGGCATCAGTGTAGAGAATAGAGATCCAGAGTCAATTGATATTATCTCGTTCTTGTAATTTTTTTTGCTTCAAACAGATTATGAAATGGATGTAAAAAAAATTTATGTCTAAAAATAAGAGGAATATCAAAAGAATGAAAAACTGGGAGAAATACAGAGAGAGAAGGACAGATAAAGAAAAAGTTTAGCTACCTATTTAAAAGGATGGCTTTAAAGAACACAGTTAAATTAAACCAAGGATCCCTGGCTTTGATCTATTTTGTTGTAATTAATAATAAAACCAAATTGTTACATTTTCAAGATTGTAAAGTAATTTGCTCAAGTTGGTATCTATAAAAAGTTCACCTTGACCAAAAGAAATCAAAAGGAACAGTTAATGAATGTTTTTCAAATCAGAGAGATATTACAGATACATCTCTGCTGATTATATTTAAACCTTCTACTCTTCTCAAAATATAACAATGACCTGGGCTTGGGATGGTGCTGAAATCTCTGGAAAAAATAGCACCAGGTCCTTTCAAAACTATTGGCATAGAATTGATTAATTCTGAGGAAGTTTAAAACTTGATTGAAGTTTAAGTGATTGCTGCATGTAGCATCCATGCTGTTTATTAGTAGCACACAGCATCAGGTTACCCAAAATTGATGCATTTATTTTATCCTAAGAACTAACAATAACAAATTGAAGCATTTATTCACTGCAGCCATCAGGCTCCTGAATGAACTCCATAATGGTGCTACCATGATTCCCTTGTTTGATGCAATCCTACCTGTAGATACACAAACCTGGTCTGCTCCTATTTATACTACTGAGCAGAACTAAACCCATTATAAACACTAATGCATTAAAATCTGGATTGGAAAATTGATTCAAGTGGACAGGCAGTTTCAGGAGCTGGGTGGTAAAGTTCTGACAACATTCAGCTTGAAACGTGTGACCATATTCTGGAGATCTCTGGTTTTATTTCATGCCATGCCATCGGGTTATCGCAAAGTGCACACTGTTGACTGCTAACAAATCATTCTTTTCAAGATGCATTTGATAAATTTCAAATTGAAAACACTTAACATTCATTATTCCAGAATATAACTAATGAACTCAGACTCTCTCATGTTATTGGACAACCATACACAAATTATACTGACACAGAATTATTATACAATAATACTTCATTTACATTAAACATTGATAGAAAAAAAACTCAGTTCAAATTAAAAAAAATGTCATCAATAAACATGCACAAACATTCACTAAATTATTAGTATTCATCTTGCTATTAAGATTTTTTGTGTTTCATATAACAATATAGAACAATGGTCATTGAACAACTGTCTAAATACATATGTGTAAAATCTGACATATGTAGCCTCCAGACAATGCTGATAGTACAAGGTTTAGGCGAAGGGGGGAGAGAGGCCAATCACAGCTTCTGAGTGTCAATGTGCTCTTTTACAGTTGTAAGTTTAAGCTTATTTGCCACAAAATACCCAGTATAGTGAGGAGGGTTCTTCAGTGAGTTGACAAACAGGTTATCACTAACATACCTAACATGTAAAGAACACTATTACAGAATAGAGGACTGCAATGACAAGAAAAATCAATTAGCATCAACATGGTAGTACCATCACGTGGATCATTCAGAAGCCTGAAGGTTGCAGTGAATAAACTGTCATGAAGCCTGTTGATGCATGCTTTCTTAAGTCTTCTCCCCAATGGGAGAAAGAAGAAGAAAGTGCATCCAGGACTCCATGGAGGGCAGTAAAGTCTACGTTATGTTCTGAGCTGAAATCACTTCCTTCTGTCGCTTCTTCCAATGTTAAGCTAAAAAGCGCCTATTTCATCTTGAGTTCAGCTACTCAGAGATTTATGACATACTGTACACAATCTTGCTGCTTACACTTTGAGGGTGGGGGGGGTCTATATCACCCAATGCATGTTACCTCCTCAGAATAACTCCACGTACGATCAAGTATTATAATCTCAAGTCATTGCAGCCAGACATATTCAGACACTATGGTGAATGCAGAAGTCATACCTGAGATCTCCTTATATAAGATTACTGCAGATGGTCTGTGCTCACATCTGAAAAAGATCAAGGAGTTAGTGGTTCTAGATTAATTCTAAAAATGACAATAAGAGCAACAAATTATAAATGAGATACTTTACCTCAATGCTTCACCTGAAAAATAGCTTAATCATTGCAAGGTTTTTAATCTGAATATTGTCCTAGATCAGAATTAATTTCTATGCTCAATTAACAAACTGATTGTACAAGCAAAGTCGGTTGTGTATTGTCCATGAACATCGCTTGTATTCAATGTCAATATTCCAGAGGAAACTTTGCTCATGAGGATGTTGCAGAGTGGTTTCATTTTGTGACCCCAATCAGCAAAATAAATGTCAACTAATAATAAAGAAAACTCCATTTAAAATTGATGTTCTAAATCTATAAATTTAAAATTTAAATTTGGACATACAGCATGGTAACAGGACCTTGTAACCCATAAGCCTGTGCTCCCCAAATACCCTAATTAATGGACAACCCCTGGATGTTTTAGAAAGGTTGGGGAAAACCCTAGCACCCAGAGGAAGTCAGCAGACACGGGGAGAACATACAAGCTCTTTATAAAACCGGATTTGAACATGGGTTGCTGGCACTGCAATACGCTAACTACGCCAACTGTGCCGTCCCAAGACTTCCAGGCTTATAAATCCTCTGACTCTAGTACTAATTAGCCTTAATGAAACAAATATGTGTTCAGTGTTTTCTATGAATTTTATAGGGTACAGCACCAGCAATGAAAAATGTCGGCCTGTGAGCAACAATGTCTTGCCATTCCTAACCATCTGCAATTGAAGTAAAAAGCTGTTTGGAACAAGAGAGGAGCTGTAGCAGTTAGAATTTAAAAAGGGGCAAGGCAGCAGCAAGAAGCTGATTAGAGCAAGAAGCTGATTGGGGCAAGAAGTTGATTGGAGCAATAGAGGTCAGGTGACCTGAAGAAAAGCAGCAGTTAGAATTTAAAAAGGGCTGAGGCCGCAGCAACAAGCTGATTGGAGGAAGAAGCTGAGTATCACTATAAAAGGAGGGACTGCGTAATAGACCAATCATTGGAAAAGTAAGTAGAGTCAGATGGTAAGGCTTTGGCTTGACAGATTTTGGCGAGAACAGGTACAAGATGAAGTAAGAAAGGGCCACCCTATTCAAGGAACAAAAAGGATTCAGTAGGTAGGCACAGGTAAGGGCAGGTTTTAGATTTTTTTTTTCTTCTTGTCATAAACAGTGAGAATGGCAGCCAGAATGTGGCTTGTCGAGGAAGCCAGCAGTAACCCTGATGATTTAATCTGTGAGATTTGCATCCATCTGCAACTCCTGACAAGCCAAGTTAATGAATTGGAGCCAGAGTTGGATGAACTCTGGATCATTTGGGAGGCAGAGGGAATTATAGACAGAAGTTACTATCTCTCCTATGAGGAGAGTAAATGGATGACAGTCAAGAGAGGGAACAGTCAGACAGTGCAGGACACCCCTGTGGCTATTCCTCTCAATTAAAAGTAAACAATACTGTTGGGGGGGGGGGGGAAGATATATAAGGGACAAGCTACAGTGATCAGGTCTCTGGCATGGAGTCTGTGGAGGAGAAGAGGTGAGCTGCAGTGATGGGGATTCCGTAACTGGGGGGGAAGAACAGATAAGAGGATCTGTGGAATAGATTATATGTTGCCTCCCTGGTGCCAGGGTCTGAGAGATCTCAAATCAAGCTCCTGGCCTTCTCAGGAGGAAGGGTGAGCAACTAGATGTTGTGGTCCACATAGGGACCAATAATATGGATAAGAAGGGTGAGGGGGGGGGGGTCCTGCAAAGAGAGTTCAGGGAGTTAGTTGCTAAGCTGGAGGACAGAATCTCCAGGGTTGTGATCTCAGGATTGCATGTGCCATGTTCTAGTGAGGTTAGAAATAGGAGGATAATGCAGCTTAAACATGGTTAAAGACATGGTGCAGAGGGAGGGCTTCAGGTTTCTGGTTCATTGGGCTCTCTTCCAGGGATGGGTTGCATCTGAACTGGAGGGGTACTAATATCCTTGCAGGAAGGTTTGCTAGTGCTTCTCTGGTGTGTTTAAACTAGATTTGCAAGGCAATGGGTACCAGAGTGCCAGAGAAGGGAAAAGATGATGTGAAAGTCGTATGTACCATGAGTGTGGGTTGAATGTGGTGGAAATGTTCTCAGGTGCATCTATTTTGATGTAAGGAGTATTGTAGGAAATGCAGATGAGCTTAGGGTATGGATTGATGTGGAATTATGAGATTGTGGCCATTAGTGAAACTTGGTGCAGGAGAGGTAAGACTGGCTGCTCAATGTTTTGGCTTCTGTTGCTTTAGACATGATAGACTAGGTTGGGAAGAAAGGGGGAGGAGTGGCTTTGCTCATCAGGGAAATTATCATGGCTGTGCTCAGGCAGGACAGACTAGAGGGCTCTTCATCTAAGGCCATATAAGTGGAGCTGATGAATGGGAAAGGTATGACCACACCCATGGGCTTGTGAAATGTGTTAAGGAAAGTTTTCTAAATCAATATATAGAGGTACCAATGAGAGAGGGTGCAATACTGGGAATGCTACTAGGGAATGAGACAGGGCAGGAGACAGAGTATGTAGGGGAGCATTTTGGGTCCAGTGATCATAATGCTATTAGTTTCAAGTTGGGACTGGTCCTCAGGATGAGGTTCTAAATTGGGACAAAGCTAATTTGAGTAAATGAGAAAGGATCTAGAATGTGTGGCTTGGGATAAGTTGTTTTCAGGCAAGGATGTTCAAGTTAAGTGGAGGATCTTCAGAGGTGAAATTTTGAGAGTACAGACTTTGTATGTTCCTGCCAGGATTAAAGGAAAGGTTAGCAGGCATAGAGAATCTTAGAATTTGAGGGATATAGGGGATCTAGCCCAGAAGAGAGAGGTGTATAGCAGGTATAGGCAATATAGAGTAAATGAGGTATTTGGAGTATAAAAATATTAAAGGAAAACCTCAAAGAAATCAGGAAGACTAAAAGAAGCTATGAGGTTGCTTTGGCAGACAATGCGAAGGAAAATCCTAAGGGGTTCTATGGGTATATTAAGAGAAAAAGGGTAGTAAGGGACAAGATTTCTTCTCTTGAAGATCAGAGTGGTTGGCTTTGTATGGAGCCAAATCAGTGGGAGATCTTAAATGGCTTGTTTCATCTGTTTTTACTCAGGAAACAGGCACAGAGTCCAGGGAAGTAATGAAAGCAAGTAGTGGGGTCATGGAACCTATACAGATCAAAGAGGGGGAAGTGCTTGCTGTCTTAAAGCAAATAAGGGTGGATAAAATGCCAGGGCCTGGCAAGATATTCCCTTAGACCTTGAGGTAACCTTGTGTAGAATTTGCATGGACACTGGCAAAAATATTTAAAATATGCTTAGCCATGGGTGTGGTGCCAGAGGTTTGGCGGGTGGCTCACATTGTTCAGTTGCTTTTTTTAAAAAAAAAGTCTCCATAAGTAACCCTGAAAATTGTAGGTCAGTGAGCCTGGTGTCTGTAGTAGGTAAATTCTTGGAAAGTGTTCTGAGATCGGATATTCAATTATTTTAATAGGGGTAGTCAACATGGCTTTGTGCATGGTAGGTCGTGTTTAACCAATCTTGTAGAGAATTTGAGGAGGTTGCCAGTAAAGTTGATGAGGGAATGGCTATGTATGTTGTTTACATGGACTTTAGTAAGGCCTTTGACAAGATCCCACTGTGATAGTATACATCTATCACCAATGTATATAGTTACAGTATCTAGACTGTGCTTACAGCGATTGGCTGAGAGCTAAGCCACGCCTACTGTCTGGGCCTTAAAGGGTTGTGTCCCTAGCCAGGTCGGATCATTCCGGACTGGTCGGCCACCTGTGAAGAGCTCCTGTCTTTTGCTAATAAAAGCCTTGGTTTGGATCAACAAGTCTTTGATTCTTTCGACGAGCTCTACACCCACATGGGTGGTTAGTCAGGAAAGTTCAGATAGATAGTCAGCATTCATGGTGAAGTATTGAACTTGATTTGACAGTGACTGAATGGGAGAAGCCATAAAGTAAAGTGGATGATTTTTTTTCTCAGACTGGAGGCCTGTGACTTGTGTTGTGCCTCAGAGATTGATGCTGGGGCCATTGTTGTTTGTCATCTATATCAATGATCTGGATGATGTGGTAAATTAGATCAGCAAGTTTGCAGATGGCATTAAGATTGGAAACATTGTGGACAACGAGGAAGGTTTTCAAAGCTTGCAGAGGGATCTAGACCAGCTGGAAAAATGGCAGATGGAATTTAATGCAGTCAAGGGTAAGGTATTGCATTTTGAAAGGACAAACCAAGAAAGGATATATACAGTAAAAGGTAGGGCACTAAGGAGTGTAGTATAAAAATGGGATCTTGGAATATAGATACATAATTCTCTGAAAGTATAGTCACAGGTGGATAAGGTCGTAAAGAGAGCTTTTTGCATATGGGCCTTCATAAATCCAAGTATTGAGTATGGGAGTTGGGATATTTTAAAGTTGTGTAAGACACTGGTGAGGCCAAATTTGGAGTAATGTGTGCAGTTTTTGTCACATAACTACAAGAAAGATATCAACAAGGCAGAATGCAGAGATTTACTAGGATTTGTCCATACTTCAGGAACTGATTTACAGAGAAAGGTTAAATGGGTTAGGACTGTATTCCCTGAAGCGTAGAAGAATGAGGGGAGATTTGATAGAAATATAAGTTGAATATCCTTTATCAGAAATGCTTGAGATCAGAATTTTTTTGGGGATTTTGGAACAAAACAACACCGTAGCATCAGCAGGATTACCTGTATCAGTGGTTAAACAGCAACAACAAACAACGGCAGGCTTTTTAAGTGCCAAAATGATGCCACAAGTGGAAAATTTGCATGAAATAATGTTTAATTTTTACCAAAAATAACTTTATCTCTGCTTACAAAAGAAGGCCACCTCCCTACCACCAACATGTTCCCACTCCTGCCCAGAAACTCAAGGCAATTTCTTTGATGTGGACCGCACTACACCTGATGTTGAGAATGGAGTCGACAATGGTCGACTCTGACTGATGCTGAAGGCTTGGACCCAGCTCCATTTGGCATCTTCCCAGCCAGAAGCAGAGATTTTGTTTTGTACCACAGAGCTCTGTTGTTGCCAAACTGGTAGCAACAGTGTCAGAGCCCTGCTTGGGCAAGTTGGGTGCTGAACTTTTTTCCCCACTTGTGACATTGTGTTGGTGCTTTTTATATATTAAAAACAGCTTTTGTATCTTTTTGGTTTTTGGATCTTCAGAAAAGGGGTATTAAAACCTGTATTTAAAATTGTGAGGTGGATAAACAGAGTAAATGCAGATAGGCTTTTTTCCGCTGAGGGTAGGTGAGATACGAACCAGAGGACATGGAAAGAGGAAATGTTTAGGGGGAATTTCTTCACACAGAGTGGTGGGGATGTGGAACAAGCTTCCAGCTGAAGTGGTGAATGCAGGCTCAGTTTTAACATGCAAGAGGAATTTGAACAAGTACTTGGATGGAAGAGGTATGGGGAACTATGGACTGGGTGCAGGTGAGTGGGACTAGGCAAAAAATAGTTCAGCACAGACTAAAAGGGCTGCCACTCAAAGGGCTAGCTGGTCTGACTTTCTCTACTTTACCATGTCCAGCTATTCCCAGATGTAATCTAACTGGGCATCAATTACTTATTTCTATGAGGACATCTTGTAAGTTTTGTTGATCCATATTGTAGAACATGGATCATAGGACAGCACAATACTGGATTGAACTCTACAGCCCCTAACCTTTGGAGAATCTGATACCAATTTAAACTAAATCCCCTCTGCCTGCACATGGTCTATAATCAATCCATTCCCTTCCAAACTTGAAGCTTCTTAAATGCTACTATGGTGTCTGCCTCCACCACTACCCCTAGCAATGTTTTCTCGGCCCCTACCAAGCAACTTAAAATGTATTTCCTATGAAAATACACATTAGAATCTGCAGAGAGGATTACTAGATTCTCCTGCTTCTCTCCCCCAACCCCATCTATCAACTTTTATCTACTGGGATTGTTGTGTGGAGGGCATGCAAAATTATTGAGGACCCTTCCACCCTGCACACATCATCTTTCAGCTGCTCCCATCAGGAAAAAGATACAGGAGTATCAGGGCCAGCACCACCAGGCTGAGGAGCAGCTTCTTCTTCCCACGGGCAGTGAGAATACTGAACGACCAAAGGAACTGCTCACACTAACCATCTGAGATTCTCGTATTTATGAAACAATATTTATTTCTGTGTATATGTGAATACTTGTCCTCCATGTGTATTGTTTGTCTTCATATGTGTTATGCCTGTTTGTGTCTGTGTTTTGCACCAAGGACCAAAGAATGCTGTTTTGTCAGGTTATACTTGTGCAATCAGATGACAATGGACTTGACTTGAGTTGTCAAAGGACCATTCAGCTAGCTCTAGCCACAAAGCACTGTAATAATTCTACCCATGTGTCTCATAGCCCAAAGAGTTTAACATAGATTTTAAGTGTCTTAGCTGCCTTAAGATGGATATCCCCAGGTCCTGATGAAATGCATCACAGATTGCTCTGAGGAAAGAGAAGAGATTGTCAGAATCGTGCTGGAGATATTTAAATCTTTGCTGAGCTCATTTGAGGTGCCAAATGACTGGAAGAAAACAAATGTGATATATTTTTCAAGAGGGCACCGGAGATAATCCAGGAAAGTATAAGCCAGTTTGTCTCACTTCAGTGGTGGGGAAGTTATCAAAAATTTCTGAGGTTCAGGATGAATCTATGCTCAGAAAGATGGGAATTGATTAAGGGTAGTCAACACAGCTTTACTGGTGAGAGATCCTAACATATAATATTTTTTTAAGGAGGTATCTTCTTACCCACTCACACATGCGAGCTGTCATCGTGTGAGTGGGCAGAGTTAGTGGTGAGTTGAGGTTTGGGTCAAGAAGCTTCAGCAAGAAGAAGCTGAGGTAAGGACAACCCGATCGAAGAACAAAGGACTCAGCAAGAAGGCAAGGGCAACTTTTTCCTATTTCATTCTCTATTTCATAGACTGTGGAAACGGCAGGCAGGGCGATTGGCGTAGAATTCCAAAAATCCCTGAAAATGGCAGAAAAGTCAATAAGAAAGAAGTCTTATGATGATACCTGCATTGATTAGCTATGGTGCAGAGTATAAAGGAAGAGAGATCTTGGTGTCATTTTATAAAATTTTGATTGGGCCACATCTGGAATACTAAGAATGCTGTGATTGTGGAGGTTATTTGTTAGGATGTTCCTGAGGAACAAATGTTTGAGTTATGAAAAGAAACTGATTAGTCTGGGTTTTCTCTGGTGTCACAAAGACACAACAACAATATTAGAGACATAGATAGGGTAGAGGGTAAGAAACTTTCTTCAGTGGCAGAAGAGCTTGAAATCAGAGGATAAGGGGTGAAGGTAAGGTTTAGCATGGATTGAGAAAGAATCCCTTCATCTGGAGGATGATTGAAAACTGGAATGCAGTGGCTGAGAAATGGTGTAGGCAAGTATTTCTGCCAATAGTTGAGAAACATCTGGATAAACATTTGAATTGCCAAGACATGGAAGGATATAGACCAAATGGGATATGTGTAGATTGCTACTATGTAGTCCACATGGACATGAGGACCTAGGTACTGTGGCATAGGTGCTCTGTGGTTAATAAGGGATTACTTAAAGTGGTATGGGGTGGGGGTGGGGGGGGGGGGAAGAAAAGAGAAAGGTTGAGAACCACTGCTACACAGGATCAGAGCATAAAAATTCTAAACAAATTGAAATTTGGTCTTTGGAGCCGACTTGCATAAATTTCTTCCAGAGAGGTTTCTTGTTGGAGAGAATTTATTTTGTGCATAAACTATATGTAAACATACTTCATAGTCATTTTTAAAGGTTGGAGATACAGCATGGTAACAGGTCCTTCCAATCCATGAGCCCATGCTGGCCAATTACAAACACGTGACCGGCATCTTTGGAATGTGGAAGGAAATAACACTGGTAGCAGGTTTCAAATCAATAAAGTGAACATCCAGTATCACATTCTGCCTCTTTTTCCAAGCCAATTTTTGATCCAATTTGCCAACTTGTCCAGGAACCTGGGCTGTAATGTTTCAGACCTTCCTCTGGGGATGTTGTCAAAAGCTTCACATAAATCTATGTACATTAACTGCCCAAATTGATATAATTTGTTATCTCTTCAAATTGATGAGGTAAGGATCTTCCTATTACAAAGTGATACTTACTGTATTTGATTAATCCTTGCCTTTCCAAGTGTAGATTGTTATTCAGTTTTTCTAATTCGCCATCACTGACATTAGAATCCTGTTTGATCTCAAAAGTTGCTCAAAAAGTATGAACTTTAGGATGTAATTTCATTCAGTAGCTGAAGCCCCTAAAGTGGTGACTCTCCATGGTCCCGAACCAGGTCACTTTTCTCCAGAGGCACAGCAGTAGGCAACTGATTTTTTTTTTTTTTTTTTTGAAGACTTTATTTAAAATTTTATAACATGATAATAGAGAATTACATTTAAAGAAAAATTTTTTTAAAAATTAAAATGGTATGATTACAATATTACATCAGAAAACTACACAAAATAACCCCCCACCCCTGTTAATTGTAACACAATATTAGTAATCTAACTTAAAATTAGTCCAGCCCGCCCCCAAATAAAGAGTGAAGAGTTAATAAAATTAACAATATTATATATGGGAAAAAAAATACCCACTTACAAAAAAAGATAAAACTTAACCTAAAAAAAAATTAATTTCTAACAACAAAATTTTTTTATCAATACTAAAATATCACACTTAAACATATATTTAAATCAAACTTAAATGCATATAATTAGCAAACGGAGTCCACTTTAACTTATAAAAAGACATCCTATCCTGAATTGAAAAAGATATCCTTTCCATAGTCAAACAAAATTTCATCTCCAAATACCACTTATCTAAAGTTAATATATTTTTATCTTTCCAAGTAAGTGCTATACATTTCTTAGCCACGACTAAAGCTAAATAGATAAAAGAAATCTGATAATCCTCTAAACCTAAATCAATTAATGATTGCATGTTCCCTAATAAAAATATATCGGGATCTAGTAGGCAACTGATTTCTTAACAGGAAATTGTGCAGGTGAGATTGGAGGTGAAGACCTAATGGAGTCAAAAGGAGTGGAAGATGTTTTCTGTAAGACAGCAGGTGTTTTTGATCCTATGGTTGTCTTCAGAGGGGGATTCCTGGGTAGCTGCTTGGGCAAGGACAGTCTCGTGAAGTTGTGTTGAACATGGAGAAAGGGATAACAATTTAGAAAAAGGCAACCTCAACCATTCCTCAAGTCAGTGTTATGCATCCAATCACAGGAATGGAAGATCATGATAAGATTTCACAATACATGCACCAATTAAATTTCAATCACAGTTCATAAACTATTTTTGGCTTCAAATCTACCATGATGCAATTCTTCGCTGTAGGTCTCGACACGCAAATTTTGATCATTCCTGCAGCACAGTTGAAGCTTCAAATAATGTGATTGCAAAAATCTTTTTACACCACTACCGAATATCTTGCATTGCTCCAGAGGGGCACTTAGATTCTCATAGTTACACTTTACTAATTCTAAGGTAGTTCTTTACTTTAAAGCAATAACAACACTCAGTCTAAACTTCTGCTCTCTCATGAGTTAAATGACATTATGTGCATGAACCTTTTCAAGACTATTTTGAAAAGTTTTATAAATACTAAATAATGTGGATTTGAAAAACCATCCTTATTATTTGATTTAATTTAATTCTGGGACAGCCAAGTTTCAAATTATCTCAAAGAGCACTAAAAAGCATATTCATTAGATGTCAATATAAGGAAACAAGAAATTCTTTTTAATATCAAATTGATACAATAAATCCTGTCAAAGATTTCAGGATTGAGAAAATAGAATAAATTAATTACAAAAACTAAATTGTCCAGATCACCTCACATGATAATATCTTGCACATTACATAAAGTAATTGAACAACAAAGGGCATAAAATATTAAATTTTTCATGTCATTTAGTTAATACAGGAATTCTTAAATTTAAGATAAAACTCAGATGCACAAAAACAAGGGGATGTGGCCTCCCCCCACCATTCTGAGGGGATAGTCAGGCTAGGAGGACACCAGCAGTTTCCTGATTACAAATGGCTGAGTGAAGTACTTTTGGAGTCATAGGGCCATGTAGCACAACAACAGGCCCTTTGGCCCACCATGCCATGTCACCTACTGAACCCATCTACAGTAATTTCATTTATCAACAGAAGGTCCATTGCCATCCATGCCTTGACAATGCTTAAATATCCTCCATTACTTCCTCAGGCAGCACATTCTAGACTCCAAACACCATTTGTGTGAAAACATTCCCTTCAGATCCCATGAAAGCCTCCCACCTCTCACCTTAAACCAATACTTTTGTCTTAGCCTCTGCCACCATGGGAAAAAGACTTTTAATATCTATCCCATCTATTTATCTCATAATTTTATATATCTCAATCAGGTGGGGAAAATTATACCAGCCTGTCATTTTTCACCTGATAACTGAAATCCCTGGTAACATCCTGATGAATCTCATCTGCACCATTTCCAGCACAATCTTGTCTTTTCAATAATTGTGGTGACCAGAACTGAACACAATGCTCCAGGTGTGGCTGAACTAATATTTAATAATGTTGTAACATCACATCCCAGATCTTGTATTAATCAGTTAATGAACGAAAACATTTCATACATATCTTCTATCTGGGAGAGGAGGATGTTACTTTTGATGCCCTCTGATTTAGAATTATTTACCCTGGGGGGAAAAGACAGCATTCACTTTCTCCAAGACCAGCATGAATTTTAAATCCCTGTATAAGGTCATCCCTCAGCCTCACACTGCAGTAAATAAATACCCAGCCTAACCAACTTCTCCCAAGCCCTCTGGCCTTATCAACATCCTTGTGAATTTCCTCTGCACCCTTTCCAACATATTGATATTGTTCCAATAGTCCAGAACCTCCTCTACACCTACCCCGGGTTCAGCCAGACACAGTTGGGCCAACTCTCGCAAGTGTCCCAGGTAAGACTCCGCCATCTCCCCAGGTTGCTGGGCTTGGGTGTTGAGGAGGTACCTTGCACAGACCACATTCTTGGGTGGCTTGTACAAGTTCTCGAGAGTGTCCATTGCACTCTTGTACGTGGAGCAGCTTTTGGTTACCTGGAAGGCGCGGGGACCCAGCTTTGGCCGAAGTAGGAGCCACCTCTTCCGATCGGAGTCCAGGATGCTGCCCTCATGTGCCTTGATGATTGCCTCGACCGTGTGCTGCCAGATCTCGAAGTGTGTCTGGGCTTACAGGTAGCGTGGGTCAACCTCGAGGCTCCTTGAGCTGAGGAGTTTTTCCATGGCAGCTGAGGGAAAAATTTTGTGGATTAAATTGTGGTGCGCTGTTAGACAGAATCAGACACATCACATGCAAGGTAAAGACTGTACAACAGGCTTTAATCCACAAAGACTTCCGCAGAGCCAGGCTTGCTGTGGCTGCAGCAACTCTGTGTGAGGCTTCGGGAGGCCAGCCGGCGCAGGCTTATATCCCGGAGGGTGATTGGCACCCGACCGGGTAGGGGTTAATCCATTCAGGCCGACTGATTGGCAGCCGGCCAGGTCCTGTCCCCTTACACTCCTGCAGGTACAGAGGTTTCCCCCTGCAGTAGGCTGGTGGTGTACCACCACAGTCTTAAGAGTATCATCTGCCCAGTAACATAGTAATGGTATGTGTTAATCCAGAAACCTCCTTGGAAAATCCATTAATGCACCATTAGATTGTACCTGGCAGATGTAGATAAAGCTAATGATCGAGAAGGAAGTCAAGATGTCAATCAGCCTGCAGCATCAACAGATGCCAACTCTGACATTTGGGAACTTAAAGCTGCAACTAACCTTTTTATTTCTGTAATAATCCTGAAATATCCTGTAAACTTTACATGGATCAACAGAAGAGAATCCCATACCATCAGTATGTAAAATTTCATCAATGATTTATCAATTGGACCTTAAGGGAGGGTTGAACAGAAATTGCAAGGGCCCTCGCAGAGGTATTTGACTGATTCAGATTTATTATCAGTCTACATATTATGACATCACATACAGACCTTAGATTATTGTTCCTGCAGGTGAGGTAGAATTACTAGTTATTTGGCAGTTCAAAAAAACCTGACTCAATGTATACATGTAAACAAATAAAGAAATGTAAACAAACTGCAATACAGAGGAAATCAAATGTAAAACTCCTTAAATGAGTACCTGATTGAATTTGTTGTTGAGGAGTCTGATGGTGGAGGGGTAGCAGCTGTTCCTGAACATGGTGGTACGAGTCTTGTGGCACCTAGACCTCTTTCCTGGTGACAGAGGATGTAGTAGAGAAGGGTACAATATGTAAAATACAGGCAAATGGGACTAGCTTCAATAGACCACTTGGTCAGCATAGACAAGTTGGACGAAAGGACCTGTTTCCATGTTGTAAAGCTCTGTGACTCCAGGATGTTACTTTATCTGAAAATTCTCTCAGCATTTCATTAAAATCTCGGCATAGATTTTTACACTCAATATTCTGAATCATGCTTGAAATCAGAACTTGTGCTTCACAGCCAAGAATGCTTTCGAATCTCTTTATGGAATTTACCTAATGTTATGACATCTAGCTTTGATGCTGCTATTATTTGCAGGATTGGACTACTACTGATGCCAATGAACAGTGCAGTCAGCATTGGCTAGATGGTAGGTCATTCATATGAGCAGGCAGCACAGAACTTGTATGCTGCCTTTATCAGATTGAATAGAATCAGACAACTCAGAAACCCACCTTTCAGCCAAACTCATTCATGCCAACAGGTTTTCAAACTGAGCTGATCCTATTTACCCCCATTTGGCCATATCTCTCTAAACCTTTCCTATCTATATACAGGTACTTGTCTAGATGTCTTTTAAAAATCGCAGTTGATTAACTGTGTATTTACAATTAAACCTCCATATGTCTTCCAATTATGAAGATTTATTTTCTTATCATAGAATAATTGGATCAAGTGAGGCTCAAGCATATGGTACATTTGATGTCCCTTCATTTCTGATTCAGGGAATATTGCCAAACCCTGAAATCCAAAATCCTAATAATAACAAAGGCATTGATCAAACACTTTCAATCCAACATGATTCTAAAATTGGCTGCTGTGCATTTGCAGAATTGGTACATCAGTGCACCAAACTTTTCATCAATATAATCCCTGTACAAGACACTCACTCAAACTCTCTGTATCAAATTGTCAAATACTCCAATCACTAATTACATGTTCTGAATGTATAAGTGGAAACATTTTCCCATCTTTATATTTTACATTTCATGTCCTAAAACTTGTAAGGCACACCAGGATTTGTAATGCAATGCAATTCACCTGCCTGGATAGATGAAGTTGGTAAGCCAGCTACTGTATTATCATATATTCTCCTTACATTGGTTTTCCTTGCTGCTATGGGTACTATGGGATGCTCATCAGTATTAGGAAATATGCTCAGGCTTCTTTGGCAGTGCTCCCATAACTACCACTGTCACCTGGAAGCCCAAGGCAACAGGCAATGCGACAATAAAATATATTACAATGTTTTTTTTTAAGCATTTGGCAAAATATTCCAATTTTACAAGCTGGGTTTTCCTACGTCAAGTGTGCACAGCGGGGAGCTAAGTTATGAGTGAATATTCACACATAGCTTTGTTGTACCGCTAATAAGAAACAAAAACATCAAAAGAAATTCAGTTGAGATTCATAGTCAACATGAGGTGTTAACTTTTAAGATTTCACAGCTATAATCTTTTCTGTCAGAAATTATGAATCTCCATGTTTGTGTAATCATGACTTAAATCTTTGAGGAAGTCTTTAAACAACATAAGAATATATTGCTAAATCAATTGCTACTTGTATTGTAATTTTTTTGTATTTTTTTCTTTCTCTAAGTTCTGTCTATTGATGGTAAAAAAAATATTCAGTGTAGCAGGATTAGCTAAGATGTGGTGGACTGAATACTCAGACATACACTTAGCTAACCACATTAATAGTTCAAAGGATCTCCCGCTTTGCAAATCATAAAAGAGTAAATTCTTTCTTTTTGCACCAATTAAGCACATTTCTTCTTAAATGCAATGGTTTGGCAAAAATATACCTCCCTCAAAGGAAATAACTTTACTTTCTATTCTATTGTCTGATAAAAAGTTTTCAAGAGATAATGTTTCTTTTGATGATCTGGGTGCTGGCAATGTGTTAAAGCTCTTAACCCTTTGTCTCTCAGGAACATGCTCCTCCATGTTTTTTCTTCAAAATTGGGTGATATGGTCAAGAATAAAGGAATAGTTTTGACTGATTTAGTTCCAAACCTCTTTGATATTTCAGTTGGAAATTTTCACCACTCATTGCTAAAATTTGTTTTTAATTACAAAATGTTACAGGGTATTCACCTCCTGTAAGCAGACTGTTGTAAAATGTGTCTCATCTTTAAACATCTAATAATTTTCTCACACAAAACCTCTCCCAGTTCCAAAGTGTGGAACAATTGAGACTTCTTTGATTCTATGATTACACATTTTGCAACGGTATGGCAGAGTTGTAATTTTGAACTATGATCCAGTGTTTTGGAGGAATAGTGGTAACTGGAATATGCATTCAAACCGCAGTGATGATTTGAAAATCTGGATACAGATTTTTTTTTTTTTTTAAATGGTCAAACAAAAATCTGGGATCAATAAAAGTAACCTAGAGTGATGTAAGCAGTCACCATCTAAAAGAAGAGGAACCTACAGAACATCTTCCTTCTGTAAGAATAACATTCGGATCACATGTATGAACATAAAAGACCAATTTGGGCCATTCAGCAGTATGGAAATAAGTCATTTTGGCCATCGAGCCTGTATTGACCATCAAGCATGTATTTATGCCAATCCTACATGAAAAACCTCAAAGATTAGCGTATACAGAGCTGTTGTCATACCCACAATCCTGTTCAGCTCCGAATCATGGGTCCTCTACTGGCATTACCTACGGCTCCTAGAACGCTTCCACCAGCGTTGTCTCTGCTCCATCCTCAACATTCATTGGAGTGACTTCATCCCTAATATCAAAATACTCGAGATGGCAGAGGCTGACAGCATCGAATCCACGCTGCTGAAGATCCAACTGCGCTGGCTAGGTCACGTCTCCAGAATGGAGGACCATTGCCTTCCCAAGATCGTGTTATATGGTGAGCTCTCCACTGGCCACTGTGACAGAGGTGCACCAAAGAAGAGGTACAAGGACTGCCTAAAGAAATCTCTTGGTGCCTGCCACATTGACCACCGCCAGTGGGCTGATATCGCCTCAAAACGTGCATCTTGGCGCCTCACAGTTCAGCGGGCAGCAACCTCCTTTGAAGAAGCCTGCAGAGCCCACCTCACTGACAAAAGACAAAGGAGGAAAAACCCAACACCCAACCCCAACAAACCAATTTTCCCCTGTAACTGCTGCAACCGTGTCTGCCTGTCCCACATCGGACTTGTCAGCCACAAATGAGCCTGCAGCTTCAAAACCCCTCCATAAATCTTTGTCCGCGAAGCCAAGCCAAAGAAAGAAGAAAAGAAAAGAAACATGAATCCCATTTTATAGCCTCTCCGCATTTCCTTCAACTCCCTCTTTCAGATTCCATCAATCATTATGAGCAATTTACTGTGACCAATTCAGCTACAGACCTGCATGACTTCTTTGGAATGTGGGATAGAGCACTGGGGGAAACCCATTTTGCCACAGGGAAAACATGCAAACGCCACCCAGAGAGCATTTGCCAGTGAAGATGCTAATGTGAACTGAAATGGCAGTTGAGCCATTGTGCCAACCTTGTGACCAGGCAGGGGCAATAGATATCAGCCTTGTCATCCCTGCTTACATCGCATGGATCATGCTTTTAAAAGTCCATACGCTACTTTTTCTGTATGTCAGTGCCAAGGCCAATATAGAATGCCCATCAGATCTACTAAAAATCCATATGTTAAAAATAAAAGTCCCTGGATTATTTTGAGGGGCACCTTAATAAGGTTAGAATTCTCTAATTCTTAGCATTGCACAAAAACTGCTTTTACACACGCTGAGTTGCTCATCAAAACTCTCAACACCAAGTAGGAAACTGACTGTACATTCTCCGCGTGTCTGCATTGGTTTCCTGCGGGGGCTCTGGTTTCCTCCCATCCTTCAAAACCTACTAGGTTGTAGTTAATTGGTGTATTTGGGCAGCAAGGATTCATGGTCCAGAAGGGCCTGATACCCATGCTATATCTCTAAAAAAGGTGCTATGTGAATATCAATAGATTCCTACTGCTTAACTAAAATTCTGAAATAAGCTCATAAAATGCTGTTCATTTTCAGATAGTTAGGTTGCTTCTAAAACTTTTGAGGGAGAAATTCATCTTTGTCTACTCACATTAAATGCATATTAAGATATCAGTCACAAGGCTATTAGAGTGCTGGCAATCAGGACTTGGGTTCAAATCCTGCACTTTCTGTAAGGAGTTTTATGTTCTCCCCATGTCTGTGTGGGTTTCCTCTAGATGCTCCAGTTTCCTCCCACCATTCAAATCATGTACCAGGGGTGTAGGTCAGTTAGTGTAATTGGGTGGCAGGGGTTCATAATCAGAAAGGGCCTGTTACCAGGCTGTATGTTTAAATTTAAGTTTAAAATTTTAAAATATTATATTTAAATGTAAAGATCAATGGTTTGCAGATCCAGAGGTGTAACCATGATGCCCCCCATACCTTGTAACTATAGAGAACAATAAATACAGTTCATTATTGGGAGTCAGATCAATTGAAAAAGTGGGAGATTCAAGAAAAAGTTTATGGGAGAATATAGTGATGGAAAATTACAACTTGAAGGTATTCAAGATGAGACTCAGGGTCCCAATGTCACAAAATTTCAGGACTAAAATTGAATGGAATGGCTGAAAGTGCAATTGAAAATGTGGAGCTTGAGGGAACTGCCAGCTTGTTTGGAGATAGAAGAGGAAGGTGTTAGCAAATTAGAACATTTCCTGTTCTATTAATCTTCGAACAACACCTCCTACTTCACCAAATACCATGTGACCTTTTTGAATAAATATTAATTTATGCCAAACCTGTGAGGAAACTGCTAATCTGAAATCACCATCTTTTAAATATTTCTGTTTCTGTAATAAAGACACATTTATGGCAATGAAATAAAATCACTGCAAATAAACATAAACTGCTGAGTAATTCTGTGATAGGTAGCTAATAAAATTACCAATACATTTTTAAAAGTATTGTTTTATGTCTAGTATTTTCAAAGTTACAAGATTATTTTAAAAGTGAATTCAGTTGCGATTAGGATTTAATTATACCTGCAAATGACTGAGATTTTGAAACCATTGTTCTAATTTCAATCGCTACATGTTGTAGCAACTCTGTAGGCAGAACAACAGAGGTGCAAGAATCTAGAGACTCAATGTGGAGAAGATAAAGGAGATGATTGTGAACTTGAGGAGGACGAAAGATGACCACAACACAACAATTGGCATTTTTACAAAGAAACTTCAGAATTATTCTGAAAAAAATTAGCATAATCACCTCCAGTGTGTCCTGATGGGGTCATTTACACAGGCGCACTTTTACACAGCCTTCCTGTGTTGTGGAGTTTGTCAGAGGGGAAGCATGGTATTAATTAGGCCTATTTCTTACGGAGTGGCTGTGGTCAATTTACACTGCAGCCACTTAGTAAAAATATGTAGGGGTTGTAGTGAACTGGGATTCACTAGAAGTGTGTTGTACTGACAACTGGTCCCGCCTCCTGGCACTTCCCCCTGGGGCCCGTATATAACCCTGGTTTCCCGTCTAAACCCAGAACCCCTCTGAAGCCTGTTTGTGAACCCTACCTGTGTGGTAAGCTAATAAAAGTGTTTGTTCTCCCTACAGTTGAGTGTGAGCTTTTTATCTATGCTGTGGGGTACAAGTTGAAAAATAATGGATGGAATTTGCATACAAAATTCCATCCTAACATTTTTACACTGCCGCTGGAGCAGAAATTTTCTGCTGTTCATTGCCTGTGTAAAAGTGCCTAAGAACACTTGTGGAGAGAGTAGAGCCCACTTAAGTAGTGACCTATCCTGGCTGCACAACATCTCCTCACTTGTCAGGAAGGCGCCACAGCGACTGAACCTCCTGAGAAGACTGAGCAGGCAAGGCTACCGGACACCATCCTGTCAACTTTCTACAGGAGATCTTTTGAGAGCCACCTGGCTGGCTGCATCACAGTGTGGTATGGTTGCTGTAGAGCATAGATCAAAAGTCAATCTACAGGACCATAAGAACAGCAGAGAGGAGCACTGGGGATCTCACTCCCCCCAACAATGAGCCAATTAACAGGGATCGTTGCCTGAACAGAGTTCACAAAATCATTAAGACCCTAACCACCCCACACATAGCATCTTTGAGCACCTCCCATTGGGAAAGAGATGCAGAAGTATCAAAGCCAGAACCACCAGGCTGAGAAACAGTTTCTTCCCACAGGCAGTGAGACTGATGAATGCCTGATGAACTGCTCATACAATCTGTCCAAGATGCTGCTGTTAATTTAACAACTTTTTGCTGCGTATAAATCACTTGTAAATATGTGTGCTTTGTCTATATATATATTTGCATGTTTTTACACCAAGGACAGAAGAATGCTATTTCATCCAGTTATATTTTACAATGGTATGATAATAATGAACTTGAAAAGCCAAGGAGATTTGGTAATTCCCTATCAAACAAGCTTATTGACATTTGTTATACAAGAATGAGATTGATTTTATGCTGATTGTTTGCAGGAAGCTATCCACCTCCTTGGACAAATTCTCTGGAGCAGTTGTTATAAATCCTATTATCTTCACTACTAAAATAGAGCATTTTCTGAGTAAATTGGCAAAATCTATTTTAAAGTAAGTAAAGCCAGAAGAAGTCATAAATCCCACTCCACCTTCATCCTATTGGCAGAAGCAGCATTATCAATAACTCATGTCAGAAAAGTAATTACATAGTCCTTTGTTTTTCTGAATATGCATTTCTTTTTGGAGAAATTTGCCAACAACCATTTCATGCTACGACAGAAGTTTGACTAGGGCCTGAATCAGACTTGTGCCCAAGGTGATGTCTGTGTCAGGGTTCCTGGGGTGTTACTCTTCCCTTTTATATTATTCATTCCAAGGCTTTGTATGAAAACATGTTTCATATTCAACACATGAGGAGCAAAAGGATGTGAAGAATTCTGTATAGGTTAACTAAGCAGGTAAAAATTGTCAAATGTAAAACAAGGTGGAAAAATAGGAGGTTACCCACTTTGGCAGGGAAGGTAGAAAAGCATAATTTACTTTAAATGGAGAGAAATCACACAATGGAAACAAGTGCCCTCATACATGAAGCACAGAGTTAACACACAAGTGCTGTACAGTAATTCAGTAAAATGCCCATTATTTGAAATTCAAGCAACCAGCAAAAAAAAAGCAGAAATTAAATAGATAAAAAATAAGAAAGTTTAAAATTGGTGCCCCCTTGCACTTGAGATTATACAATCTAAAGCAACCAGCAATTCACTTATCTGGCATTTAACAATCCCCATAGGTGACAGATACTAGGGATTTTACTGTAATTAGAAAGGAAAAGGGAATGTTGACAATAACTGAAAGACAGTTGTAAGTTGGGTGTTATTACAATAACTATATGGCTGAAACCACACCTAGAGAATATAATTTTTGGCATCCTTTGTGTAAGGAGGTGTACATTGCATTGGGGAGAGTTCAGAGAAGGTTTCTTGGATTAAGAGGTTCTTCAAGAGAAAATATTGAGCAGGTTGGACCTATAGTTTAGAAGAATGAAATATGATCATGTTGAAACATGAAAGATTCTGAGAGCGACATAATAGGATCGATATTGAGAAGATGTTTCCTGTGTAGGCTGCATAATTTAAACACAATGGCTTGCTAATTCAAGCCATATGAAAAGGAATTTCTTCTCCAAAAGGGGTACAAGCCAAAGAGTTGAGGCAATGATCTGGTTAGTTGTTGAGTCGTGGGACAGGCTCAAGAAGCTACATGGCCAACTCCTGCTCCCATTATTTTTGCTCTATTATCCTGTGTGAAACTGGTAATCTGGCACAGTGCCAGGGATACCTGCCAGAAAAGCATGTTACCTTCCTTATTTCCCTCTTCCCTTACATTTCACCAAATAATTGCCAATGCCGATCCAGGTTTCCCAGTTCAACCCTTTCCCTCAGTTAATCCCATAATTGTCATTAAAACAGTATGTTCTTGATTCCCAAGCACTGCCGTCCACACCACACTGATCAAAATAATCTAACCCTACCATTTCAAACTACCAGGATAACATTCTCTGGGCCACAACAAAAGCTCAATTTGGCTTGTAGCATTCTGAACGTCAAAAGGTGAAGCAGACCAAAATGCAAAAAATCCCATCAGTTGAATCTGACACCTTGGGTTTAGGTACAACAGAAGTTTGCAGGAATGAGCACCAAAATTTCAAGACATCTGTGTTTTGGGTCTGGGTGATTGAAGACAAGATTATAGGAAATAAAAATGTGCTGGTTTATATGGTGGCAACAAACCTCTCAATCTCAGATCAAAGGATGTCAACTCTTGCCTTTGACTCGGGAGGCCATGAATTTAGAGACAACCACAAAAATTGAGATGGGCACACATAGAATACAATACTAAAGCACAGAAACAGGCCCTTCAGTCCATCTTGTCTGTGCTGAATTAATATTCTGTCTCGTCCCATTGACCTGCACCAGACCAGAGTCTTCCATATGCCTCTCATTCATGTACAAATTGTTGTTAAATGTCAAAACTGAGCCCACATTCGCCACTTCAGCTGCCAGCTCATTCTACACTCCTACCATTCTCTGTATGAAGATGTTCCCCCCCTCATGTTCACCCTAAACTTTTCCTCTTTCACTCTTAATCTATGTATCTCACCTACCCTCAGTGGAAAAAGACTAGCTACATTTACTCTGTCTATCCCCCACCTCATAATTTTAAATACCTTCAATCCAATCTCTCCCCTCCCCCCCGCCCCCACATTCTTCTTCACTCCAGGAAATAAAGTCCTAACCTGTTTAACCTTTCCCTGTAACTCAGTTACTCAAGTTCTGGCAACATCCTTGTAACTATTCTCTTCACTCTTTCAGTTTTATTGATGTCTTTCTTGTTAGGTGTCCAAACTTGTACACTAATACTCCAAATTTGGCCTTACCAATGTCTTATACAACTTCACCATCCCAACTCCCATATTCATTACTTTGATTTATGAAAGTCCATGTGCCAAAAGCTCTCTTTATAACTCTGTGTAATGCCACTTGTAGGGAATTATTTATCTATATTCCCAGATCCTTCAGTTCTACTGCATTCCTCAGCACCCTACCATTTACTGTGAATGTCGTACCTTAGTTAATTCTCCCAAATTGCAACACTTCAACACTTGTCCACATTCAATTCCATCTGCCATATTGTAGCCTGTTTTTCCAGCTGGTCCAATATTGAAGGAGAACTGTACATGGAAATAAGAAAACAGATTAGTTGGTGATTATTACGCTGCTCTCTTTGAAAACTTGCTGTGTGTGATTTGGCGGTTGAGTTTCTAGCTTTTCAATAATGACTACACTTTAAAAGTATTTTATTGGTTGGAAAGTCCCTTTGAACATCCTGAGGTTGTGTCAATTGCTGTGTGAGGCCAAGTCTTTCTTTCTTTACAGCCAATTATGTACTGTTAAAATGCAGTCATTGCTTCATTACAGGAAACAGAGAAATAAATGAACATTTGGATTCTTTTAGGTCTGATCGAGGATAGAATATTGACTACAACATTAGAATATTTTTCCTTGGTCTTCTTCAAAGCAGTGTTGAGGATCTTTTACAAGTTTCTGAATGGACAGATGGGTGCTTCAGTTTAACATCTCATCCAAAAAAATTCTATAACATTGTAATGCTCCCTTAATAGTGAATTACAATCTCAGCCCAGATTAACAGCTCAAGTTACTAGAGGACACCTGGACCCCATGAGCTTTTGACGCATCGATGTGTGTGCTTTCTCTCAAACTCTCTTGCCTGCAAATGTATTGACTAAAGCAGTGTCATAAGTTAAAGCCTTGGGAATTGAATCTCTTGTGGTGGCTCGCTGCTGCAGCGATCGAGCCAATGCGCACAATCAAAGGCCAGCAGCCCGCACAGCGGCACTGGCCCCAACAAGCGAACCGGTGGGTGAACAGCAAGGGCAGCTTAAAGGCCAGCAACCCCAAAATGGCACTGGTCTTGCTGCACCACCAACAGATGAGGACAGCATGCAGGGAAGAAGGGCATTGTTATGCAGGAAAGTACCCGCACATGGGAAACACGCTTTTGTAATGCATATTGTGACATCAGCCAAGGGGGGCCACAGCGGGAACAGTGCAAGTATAAAAGTCAGGCCTGAGCCCTAATAAAATTCAGATCTTAACCTGACTACATTACACGTGTGTCTTCTTTCGAGTAGCGCGTGGCTACACTCTAACATTTTGTAGACTTGTGTGCAATGGGCTAAAAGCCACAACCGACCATAGTAAGGGCTATGACCCCATTCTAAATAGCATTCTTGGATGTAAGGGGAAATCAATGACTCTAAAGTAATGCCCAGAGATTAAAAATCAATCTGCTTGACCAAATTCCAGGAAACAATGTAATATTTAAAAATGGGGTTCCATTGCCCTCTGGGATTGGTTCCCTTGTTTCTAGTGTATTTTGGGAACTGTGATGTGATTTCTGTGAAATTTAGTTATACCCTGTCCTGCTGATGCCACTTTAACCTGTCAAGTTTATTGTCATCTGATTACACAAGTACGACCCAACAAAACAATGTTCTCTGGTCCACATGCAAAACACACAGATATACAACCAGACATAACACACATACAGACAAGCAATACATATACAGGACAAGTGTTCATAGGTACAAATAAATACATAAATATTGTTTTGAAAATATGAGAATCTCGGATGGTTAGTGTGAACAGTTCCTGGTCATTCAGCCTCTGGGAAGAACAACTTCCTATAGCTGTGCCAACTTAATGAGGAGAGATGGTAGAGACCATGCAAAGCTTTCCACTGTCCATCTGAAAATAGCAAAAGGTAAAATATGGTGCCACCTCAACATAACTAGGTTCTGCCTGATGTTGAATGATGCACCCTTGTTCATGGTCCCACTCAGCCTACAGCCAATCATAAATCCCCCAATCTCTGTCTTCATCAAGAATGATTATGCTGAATGCAAGGCTCTAAGAAGGCAGCAATGCAGGTATACTACAATAGTTTCCCTTGCTTCTGACACTCACAATGTATTGTTTGGAATTCAAAATTTCTAATTTGTAAAAAAAAAAGTATGTTATTGATGCAGTGTTCATCATATCCTATAGCTATATAATGGTTGGCATGGTAGGCCTAACGGTTAGTGGAACAATGTTACAATGCCAGTGACTTGGGTTTGAAACTGGCTCTGTCTGTAAGGAGTTTGTATGTTCTCCTCGTGCATGTATGGGTTTCCTCTGGGTGCTCTGGTTTCCTCCCACTCTTCAAAACATATCGGGGTTGTTGGTCAATTGGGTGTAATTGGGCAGAAAAGCCTTGTGGACTGAAAGGGCCTGCTACCATGATGTATACCTAAATTTAATTGGAAAATTTAACACTTCAAGACTTTGGTTTGTTGATAAAATTATACAAATGAGAAGCAGTATATTTGAGTCTTCATGACTACTTTAATTACTTTTCTGGATTATTAAATGGTGAGTAGTATTTGTTTAGTAAATGTACAAAACGTGCAATATTTTTACCTGTACCTTGTCAATGCTTTCAAGGTCCATGGGCGTGGTTGTGCATTACCTGATCCAGCTCCCACAGAGTCATCAAGTTTACAGATGACATGACAGTAGTTGGCATCATCAGCTACAACAATGTGTCACACTGCAAAGAAGAGGTGGAAAATCTCATGGTATGGTGTGAAGTAAATCACGAAAATCTGTGGACTCTGTGGTAGAAGTAGAAACACAAAATGCTGGAGAAACTCAGCAGGTCAAACAGTGTCCTTTATTTAACAAATGTAAAAATACAGGACTGACATTATGGGCTAGAGCCCTTTATGAAGGTATGTCAGTAGGCATCCGAACAAAAAGATAGGGAGGGAAATGGGTGGAAAAGGCAGGAGATGATAGATGGAGAAGGGAGGGAGGGAGGGGACAGCAGTGATCAGAGGGAGGAGAGATAACTGGGGTGGGTAGAAGGGGAAGGGAGGGGAGAATTGGAAAAAATGGAAAGAAAAGGTGAGCTGAAAGCGGAGAAGTCAATGTTTATGCCATCTGGCTGGAGAGTGCCCAGACGGAAAATAAGGTGTTGTTCCTCCAATCTATGGGTGGTCAGGTTGGGATAGTACATAAGGCCATAGACAGACATATGAGTGTGACTCAGAATTGAAATGGTTACTGTAATGGTGAACAGAGTAGAGGTGCTGAGCGAAGTGATCTCTCAATCTGCAACCAGTCTCTCCAAAGTAGAGAAGGCCATGATATGGTGTAGTGTGGATTGTGGAGGGTCATGTAACCCCTCCATCTAGAATCAGGTGGGAATGTGGGTTGCAGAGGGGCATGTGACTTCTCCATCTGAAACCTGATCGGAAGTCACATCACCTGCCACACAATGTCAAGCCTTGCCCACAGGTCAGCACACACCTGATAATTGGCCCCTTTAATTGGCTAATCGATACCTGGGCTGGACATTCCAGCTGATGACATTATAAAGCCCATCATATGTGAGCCATCTTCCTCTTTCTCTTCTAGGATCAACCTCAGCGCCACTCCAGGCTGGGGATTGTGAGCAATGTTGGAGGGTCATTGGTTAGGTATGTGCAGAAGGTTGGGAACTGAAGTATTGTGTGCTTAGTGTCCCCAGTTTAGTTAGATAAGAGCCATGCCTACCAGGAAGTGGCATGTATCGTATGTTGTAACTTGATTGTAAAGCCTTCTACCAGCGAGAGGTTGCAAGTGCATCATTTAATCTGGTGAGTGTACATATGTTTGTGTCTTTCACCCCTGTTGCAACTCCCCTAAATAAAAATTACTATGCAATCAGCTGCATACAGTCTTGTTACCCATGGGACCCATCAAACTAGTTTCACACATACAATATATGGTGCGAGAATAACAACCTGAATCTCAATTTGTGCAAGATGAAGGAGATGATCTTGAACTTCAGGAGGACCAGGAATGACCACCCTCCACTACACATCAATAACCCTGTAGTGGAGAGAATAGAGAGCATCAAGTTCCTTGGAGTCCATTTAACAAGTGACCTACTGTGGACACACAACATCTCCTCACTTGTCAGGAAGGTGCAACAGCGACTGTACTTCCTGAGAAGACTGAAGCGAACAAGGCTACATGTCACCATCATGTCATCCTTCGACAGGAGCCTTGAAAGCATCCTGGCCTGATGCATTGCAGGGAAATGGATTGCAGGTTAATCCACAGGACTATAAGAATGGAAGAGAAGATCTTCCCCCACCCACAATTGATGTGATCCACCAAGATCGTTGTGTGAAGAGCATGTGCAAAATTGGTGAGGATATCTACCACCCTGCACACAGCATCTATCAAAAAAGAGATACGGGGCAGTGAGAATGTTGAACGACCAAAGATACTGCTCTCACTAACCAGCTGAGACTATAATCTTTATTATACAAAATGTATCTATTCATTTACTTATTTCACTATCTATTTATTTATTTGTTTATGTATTTGTGTGTGTGTTTGTCCTATGTATGCATTTTGTCTGTAAATATACTAATGTCTGCATGTTTTGAGCCAACAGCCAGAGAACGTCTTTTCATTGGGTTGTACTTGTGTAATCGAAAGATAATAACTTCAGTTTTTATCTGACATTGCTTATTGGAATAGGAATTGGGCTTAAGGCACTGGATCAACCATGATATTCATTTATGGCCAAGTCTGAGGTATCATGTGGCACACATATTTATTTTATTTCCCATGATCTTACCTCAAAGAACATGAACAAAAGGAATATCATCTCTCAGAACTGAGTTTGAGTTCATATATAAATCCAGCACCACATTTTACTAATTTAAATCAAGATGTACTGGGTTACTGAAATGTCATTAATCTGTTAGGTATAAATATTATAATTACCCCTGCTCTTTGTGATTTTGAGAAAAGACTTGGATGAAGAAGTGAAGGGGAGGGTCAATAAGTTGCCAGATGATACAAAGGATAGAGATGTGCAGAAGGCTATTGTAGGATATAGATAGGATACAGAGTTGAGTGGAGAAGTGGCAGATGGAGTTCAATCTGATAATTTTAATTTTTTTTTTAGATGTACAGTATGGTAACAGGCCCCTTCAGTCCTCAAGCCCGTGCTACCCAATTAGGAGAATGCCTCTCATTGTCCAAAGTTTAGATTTCCCCTGTACAGGATTTTCATCAACATCCCTTTCACACACTCAGGAACAATCTCCATTGGCACCAATTTGCCACCTTAATAGCTTCCTTCAGCCCACTTCACCTTCATTTAAAGATGTGAACTGCAAGTACAGTCATGAGGAGAAGGGAAGGGGGGTTGGTAATATCCGTCATGGATCCTGTAACATAACTGATTTCTCCGGAAATCAGCTGAGAGTTAAAATAGACCTTGGGGATTCTGCCATTCCCTCTGAAGTTGCAACAACAGAAAGATCTCGGATCTGAGAACATTCCAGCTGAAAATGATTAAAGATGGCATATTTGTGGATAACTTGTTAAAACAGCCACCGTCAGATAAGTGTATCATTCTATATTTCCATAAAATGTAACACATGGGAAGGAGATTGTTTTTCTCGATTTCAAATTCACTGCTCATCAATTAATTGCAAAAATGCTGCTGGCTATATCTGGATTCCATTACATGTGTTAAATCCAATGTTTATTGCATAAACCGACTCACTGCATGCCACATTCCATCATGTTGTCAATCAGTTCATCTAATCATTTAATTCTATAAATTTCCTTTCTTAAGATTGTTTTGCCTTTTGAATCAACTGTTATCCTGCACTCTGAAGCATATGTGAGCAGGATTTTGGAAGTTGTAGGCATTGGCCTTGTTCTTGCTTTCCGTTGAGAATGTCAAGTTAGGCAGAAATTTGAGCTTGCAAGCATATTGCAGCTTTAATGTGGGAACTAATCTAAGATGCCTCAGAACTAGAAAAATGAAATGTGGATAAATGATGTTAGAAAATCAGGAACTGTCAACTGGGTCAAAGATAATGTTTTTGAAGTGGGTTTTTAAAAGGAGAACGAGAAGGGGGAAGGAATTTGGGAAAGTTTTGCTGCCATTGATGGAGGATATCAGGGAAAGAGACCATGTGTCCATGTTGAAGAAGGTCCAAAGCTCAAGGGTGTGAAAAGGATTTTGAAGTGCAGGAATCCCTTTATTTCCAAAGGTTTGACTTACAAACATTCGTTACAATGCAATTGATTCCTTTGTGATAATCCCTTGTTTTATGATTTTTTTTTCATGCATTTTTATCGCTGTAATGAAAAATCCTTAATATTGGAGAATAGAAACCTGAGAAAATTTGGTATATCCCCAGAGTTTTCTTATCAACGTTGAAAGGGGCACCATGGAAAGTATCCTGTCCAGATATATCACAGCTTGGTATGGGAAGTGCTCTGCTCGAGACTGCACAAAATTGCAGAGAGTTGTGAACAAATCTCAGGCCATCGCACAAACAAACCTCCCCTCCATTGACTCCACCCACAGCTCCCACTGTCTTGGGAAAGATGCCCATATATTAAAAGAGCCATCCCATCCTGGGAACACTCTTCTCCCCACTGTGTGGGGCAGAAGATACACAAGTTTGTAAGCACAATCTTCCAGGTTCAAGGACAGTTTCCTTCCTGCTCCTATCAAACCTCTCACTAGGAAAAGTTGACAGGCTTGCATGGTTTTAACTATATTTTTCCATATAGCTTGCATTTTAATTTGGATTTTTTTTTTTAAATTTCGGCATTCAGCACGTTAACAGGCCCTTTTGGTGCAAAAGCCTGTACCACCTATTACACCCAATTGACCAACAACCCCCAGTACACATTGAATGGTGGGAGGAATCCAGAGCCCCCAGGGAAAACCCACGCAGACCCAGGGAGAACATACAAACTCCTTAAAGACAATGTGGGATTTGAACCCCAGACCCATTCACAGCCACTGTAACAGCATTGCACTAACCACTATGCTATCCATGCCATCCTAAAATGTGAAGTGATACACTTTGTAAGGTTGAACATAGTTTGCCCAAGTCGTGCTGCTGTCTCTTCCCCCCATCCCACCACTGCTGTACCAATGCCAGAGGAACAGCCTACTTCTCAATTCCCCTGTACAGTGGTTTCAGCTGCATGGGGGATTATGGATAGTGATGACGGCCATTGAGCCACTGCTGCTGGGCCATAAAGTGCTGCGATGCTGGATGAGCATCAGTGTAAGGTGATACAGAGGCACTTATAAAATAGGGAACAACACAGGATATTCCAACGTAAGTTGAGTGAGGGTCATGCTCAATGGGGTGGAGTCCTTTTAAAGTAAAGATACCACTAATTAGCAATGGGGAACGCGACAGGATACATGAGAGTTGAGCGAGGGTCTTGTCGGGTCACATTTGGTGCCAAACTCCATCTTTGATGAGCAGATGTCATCTACTGAAAAAGTTGCCAGTTTTTTGGAGGTTGCCATTTTTCGGAATCCCGGATAAAGGTTAGGCACCTGTGTAAGATTATGAGGGGCCTAGATATGGTGGACAGCCAGCACCATTTTCCCCAGAACAATAGGAAGTATCAGATCTCTTTATGGTGTGTGGTGGAAAGTTTAAGTGAGATGGTCCGAGATAGTTTTTTTTTTAACAACAGAGAATAGTGGGTGCTTGGAATGCATTGACATAGATAGGCATGTGGTTATAAGAGAAATTGAAGGATATGGGTGTGAATTAGGGAAAAATTAGGTTGTTAAGGAGTGGATTTACCTAGATTAGCACAATATTGTGGGCTGAAGGTCCTATATTGTTCTGTAATGTTCTATTTATACCAATTACAACTAAATCTGTTTTTACAGTGCAATTGCATGGTGTTTTTGGATGCAATTATACATTAAGACTGCAATGTCATCATTGGGATCAGCTGAGTTCCATTTGGTCCTGATGAAGGGTCTTTGACCTGAAACAGTAACTACTTCTCCATCCATTGATGCAGCCTGAACTATTGAGCGTGCCCAGCATTGTCTGTTTTTATTTCAGATTTCCAGAATCTGCACTTTTTTTATATTTTAATTTGAGTTTTATTTGGTGATTTTCTTGTATGAGGTTTTGGATTCAAGTCCATTCAAGTGATTTGAACATTACATTTTATGCTGCAATCCAATTAAGTACTGTTGGGGCACTGCACTGCTTAAGATATCAACTATCAGATTAAAAATAAATAAATAATATATATTTTTACATATATATATTTTTTTTTCACTAGTTTCTAGGATTGTTCAGCAGGAAAATGCTATTTCCCAGTCTGGCAGTCCTAATTTTTTTTTTATCCTCCTGTATCTCTTCCTTGAAGGTAATGTCTCAAAGCTACTGTGGGCTGGATAGTAAGGATCCTCACTGATTCTCTGAGACCTCTTTAAACATTGCTCCTTGTAGATATTGTCAATAGAGGGAAGGGAGACCTCGAAGCAGTTTTACTCTCCCACCATACTGACCTCTGATCTGATCCTTTGCAGCTACTATGTGGCACATTGATGCAGCCAGCCAGGATACTCTTTATTGTGCCCCTGTAGAAGGTTATTAAGATTGGGGCCAGTAGCCTTGCCCTTCTCAACCTTCCTAGGAAGTGTAGGTGTTGCTGCACCTTCCTGACTAATGAGGAGGTGTTGTGGATCCAGGATAGGTCTTCCTTTAATGAAGGTTATTAAGATGGGGGCCAGTAGCCTTGCCCTTCTCAACCTTCTTAGGAAGTGTAGGTGTGGCTGCACCTTCCAGACTAATGAGGAGGTGTTGTGGATCCAGGATAGGTCATCCTTTAATGGACACCAATGAGCTTTGTGCTTCCTATGCTCTCTATGACAGAGCAATTGATATGTGGTAGGGAGTGATCCTCCTAAGATTCTAGCTGATCTTTTACCTCAATACCTCTTTCCTACAGCAACACCATTTCTTTTGATATCCTTAATATTCAATAATCTATTGATCTCTGAATATATTACACCATTGAAACATTACCTTTTTGCATTAACTGTAACTATGAATACTTATCTAGCCATTTATTTTTATGACTTTTTTTTCTAATGTGGTAATATAACTTATATTTATTGTTTGTTTTTATTTCATGTGTGGCTACAGCAAATAAGAATTTCAGTGCACATGTAAATTCTGCTCTTAGCTAACAATCGTTCATTATCATTTCAACTGCACCTCCACAACCCTCTCGGGCAAAGAATTCCAAAGATTTGCACACTATGGGTGAATAATTTCTTCCCAGCTTGGTTCTAAATGGCTGACTCTTTATTTTGAGTCTGTAAATCCTAGCTCTCCAGATATCCCAGCCAAGAGAAATATCCATCCATCCCTGCATCTACCCTCTCAAACCCCATGAGGATTTTCAATGAATTTTGGAAGATTGCTTCTCATTTTTCTAAGCACTAGTGTCTCAGCCCAGTCTTTCACTTTCTCCTCAGAGAACAATACCCCACCTATTGCATCCAAGTTATCAATCTGGATAACCTTCATTCTACTCATTATTTCATGTGCATATCCTTCCTTAGAAAGGAAGACCAAAATTGTTCATAGAATTCCAGGTGTGGTCTCATCAGGGCATATGCATTTTCAGTAAGAATCAGAATTTGTTGTTATGAAATTCATTGTCAAATACTTGGGGGGAAAAAGGTCATAATACCATTTACCTGCCTGGTTGACTGCTGATGTAGGACCCATGGTTTTATTTTGGGGGGGGGAAACAGAAAAGTTATTCATCAAACAACATTTCTAAAACATTACTGCCTTCATTGCATTTCAGTTTATCAGAGATTTCCCCGTGTAAACTCCCTGCCAGATTTCCTACACCACTGTTTACTCTCAAAAGTACTTCAATAGCTTCTCTGGGATGTTCTGAAAGGAATATGAAAGATATTATAGAAGCATATTTTTCATGATTGCATTCACAGCAAACACATTATGTTAAATCCGATTGGATTCAACTTCAGAATAAAGAAGGATGAGAGCACAGAGGTACATTGGTTTGAAAATTAAGGGTAATATGATAGTAGCCATTTTTTTAAACTAAATGCTCTGGATCTAATACACTTTCTGAACCTATGTAAACAAAATGTAAATGTTTATAAATGTGATTTCTTTCCTCCCTGTCCTCTGAATTTTTATAGCCTAGAATTTGCCATCGTATCACTGGCCAAACCTTACTTCAATTATAGCAATTTTAGAATTTTCATGTCTGTACAGCTTGAGTCAGAAATCCCAAAGTTCCTGTCAGTGATCCAGCATGCCTTCACAGGCTGTACTGTTTGCAAAGTCTTCTCAGCCCAATCAAGCTGAAATCATTTGAACTAACATGAATTGAGGCTTTTTATGAATTAGTCCCATTGTAAACCACACTGATAATCATCCGCTTTCTTACAGGAGGTCCAAGTGAGTTTTTAATGATGTACAAAGCTATAATTATGTTTAGCAGCCCTTTAGTTCTTAAAAACTAATTTTACATGAGTGTATTTTAATCTCCTTATATGAATTTTCCAAAATATAGAGGATCTTAAAATACTTTTATTTATTTCTAGAGTTTAATAATATGTACATATAATTATATCTTAGCCTCTCTTTTGATCAGGTGTGTAGTTTCAAATCCATATTTGTAAGATATTTATATAATTAATTAAAATATGTTCCCTGGTTTTTCATCTGAGTATTATTGAACGTGATTGGCTTCTAAATTAGTGTGAGATCTTCACAGCTGTTAGGCACCAAGAAACTCGAACTTCCACCTATGGAACTTTCATGCCAGATGATTCAGGGTAATTTTATTCCAAATCACTAGGATGGTTCCTCACCAGCAGAAATTCTGGGCTGATGTGTTTAATTCTGGGAAAAGTTTTCAGAATCTATTTGTATCTAAGCCTGACCACTGGTTTCTTCTGTATATTTATTGTATTTGTACCTATAGATTTTGCTAAGGACTTGTGGTACTGGATGGTTTGTTTTTTTTTCTCTCCACAGTTGCTGTCTGAACTGTGAAGCAGCTCTTGCATTTTCAGTGTTATGAATTAAAACGTCCCCAATTAGAGAACAAATTTCAGTGACTGATCTTAGGGCTGTTTCACACTTTAAATGCTTCTCTTGATCAGAGTATTCATTGACAACTAGCAATATCTCACTGAGCTGTAATATATAGTGTTGTACTCACAAATTCTGCACGTAATGTTTCAGTGCATATGTTGGGGCCAGGACTCAACCAATATAAGTTTAAATAATTGGGTGAATAATAGGAAATTCTGGTGCACGGAAATCTGCAGACACTGTGATTGTAGTAAAGACACAAGGAAATGCTGGAGGAACTTAGCTGGCCTTTCAGCGTCCATAGGAGATGAAGATATATTGCTGATGTATTGGGCCTGAACCCTTCAAGGAATAAGCAAAAAAAATCCAGGAAATCTCAGAATACAGACAGTGCTGGCTGGGGGAGGAGTCCAGACCAACAAATGGTGTTAATTGGATATATGGGGGGGGGGGGGGGGAGATGAGAACTACATGCATAAAACACTTGCAAAGTCCAAAATGAATCTTCAATGCATTAAAAAATGGTTTGGTCTCATGCTAGAGATAAAAGCAATTATTATTGCACCAATCCAGAAAGATCAAGACAAATAGCAAGTCGGGTAATCAGCAAGTACAGGAGCTTCTATTTAAATATGATCTTTTGATGATAAAGCAAGTTATAAGAGTGTTGATAAGATGTGATGCCATGCCATCTTGGGAGAAATTCATAGCCTAAAACCTGGTAGATCAGGTTGATTTCAAACAGTGTTGTAAATGAGTACTGATAGAGAATTGAGATTTGGGGGTTTAGGAAGAGTATTTCAGACCTTTTAAAGCCCATACAACTAAAATAAAGTCTTAGTGATTAAAATCAGGAAAGATCAAGAGACAGTAAATGAGCAGTGCAAAGGTCTCAGGCAGTGTGTGTATGTGTGTGGGGAGGGGGGTGGTTGAGAGGACAAATGACCGAGATATGGAATGATTGAAGTGTGGGTGGGAAGAATGGTCTGCATGCGGGATAATGTGGGTCGGCAAGTACAGTAATGAAGGGTAGGAAGAACTTTGTCTTGTAGGACAGCATGCTTGCTGGTTGTGATTGGTGGGAGGAGGGGGCAGCAAGGAGAGCACTGTGGAGCAAACAAACGCATGGATAATTAATGTGTAGATAATAGAAGAGCTGAAGCTAGATTCCACTGAAGGGTATCACACCTAACACAGAGATGATAAGTCACTTTTGAAGCCATGGAGTTCGGAAGCAAACCTCCATAAAGTTTCTTGTGGCAGCAAGGATTTTAAGATATTGATTTCCAACCAGTGTTTTGAGATTCCTCAACCTAATGGATATTTTTTTCTCTTTCCAGTGTGTGTTGACGTGGACTCACCTTTGTCCCGTTTGCATTTCATTCTGAACAAAACACGCCAAATATGGCCATACATGACCGCAAAATAATGTAAAAGGGGATTATGCAAAGTAAGTTCATCCTTTGCTGATTCACTTTTCTTCCCTGCTCTCCATTCAATGTGCAATATTGCAACGACAGTGCGTGTGAATTGTTGGGCAGTGAAGGTCAATGAGCATGAAAACCTCATTTACAACCGAAAACAAGGGTCGAGGCTACAATACATGGAGGCAGGGGGGAGGGGGAGACAAGAGAAAGTTGGGGTCATCTTGTTCCTTGAATAGACTGTATTAATCAGGAAAGCACGGATCTTCCCGCTGTTGTCCAAGGTCAGAGTTCCTTTGCGCCACTGAGAAAGCTCTTTAAGGGCAGAGGCCCTATCAGTCTTCCGAGACGGCTCAATGTTGGGCTGAATCTTGATGACAAGATTGACTTAACACTGGTAAATTATTGTCTTTGTACAACTTGTGGAAACAAGAGTGCAAAGGTCTCAGGCAGTGTGGGGGGGGGGGGGTATGAGAAATTACCCAGATATGGAAGGATTGAAGTGTGAGTGGGAAGAATGGTCTGCATGGGGGATGATGTGGGTCGGCAAGTACAGTAATGAAGGGTGGGAAGAACTTTGTCTTGTAGGACAGCATGCTTGCTGGTTGTGATTGGTGGGAGGAGGGGGGCAGCAAGGAGAGCACTGTGGAGCAAACAAACGCATGGATAACTGACGTGTAGATAACAGGAGAGCTGAAGCCAGTTTCCACTGAAGGGCATCACACCTCACACACAGATAAAACCATTGAAATGATTGGAAAAAAACATTTCTATTGTAATGCGTGGACCTCGGGGATTAAATTTCCATGCTCTGTTACAAATGGTCTATTATTTGATTGCATCAACAACAAGTGTTAACATAAAGGGTGGCGGCGAATATGGAGCTTGATACCTTTTGATTGATCGTGGATAGAGGAGGGGGGTTGGTGATTGGCCTGTTCTTATATAATCATTGAAAATCCCAGAAGAGAAGCTGTAATGAAAACACTAAATGGTGGAGATATCTGTGGAGAGACGAGCAAGTGTTAACGTTTCAGCTTGGAGACTTGTTTGGCATGGAAGGCCATTGACTGTTCCTCTCCCTCGTTCCCTCTGACTTGGAGATGATTACTAGTGTACAAGATCAAAGATGTATTTTAGGGTTAGGGAGTCACAAATCCGTCAACCAGTCCTCTTTTTTTCTTTATTCACCGATATAATAATAGCTAAAATAATTCTCTATCATGTTTTGGATGGGATTATGAATTGCAATGCATGGCAGGCAGATTCGAGTTACAGAAATGTGTTTTAATTTTGCTTCATAGAAATTGTTGATGATAAAGATGATTGCAACATTTATAAGCACTGCAGTGTTCCCCGCTCACTCTGGCCTTGACCCGTGGAAATAACTTCTCACACAGATCCAGTGGGTGTAGATTTGTTTTATTTTAGCCAAACTGTACAGAGGTGCCAAATACTACAGCTGTTAGCTAATGAATGAAGATGAATCTGAACCAGTTTTTAATTGCCATGTATGCATCGCGAAATAAATGCATGGCCTGGTCATAACGTGACAGTTTGCTCTGTGGAGCATGTTTTTTTTATATATATATATAATTTGCACGGACTATTGGGAACTGGAGTCCATTTGACACGACGTTGACAGATACTCACTTTCATTCTAGACACTACCACTAAACTCATCAACAGCCTCTCTGCCCAATGATATTTACATAACACAAATACTTATCCTCTTTGGTTCCATTATTTAATACATTGATATGTATAATACATTTCGATATCCCCCTTCCCCCCAGAATTCTTCCTTCTATAAAAATAACAATTTCATTTTTTTGTTTTTAAAAATGGCAGTTTTTAAACTAATCAACGCAACATCTCAGTGCAAATAGAAAACGCGAAAAAAAAAACTCTATAGACAATCATTCGCCAAATACAGGAAGCGAAAGATTTAGCTTCAAGTAACTGGACAGATTTTAAATCCGACGAATTCGCCTGTTTCACTGCTTATGGTTTACATTGCATAGCTCCCAACCGGCACTTATTTTAATAAGAAGCGAATGGAATTGGAGAATTCGTGATAAGTGCACCGTTGTACCACTTTTTTTTCAAGGCATTCAGATATGCAAGTGCTAAATGTGCTTTCAGTACGTCGTCAGTGTTACGTGACTGCAACTTCTCATCTAATATAACCATTAATGGACATGGTCTTCGTGATTGATCTTGAACCGTATTTTCACTGAAGCACCGTTTTAATACAAGTGCCCAATCCACAGGTTTTCGTTCATTCGGCCCATTATGAGAGTGTTCTCATACTATCTGATAAGTTTACACAGAGAAAGGGGGGGGGGGGCGGGAGAGAGAGAAAAAAAACAGGTGAGCAGAAGAAAGGGGAAGGCGAAAAGGGTAGAAATGTATCTGCTAATACACAATTGAAGTACAATTGTATTAAAATTGGTCGAAGCGATGTTTTTTTTGAGTTGGTGGAGACTTGTGAGATCATCGCCAAAAGTTTCTATTCATCCTAGCCCGTCCCTATGCGAGGCACAGTCAGATTAGAGCACTTGGAGAACAGAGACCCCAGTGTTCCGAGATGCCTGTAGTGTAGCAACACGAGGAGCAGACGTTACTGAGAGTGGAGGGAGGAGGTGGGGTTGTCGTTTGTTCGCAGGAAAACAAAGATCTGTATTGCAAATTTCTCCAGCGTGCTCTCTTCGATCCCCATTCTCCCCCCGAGTCAGATGGAGGAGTAATCCTTCAAAAGAACAACCCTTCAGTTCGATCATACACAAACACAACTTTAACATAGTTTAAGACATAAGTTTTTTTTTGCGGTATAAATAATTAAGCTTCGATTTTATTTTCAGCAAAGCGGAATGCTACGGCGTCTCTGGCGCCACTCACATCCATCCCCGATTGCCCTTTGATATTTGCAGTACTTAAGGGAGCCTCTATCAGCCTTTGCTCTGAACCAAGTCGACAAAAAGGAGTGACTTCTCTGCACTGTACTTGGTCGACAATGTGCAGCGTTTTCACCTTTCTGGTGCAAGTCAAACGGGCAACTTTGACCCCAAAGTGACATAATTTGGGCAGTTTAATGAAGTCAGCGACCTGGTAAATTGAGAGTGGTGTAGCAACAAACCCACTTTTGTTTGAGGGGAGGGGGGGGGGAATAGTGTCGCTTCCTTGAAACCTTGCGCCCTTGGTGCCCTCTCATGCGCAGCCACACTCTTCCACGATCATGTTGGGCACGTCCCTTTTGACGATATTATACTCGTCGTCGAAATAGAGCATCGACATGGTGCTGAGTTTAGTAGGAATGCAGCAAGAGTTCATGGAGCCGGGGTTCATGCCTCGCATTCTGTACTGGTTTACCACGGCCGTGTGAAAAAACGAGGCGGAGCCCGGCGCCCCAGCCATGTAAGCGGGGCAGCTCCCCTCGCAGTAGTTGCCGTAGTAACCCGTGGGCGCGATGATCCAGTCGTTCCAGCCGATGAGTCGGAAATCAATGTAGAACTGTTGTCTGCAGCACAGGTCGGTCCTGCCGTCGCACTCCAGCCCCCGCTTACGGATCCGGTGCTTGGGGTCTAGAGTGCGAGCCTGCACCACCAGGAAGGGTCGGTGGGATTCGTCGCCGCTGTCCACCATGGTGGGAGTCACTCCAAAGCTCTCGCAGCCGTCGCAATGAACTTCCAGGTCATGCCTCCTCTCTCCCCTCTGCAAGTGAGCCTGGATGGACTCGGTCAAGGGGAAGGTGTGCCAGCTGCTCCTTTTCATATCCACCCTCTTTTCAACCGATACCCATTTGTTCAAGCTCCCGGCTTCTTGGAAATAGATCTTCACTCTAACTTTGCGTCTGGTGCCCTTTACAGCCTTGGACGGGAGCAGTTTCAAGTAGAGCCACAAGTTGGCTTGTTGGACAAAGAGATTCTGGTTCCCCTCGTTTGAGATCAGAAAGTACAGGCGTGATTTGGATGAAGCCAGCTCATCTGCATCGAGAGAATTAAAAATGTTAATCCTTGTATGACTAGCAGTAAATTCGCCTCTGAGTCAGAAATGCACTCAAGACAATTCTCCTGCCAGTTGCGAGGAACGTGTATTAAAGACGCGAGTGCTTTCATAGAACTGTTCAACATGTAAATGGAAGTGCCTGACTGTAACTTTGTTTGGACGGCACAGCTGTGCTTTGAGAATTTAACTCGCAACTCTATAGAACACTTCCCCAGAACCCAATATAAAATTGACTACAGCACACTATTGCTTTAGTCATTTGGGATAAGAATACGTTGCATGTTCTCGAGTCAATCCCAACTGGTAAAATGAAATGGGTTTACTCGTCAGCCGCCTATTTTGAAGGCCACTGCCTTAAATGATCAAGCATTTGACCAAAGTCAAATCCATTTGACTGTACATTGTACACTGTGCAAAGCATTTTGTCAACTTTGTTTTGTTGGAACCGAATTCAATTGACCATTGACACTAATGGAGGAAATTTAATTCAATGCATAGCAGTGAAATGTAGGGTTAAAAGTCGGCTTGTAAAATGGTGGTATGTTTTTAGCATGTTTGAATGGAGTTCTACCAGCGGTTCTTAACCTTTTCTTCCCCCACTCACATGCCACTTTAAGTAATCCCTTACTAACCACAGAGCACCCAAGGGATTACCTAAAGTGGTATGTGAGTGGGGGAAGAAAAGGTTGAGAACCACTGGTAGAACTCCATCCAAACTTTAAACCACTAACTCCATCCAAACTTTAAACCACTTTAAGGTAAATTCATAGAATCACCAAACTTAATGCTGGAACTATGAAAGGTTCATAAGCGAAGTTTCTAACAAATTATGGGTTATTTCCGACTACATCGTCATAAATGTAAAACTCCTAGATGCAGCCCATAAGAGCATTAACATTAATATAAATAAGCTCCAACAAGCAAGAAGTACTTTTAAGTAAAGCTCAATTCTGCCACTACACAAATCAATAAATTAAGTGAATAAACTTTTACAAAGTAGCCTTGCTTGTTGTTTCTCTAATATTACTAAATTAGAGCGTGTACTTGGCGTTTCGTTAACATAATAGTGACATATTCTATCTTGCTGAGAAGACAGTGTCTCTCATGCTTCTCTGATATATGAACGTTTTTATGTATTGGCAAAGTACAGATAAAACCACATTCGCATTTTTTGCTTCCAGTGTGTTTTAAAATGGCTTATGTTCTCAAAGTTCCAGCAAAGCAAGCGCAGTGACACTAATAATATATGGATCTACTTCATCTCACAATAGTGTGTTTATTCAACTCACTGTAAACTTTACAAGGTCGTAAACGCAATGTTTGTGCCGCCATTGTGAACTTGTCTACACACTAGGATGTAGTATCTTTCAAAGACCGCTCGCTTGGTGGGGGAAGTTCTGCACTTTAACTCGTAAAGTTATGTGTGGAGCGTGTGCAGGTTGCAAACGATTGAAACACCTTCTCTCATCAGGCTATTCCTCGCTAACACTTGAGTCATAACGTGACATTTTCCCTTTAAATCCTGTACTGTAATACATACTGAAAAATCATTCGTTGAACTCGTCTTTAAACACAGTTCTCCCTGAAAGTTTTCACCCAATGTCTTTGCTGAGACACCTGGATATTTGGACTTTTAGATAAGAATTCCAACTTTAACATCATGCGAACTGAAATGTTCCCAAATGTAATGGGTTTTCTAACATGGTCTTGGAAATATCAGTAGAGTCACAGAGGGCGGTAACAGGCTTTTCGGCCCACCGCGACCATCTTATTCCCTTTAATTTGGAGTAGATAACACCTGCAAACCGCATGGGTGCCTAATAGGGCACATAAAAGTCATGAAACGTTATTTAGTCCAAATTGCACGTCCCTGCTTCTGGTCGAGACACCTAGCTGCATTCTGCGCAGACAGTGCTCCGGTCATGCCAGGAGAATGTTCAAAGCCATGCTTGAACTTCGTTTTCGCTCATCCGCTGAGTGCACGGTTCCCATCTACATTCCGATAAACAGCTGTGCGCGTGATGCATTTTGTCAACTTTGTTTTGTTGGAACCGAATTCAAATGCTTGCGGAACATGACATCAACCCACTTTTTTTCCCCCATGTAATGACCATAAATTAAAGCTTCACACACGCTACCAATTAATTTGTCATTGACGAGCAAATGCTAAGCCAAATTTAATTATCTGCAACGTACGTTTTGACTGTAACCCTTTCAATACTATTCTTAAATTTCAACCCCACAATCGTCACATTTTACGTTATGCAACAATGACGCTTTCTGTCCTTAAATGGGATTCGCAATAAATGTTCATTCAGAATCCAATTAATCATTCATTAAATCTAGAATGAAATCTACATATGCTCCAGGATCTTTGCAAACACTCGGTAGCTCTAGTGGTGGTTAGGAATTGTCACAGTTACCGATCTCATGTCAGTTTGAATATACAGAGAGCACCAGAGCAGCAGAGGAGAGTCGAATCACTGCAACATTTCCCAACCTGCCATTCCCAGTTCCGAATCTTCTGCAGCTACGTTAGTTAGTTACAGTCCATGCCTTCGAGCTGTGAGCTCGGCGATGGACAGCTAATGTTAAATCGTGTTTGTATTCTAAATCAGGGGAGGATCGCTTCGATTTATTTCAATTGTAATCCGTTTAAACTATCTGAAGTTCAATGTCAGGGTTTTGTTGTACTCAATGAAACTTTGCCTACCTGTTTCGGCAAAGCTGATGATCTCTGAAGTTTGTTCGTGCAGATCCTTCCAGGACACCGAGGTCGCATGGCCATCCAAGTTCGGGATCTCCAACCTGCCATCCTCTTTTATTTTCCCAGCGTGTAACTTCCTCAGGGCCGTGACCATTGCGGCTTTGGGGACAGGGTGCGTGATGTTCGGTCTCTCTTTCATCTGCAGCCGGTTTAAGATGTGCCGTTTGACAGCTTCCAAGAACGCGGTGTCCGCCTGCCGGAGCTCGTCGCGCTGCCCGATGCCGCACGTTGTGCAGGAGCTCGGGGTGAGTGGGGCCGAGGTACCGTCTCCAGGGGCCGGGGTGGAACCGGCAGACACCAGGGTCACCAACAGGAAGGCGCCGCTCAGACAAAAAAGCCTCATCTTCCCACCAGCAACAAACTCGCTCACTGGAGCAAGACCGCAGACCCGCTCCCAGAATCACTAGCAAATATGGCTTAAAAGTGATCTAGTGTCAGTGCAAGGAATGCCAGGGTTCACTGGATGAGTCTCACTAAGCATTATATAATCAGAAATTCGTCTGCTTTCTACTCGAGATGTTTCCAGATCGCATCCGGTCCCTTGCGATAAGATTACTTTTGTTTAAGGGAACTAAAGGGATGGCGGGATTTAAAAAAAGCATCCAGCCTTAATGCAATGTTCTTTATTGCACTTCTGGACGCCGTTGCTTGAAGTTAATCTGCACAGTTTGAAAAGTGATTGATCTGAAGTACCAACTTTGCATTGCTGGCCAAAAATATATGTGTGGAGAGATTACAAAGAGAGGTCCAACTGGAGAGAGAGAGAGAGAGAAAAAAAGCAATCGTGGCTCGCCAGGGCAGTTCTCTTGACTTTAAAGCAAAAAAAAAATCCAGCATTGATCATATGCGTCAGGCTACTAATGTTGGTCTTCCACAGGTTCCCGTGTTAGTTCAGGGCACTGACAAGAGGCGCTGATTTGATTCCCTAAACGCACAATTTAGCAGCATTAACGATCCGCTCCCCGGGACGGGTCTGCCTCCAATCACGACATTGTGGCACTTGCTTTAAACTTTTATATAGCTGGTAGCATCACGTGGGACAGGCTCGGTCCGGAGATAGGCGAGATTAACCGTTTACTGTTGAGGACGTAAAGTTGCTGTGAAAAGATGACTAACCGCGCTCGCCCCTCCTCCCGAGAAGAAACGGAGACTGTTTTTAAAAGGGACGGAGAGAGAGAGAAGGAAGGAAGGAGGGAAGGAAGTGGGGGAGAGATCAACAAGATAAAAAGACCTGATTTGAATTCGTGTATCTGTTTTTACCTTTTATTTTGAAGAAGGGCGTTTATTCATCCCCGCTCTTGTTCATTTGTTATCTGAGAGGGGGTTATTAAAAGGAACCCTCCTCCGCCCCCTATAAGATGAGAAGGTGGGCTCTTTCAGGTGGCGCGGCTGTGTGTGTGTGAGTGTGAGAGGAAACCAGATTTGGCAAATGTTCGATCTTGTGATGTGCACAGCCAACAAGCAAACCATGTTCCTAATAAGCAACCATCTCGCCTTTAATTGACCGTTTCAAATGTTAATTCCAAACTGGTGAAAGACTTACGTGTTGGTCCTTTGCAAATCATCCGAAGGAACAGTTTGCGTTTGTAAGTCACCAACGTCCTGGCGCTAAGTGTTTAGTTTCAGCATTCCGGGGGACATGGCTCCTGAATGAGAGCGATTGTCTCCCTGGTCAGTCCGGGTCAAGTGCGTTTATCTAAATTACAAGTGCTCCTTAGTCTCGGGTGTGACTTGTCGTGATTTGCGCAGCGATCATGGGGCAGCCAAGTCAATCCAAATCTCATTCACTTTGTCCAGGCACTCCTCGGGGAAGGAGTTATATCAGAATGCGAGGAGATCTCGGAGCAATCCAAGTGGGTCGCCTTGGCTGCCGTTCAGGTAAAAAAGTGGAAGTGTTGGAGTCCAAAAGCCAAGTGGTAAAACCATTGGCTTCCAGCTCCTTCTGCCTCAGTTCATTAAAACTGAGAACGCGAGCTCAGCCTGAGAACCTGTGCACTCTGTTCCAATAAGGACAGATTGGCGCCGACTCTTTTTTTTTACCTGGATTTTGATGGCAGCCTTTCAAAATGAGCTTTGCCTGGTATTGCCTCGTGCAAAACATTGAACGAGAAGTCAGTTTTGCGTCACCCTCGCTTTCATTTCAATCTTTTCTAAATTCTCCGCTAGGTTGACAAAGGCGACGGGATCAAACGGGGACACTGAGAATGATTCGCAAGTCACTTGGCCCTGGATCAATGTTCTCTACCACACAGTGGAAAGTGAAATTCTCCGCTCGGAGGCACGTCAAGTCAAGACAGCGCCACCCACCTACAAAAATGTGCGAGCGGCCAGTTGGAAATCTCAACTGGGGTGGGTTCGGGATGTGGGTCGGGGGGAGGAAGCATCCCAAATCATGAGACATCCAGATTTTTCCCCTATCCTGCCAAATAATGTTTTTTTTTAAAAACTGCCACACGGAATCATTGTCAGGCGTGACATAATGTAAGAGAGCAGAACACGAAAGTCTGCAGACACTGTGATTAAAGTTTAAAAAAATAATGCTGGAGAAATTCAGCAGGTCAGTGTACTTTATAAAGCAAAGAAAAAAAGAGATGTTGTATAACTGCTGAAATTGCAAGGCCCCCAGCGGATATATTCAAAATGCCCCTAGTCACTGGGTGGTGGAAGGTGCGGAGGATTGGGTTTAAGAAGGGCTCCAAAAATAAACCAGTGAGTCTGACTGTAGGATGTAAATTATTTGAATGATTTCTGAGAGATAGATATTTCGACCATCATTAGCTGATTAAGGGGGTCAGTCAGCATGGATTTGTGTGTGGTAGGGCATGTTTAACAAATCTTGTAGCGTTTTTGAGGAAGTTACCAAGAAGGTTGATGAGGGAAAGGCTGTGGATGTTGTTTATATGGACTTTAGTCAGGACTTGGACAAGGTTCCACATGAGAGGTTGGTTCAGAAGGTTAGGACACTTAGAGAGGTAGCAAACTGAATTCAAAAGTAGCTTGGTGGAACAAAACTGTGGTGCTTCTCAGATTGGAGATCAATGCACTGTATGTATCGGGGCTTAACTGGTGAGAAGCCAGTTGAGTCCAACTCTGCAGACTTGTAAATAAAGCTTGTCGTGTCATCAGTTTTAAAGAGACTCATGTGTGAGAAGTTTTATTTCTGACACTCAGAGATCTGTGTTGGGACCATTATTGATTGCTATCTATATAAATGACCTAGATAATAATGTGGTGAATTGGATCAGCGAGTTTGTCGATGACACAAAGATAGGATGTGTAGTGGACTGTGAGGAAGATTTTCAAAGCTTGCAGAGAGATCTGGACCAGCTGGTAAATTGGTCCAGTAAATGGCTGATGGAAATTAATGCAGATAAGTGTGAGATGTAGTATTTTGGAAGTGCGTATCAGGGTAGGACATGCACAGTAAATGGTAAGCATCTCCTGCCTTTGCCACCCACCACCCTACACTCTTTTGTTTGGATATTTTCTGGCAATTTCTCATACTTTGATGGAAGTCTCAAGCCCAAAACATCGGTTCTGTATCTTTACCTTTTGCTACATGTTGGACCTGCTGAGCTTCTCCAGCATTTTATGTTTATTTTACTTCAAACACATTATCTACAGAATTTGGTGATTTAATACCAAATAAGAAGGCTTTACATTTTTTTGTTTTGTTAGGAATATATAGGTTGGCACAAGGGCCTGTGCTGTGCTATTGTGTTCTATATTCTATAGATAACCAACGTTTTGGGCTTGAGCCCTTCATCAAGGTATGAGCAAAACGTAGGCAGGTACCTGGGCTCATCTGATGGGCTCAAGCCAGGGCATCTGCCTACATTTTGCTCATGTTTTGATGAAGGGCTCAAGCCTGAAACACTGGCTTTGTATAATTATCTTTCCTTTATAAAGTCCACAGTTTGACCTGCTGAGTTCCTCCAGCCTTGTGTTTTTACTTGTGACATAACATAAGGCAAGTGGTTTTGTAACTGGCATTTTAGTTCTTTAAAATCTGTATCCTTTGTTCTTCACATTGTGACCAGCAGTTATTAATCATTTGTAATAATACCTCAGTCATAGACACATTCCCCACCCAAGATCGTTGGCGTCTGCTCATCTTGCATGTGCCTGCTATTTTATGGAGCAAACAGTTTGTCAGTGTAGTGGATAATGTTAAAAAAAACAGCCTGTGCAATCAAATACATGTTCTGATATTGCATACTTCCAGAACTTGGACAACATAAAAGTACCTGCTCTAGACTCAAAACCATCAGAGCCAACCTTACTTCTGAATTAGGTTACCTGTTCAAGTGCAACACCAAAGAATCAAAGAATAACCCTCCAGTGCAATAGCTGGGGTCTGCTACACTTTTGGTTATGTTATATTTGCAATGCAGTTGTAAAAACTACTTTTGCTATTGTGGGCCTTTAAAACTTTATATTAAATTTAAACATGTAGCACAGTAACAGGCCATTTTGGCTCACAAGTCCTTGCTCCCTAATTTACATGCAATTAACCGACACCCCCAGCACATTTTGAATGGTGAGAGGAATCCAAAGCTCTTGGGAAAAGCCCATGCAGAAATGGGGAGAGACGTGTGTAGACTTGTTTCTGACAGTGCAGGATTTGAATTCCAGTCCTGATCACTGGCACTGTAAAGGCTGCATCAATTATGCCACTCATATTCTGGAATAAGATTGCTGAAGGCTCATCTTTCTTGAGAAAATGGGATGAGTTACCTTGAATTTATTATTGTCATGTGTACAGTGACAAGCGTCGTGTGTTAACCAAGCAAGTTAACCATTATGTGGCACAGCAGCTAATGCAAAAAATAAAATGATTGTGCTGTAATAAAGCAAAAGTGCAGGCTAGCTTCTGAAACAGTAACAGTCTTTCTCGTGATGGAATACCAGAGCTTAATAGGTCAAGGAGAACCAGAATTTAGACCTAACGATGAAGAAGGAATGGTGATATATTTTCTCAATGCAAGATGTGTGACTTGGAAGGGAACTTGCATGAGAAAATGTTCTCATGCACCTACAGCTCTTATCTGATTTGATGGTAGAGAACTGGGTACTCAACATTACTGTGAATGGGATTATTTGGTCACGGTCTTAGTGCAATTTTGCAGCATGCTATATTTCCTCCAGTTCAAAAATGATTTGGCTTCAAAAGTATTTAATTCATTTCAAGACATTTTGGGATGACAAGATGTAATATAAATAAAGAAAAATCTTTCCTTTAGTCAACTAGCTATAAAAGTAAAATGAAGTCTATATATAGTTTTTTAATTTTAGACATGCAGCACGGTAACAGGCCATTTCAGCCCGTGAGTCTGCGCCACCCAATCAACCAACACCCCCGGTACATTTTGAATGGTGGGAGGAAACCAGAGCCCCTGGAGAAACCCCACACAGACATGGGGAGAATGTACAAACTCCTTATAGACATTGTGGGATTCGAACCTGAGTCCCAATCGCTGATGCTGTAAAGGCGTTGCGTTAACCACTACACCAATCTCTGCCACCAGGTTGATTCATATGACAAAGTTGATCAAGATTATTTCATAATAAGTTTTATTCTGTGAACTATTTACTGTTGTGTCCCATGGTATTAATAAAATTGCACCAATTTTTATTGAGTGGGTAAAAAAGTCAGATAAAAACCATGATGTATGACTGGGGTAAAAGTCAACACAAGATGCAGCGCCTATACTGGGCAATGTACCAAAAAGGGTTAAGAACACTTCCTGTTGAGATGAGAAAGCATACAGACGACCCTATAGGATGATTACCACGGCAGTGGATTAGCGAGGGGCTCAGTGGTCGCTGGACTCACATAGGCTGTGGGGTGCTTGAAACTGACTCATGGAAATCAGACCTTGGGACCAGGATTCAAGAGGGTGCTGAGGGCAAAAAGGGCTCCCACAGGGCCTTGGACGCTGAAGACTTCCTGATCATATCAGAGGTTTGGATCTGCATCTTGGATCACTGATAGTTTGAACCAGACTCTATGAGTCGCAAAGGCTGCGTGAGTGTGGCAAGCAAATCCACGGACACTCAGTGTCTCTCTTCTTTCTCTTTCTCCAATTAATAGGAACACCAGACAATGTTCATGGCAACTCTTTGTCTGGTGTGTTTTGTGTATTACATTTTAATGTATAATTATGTGACAATAAAAGCAACCTTTGAACACTATTGAAAAATGTCACTTTCACAGTACCCTATTCCAAACAAAATGACTGAAAAGTAAAAGGAAACTCAGATGCTGTACAAATGAAATTTGTAATAAAAGCAGCCGAGAAACCCATAGAAGGTCAGAAAATCTGTAAGAAACAAATGGTTCTTGAAGAGAGGAGTAAAACACCAAAGTCCGCAGACACTGTGGTTGAATTAAAAACACAATACTGGAGAAACTCAGCAGGTCAAACAGTGCACTTCGTGTATCAAAGATAAAGATACATAACCAACATTTCAGGCTTGAGCCCTTCATCTAAGTATGAGACTGCTGGAGAAACTCAGCAGGCTGGGCAGCATCCACAGAGGGAAATTAATCAATGATGTTTTAGGGTGAACACATGCTAGGAGCCCTCAAGTTGTTTTGACCCAAGAGATCAAATGTCCAACTCCCTCCATGGATGCTGCCTGATATGCTGAATTCCTCCAGCATCTGCAGTTTCTTACATCTCAGACAGATCTGATCTCACATTCTCTCTGCATAGATGCTTCCTAACCAGTTGAGTATTTCTAGCATTCTATGCTTTAACAAATCATCCCTTTAATGTTAATAGACTAAAAAATGGGGTGCCCCAAGTTTTACTTTTGCACCATTGTTAAATCTGTTTCTCACATATCATCTCACCCTGAAAAGTGTCCAGAATGTTTTCATTCTGAAACTGTAGGGAAACAATGACACTTTCACAAAGGTTCATCTATCTATAAATTAAGCACGCACACCTTTTTTTTCTCCTTCCTTTCTTGAAGGCTAGCCAAGATATTAAGTCCACAGGCAACTACCACTCTCAAGTTGCAATATTGAATGCAATTTGTGTATCAGGCAACTTATGAAGGGCCCAAAAAACATTTTTGTTATGTTAAGGGAATTATTCTTGCTTCTATTGCTTCTGTTTTCATGTTCTATATTCATCTGGTGTAAGCTGTTCCAAAAGGATCACTGAGTTATGATCAGAGGTGGTGACTTCTTGTAGGTCAGCTAACTTAATATACAGTAGTTCAATGTTGAAGTTCAAATTGATATTTTATACACAAGGGAAAACATTAAACATTATCATACTTCAATATAGGAACCACCCTATGTGTAAAGTGTACATAATAACACATTAAGTAAATAGGAATGTAAGAAATAAGAGCAAGGGTTGGCTTTTTCAGCCAATCGGAAGGTTCAGTCACTTGGTATCCAGGTTGAAGTAGTAAATTGGATTTGGCGTTAGCTTTGTGGGAAAAGGCAGAGTGGTAGTGAGTGTCTCTCTCTTTGGAGGTCTGTGACTCGTGGTGTGCCTTAAGGATTAGTGATGAGTCCATTGCTGTTTGACACCTATATCGATGATCTGGATGATAATTCTGTAAAATTGGATCTGATGCCTCCTGTACCCATCAACTTTATGTACTTTGATGCCAACTACCCCAACCACAAATTCACTTGGTTTATTTCTGATGACTTTCTCCTTTCTCTATCTCTCTGTCCCTGGCCTTGTGTACTGCCAAGTTGAGGCAAATTGAAGGAAAGATCCCTTGTATTTCATTTCGGCAGCGTCCAACCAGATGGCATCATATTCATCTAAATTTCCATTAACCCCTCCTCGGAACTCTATCTTTCATCCATTCCCCCAGCTTCCCATCCCCTTCCCCGCCTCCTATCAGAGAGCTATCTTTCTTAGCCCTCTGCCTTCTCCCTTCCACTTCTCTGCTTCCTTCTGTTCTACCTTTTCTCCCTGTATCTCCCTATAATCCAGGCTGGGCCTTAATTTTTTTTACCTCAATAATATTTTCTGCATTTTCCCCTTGTTTCTAATATACATATACTCATATATGCTGTGAAATTGAACATTTTTTTTTAATTTGAAGTTATAGGACTGTTATTCTGGTTAGCAATATTAAATTGCATTCTGGAAAGGGATGGTGCTTGCCATTAAAATTGATTTTTTAATTAATAATTCACAAATTTCAACACAGAAGTTATTCAGTGCACACAATTATTAAGTTAGAGTAAATAAGGTGAAGAAAAAAAGACTTTTGTCGATTTTTTGGTTAGAGAGAAATTATTTATATTTTCAATGTGTAAATACAAGAAGAATTTTCAGAATTTTGTTGTTGCTTTTTACAAGGTAACATCAATTTTGGTTACTTAAAATGATTGTCAAAAGCTAAGGTGGCTTTCATTTATCATCCAATTGTACCAGTATAACCTGAACTATCAGGAATCGCTGCTACCCAGTGCTAGATTAAGGTATTGTGGGGCCTGTAGCATAATTTTTAAAGGGGCCTTAAATGGTGTCAGCTAGTGCATGCGCAGTAAGGGGGGAAGCACTTACACCAGTGGTTCTCAACCTTTTTCTTTCCACTCACATACCACTTTAAGTATTCCCTATGCCATAGGTGCTTTGTGATTAGTAAGGGATTGCTTAAGATGGTATGTGGGTAGAAAGAAAAAGTTTGAAAGCCACTGTTTTAATCATACCTAATTGACTTGTTGTGTGCACGGTTTCATAACTCCAAAGGAAATGGGCCAATGACAATTTTTCCTCAAGCAAAATATTTCAGTAACAATTGGGTCTAGAGCAGTGATTCTCAACTTTCCCTTCCCACTCACATACCCCTTAAGCCACCCCTTACTAATCACAGAGCACCAATGGCATAGGGATTACTTAAAGTGGTATGTGAGGGGAAAGAAAAAGGTTGAGAACCTCTTTCATAGCCACTGCACAAAGATGAAAATATAAATGTTTAAGTTCATAATTCATAGTACTGTCATAAACATGGAGTCCCTTTAAAATGCAGGGCCTATAGTGTATGCTACTTTTGCTTCAAGATTAATCTGGCCCTGTTGCTACCCATCCACTATCAGACTCAACAACAAACTTAATCAGGGACTCGTTTAGGGACTCTTACTTTTTCACCTTATTTTTTTTTTAAATTGCACAATCAATTTGTTTACATTTCTTTACATGTGTACATTGAGTACAGCTTTTTTTGTACTACCAATGAGTGGTAATTCTGCCTCGCTCCCAAGAAAAGAATCTCAGGGTTGTATGTGATGTACTCTGATAATAAATCTGAAACCACATTCTCTGGTCTGCAGAACAGTGCAAAACATGCATACAGGCATAACACATATACTAATGAATCATATACACAGAACATATGTACATATACAATTATAAGTGGTCTGTATTCCCTCCTTGTTCATGAGTCTGTCTAAATGTCTCTATTTTTAATTGTAAATCTGTGTAATTCTCTACAACAGAAAGATATTGAATTCTTACCCCTTGATGACACATAGGACTGGGTTGATGAGTTTTAGAATATGGTGATTTAGAAGAAAAACTGAAAAAAATCTTATTAAATGGTGGAATGGCTTCTCCTGCTGTCTGTTTCTCAAGTGTGAAATCAGCAGTTTGTTCAATCACGCTCTTTAATATGTAACTTGCAATATAGCTTTGACAAAATATATATTGGTCTTGTGATTGATTATTGTGGTTTGTTGTACTCTTTAAAATCTTGTCTAAAAGTTTTAAAGTTTGAGTTCTTTGTTTCATGATCAAAGTGCAATAAAATAGCAGACATGAAATACATATTTTAAACTTTATGATGGTTAATTTTATAAAAGATCAGAGGATTACAATGTCTTAAATATTCTTCAAAGTCATGATTTTTACCTTAATACTATTGTAGCCTTCAGTTATCTAAAACACCACTGCCCTAGATTAGAGGTGTCAATGAAACCATTTCATTCATTAAGAGATGAAAGGATTTGATTGAGTAGATGTTATTCAGACCACAACTCACTTCATTCTGCAGTTTCTTTGATATAACCTAATCTAATCCATGATATCCATGAGAACAACAATGTACTTCTATACAATAGCCAAGAGGTTATGGCAAAATATTAATAAATCCTACCATGGAAAGTTATGAAATTCACATTAATGTTAGTGCATAAAAACAAATTATTCAGGCCATGAATTAATGTACATTGGTTTACAAACCAATCCCACGTCTTCCCTTCTAAACGCATTAGCGTTGCCTTATGGTTCTTCCATTGACAGCTTTTGTAGCTTTCTCTTCCATCTTCAATACTATTTCCTTCAACCTGTCATTGCAGCAGGAAGTCTCACATTCTAATCACTATTTAGGTAAAGAAGGTAATTCAGTAAATCTGCTAAATCATGAATGACTAATGATGCCAGAAAATTGACAGTAAGTTTCTATTGAAACAGGTTCAAGAGAAACAGGATCTGATATCCTTATTTAGTCCATCCTGCCTATGATTCTGTCCCACACTGAGCCATTGAGTCCTTATTGCCCTCCAATCAATCAGATGATGGGTGGTTTAAAAGCAGGCTCATCAATGTTGTCCAAAAGCAAAGAAAAATCCCAAATAAATCAGTGTCTTTGTCATAATCCAGCCCTGTAATTGAAGTGTTGTGATGCCAAGAAGAGAATGCTTTGTAATTGACTTTTAACTCTGGGAACATTTCAATATTCATGTTCACAAACTTTCATTCCATTAATTTCCAAACATTGGAAGCCTGGCATGAAGGAATAAAAGTAGCCTCTGCCAGTGGTCAGAGGTAGACTCTACCCCGAACCCCATTACTCTTCAACTGCATCTCTCCCACCTTCCCCAAACTGACTTGAAGAAAACTAGCAATGAAAATGGACAGAATTTGGAGCCGAGATCAAGTGGCAAGGAAACAGAACAGACTGCATAAGATATTTAATTGGTGGAATGAATAGAGGGGATTGAATAAATGCTTTGACATTTAGGTTGGTGGTGGTTTGAAAGTCACAGCCAGAAAGGGCAGTAGAGTCAATAATTCTCATCACATTTAAAATCTTATTTTCTCTGCCATAACTATAATCTTACTGACCAAGAGGAATGAAATGGGATCAAGCAACGAGTTCTATTTCAAGTAAAGCATGAAAGTCTGCAGACACCATGATTGAAGTAAAAACACAATGCTGGAGAAATTCAGCTGGTCAAACAGTTTACCCGCCTCAAGCCCATAATGTTGGTTATGCATCTTTATCTTTGATATATAAAGTATACTGTTTGACCAGCTGAGTTTCTCCAGCATCGTGTTTTTAGTTCTATTTCTTTTTAAAATATTTTTATTAATTTTATTAAAGAACATGAACACAAAATAAAATTCAATAAAATGATATGGATAGTTACACAAACTTAATAAAATATTAAGTATATCAAAAACATACATAAGTTATAAATCATATCCATAATTCATATTCCAAATATTTTTTAAAAAATATTTCTATTTCAACCAGTATGGACAGAGTAGATTGAATAAATTCTCCTGCATTGTGAATTTCATAATTCGCATTCTTGCTGGAAAATCTAATGATATTTGTTGCATGGATTTACCTGTTCCCAATGTCAGCTGCTGTTAATCTTTGATTCAATGGGGTTCACCAACAGCTGGCTGGTGTTTACATATCATGCCCATGTCCACATGTATTTCCCTTGGATGACGTAGTTTCTGCCTCTATCCTAAAGATATGCCAGAAGGTTAGTTAGCTACTGTAAATTACCCCTTTGGGTTGACAAGTTATAAAAAGAATTAAAGGCAGGCAGGTGAGTGAGAATACATCAGAAAACACAAGAAAAATAAGGAGGAGACATCGGGCTGATAGGATTGCTCTACTGGGAGCAGGCACAGACCTGATGAACTGAATGTCCTCTTGTGCTCTTGTAAAGGAAGGTATGAATAAGATTAAACATCATGCCTTCCAGGGGCTTGCATATTATGGTCCTTAATATCACTGACTAACAAATGCCTGTGTTAAAGGTTTCTCACAGACAGGAAGAAAAACACATTTTACATTTTGTAAACAATGTGCCATAACAATAGAGAAGTGCACCAGAAATTAAGTTAGAAGCCAAAGTATCACAAACAAGTTATTAATAAAAATGGTAAAGTTTATCATTCATATTCCTTTATATTTTGATACATTTCAAAGGAAATTACAAACCACTCTTTAAAAATCCCCCTTTTACATGCAATTGAGCAGAATTTGTGAAGTTTCAGCAGGTTCTCCTCCAGTCTCTCATTGTCTCTAAATCTAATTCTTGAGATCCCCATGAGATGATTGTGCCTCATAGCTCCTTCAAAATCAGGGAGTGAAAAGCTCTCTAATTGCCTGGATGACTACAACATTCATACAATTTGACAACATCCAAATAAAAGCAAATAGCTTCAAAGGCACCCTATCCTACTTTAAACATTGACTCCATCCATCACTGCCACACAGTGGCTGCATAAAATGCTTTTGAGTTGCTACTTTGGCTACTCTGACTGCATCAACCAAGACCGCCAAACAAGAAAAAGGGCAGCAGGCAGATGGGAACACCACCACCTGCAGGTTCCCTCCAAGTCACAACCTGACTTGGAAAAGCAGTCTTTCATTGTCTCTGAGCCTAGTTAGAGTTTCCCATCAGGCAATGCTCAGTTCAAGAAGATAGTTTACCACCACCTGTCCAAAGGCACAAGATGGGCAATAAATGCCAGGAATATCCTAGTCTAGACCTCTAGATACTAGCACTAAGTTACATAAGATATTACCAGACATGGATGAAATAATATTAATTATTCTCCCCCACCACCCTAACCTTCCTTATTTCCCACTGTTTAGCTTGCTTCTCAGTAAAAGAGGAAGATAGTCACAAAATGTTTGTTTAACATCTCTGACATTCCCTGCTATTCATTGCCTGGTCTCAACTTTGAAGGGAACAACATTTTGGTTACTTTTTTTATTTATTCACCTAACCCTCAATCTGTTTATATATTTCTCACTAGTTTAGTTTAATCTTCCGTTGTTTCCTTTTAATTTTTTAGTCACTCTTTGGTGGATTCAAAAATTTGCCCAGTCCTCAGGCCAATTATTATTTTTGTAACTTTATAAGGCTTTAAATTTAATACCATTGCAAATATCTGAGGCTATCCCCCAGCAGATCACTTTTCTCATGATATGTTCATTTCTCAATGGAATGTATACATTAATTAGAATTATAAAGAAAAATCCTTTTGACTGGCACAGTAATGTACCATCATAACTTTTAATCTAAGTTCCCAAACTACTTTACCAACTTGCCCATTTTGCTGATGTTATTGCCTGATTCAAGTTTAAAATTCTTGCTTTTGACTTGTCATTCTCAAACTGAATGTGAAATTCTATAATGTTATGATCAGTCTTCCTGAGGGTATCCTTTACTATGAAATAGTTATTTAATCCTATTTAATTACAGATGGATATGGACACCATAGAGAAACAGACCCTTTGGCCTCTTGCATCCTTGATAACAATCGAGCACCCATTCTCTTCTCTCCATATTCCTATCAACTTTCCCCGACACACAATTTACAGTCATTAATGCACTTACTAATCTGCATTTTTGGAATGTGGAAGGAAACAGAGCACAAACTTCACAAACTGACCCTAAATATTTATTTTAGGAACTTGATTGCCTAGTCTATATGAAAAATAAAATTATTTATGATTATTGGATTATCTTCCTTTCAAGACCCCATTATTTTTTCATTGATCCCTTCCCAATGTTATGGTTACTAAGAGGAGATCAATAAACAACTTCTAGATTTAGATTCCAGATTTATTGTCAGAGTACATACAACCCTGAGATTCTTTCACCTGCAGGTGAGGCAGAATTACCACTTATTGGTAATGAAAAAAAAATTATACTAATGTACTTATACTTATAAACAAATAAACAGATAACAAATGTAAACGAATGGATATGCAATACAGAGAGATTTTTAAAAAAATCAATAAAGTGCACAAGTAAGAGTCCTCTGATGGTGGAGAGGTAGCAGCTGTTCCTGAACCTGGTGGTGTGAGTCGTGTGGTGTCTATTCCTCTTATGCCAGCAGCAAAAAACAGAGCATATGCTGGGTGGTGTGGACGATTCCTGTTGCTCTCCTACAGCAGCGTTCCCTGTATATGTATGTTCTTGATAGTGGGGAGGGTTTGCCTGTGTGTCCATTGCCTTTTGGAAGGCTTTACACTCAGGGGTATTGTATCCCCATACCAGACTATGATGCAACCAGTCACAGTCACAATGCCATTGATCATGTCCTTTTTAAATTTTTATCTTCACCTAATTCTTCTTTAGAGCTAAATGTTCTCACCACTAAAGTCACCTTTATTGTCAGAGCCACACTCCACCATTGTATTCCCCCTCCATTTAACTTATCTTTCCAAAATATTAGACTGTGATTTATTAAGCCTTCAGTTTTGGTTCTTGTTCAGTTACCTCCCTGAATTTTCATTTTTCTCTCTTTGCACCTTTAATTCAACTAACTTGTTTAGACATCTCCATGCATTCATGTAATTCCAACTTTAATATTCTTTCCCTCATTTGGCCTTCTCTGTGGCGCTATTATAGTTGTGCATTCTACCTCTGTCACAATCTGCTTGTCATTTCCATGCTCCTACATCATTTCCCTATAACTTTTGTGATGTCTTCTCACCTGAACACACCTGCTACAACTGGTGTATGATGACACCGCACCTCTCTTCCCCCACCTTCCTCAATTCCCCCCCCCCCCCCCATCCCTGCCAACTTCTTTGCGTACAGTCTGAGAAACTCAGGATACCAGAAGTGTAGAAATATTGACTGATGAAACAGAACTTTCCATGCTAATGCATAAGCGGGAAATAGGTGAAATATGAGGGGGAATCCCTGTTTCTTGATAAACAACAGCTAGTTTGTTCCTACAACTCAGCTTGTAGAGCAGGAGCATAAACACACTGCTGGGGAAAGCTGGCATGCCAACTAGCCAAAGGTCACAGTGGAGGAAAAAAAAGTGAAAGAAGTTAAAAATTATGAAAGCTCTCTTAAAAATTATGAAATCATCTTTTCCGAAAAGAGAGGGTCATAAGAGAAGAGGATAAAGTAAAAATCAATTTGAATTTAGGATTGATTATCCTTCTTTGACTTGATATGAGACACTATGCACACAATGAGATTCCACAGATAGCAATAAATTTAATCATGGTGATGGTGGAGACCCAGCAATCCAGGGTTCAATCCTGACATCCTGTCTCACAGGCCCAGCAACCCAGGGTTTGATCCTGGCTCACAGAACCAGTAACCTAGGGTTCGATCCTGACATCCTGTCTCACAGGCCCAGCAACGCAGGGTTTGATCCTGGCTCACAGACCCAGTAACCCAGGGTTTGATCCTGACATCCCATCTCACAGACCCAGTAACCCAGGGTTTGATCCTGACATCCTGTCTCATAGGCCCAGCAACGCAGGGTTTGATCCTGGCTCACAGACCCAGTAACCCAGGGTTTGATCCAGACATCCCGTCTCACAGGCCCAGCAACCCCAGGGTTCGATCCTGACATTCTGTCTCACAGGCCCAGCAACGCAGGGTTTGATCCTGGCTCACAGACCCAGTAACCCAGGGATTGATCTTGACATCCCATCTCACAGGCCTAGCAACCCAAGGTTTGATCCTGACATTTGGTGCTGACTATGTGGAGATGGTTGCAATTACATCATCTCAAAGGTCCGAGGTACATCTTCCCCTTGCTAAATATGAAAGCTCAGATTTGTGTTTGAAGTTCCTGTTGCTCACTTGGGGAATAATAGTCTTTAGATGCCTCATTGTTTTCTGTAGTTGCACTTTCAATTTCTGGGCAGATGAGATACTGGTAAGATAAGAATGCTGTAGATCGAAGCAAGGTCATTCCAACTTTTGCAGTTCAGCAGCTGAATGCAGAAGGCACTTGCATATTGGGAAACTGAGCTCCACTACTTATTCACTGAAGAGTAAGATATAAGGAAATCTACACTAAACAACCACAATAGAACCACCCCATGGTATGCAACTTTTCTATGTTGAGACCCTAACTGCAGTCTGGTGAGCTCAGCATTACTCACGGGTAAGTTGTTGGAGGGGAATCCAAGAGATAAGAGCTACACATTCATGCTACTGATCCATGACTGCATTGCCAGATCCAGCTCCAACAGTGTCATCAAGTTTGCAGATGACACAACAGTAATTGGACTCATCAGCAACAATGATGAGTCGCCCTACAGAGAAGTGGAAATTTTGTGATATGGTGCAAGTCTCAATGTGGTCAAGACAAAGTAGATGATCGTGGACTTTAGGAGGGTCATCAATAACATGTAGTGGAGAGAGTGAAGAGCACCAAGTTCCTTGGAGCCCTATTATGGACACACAACATCTCCTCAACAGTGACTGCACTTCCTAAGAAGAATGAAATGAGCAAGGCTACTGTCAACCTTCTACAGGAGTTCTGTCGAGAGTGTTCTGGCTGGCTGCATCACAGTGTGGTAGGTACAATTGCTGCAGAGAAATGGCTCAGAGGTCAATACACAGGACCATAAAGATGACAGAGAGGATCACTGGAATCTCCCTCCTGTCCATCGACATGATCTACCAGGATCATTGTCTGAAGAGGTCATGCAAAATCATTGAGGACCCTTTCCACCTGCACTTAGCAACTTTCAGCTGCTCCCATCAGGAAAGAGATACAGGGGTATTAGAGCCAGCATCAACAGGCTGAGGAACAGCTTCTTCCCACTGCAATGAGAATGCTGAACAACCAAAGGAACTCCTCACACTAACCATCCGAGACTTTCATATTCATGAAAAAAATATATTTATTTTTTTATTTTTTTATTTATATATGAATACTTGTCCTACATATGTATTGTTTGTCTGTATGTATGCTATGTCTTCTTTTGTGCATGTATGTTCCGCACTGAGGACCAGAGAATGCTGTTTCATCAGGTTGTACTTGTGCAATCAGATAGCGATAAACTTGACTTGACTTGGCTACATGAATCTGGAAAAGCAAAGACTGATGAGGGATACTCCACATGGCTTTGTGCATTGGAAATTAGTGCCTCACAGAAGATTGACGAGGGTAGGGCAGCAGCCATTTTCTACCTGGATTTAACAAAGGGCTCTGACAAAGTACCTATCACATGGTAGACTATGTCACGTGGGATCCAGGGGGAGCTAGCCAAATGGTTTGGTGGTAGGACATAGTACTGGAGGATTGTTTTTCAAACTAAGGACCTGTGACGAGTGATATGTCACAGAGACAGGTGCTGCATTCATTGTTGTTTGTCATTTCTATTAAGAATGCAGGTGGCATGGTAGCAAGTTTGTAAATGAAAGTAAAATTTGTGGTATAGAGGACAGTGAAGAAGGTTATCCATGACTACACAGGATTTTGATCAAATCAGTAAGTGAGCGGAGGAATAAGAAATGTTATTTAATTCAGATAATTATGAAATGTTGCATTTTTATAAGTCAAAACAAGGCAGGACATACGTGTAAATATTGGGGTCCTGGTTGTAAAGCAGAGAGTCCTAAGGGAAAGTAGTGGTAGGGGTTGTCAGGGTAATGAAGAAGAAATATGGCAACTTGACTTCATCATTGAGTTATCAGAGTGACATCATGTTACAAATTTACAAGACATTCATAAGGCCACATTTGGAGTATGATGTGCAGTTCTGGTTGCCCAGCTTTCAGAAGAATATCATTAAGCTAGAAAGGATGCAAAAATGATTCATGAGAATGGTCCCAGGAGCAGAGAACTTGTAGATGCTAGATAGGCAAAGACTTTTACCTTGGAGTACAGGAGGTTGAGATGTAATCTATTGAAGATATACAAAACCATGAGAGATATAGTTAAGTGAATAGTCATAGCCTTTTTCCCAGATAGAGTCCAAAACTAGAGAGCATAGGCTTAAGAGAAATAAAGAAAGATTTAAAAGAGTGTAACAATATTAATATTTGGGGACAATTTATAAGATTTAGAGTAGGTCACATACATACACACATTTTAAAACAGATCTTATTTGAAAGTCTGAAGAATTCACATTGCAGGATCTCTGGAAAATGTAAGCACCTTTCATGAGTAGGTGTTAATTGAACTGACTAAAAGTCATAAAATGCTTGACCAATGTCTTGTTGGAGTCAGGCTGTCTATCAGTACTCTTTCTGCAAAGTGTTCACAGAAAGGTCACTCCTGGATTTTGTTTATCTAACAGATGGGAGCAGAAGAAAGAACTCCTGCTGTTTTGCTCAGGAAGGTGGGGGATTTGCAAGACGTGAGTCACATCTAAGAGAGAAAGAGAGTTGAGTTAACAGCTCAGTCAGTCAGTGTGTGGGACACCAACAAATAACTGAAAAGTGCAATCCAGGGAAAACTGTTTGAAACTGATGAAAGCAAGTTCCAGAGCAGTAGATGGCTGGAAGTGCTATCTGTCTGATGTTTCTCTTGAAATAGAGGAAGGAATGGAACTCAGTGGCAGCTTGAAGAAAGAGGTTACCATCTAGAAGACCCTGATGGGGCAAGTTTCATCAGCAAGACCCTGAGGTGACCAGTTGTGGAAATCCTGGAGCAACAAATATCTCTCTCTGCAAACCCTACAAGAACCTTCCTGAGCGGTAAACATTTACCTTTCAAGCACCAAACCTGGTGAACTTTATACATGTTAAATTCTGTGGACAGTATGGTGATTGCCTGCAACCAGAGAACTTGGAAGAAGGTGAAGTGACATTGAACTGTGAACCAAAGAACTTTTCTTGAATCCACACCCATACATTACATAAACGTGCACTTAGAATTAGAAGGGGGTTAATTTGGGTTAGTTAAGTATCGAGTTAAGTTAATGTTTGATTCTATTTTCATGTTTAAAGTTGATTAAAAATAACTTTTGTTTTAAAAACCACTTGTCTTGGTGAATGTTTGAGGCTGCTGGGTTTTGGGGTCCTTTGGGCTTGTAACAAGAGACCAAAGGAGCAATTGTCTCACATAGAGGGTGACGGGTATATGGAATGAGCTGCTAGAGGAAGCTATAGAGGCATTTAAAAGACATTGGGACAGATACAGTAAACCCCCTGTTATCCAGAATTCAAGCAACCAGCAAAAAGGAATCACCTGAAATAGGTTAAAAAGACAGAAGTTTAAAATTGGCATGCCTCACCATTAGTTCACCAATCCACATACAGTACACACCTCAAGCAACTGGAAAATTCACTTATCTGGCCTCTATCAATTCCCATTATTCTGGATATCAGGGGTTTTACTGTATATAGATAGGGAAAGGGGAATACTATCACAATGCAAGCAACTGGGATTAGCTCAGGCAACTTGGTTGGCTTGGACAAGTTAGTTCAAAGAGCCTGTTTCCATGCTCTAAAGCTCGATGACTCCCTAATTCATGAGAATCTTCGGCTCATGACCAGTTTCCATGACCTCTCCCCACACCAAGCATCTCCTCCTATCTTGTGGCAGAGTCTGCAGATGCATTGGACTCACCATCCACCAAACTTGTGTGGATCTGCAAGACATCCTATTTCCCGCCCCCCCCCCCCCCCCCGCCTCCCTGAGGATCTGTCTAAAAGAGAATTCTTGGTTTGTTAGATTTGCCTCAGTTCGCAAAGAACATGATGAATAAGTTCTTTGGTCCAAGTACCTGGATAGGGTATGGTGCCTGTCACTAAATATCAGTAATGCTCTGGTTTCAATTATCACGCCCAAGGCTTGAGTAAAATCTCTAGTGTTGTGCTACATATCAGGAGGGCTGCCTTCTGGGTAAGACATTAAATCAAAACCTGATCTGTTCACTCATGTGGGCATAAAATAATTCCATGGCACTATTTCAAAGAAGAGCAAGAGAGTTATCGCCCATGTCCTGGATAATATTTATCTTCAGTTTTTATTTCCAAGGTCATTATCTAAATAGTACGAGGAATCTTACTGTGCCTGCTGCATTTCAAAAAGACTTGATTGAAATAAAAAGTGCTTTGAGAGAGCCTGGTAGGGCAATAAAAGATGACTGTAAAAGTAAAATTTCCTTCCCTTATTATATTCAGTGAATATTAAAAACTCCCCCTGGATATTCAGAATTATTGCCTCTTGGTTAATCCTTATTTCTCATGCTTTAGACAGATTGCAAGGAATTAAAATGTTGCCTATCGGTCACTGTATATCTGTGGACTCCAATTTTAAGAATGATCATTAAATTAAAAAGGATGACCCCTGTAAATTATTGTATTCTTAGCCTTGGCTAAAATGAATGAGCCATATAGATTTGAAGTGCCTGTTGAGAAAGATTCTGTTACTGGCCACTTAGATAACCATGGACAACAATTTTTTTCCCCCAAAAGGTCTGCTTCCTGAAAAACAAATTGGGATTATGATAGACAACTTCAAGGTGAACACAAATAGTAGGAATTTGGAGAAACACTATATTCACTTTTATTGAATTTAGCATGTTTAATTGCATAATGATGCTGACACATTGCATTAGTCGAAATGACCTAAAAATGTTTTGCCACTGATTTTCATTTGTACTCAGTATCTGATGCCTCTTGTGTCTCTCTCCAACAATAGTCGGCCCGTATTGATGGATTCCAGTTGCCCTGATACCACTTTTCTTTCTTTTTTAAATTTTTTTTTCACACTGTGAACCATATCAATCAGAATACATACACACATTTCCCTCTTAAATATACACAGTGGCATTTTCTCCCCTTTTCCATGGTGCAGTGTTCTGGTGAAACCTTTCACTGTGTTTATCATTGACTGCCCAAGATTCACAGGGATGAAAAGTCCAAGGGCTAATGCATAAAAATGTATTTTCAATTATATTTTGCACTTCATGGTTTTGTATACTTTAAGTAGACTTAAAAATGACAGGAAATCACACAAAATAGGTTATGTCTGAAAAAACAGTACTCAATAGGAACATTTTTTTTGGCAGGTTAAAAATTTATTTAATTGCACAGATGTATTAACAGGAGATTGTTACAACCCTTTATGCAATGCTCCCAGCATTGGAAGCAATCCTAGGCCAAAGGTCTCCACATTCCTTTGTAACTGGGCCTGTGATCGCAGAGCCTTTCATTTCTCCTTTGTTATTTACTATCACTCCTGCGTTGTCTTCGAAGTAAAGGAAGACGCCGTCTTTTCTCCGATATGCTTTCCGTTGCCGTATCACTACTGCTGGATGCACCTTTTTCCTGAGCACTGTTGCCATAACCAGCAGCTGGCAGCCTGTTCAACCGCCCTTTGATCCCTTTGACGGAGATGATGTACAAGTTCTTAGCCCCCGTGTTATCAGCGCAGTTGACTACAGCCCCCACAGGGAGGCCGAGGGAACATTTTAAGGTGATTTTCATCATCATCAACCCAAAATCCATAAAATGCATCCAAAAGTGTTCAGGAAGCAAAATTTTTGTTATCCAAGGTAATCCAGTCAAGCCTATTGTCAAAAGTAATTCTGCCATACTAAGGTGCAAATGAGATTGTGAAAGCAGGAGTCGAAGATCAGTACTTTATATGACAGAATACAACTTTCACATTGGGTGAGATGTAAAAATTTTAAGTTCCTTACAATTTATGCAGGTAAATTTTCTCTGAAACAATTCAGAATAAATTTCTTAGCATGCTACCCATTTGCTCAAGAAATATTTGATGAAATGTTTTCCTTCAATTTGGAATTAAATTAGAAGGAACGATCTACAGATTTAAGAAATAGTAAAAACATATTCTTGAATCTGGCTCGCTTTATGTTAGCCTGCCACAGGCCTGGACTCATTCTGTGCAATAATGATTCTTCAGGAAAAAAAATGGAATTTCAGTGAGTCGTTATTTAAGAGACTTTGGTTTACATAAATGTTCAAAAACAAAATAAAGCTTATTTCTTTTTATTACAAGAATCCAATTTTCAGGATGACAGCCTTATATCAGATTCAGTTTGGCAAATGTACAGACAAAGGTTGATCTGCAAGGAAGTGTACACTTCAAAGTGTCACTCACACCTTGTGCAGAAATATCCTTTTAGCTATCTGGTACTCGGAAGTCATAAAGCTGGGCTGGACGGTTGTATTAATAGAGTTTAAATTAGAAAAGAGCTCCGCAGAAACTCTCTAGTCTGAAGTAAACGTCTGGACCCACTGCAATTCAACTACTATCAGAATTACTCTACAGGAGATGCAATATCACTGGCTCTCCACTTAGCTCTGTATCACCTAGACAACAGCAACTCATACATACAGCTTCTCTTCATTGACTACAGTTCAGCCTTCAACACCATTATTCCCTTAGTGCTGGTCAACTAGCTCCAAACCCTGGGCCTCTGCATCCCGCTATGCAACTGGATCCTGGACTTCCTCATTGCAAGACCACAGTCAGTATACATTGGAAACAATGTCTCCTCCTCACTGGTGATCAAAACAGGTGCACCTCAAGGTGTCCTTAGCCCACTGTTCTTCTCACCCTATATCTTTGACTGTGTGGCCAGGCACAATTCCACTGCTATCTACAAATTTGCCAATGACACCATGGTTGTTGGAAGATGGCAATGAGGAAGCATACACAGGGGAGATAGATCAGCTCGTTGAGTGGTGTCACAACAACAACCTTGCAGTCAACATTAGCAAAATCAAGGGTATGATTGTGGGCTTCAGGAGGAAATCAGGAGAACATGAAACAGTCCTCATTGAGAGGTAAGGAGTGGAAAGGGTCAAGATGTTTGTCAACATCTCGAGGATCTATCCTGGAGCCTCCATGTCAATGTAATCATCCAGCAGCTATACTTTGTGAGGAGTTTGAAATTTATTATGTCATCAAAGATTTTCAAAAACTTCTGCAGGTGTGCCGGGGAGAGGATTCTGTCTGGCTGCATCACAGTCTTATATGGACAGGACAGGAAAAACTCCAGAGGGTTGTTAACTCAGCTTGTAACACCATGGACACCAGTTTTCACTCTCTCTCTCTCTCGAGGACATCGACAAGAGGCGGTGTCTTAAGAAAGCAGCATCTCTCCTTAAGGACCCTCAACATACCCACTTCACTCTGCTACCATCGGGGAAAAGGAACAGGATCCTGAAGATGAGCACTCAGTTGCACAGGAACAGCTTCTTCCACTCTGCCTTCAGATTTCTGAGTGAACAATTGAATCACAGACATTACCTCACTTTGTCTTTTTATTTTTCTTGCATAATTTTTATTTATTTTGAAATTTGGTTTACATAAATGTTTGCACTGTGATACTGCCACAAAACAACAAATTTCATGGTATGTTTAGGACAATAAAATTCTGATTCTGCAGAAACCCTGTACCTACAAATTTTCACTGATTGTCATATGCTTAAGTGACATTGGCTCAACTCTTTTGATTGTCAAGCTGAGAAAAAAAAGTTTTTGTACTAAGTTGAATTTAGCTTGAGATTGTAAAAATTGAATGGACTCAAGTTTCCACATTTCTTTGTAAGCAAGTTCACTTTGATTCCATTGTATAATTTAAATAAATTAAATACTCTGAGCCCTAAGGTTCTAACCCTTCAAAATTGTTCAACTGATCATAAATACTCGTTTGCATTATAACCCAGGAACATGGAAAAGATACTCATCTTGTCATGTAGACTAACACATATATTCAATCTTGAGGGAGAGGCCAGCGCTAGAATTAACTGAGTTTGTTTAGTATTAATGAAACACATTCCAAGGTATAGTATAACTGCATCATTTGAGATTGGAACAGATAGTGATCCTATGCGTGTCAGAGATCACAAAACTGCTGCAAGGTTATTATAGCCTATCAAGTAAAGAAGACAGCTTCTGTAATTAAAACATTCTGTGTGGCTTTTTTTGTACACCTTTTAAATTATTTTGATTCGTTTTAATTAAAGGGTAGCTGAGAGTGATTCTGCTAGTTTCTGATCCTGTCCTGCACTGTCAGCTTTAATAATCTCTTACTATTTCAATATAGTGAAAAGATGCATCCACCAAATAACATTGTTATCCATCCAAACATATGGATGATAGTAACTTCAGCCAGGGAGTCTCATGGGTCATATGTTTTTAACTTGGTGCTATTTTTTTCCCCCCTCTGTCAAGTGGAAACTCTGCCCTCTGCAATTTCCCACAATTTACTTTCAAACTTTGCTCCTGACCTTGAGAAGTCTTGCCATACTCTGTCCCTTTTCACTCCTGCAAACTCTTTTTTCTTTCTTCACATCCATCTTTTCAGCTTCGTTTTCTTTGCTGTAATGACATTTAATGGGATAGATCATCCCTTGCCTCCAAGGTCACTGATTGCATCCTGATTAATGCTGGTTCTTCCAGTGTGGTCCCAAGCACAGTGTTCTCATTCCCATCACTTTGGTCGGGCTTTCCTGGCACCTAGCCCACTGGCCTGACAAAAAGGAGTCTCACAGACAATGAGTTCCTGGTCCCAGACTCAGGACCCTTAAAACCTGTAACTTACAAATACTTTTTTAAAAAAACTAAAATGTTTACAATTTACAATTAAAATCATTCATTCCTTAATTTTTAAAAAAATCAGATAATCACATATACACAGAAAATACATTTAAATCAATTTAATCACATCATAACTATTGTGAGCTTCCCTCCACTTTTCACTGCAGTCAATGTTTCCCAATCATTTCAATGGGGTTATGGCTAAATGATCTTGTGATATATTTAGCATGTGGATTTTTCAGCTTCAGATCTGGAATCTTGTTGGAATGAGAGTTGTGGAGGGTCATGTGACCTCTCTGGATGAACCCAGTTGGAAGTCACCTCACCTACCAATCAAGGGTTAGATCTGCCCACTTGTGAGGCTGATGCATTAAAGGCCATTGCAGCTGATGTGTAATTGGTCCTCCAGCTGCCAGTCAATGGTTAGATCTTCCCATAGGTGAGGCTGATGTGTGATTGGTCATCACAGGTCACATGGACCTGCATTTAATAAAAAGCATGTGGCACTTCCTCCTCCTATCTCTTTCTCTCTGTTTTTGCTGCTGAATGGAGACCATTACTGAACCCAAGGCTACAGGCCACAGGCAGCTCCAGAGGGCCAGCTGCGATGAGCCCATCCTGGATCCTGAGCCATAGGCAATGTTAGTTGTACTTAATTTACTGTTTCTTAATGTGCTGTGATTGCTGGAGATAGAGAGGGGTGGTGGTGTATTGTATGTTTAACCCTTGCATTTTTAATCTGGAGTTGAGAATGTTTAGCAGTGATTTATTTACACCTGATATGTAGTTATTTGTGTATTATTCCCATTTAGTCTATGTGAGTGTGGACTCTTTTGTGAATTCCCCTGTGGATTTTAAAAAAAAAAGTCTGTTAATAACACATGTCCAGTTTTGATTCTCTTTGAACCTGTTGAACCTATTGAACCTATTCTGATCACAACAAATGGCATCAGTCTCAAATGGAGACTTACCACCACCTTATTGTCCTGCCCTCATCAGGAATTAATCATTTTCTTTTCTTGTACTTTCCTCAGACACTTCAGGTGGTGGGCTGGTTATTGTGGGGTGGAATGGAAGGTTGATTTAAATACCCTTTCCTATTGTCAGTTGAAAATTGTAAGTAATTATTTCTTTTATCTTTACATTTTAATAAATCTTTGCTATGATTTTCCTTTTAATTAAAGTTCATAATCTTTCCTCTTATTCTTCCTTGTCACTTCTGTTTCTTGTTGGCCCTTTCTAGAAACAAAATCTTTAATTTGGTTGAGAAAATAAATGATGTGCTATCATCAGAATGCAAAATTATTTCATGAAGATTTAAGGAATAAGTCTAACAAAATGGCCTGCCCATTCTGCATTTTCATATCTTTCCTTCATTTCTTGCATTACCATATCAGAGCAGTACTGTGATCATTTTTAAATTATTCCCTTATTTACATATCAATCCCAAATCTCTTTCCTCAATCACTTTCTAGAATTGTTATTGTGCAAATCCATTAAATTAAATTGATCAAGTCCATTTGTTTGTGTAAATCTTTGTTAATGTTACCAAACATTCCAAAGAATAATGGTTCCTGGTAAACAATATCCATATTTGTGTACTCAGAACAAAATGCCTGAGAATTTTATGAAATGTTGCCTTAAGTCTGAATCCAATGTGTTCTTACCTTGTTTGGGTACCATGATGTGTTAATCAGACCATTTTTCCATTACTTTTGTCATTGTGGAGCTAAGAAAATACTGCTTTTTGGTTTGTGAATTATGCTAAGACATTTCCTGATTAGAACATAGAACACTGCAGCACAGTACAGGCCCTTCAGCCCTAGATGTTGTGCTGACCCATATGTTCCTTAAAAGAAGTATAGAACCCATTCTACTCCATAACCCTCTATTTTTCTTTTATCCATGTGCCTAAGAGTCTCTTAAATGCCCCTAATGTTTCTGACTCCACCACCATATCTGGCAAGGCATTCCAGGCTCCCAAAACACTCTGCATTAAAAAAAAGTACCCTTGATATCTCCCCTAAACTTCCCTCTCTTCACTTTGTGCATAAGTCCTTTGGTGTTTGCTATTCCTGCCCTGGGAAACAGTTGCTGGCTGTCCACCCTATCTATACATCTCATAATTTTGTAGATCTCTATCAAGTCTCCTTTCATCCTTCTAGACTCCAAAGAGAAAAATTCCATTTCTACTAATCTTGCCTCTAAGACTTGTTTTCCAGTCCAGGCATCATCAGGGTAAATCTCCTCTGCATCTTTTCCATAGCTTCCACATCCTTCCTATAATGAGGTGATCAGAACTGAACACAATACTCTGAGTAAGATCCTACCTGAGATTTGAAGAATTGTAACATGGCCTCTCTACCCCATTTAATGAAGCCCAAGATCTCATAGGGCTTCTTAAATATCCTATCAACCTCTGTGGTGACCTTGAGGGATACATGGATTTCAATCCCAAAGTCCCTCTGTTCATCCATACTCAAGTAATCAATGATTAACCCTGTTGTCAGCCTTCTGGTTTGTCTTTCCAAAATGCATCACCTCATGCTTATCCAGAATGAACGGCATCTGCTGCTTTTCTGCCCAAATCTGCATCCTGTCTATAATCCTCTTGTGACCTTCGACAACCTTCAGCTCCATCTACAACTCCTCCAACTTTCATGTCACCTGCAAACTTACTGACCCATCCTTCCACCTCTTCACTGAGATTTATAAAAATCACGAAGAGCAGTGGTCCTAGAACTCCTGGCAGGATACTTTCCTTCCACTTCTCTGCTTTCTTCCTGCAAGCCAATTTTTGTATCCACACAGCCAAGGTTCCACTGATCCCATGCCTCATGACTTTCTGGATGAGTCTCTCATGGGGGATCTTGTCAAATGCCTTAACAAAATCCATGTAGATCACATCTACCACTCTACCCTCATCAATTTCTTTTGTTATCTCCTCAAAAAACTTAATAGGCTCATGATTTACAATGTTCCCTTCACAAACCCATGCGGACTATCCTTGAATAGACAGTATTTTTCAAAATGCTCATAGATCCTATCCTTAAGAATCCTCTCCAAAAGTTTGCACACCACTGACATAAGACTCACTGGTCTATAATTCCCAGGATTCTCCCTATTACCTTTTTTAAACAAGGGGACTATATTTGCCATTCTCCAATCCTCTGGCACCTCCCCTGCAGCCAAAGAGGATTCAAAGTTCATAGCTACTGCCCTAGCTCTCTCTTCCCTCACTTCCTACAGCAGCCTGTGGTATATTGCATCTGGTCCCAGGGGTTGTCAATCTTGATGCATATAAGAAAATCCAACACTTCCTGTTCCTTAATTTCCATTTTCCAGCACACAGCCTCTCCAATTTTGACCTCACCCTGATCAAAGTTATTTTCTCTTCTGAAACAAAGTATTAATTTAGGACCTTGCCAACCTCTCCCTTCAGGCACATGTTGCCTCCTTTATCCTTTAGTGGCCCCACCTTCATTATTGTCATCCTTCTGTTCTTCATATATGTATAGAATGCCTTGGAGTTCTCCTTAATCCCTATATGCCAAGTTTTTCTCATGGCCCTTGAAGATTGTGCAGCTCCATCCCAACCTGTTTCCAACTTAAGCACAAAAGTCTGCAGATGCTGTGATTAGTCAAAGCACTGAAATGCTGGAAGAAGTCAGCAAGTCTCGCAGCGTCTATAGGGAGATAAAATGGATAACCGAAGATTCGGGCTGGGCCTGAGACAATCTTCAAGGAATGAGTAAAAAAAATAGACCAGCACTTGAATTAAAAGGCTGGGGAGAAGGAAATAAAATAACAGCAGGAGGAATATAGATCAACAGACTAAAGGTGGGAATTGGATATCAATAGGACAGGAGAGAAGAAAGATGAGAATTATTTGGAGGAGAACAGGTGGCTCTGTGAATGCAGAGCTGGGGGACAGGAGACAGAGGAGAAAAAGGAAGCATGAGAGAAATGGAGGCATGTGGATTGATGGGGGGGGCGGTTAACGAAAAGTGGAGAAATCGATGTTAATGCCATCTGGTCAGAGGACGCTCAGACGGAATATGTTGTTGTTCCTCCAACTTGTGGTTGTTCTCAGTCTGGAAGTGTATGAGACCATAGAGAGATGTCGGCAAGGGAATGGAGTGAAGAACTGAAATAGGTGGCCACTGGGAGTGGCTATTGCAGTGGACAGAGCTGAGATACAGAGTGAAGCGGTCTCCCTGTCTGCATCCAGTCTCTCCAATGTTGAGAAGGTCACAAAGGGAGCACCAGATGCAGTAGATAACATCCTCAATTGAAGCAGGAGTACATGATACATATGTATGGTATTTGACATTTTGATTTTAGACTTTATTTATTTTCTTATTGTCCATTTCTGTTTCGTTGGGTGATTTTTTTCTTTGTCTAATTTCGTTCTCCATGGTTCTTATTTTCTGTCATGCATTGACATTCTAATATTTACCATAACTATTTCAGAGCTGAAACAACTGAAGAAAAAAAAACTGTTCATTTCTCAGCACAAGTACCAGCAAATTCATGATACCACCACAAATGTGGGAGTCCATGAATTCCAGTCCATCAGTCATTTCCAAAACAATCTCTGTCATCTGACTTCACCTATGTAGAACGAGTATTTTGGAATTCCCCAGTATTTACTGTGGAGGCATTTACTGGCAGATTAGATCTGGTGCATGATTGATGAGTCCATTCACTTGATGGAAATCTTGCACACATAAAGAAGAAATGGGGGCAAGAAAGAGAAAGTATTTATCTTTTGGATGCTTTTGAATATCAGGAATATTAAGAAATACAGGTATTCCCCAATTACTACCTTTGCGACTTACAGCCTTTTGTACATATGACCAAATTTTTTAAACAAAGAAAATATAAAAGTTGCACTTTTACAGGTGAAAGTTAGGCCCATCCATGGAAAATAACACCTCTTTTGAGAGTTTGGCAGTGGTGGCCAGTCTCTTGCAAGAACTGGCTGATGGCTAACCATTTGCAAGGCTGGCCTTGGCAGCCACCATGTTGAATTTGACGAACAATGACACAGATACAGTGCAATTCTGACATCTGTCCATTTTGAGATAAGAACGGTCGGCCAGAACGGAACATGGTCGCAAGTTGAGGAGTACCTATATTACAAACATGAAACCATTTTGACAGTGTGGCTTTTGTGTCTCTCAATTTCACAGGCAGGGCTAGTTTTGGACATCAATGGGATATATCATTGGTGATGGTAAACAAGAAGTCTGCAGATGCTGGGGAAGTAGTGCAATACACAAAAGTGCTGGAAAAGCTCAGCAGGTCACGCAACATCCCTGGAAAGCAAACAGATAGTTGACAGCTGCCAGCTGAAGTGGTGAATGCAGGCTCAATTTTAACATTTAAGAAAAATCTGGACAGGAACATGGATGGAAGTGGTATGGAGGTGTATGGAATGGGTACATTTCTGGGACTAGGCAAAATTGTAGTTCAACTCAGACAAGAAAGGCCGATGGCCTTGTTTTCCATGCTGTAATGTTTTATCAAGAATTTCTGGGGGATGTGGAGGGGAAGGGACACAAGCTTGTTGGTGAAGGGTGCAAGACTTGGGAGGAGGGGAAAAGGAGATGAGAAGTAATGGGAAAGGGGCTGAGAAAGATGCACTCTAATCGGAGGAAGGAAGGGCAGGAGATGGGGAGCTGGAGGATGGAAAGTGTGAGTGAGGGCAAGAGAAAGAAAGGAAATAAGTCTGAGGGATGGTTCCTATTTGACATCATTTTGACATCATATGACATTGTGTGGCTCTGATTCCTGGCAGAGCAATGGCCAAATAGGATGTGAACAGTGTCAATCAGTCAGTTCATCTTTATGATATGGATAAGCTAAATAAGGGAGTGTTGCCCAAAGGAAGAAAATTGTTTCCAAATTTGTCGATGATTCAGAACTAGGTGAGATTGTGATTCAGGAAAAGGATGTAAAGAGGCATTAAGGTAAGCTGATAAACTGAATAAGCAGGAACATGGCAGATGTAGTAATACTTTTTTTTAAATAAAATGCAAGATCAGCTATCTTTTGAATAAAACAAAAAAAGTAGAATCTTTTAAAATGCTGTCAGATTAAAAAATGTTGAGGACAAATGGATTCTAGATGTTCTTGTACACAAATCATTGATAGCTAGCGTGCAAGTGAAGCAAGCAATTTGGAAGACAAGTGGAGTTCACCTTTATTGCAAAAAGATTTGAGTAAGATGTATTAATGCAACTATTTTGCCTGCCCTGTTTTTTTTAAAAAAAAAAGCTACACATCCCGTGGAGGGATAGGGTAAAGATTCACCAGACAGGTTCCTATGATTGATAGGTTGTCAAATGAGGGGAGGGAAATGGCCTGCATTCTCTGTGTTAGAAGAAGATGAAATCTTATTAAAGCTTAAAGTCCTTGCAAGGCTCAACAGGCTGGATGCAGAAGAATGTTTTACCTGCCAGGTTTCTAAAACCAGAGGTTACAATTACAGAATAAAGCATAGGCCATTTATGATTGAGCTGAGATTTTTTTTCCATTTGAAAGTAACCACTTTTTGCATCTCTCTATTTCAGAGAACTGTAAGGCACAATCTTTGGATTTATTCAAATAGATATTGAGGGAATAAAGGGATATGGGGATAATACAGGATGGCTCTGACACAGAATGATCTATGGCCTTCAGTGGTGAAACGGGGCAATCCTTATGGTCTCAGATTATTTTTGTCGTGTGAATTAAACTGGAGAGTGCACTGAACAAGTTCGGATCTGTAACAAAAGAATATTCCTTTTTAGTACAGTATTATCAATGGGAAGTCCTAAAAAAAAACCAAAAAAAACCTCTCAACGTGGTTACCTGTTTCAGTAATAAAAAGCTACGTTTTAAGTTGCAGAGAAAGGGGAAGATGGAGAAAACAAAATAAATGCTTGTTATTGTGAAGAGCAAGATTATCCAGAAAACTTCAATGCTGCTGGTGTCTTCAAAAGAGAAGGTACTAAATGCTTATTAATAGTAGTTAATCTGTCTTGATGAATGAAAATTCAGAGCCATAGAGATAGAAATGAAACACTGCTGGAACTGTGGGAACCAGACCACAACAGTTGCAATTAAAAGTACTGAAAATATTCAGCTGAATGGGTGTCCTCTGTATGAGAGAAAAAAATTGAGTTTTTATAAATAACATTGGATCTGACACAAACATTAAGATTGGTTACCTGAAATTGGCAGATAATGATATTCAATGGGACTAGATGTCCTCGTGCAGGTGTAAATGAAAGCTGTCAAACAGGTGAAGAATTGTAGAAATTAGGGTCTTTCTGGTAATGCATCAAATACATTAACACAATTTGCCAAAATATTAATACATAAATACAACTTGGTTAATGCCTATGCTGGGACATTTGGAGATAACTCAGGACTTAGAGGGGGGCCTAGGATATGTGCTGTTGGCAACGATAGCCAAGCTGAAATTTCACTCGCCCTGACCAAGAACAGTGAGAGACTCCAGAATGTGAGTTGCCTGGCTGATAAATTTCCAACAGTCCTGTTTCTCTCTGGAATCATGTGACCTACAAGAATTAGAGGAACTGAAACAAAAAAAACCTGAGGGGAAGGGGTCATGGATGTGATTGGTTAATAATATGGTGCATCATGCAGAAGGACATTGCATTGCTTAATGCTGATAGGATGATGCTTGTTGCAAAGGTGGTGATGGTTTGGAGATTGGTTAATATCAGATAGCACTGGAGAATATAAACCCATGCATTTGTATATTCAGAGAACTCCTTTATCCTCTACAGCAGGGGTGTCAAACTCAAATTCACGGAGGGCCAAAATTAAAAACTTGGACTAAGTCGAGGGCCGAACTAAATATTTATTGAAAATTTTCAACAACATCTGCATGTTTTCTCTTCTTTCAACATATGTAATGTTAAACTTTAGGATATAATTTTAGGAGGATAATGTTACAGGTCAGGAGTAGGTAGCTCAAGTTCACCCTTTGCTTGATCTGAGGGAAACATATTTGGTCCCTGTGGAGATGTAGTCAGCATTCACAGGCTGTGTCCATTTTGGCCTGCATCAGGACTCAGCATTTCCTGCTCACTCCTCAGGCTCTAGGCCTCTATTCACCCTCAACCCACCATCCCTCTACCTGACCAGTCCTTTACCCAACCTCTACTCACCCCTCACTCCACTCGCTCTGCCTCTACCCACCCCATCCTATACACGCCCCTCTACTGCCTCTCCCCTCAACCTGTTCCTCCCTCTACCCGTCTCTCACCCTCTAATCACCCCTCCCCTACTCGCCCTGCCCCTCTCCTTTTACCTCTTCCCTATCCACCCCTCCTTCTACTCATCCCTCCCTCTAACTGCCCCTCGCACCACCATAACTTCCCCTGCCCATTACTACTCACCTACACCCTCTGCCCACCCCTGCTTACCCACCCACTCAGGCCCAGCGTGCTGCCGATCAGCCTTTGCGGAACAGCGGGGGCTGTGCGCAGCCTGCCATGTCCGTCGCGCCGACAGGAAATAACAGGTGGTCGCCAATCCGCCGCACCGCTCGACAGGTGGGAGAAGTGACTGGTTGTGCGGGGAGCCTTCCAACTGGCTTGCTGGCTGATGACATCGACAGACTTCTCATGTTACAATTTTGTTTTCCCCGTTCTCAAAGTTTGCACGGTCAACCTGCAACACTCTTGCTCCCTCCGCGTCCCGTGGATCTGATGCCCGGGTGTTGTTAGGATTCCCAGCAGAAGGTTTGTGGAACTTTACCATTCTGGATTCCTTTTTGAGAATATTCTGGCCATCTTTTAAGGGGGGTGGTTTTAGGGGGGTGGGGATAGTTAGGGGGTGGGGAAGGATGTGCAATGAAGGGGGAGGATGGTGGGGGTGTCATTACCAAAAAACAGCATCGGCTCTCGCTGCAGGGCGGGCCACCTCTAATACATTTTTGAAATGATCTTGTGGGCCAAATATAATTATATTGCGGGCCAAATTTGGCCCGCGGGCCAGAGTTTGAATGTGTGCTCTACAGGCTTTGAAGTACCTTCTACCAACCTTGTGTGTGAATAAAGGTATACTAGGAAATTAAATTGTCTGAGCCCTCCATTTCTTGTGGTACATTTGGTGAAGAATGGAGCATCATCCAGGACCTGACCTGGATGAAGAGGGGTCAAAAAGGCAACTTTCATCAGCATGCAATTGGGAAGGCAAATGTTATATTAGATGCAACTTGCCTCAATGGAAGACGAGGAGCTGATCCTTAAAAAAAACTTGCATCAGGCTTTTCCAAAACACTGTAATAGATAAAGACAGAGGGGTCAAATTGGGTTTAGGATGACAAACTTGGGCACAACCTTTCAAACTGAACAGATCTGCTCAGTCAGCCAATCTGTGCTTGGTTTCTCCAATGCTCGCAAGATGATTTTGTGAGCACTTGAATGCAAGGCAATAAATTGGATGAAATACAAGTGAATTACTGTCTGACCTGGAAGGGCTCTCTGGAACTGGATGACTGGAAAGGAAAAAGGAGGTATGCAGGCTTTGCATTTCCTGAACTTGCTTGGAAGAATGGCATGAAGAGGAGCACACCAGAGAATCATGGAAGTATGTTCCCTTCGTAATGATGGCAGCAAGAGGGGAAGATGTATCTGATGTTTGAATCTCATTGAAAGTACCAGAAGTTGCGGAGGAAGAACTGTTGAGAGTGAAGGTTGCTGGGCCGAAAGGTGGAATGTTTTTATTTCAAATTTTGAACGTCTGTCATTATTTGCTTTTTATTATTCCTTTAAAAATATAGATTTAAAAACTAGTATGTCATCTGCTATGAATTATAACAAACTTTATATACTTTGTGATTTTAATAAAGTTAATCAGAGGTTCACAATTTCCTGCTTTCATTATGCTCTCAGTTATGTTGTAAATTCTATGCTTTTCATTATGTTAAGTAAATTCACTGCATCCAATATTTCTGCAGTGAAATTACATTTTGTCATGAGTTTGTCATTCTGAAGGCCAAGAATCACCTTGGAAAGTCCTCTATGTTTTAAAAAAATTATATCCATATCTATTTTTTGAAATCAGGTGACATAAAAACTGCACACTTTTTCTGGAATCTTTCACCATTGATCTGTACAATGTCAGTATAGCATTTTCTGACCTCCAGATGCACCCCAGAATACCCAATTACCTTTTTAATATCTGCCTGACACCAACCAGATGCTTTCAGAACATGATCACTCCTAAATTCTTTTTCTCTACTATTTCAAAGACCGCTATCATGCCAACGGAGCCCCTTTCAAGTCCTACCCGTTTGTTGTTACTTGATCCTGTGCACATTATCCTACGTTTATCCACATTAAATTCTATCTGCCATATCTCACTCCCATCTATGTAATTGGACCAAGTCTCTCTGAAGATAGTCGGTCTCTTCTTGACTTGCTTTCAGATCGGAACATTTAATACACCAGATGCTTGAGTGCATTTAATGCACAGAAATTTCAAACAGCCAGGGGTTCCATAATAATAGATTCCTTTGGAAAATCTGATGCTGTCTTTTTCACAAAGAGCATTACCCGCTTGTCATTATTCTGCCTTTTGTTGTGTTGCTTGGTTCTCAATCCACACAAATCGTCTGTTAACTATCTCCTGGGCCACGAGGCTCTTTTGCAGTTCCATACGAAGAAAGTTTTCACAATATCTGTTGAAATTCAAAATAAATTTTGTCTAAAATAACTGCTATCTTCCAGTTAATTGATCATTTGAAAAATTCCAGATTTCTAATCTATGGTAAGATGCTGCTGACTGTCTATATTTTTAAAAAAAATGCTCGTTATATTATTCTGTATTCTTCACAATGAATTGCATCACAAGAACAAACAATTCAGCCCTACAGTTTACTGTTTACTCTCCAAATTCTGCTGCCATCTTAGTTCATAAGCTTTCTATCTCATTTTCCTTTTGTCCCTATCTACTCTGTAAGAAAGCATTGACTTGTATGCCATGTTAACTGTAATTCTAATAGAACAGACAACACATCTGTATTTTCAAAAATTTTCCACTGCTCTGTCTTGAGAACTTTTTATACATGTTTTTGTTGCATTAATTAATCAAAACAGTAATTGAAGAATATGAAGTTGGTTCAGGAAATTGGGACTTTTTAATAAGATTAGAGAATGGTGGAAGAAAAGAGCGAAGTAGGGTTCTCCTGTTTTGACTTAAATTCTTATTTTCAAATGGAAAAGATCTATTTGACTCTTTCCAACACTCTCAATTTTAAACATCTCTATAAAAATCTTCCTATGATATCATTTGTTGATATGAAAACAGCTTAGTTTTGTAAGTCTTTCAAGTGAATGTTATTTCAATATTTTAAAAAATGGATGATACAAATGTGGTAATTACAGGCTTGTTGAATGCACCATATAATTTGTTTGCTTTTAATGGACTGCTTTTCAAAATCTGTAAATTACACTTCCTGTTATCCAGTCCATGTACTCTTCTAGTATTTGCAGAGCTCTGAAAAATATTAGCTTCTTCACTCACCCCTGCCTCCTTCAATTCTTTGAAGGCTCCAGTGTACCGTGCATCTCCTTTTCACTGGAAATTTAATCTTCTTGCTTTCTACCTTTAACATTCTTGCATAATTTTGAGTTGTGCTAAGACCAATTTATTATGGTTAGAATTTGACAGTAGTGTTTTGTGAAAACTGATATCTAAATCCATTTTTATCTCTCCTCTTAATCTGTTCATCTGTTATAGCCTTATCCACTTTATCTTGTAATAGATCGGTTACTTTTTGATGTTTCTTTTCCTTCTAACACAATTGGGTTCATGGTCTGAATTCAATTAACACCTACCTCATTAGCGCAATCAGCCTTGTAGAGACTTGGGTTTAGTTCATCTTCTTAATCTCTCCAAAAGGGAGCAGTCCACCCATGCAAGTATCTCCCTTGAGCCTAGAGGTGTGTTCCCTTGGCTGTTCTGCAATTTCTCCAAGGCAATATTTTTTTTTTAAAAGGTATATACAATTCTCAGTAAGTTTATATTCCAAAAATGATCACAATACAGACTATTGCAAGTTTGGAATAACTTGTTCTGGCAAAGAGACCTATCCACTAATGTTTCAGACTAAACTCCTGGTGTCTTGTTTATAATTACAGTGCCTTTTGAAATAATAACTGGAATCTTCATTATTTGTCATCATTTTCCTTTCCCGCCTTTGCTAATCCACGCACTATCATTGTATGATGTTTGATGTGTCTTTTTAAAGTACATTTTGTTCTAATGCTCTGTCTCTGCCCTAACCCATTACCCTGACAAAATCATATTAGGGACACAATAGCCTCCTCCAGCTAAGACAAGTTCATAGAAACAGCACAACATCCAAATGTTTAAAGGAACAAGAGCACCAGGTAAAGCTTGAAATCTACTATAGAGATGTACTGCTTATTATGAGAGGCAGATCAACAAATTTTGTGACATGCTCATGACAATAAATTCTGATTCTGATAGGATGGATAGCCAGCACCTTTGTCCTGGGTGCCAATAGCAAATACCAGAGGACATTGGTTTAAGGCGAGAGGAGGAATGCTCAGGGAGGATCCCAGAGGTAAGGTTTTTCAGAGAGTGGTGAGTACCTGGAATGCATTGCCAGGGGTGGTGGTGGTGGATATTCAAAAGACTCTTAGATAGGCACATATAAGAAAATTAAAGGGAAGGATTAGGCTTGCTGTGGAGTAGGCTCGCATAGGTCAGCACAACATGGTGGACTGAAAGGTCTGGACTGTTCTGTAATGTCCTATAGTGCAAAGAACACAACAGGACCAGGAGGAGGGGCATTTATACCCTCAAGGTTGCTTCACCCTTTAATAAAATCATAGTTATTCTTTTTTTTGACATGCAGCATAGCAACAGCTCTTTCCAGTCCACAAGCCTATGCCCTCCAAATACACCAATTAACCTCCAATCACCATATGTTTTTGAAGGGTGAAGGAAACCCACAGAGACAGAGAACGTACAAACTCCTTACAGTCAGCACCGGATTCCATCCTGGGTCATTGCACCCTCTGGTAATGCTAACGATGATGTCCATTTCTGGCTTCTATTCCATGAACCTGCCAAATAGTCATTGTCCTTGATTCCTATGCAGTCCAAATATCAACCAGCCTTTGCCTTCAATAAAGGTAACACTTAAGCATCCAAGGGATTTTGAGGTAAGAATATTCCAAAGATGCACGAGTCTTTAAGTGAAAAAAATAAAATCCTATTCAAGTCTTAAGTAGTTAACCAGGGTCTTTCGGTTCATAGTTCTGGAACTCCTCCACCAAGGCAAACATCCTTGCAGCATCCCCCTCAGAATTTTAGTTTCAATCCACAGCATGAACTCCTAAATAAAGGCCTATTTGTTCAAATTTGCAATTTTCATATCCCAACAAACTAACAAAATGCACCAAATGCAAGTATATCCTCCCTAAATAAGAAGAGTAAAGATTAAAAGGAGTATTTCAGAATTGGCCTCACCATAAGATGATGCTGTTTCAGCAATATTTCCTTATTCTTGCAGTTCATTGCCTATGCAATAAAGATCAACTAATATTTGTTGTGATAATTCTTTCCTGTACCTGCATGCAAGCTTACGGTATTTCTCATGAAAGCACACCCAGGTTTCTCTGAACACAAAAAAATGCTGCCAGTTCTTCCATCTGAAGTATATAACCTAATATTTCTCTGCACTATAATCCTTTTTCTTTTTACCTTCTCATTAAATGTGCCTATATTCTCTTCACAGTTTTTACATGCTCATTTGTTTTATTTCTGTTTCAATACTTGTTTTTATTGAGTTATAAAGGTCACCCTATCGGATGTTTTAATTGTCCGCTGCACCCTGCCACGTTTTCTGCAACTCAAAACTAACTTTTTTCTTCCCTGAAGCATTAACTGTTTCTTTCCACACAAATTGCCAGACCTATTGAGTGTTGGTGGTATTTCTGTGTGATTTCACGTTACTAGCATCTGCAGTTTTATTTGAATGTCAATAGTGGTTGATTTTAAGTGCCGTCTGGAAATTGCCACCCAACTCTGGCTTAATAAATGCTGGCCTAGGTAATAATGTCCACAATTCTGAGAAAGTAAATTTATAATGGGTGTCCCCTAATACCCATTTACATTTGGTACTTTATCCACATCATATTTTTAGGCTAGTATTCAATATTCCAAGATAATTTGGCCTTGCTATTGTAATGGATTTGTGTTAACCTTTAATTTCATGTTAACCTATATTTCTCATGCACAAGAATGTCTTAGTAAATTATAGTTAAAATATTGTATCTGCATTCTTAATAAGTTGGTTGTTGGCAGGTACAGGGTCACACACAGGTCGCAGTACATTTCGAGATACACCATTATTCTCAGAAGAGTTCCTTTTCAGAGTTGAGCTGTCTTGGAAAGACAGCTAATGGATTTGAACTGGGTTTTAATTATTCAAGGACAATGGAGTATTTTATTAAAAATTGAAGTATCTAAGTACTCAATAACTGCTGAAGAAGCCATCTGTTTTAAAACAAAACCACAAGCCTCTTGAACAAAAGAAATGAAACTCAGTTATGCAACTGATATGTGTAAGCCTTTGAAATAGGTAATCTTTCAGAGTTATGTCCTCTACAAGAGAGGTATGAAGATCACATGGTTTACAAGAAACTGGGGTTTTCAACTGTTTAAAATTCCAATGACTGATCACATGATTTTAAGGAATTGGAACTGACTTCAATGATGTAAATGGTCACATGATTTGGAGAAATATATTATTGAATTCAGACTTTTTTTGAAAGAGTTCAGTTTGGAGAGTATAGAAGTCAAAACCCTGTGATACAGGGGTTGAAACCTTGTGAAAGACAGGGTTGAGTTACAGTAACCAGAATAGGTGCTGTTGCGTGTATTACTCCTGGGGGAAAAAAGGAACACAATCAGTGTCTTTTGAAATAAAGACCACTTCACTGTCTCTTTGGAAAAGAGGGCATAATTGTGAGTAAAGAGGCCTGATGTTTAAAAGTGCTTTGTAATTATTCTGAATTGAGAATTTTAAACCTTCAAACAAGACTAAAATGATGCTGAATTTTAAAATGTTGACTTTTCAGAGTTCGGCTTTATTATACATGCATTGAGATTTTACACTTGTTCATTTTGGGGTTAAATTTAGAGTTAAGTTTACAGATAAGTAAGAAGTGGTGTGTTATTAATAGTTTAATTTTAAAAAAATATATATTATTTTGAATTTACCAATGCTAACAAAGTCCTTTTAGTCCCAAAAATAATTGGAAGGGTTTTTAATTGGTAACACTATTATAAACCATAACCTCTTTTAATAATCTGTCATCTTGAATTTTAAGTGGTATTATGCTCCCCAGCAGCAATTGAGAGATGCATAAATAAATGGGTTAAATTTAACACAAAATTTATTAACAAACTAACAAGAATAGAATTAACTGAATAAACTTAACATTCGAACACAAGGTTTAATGGCAACTCTACAAACAGATTATTATGCAGTGTATGTATGTGGGGGGGGGGGAACACAGACCATTACAATCCAAGCTCAAATGCCCCCAAAAATCTATTTTTTATTTTCGTATATAAAAAAAAAAAAAAAAATCCCAAGTCATATCAAGTTGGTCAGTCAAAAAGGAATAGCTCATAGATCTGGTTTTCTGGCTTGGGATTATTTGTTTCCTTGCCCACTGATCTTTTAGTTTGAGGCTGCATCCAGATGACCAAGGTCTCTAAGGACTCACAACCCTATCAGGGGGAACACAAGACTTACTTGAGTTTTGAATGTGGCAACAATCACCTTTACTTCCTGCATCTGAGAATTTTCTCAGTGACCTCCTAGTCACTGCACAAGGTTCATGCCTCCGAAGCCCTCCTTAGAGTTACCAAGTGACCTTCTGTCACAGGAGTCTTTCAAAACCTTCTTTAGAATTAACAAGTGATCTCATATCATTCAAGTCCTCTCCTTTGGACACCCTGGCTTGGGTGGTCACATGACTCCTGTCACATGATGTCATCCTCTTGAAAGGGGACAGGAGAGGCACTGGTCAGTCCCACACACACTCTGGGTATCAGTTCCACAAACTGCTGTCAGGACAACCTGTGGACGAAGTAGCTCAGTCTTCCTTTTCATCTTAAAACTGCAGGGTGAGCACACTGACATATAACTCCAGACAGCAGTGCTAGCACCCACGAACAAAGCAACTAGTGCATGGCTTGCTGAAACTACTGGTGAGCACACAAGTCAGACTGACTGCCTGCAGTCCAATCCACTGACTAACCTCTCCAAAACCAGCGCACTGGGCTTTTTTAACTGCCCAGCGCGTGTCTCCAGCTCTTCCCATTGGTGAAGAGAGGTTAATAGCTGCAGGCTCGCTCTCCGAACCCCCGGACTCTAGTGACTGTTTCTCGTGCTTTGACAGCTGTCAAAGTTCTCTAGCGGTAGCCCAGTGCTACTACAGCTCCTAAAAGCTGTTAAATCTCCCACAGTTTCAGACCAGCACTCAATGAAAAATAAAATTGTCCAAGGTCCATAACAGTGGTTTCTGAAAATCAAATTAAATTGCATCCATCAGCTCAGTTACTTGATCAAAAAATTCCAAATCAATGAGGTATGATCCATCATTTTTAATTCTTCCCAATTACTTTGTTTTTTTTAAAATGTAGACAAACAGCACAATTTAACAGGCCCTTCTGGCTTACTATCGAGCCCTTGCTGCCCAACTACCCTAATTAGCCTACAACCCCCATACATTTTGAAGGATGGGAGGAAACAAACACCTGAAGAAAACTCACACAGACACACGGAGAATGTACAAACTCCTTAGAGTCAGTGCTAGATTTGAACTCTAATCACTGGCACTGTAATAGCACTGCTAAGCTAACTGAGCTGCCCTTGTTGTCTTTTTTAATTTTTGGATAAATGCAACTTTAGTATCCCTTTCTCTAAAGTGCATGGTGAACTAAATGCTGATAACCTCCAGGCTTATGTAGTACTTATCCTTCTCTATAAGCCACCAAGAACTCATTCCATCTTAGCCATATTCTCACTCATCCTTTCTATCAAGCAGAAGATAAATTAATTTTTTTTTTAAACACACACACACTACCAGTTTCTTTCCTGCTCTATCAGACTCCTGAGTGGACCCCTCATGAGTAAAGGAAAGAGTGATCTCTATCTCACAAGCCCTACCTTATTACAGCAGTTGCACTGTAACACTCCCTACTTAAACATAGGTTGACTTGCATGACTACCACGCACAACAAAGCTTTTCACTGTATCTCAGAATGAAGGACCATGATCAATTCTTTTCAATTTAATACAGACAACATTAAATGTAAGTGCCATTACTGGATGTGAAATCTTTTAGGTGGGTTGCTATCTGGTCTCCATGGTGAACAGAAAAAGTCCCATAGCATGAGTTGAAATAAGGGAAGAGTCTTGATCAATATTTCCATGGATTGAAGACTAGTTAACAGTAAATAATATATTTAGCTGGAAGCTTCTATCTAGTAGAGTCACCCAAGGATCAGTTGGTGGTCCTTAAATTATTTTCAACTTGTATTAAAGATCTGGAAGAGGAGCCAAAGAGTAAGGAACGCATGTTTGCCTATAATATTAACATCGGTGAGAGACCATATTGTGAGTGGACACAGGATTCTGCAACTGAATAGAGAAAAACTGAGTGAGTTGCTGAAAATTTAGCAAATGGAATTTAATGTGGGAAAGTGAAGTTTTGCAATTCTGATAAGGGAATCTAGAGGGTGATATTTATCTAAACTGAGAAAGATTACAAAATAGCAAAGTACAGAGGAATCAAGGTGCTCTTGTGCATGTTAGCAGACAGGTGCATCCAGCAGTTGGAAAAGTAAATGACAAATTGCTCCTGTGCAAGAGGGTTGGAGTTTAAATATAGTGGTATTACAGTTGTACAAGTATTGAGGCTTCATCTGGAATACTGTGCACAATTTTAGTTAAATTATTTATGAAAAGCTAATCTGGCCATGTAGCTATACCAAAAGCCATTTATTAGACTAATTAATAGGATGAGAGGGTTCTCTTATTACAAGTACTGACAGCTGCAGAAATTAGATTTGAAGTTCAGAAGAATTAAATCGTGTAAGACACAGAAATAGGATGACAACATGGATGTCAAGATGTTTCCACAAATTACAAAATTGGGGACAATCAGTTGAAACTAAGGTGCAAAGGAATTTCCCACAGTTCTGGAATTCCATACTCTAATATCCTGAAGGCTAAGTTAATAAGGTTAGATAAAGCAGAAGTGGACAATGTTTTGAAAGATCAAGGGATTGAGGACCTAGGGAACTGGCACTGTTTTTTAATTTTTTTAAATTTTTCACACTATGAACCATATTAATCAAAATACACACAAACATTCCCCTCTTGAATATACAGTCATTTTCTCCCCTTTTCCCCCCTCCCTTCCCACCCCCTCCAAACCCATTAAACGTTCAACATATACAATACAATAAACCCATTAAACAATGTCATCACACAATGAATATAAACAAGGAAATTGTGTCATCTACTTTTACACACTGGGTTAGTTCATTTCGTCTTCTTCTCATTCTATTATTTTAGAGGGTGGACGTCCGCGGTAGGCCCTCTCTGTTGTGTTCCATGTACGGAAAATTGGCACTGTTGAAGCCTTGAGCAGATCACCAATAATTTTTAATGGCAAGGGAAGCTTGCACCACTCCTGCTCCTACTTTCTTATGTTATATCTTGTGCTTCTTAGATGATCCTGAATTTGTCCAACTCCAGCTCCAATTCCTTGATGTGATCAGCAAGGAGTTGTAGCTGGATGCGCTTCCAGCAGGTTTTGTCATCAGGGACACTGGAAGTTACTTTGATTTCCCACATTCTATAGAAATAGCATACCTCTACCCTGATTGCCACCCCGACTGCACTAATTCTGAAATATAAAAAAGAAAACCTTGCCTGTCCTTCCCTGAAACTTTGCTCAGCCCTCTTTACTGAAGCCTCTGCACTTTCCTTCAGTCACAGCACAATTCATGGTCTAACTCATTTCTCCAGTGAATGATCCCAAACTCTGGTTGCTCAGTTGATAATGACCATACTCATTTAGTGCAGATTCTGGAATGTAAAATGAATTTCAATGAATTTGGGCAATCGAGTTCAACAGTTGAAGACAAAAGTGGGGAGCGGTCATCATTGGAGTGGGTTGAGTCAGAGTGATAAGGCTTTGCTCAACAGGCTTCAGCGAGAACAGGTAAGAAGTGATGAATAGTCATAGTTGAAGTCAGAAAAGGTAATCCTATTTGAGGAACAAAAAGAATTCAGCAGGCACAGGTAAGGGCATGTTTTTTTTTTGATATATTTTATTCATCAAGCCACAGACAGTGGGAATGGCAGCCAAGGCTCCTCTTGCAGAATGTCGTTCATCAGGGAAGCCAGGAGTATCCCTGGTGACTTCATCTGCAAGAAGTGCATCCAGCTGCAGCTCCTGACAAGCTGAGTTAAGGTACTGGAGTTGGATGAACTCAGGATCATTCGGGAAGCAGAGGGGTGATAGACAGGAGATACAGGGTCATTATCAGATCAAGGAGGCAGGAGGAGGGTAGATGGATGACAGGAGAGGGAAATGGAACAGGCAGCCATTGCATGGTGCCCCTGTGGACATCCTCCTAAATAACAATTATACCATTTAGGATAATGTTGGGGAGGGCCAACCTACCAGGGATAAGCCATGGTGATAATCTCTGACATGGTCTGGTCCTGTAGCTAAAAAGGGAAGGGAGAAGGAGAGGCAAGCTGTAGTGATTGTGGATTTCATAGTTAGGGGGACAGAGAAGAGATTCTGTGAAAGAGAGAGTTTCCTGGATGGTACTCTCTGAGATATTTCAGATATTCTCAGGAAGGAGGGTGAGTAGCCAAATGTTCTGGTCCTTACAAGAACTAATGACATGAATAGGAAGGGTATGGAGGTCCTGAAAGGGGAGTTCAAGAAGTTAGCCGATAGGTTGATGGACAGGACCTTGAGGGTAGTGATCTCAGCATTGCTACCAGTTTCACGTGCAAGTGAGGTTAGAAATAGGAGGATAGTGCAGCTTAACACGTAGCTAAAGACATGGTGTAGGAAGGAGGGATTTTGGTTTCTCGATCATTGGTCCCTCTTCCAAAGTTCCTGGGAAGGTTGGACCTGTTCCAAGAGGACAATGTGAACTGGAAAGGGGCTAATATCCTTGCAGGAAGGTTTGCTAGTGCTGCTTCAGTGAGTTTAAAGTAGATTTGCAGGGGGGAGGGGAATCAGAGGGCAAGAACAGGTAGAGCAGTGGAGGAGGGAAAAGCTGATGTTAAAATTGCATGCACCCATTAGAAGTCAATGGGTTGAATGTGGTGCATCTATTTCAGTGCAAGGAGTATTTTTGGAAAAGCAGACCAGCTTAGAGCATGGATTGGCATGTGGAATTATGACATTGTGGCCATTAGTGAAACTTTGATGCAGGAGGGGCAGGACTGGCAGCTCGATGCTCTGGGCATCCATTGCTTTAGAGACAATAGAATATGGGGAGGGGTGGGGAAATGAAAACAGGAGGAGTGGCATTGCTCATCGGGGAAAATATCACATCTGTACTCAGGCAGGACAGACCAGAGGGCTTGTCTACTGAGGCATTATGGTGGAGCTGAGGAACAGGATCACACTCATAGGGTTGTATTATAGACTGCCCAATGGTCAGTGAGAATTGGAGGAGCAAATTTGTGCAGATAGCAGATAGGTGGAGGAACCATACGGTTTTAACTTTTCATATATTGACTGGGACTCCCATGTCTTGAAGTTTGTCAAATGTGTTCATGAAAATTTTCTAAACCAACATATAGAAGTACCAACTAGAGAGGATGCAATACTGGATCTCATATTAGTGAATGAGACAGGACAGGTGACAGTGGCAAGTGTAGGGGAACATTTTGGGTCCAGTATCATAATGCCATTAATTTCAAGTTAATTCTGGAGAAGGATAGGTCTGGGCCTCGGGTTGTAGTTCTACATTGGAGAAAAGACCATTTTGAGGAAATGAGAAAGGATCTAGAATGCATGGATTGGGATAAGTTGTTTTCCAGCAAACATGTGTGAGGTAAGTGGAGGACTTTCAAAGGTGAAATTTTAAGAGTACACAGTTTGTATGTTCCCATCAGGATTAAAGGCAAGGTTAGCAGGCATAGGGAACTTTGGAATTTGAAAGATATTTGGGATCTGGTGTGGAAGAAGAGAGAGCTGAATAACAGGAATAGGCAACATGGAGAAAATGGTACCTGAGGAGTATAAAAATTCAAGTAAAAAACCTCAAGAAAGAAATTAGGAAGGTGAAAAGACATAAAGTTGCTTTGGTAGACAATGTGAAGGAAAATCCTAAGAGTTTCTACAGGTATATTAAGATCAAAAGGATAGTAATGGGATAAAATAGGTCCCTTTGAAGATCAGAGTGGTCGGTTTTGTATGGAGCCAAAAGAGATGGGAGAGGTCTTGAATTTTTTTTCATCAGTATTCACTCAGGAAAAGGGCACAGAGTTGTGGGAAGTAAAGAAAACAAGCAGCGAGGTCATGGAACCTATACAAAGTTCAACCTTATTCCTCAACTGTCACCAGCCATTTGGCCTTCTATACTTCTAGTGGTGGAACCTTGAAACACAGCCCTTAAATTCCCTTTCTGGATTCAATATAGAGTTCAGCAATTTTTTAAGATAATGATACTCTTTCTTAGATTGTTGTTTTGTTTGCTTGCTTTGTAAACACTTTTTAAAAACTTTACAAGATCACATATTTAATATTTTTATTTTTAAATCACATTGAAAAAAGTGCATATATATTGATAAAATTACATGTGAATGTTTTCAACCCTCCCAACTTTCTTCCCTAACCCTCCCCCTTTCTCGTCTAATAAAGAAAAATAAATCTATATCGCTAGACACGGATCTATATCGCTAGACACGGATCTATATCGCTAGACACGGATCTATATCGCTAGACACGGATCTATATCGCTAGACACGGATCTATATCGCTAGACACGGATCTATATCGCTAGACACGGATCTATATCGCTAGACACGGATCTATATCGCTAGACACGGATCTATATCGCTAGACACGGATCTATATCGCTAGACACGGATCTATATCGCTAGACACGGATCTATATCGCTAGACACGGATCTATATCGCTAGACACGGATCTATATCGCTAGACACGGATCTATATCGCTAGACACGGATCTATATCGCTAGACACGGATCTATATCGCTAGACACGGATCTATATCGCTAGACACGGATCTATATCGCTAGACACGGATCTATATCGCTAGACACGGATCTATATCGCTAGACACGGATCTATATCGCTAGACACGGATCTATATCGCTAGACACGGATCTATATCGCTAGACACGGATCTATATCGCTAGACACGGATCTATATCGCTAGACACGGATCTATATCGCTAGACACGGATCTATATCGCTAGACACGGATCTATATCGCTAGACACGGATCTATATCGCTAGACACGGATCTATATCGCTAGACACGGATCTATATCGCTAGACACGGATCTATATCGCTAGACACGGATCTATATCGCTAGACACGGATCTATATCGCTAGACACGGATCTATATCGCTAGACACGGATCTATATCGCTAGACACGGATCTATATCGCTAGACACGGATCTATATCGCTAGACACGGATCTATATCGCTAGACACGGATCTATATCGCTAGACACGGATCTATATCGCTAGACACGGATCTATATCGCTAGACACGGATCTATATCGCTAGACACGGATCTATATCGCTAGACACGGATCTATATCGCTAGACACGGATCTATATCGCTAGACACGGATCTATATCGCTAGACACGGATCGTATAAAACCATAGAACATTACAGCAAAGAATATATCTCTAGATATCGATCTATATCTCTAGATCGCTATATAGAGATCTTTAGGTCTAGATCGCTATATAGAGATCTTTAGGTCTAGATCGCTATATAGAGATCTTTAGGTCTAGATCGCTATATAGAGATCTTTAGGTCTAGATCGCTATATAGAGATCTTTAGGTCTAGATCGCTATATAGAGATCTTTAGGTCTAGATCGCTATATAGAGATCTTTAGGTCTAGATCGCTATATAGAGATCTTTAGGTCTAGATCGCTATATAGAGATCTTTAGGTCTAGATCGCTATATAGAGATCTTTAGGTCTAGATCGCTATATAGAGATCTTTAGGTCTAGATCGCTATATAGAGATCTTTAGGTCTAGATCGCTATATAGAGATCTTTAGGTCTAGATCGCTATATAGAGATCTTTAGGTCTAGATCGCTATATAGAGATCTTTAGGTCTAGATCGCTATATAGAGATCTTTAGGTCTAGATCGCTATATAGAGATCTTTAGGTCTAGATCGCTATATAGAGATCTTTAGGTCTAGATCGCTATATAGAGATCTTTAGGTCTAGATCGCTATATAGAGATCTTTAGGTCTAGATCGCTATATAGAGATCTTTAGGTCTAGATCGCTATATAGAGATCTTTAGGTCTAGATCGCTATATAGAGATCTTTAGGTCTAGATCGCTATATAGAGATCTTTAGGTCTAGATCGCTATATAGAGATCTTTAGGTCTAGATCGCTATATAGAGATCTTTAGGTCTAGATCGCTATATAGAGATCTTTAGGTCTAGATCGCTATATAGAGATCTTTAGGTCTAGATCGCTATATAGAGATCTTTAGGTCTAGATCGCTATATAGAGATCTTTAGGTCTAGATCGCTATATAGAGATCTTTAGGTCTAGATCGCTATATAGAGATCTTTAGGTCTAGATCGCTATATAGAGATCTTTAGGTCTAGATCGCTATATAGAGATCTTTAGGTCTAGATCGCTATATAGAGATCTTTAGGTCTAGATCGCTATATAGAGATCTTTAGGTCTAGATCGCTATATAGAGATCTTTAGGTCTAGATCGCTATATAGAGATCTTTAGGTCTAGATCGCTATATAGAGATCTTTAGGTCTAGATCGCTATATAGAGATCTTTAGGTCTAGATCGCTATATAGAGATCTTTAGGTCTAGATCGCTATATAGAGATCTTTAGGTCTAGATCGCTATATAGAGATCTTTAGGTCTAGATCGCTATATAGAGATCTTTAGGTCTAGATCGCTATATAGAGATCTTTAGGTCTAGATCGCTATATAGAGATCTTTAGGTCTAGATCGCTATATAGAGATCTTTAGGTCTAGATCGCTATATAGAGATCTTTAGGTCTAGATCGCTATATAGAGATCTTTAGGTCTAGATCGCTATATAGAGATCTTTAGGTCTAGATCGCTATATAGAGATCTTTAGGTCTAGATCGCTATATAGAGATCTTTAGGTCTAGATCGCTATATAGAGATCTTTAGGTCTAGATCGAGATCTAGATCTATAGACCGAGGTCTTATAGGTATCTAGATCTCTATATATCTGTGTGTGAGTGTGTATATATCTATATAGAGATAGAGAGAGAGATAGATATATGTGTGTGTATATATGTGTGTGTGTGTATATATAAGAAATCTCTTGGTGCCTGCCACATTGACCACCGCCAGTGGGCTGATATCGCCTCAAACCGTGCATCTTGGTGCCTCACAGTTTGGCGGGCAGCAACCTCCTTTGAAGAAGACCGCAGAGCCCACCTCACCGACAAAAGGCAAAGGAGGAAAAACCCAACACCCAACCCCAACCAACCAATTTTCCCCTGCAGCCGCTGCAACCGTGTCTGCCTGTCCTGCATCGGACTTGTCAGCCACAAACGAGCCTGCAGCTGACGTGGGCTTTTACCCCCTCCATAAATCTTCGTCTGCGAAGCCAAGCCAAAGATATATATTTGTATGTGTGTGTGTGTAGATAACAATATAGGAGAATGTCAATCTAAAAATAAAGATCTAAATATAAATTGATTTAATTGTGAAGTACAGGTTCACAACTCAGACCAGATATTGATAATTTTTAATTTTTAAACCAACACTTTTTGTATATGTGCTCCATAGTTTCAAAAAGAAATGATACTTATTGCGTAAATTATAAGTAATTTTTTTCAAGTGGAATACATGAACGCAGTTCTGCAAGCCATCTCTACATTATCATCTTGTTTACAAATCCACCCTTTCTCAGACATCCCCTTTTGTTTCTTCCTCTCTGCCACAAATTTATGGCTTGTTTTCTCCAATCTTATCAGGTTCTGATTTAAGGTGACTTTTCCTCTTTCCACATTTGCTACATGACCTGCTAAGAATGTCAATTTCTACTTTTATTTCAGTAAAAAAGTTCTCTATTTAGAAGCAAGCAGTAAGCATCGTAGTACAGTAAGTATAATATTGGGTGACAGCGTTGCCCTATTACAGCACAAATGACCCAGATTCAAATTTGCTGCTGTAACAATTTTGTATGTCCTCCCACATTCCAAAGATGTATGGGATTAGAAGATGTAACACAGGGTCACCTTACTGTTTGGACAGGGAAAGAGGTCGAAGATCACTTCCTACCCCCATGTCAGACTCACCCACAGCTGATACCATCTTGTATCCTCCATTACCCACATAGCTGCCCTGGCCCCCTCCGCTCCCTTGCACAACAAGGACAGGATTTCGCTTGTCTTCTCCTACCACCCCACCAGCTCCGTGTCCAACATATCCTTCTCCACTATTTCTATCACCTACCACGTGATCCCACCACCAATTTCCTTCTCCACCTTCAGCAGGGATCGCTCCCTCTGTGACTCCCTCCTCACTAATCAGCTCATTGACATCTACCCCTGTGACCACAGGAGATGCTTCATTGGCACCCACACCTTCTCCCTCATCACCATTTGGGGCACCAAACAGTCCCTCCTAGTGAAGCAACACTTCACTTGTGAATCTGAAGGGGTCATCTACATCCGGGGTTCCCTTTGTAGTCTCTTCTACATTGGGACAATGGTATGATCATTTCATTGAACATCTCAGCTGTCTGCCACAAATAGTGAGGATCTCCTTGTTGCCATCCATTTCAATTCCTTGTCAGATTCTTGTTTGTCCATGGTCTCTTGTGCTGCCATATGACCTGCAAATTGGAGGAACAATACCTAATCTTCTGTCTGGGTACCCAACACCGACTTCTCCATTTTCCATTAAACCCCCCCCCCCCTGCCAATCTTTGGCTCCCTGTCTTCTTTCCTTTCATCCTGTTTCTCATTCTCTCTTCCCTTTTCCCTCTGTCTCCTTTCAGAGCCAAAACCTTATATGCAATTAACACCTTTTGTTGGTTTGGACCCCTCCCCATCTTTTTTCAGACACCTGCCTCGTTCTTGTTTATACCTTGAGGGGCTAAGACCCTAAACATCGATAATGTATCTTTACCTCCTACAGGCGCTGTGAGTCTGGCAGAGTTCCTCCAGCACTTAGTTTTTTTTCCCCCTATCTACAATATCTACAGATCTACTCAGTAAGTATTTGAGCTGATCCAGACAGGGGATCATGAACAGTGCTGGGGAACTAACTGAGGTTTGGAGATGGGTCAAAACTCTCTTTTTGCATACACCTTTAATAATAATCTGATCTCATTTGTAAATAGATTTTGCAAGTTGAATCCCCTGCCTGCTTGTCAGAGGAGGGGAGGCAGGTATTGTGTGTTTTAACCCACTGTAGTTGTGGTCATTTGTAGTGGAGCTAATTGCATGATAGCAAAATCGGTTTGCGTGCGGTTGTGCATATCTCGTTTCGTATAGTCTCCCACGTCCATGGCTGGCACTTTTTGAACCCTTCAAAACTTGTTTCCCACCTCAGTAGGTTAAGTGGTCACATGGTGTATTTGGGCAGTGCAGGCTCAAGGGCTGGAAGCACTTGTTGCTGTGCTGCCTCCAAATTAAATGATTTAAATTCAGCCCATGTATGTTGCACCAGATGCCCAGATTAAACTGAAACTCTGCTGCTTCCAGATGATACATATCCCTCTATTTCTTCCATAATCATGAATCTACCTAAAAGCATTTTGAATACTTCTATCTGCTTACATTGCTACTTATTCCAGACACCTTCTATTTGGGAAATGAAAGATTTAATGCAATTTTTTTTTAATGTGGATAAAAAGTTCAAAATAAATTATTTTTCCTCCAATATGAATTATTCCCAATTTTAAGATTTTTGGGAACATAATTGATTCAAAATATTGCAATTCTTGTGTTGAACAAAACAATAATTCTCCAATTAATTAACATTAGAGAACATTTATTGTGGGATTCTCATTCTTCATTTTCCACTTGTCTACACTGTTCCTATTTGGATGCCAAATTACCCAATCATTCAACACAGATTATGTTGAACTGCAAAGGGGATTTATATTGAAAAGCTGAGAGGAACATTACTGTGGCCGAATGTAAAAGATTATTTTTATATCAGCGCATCTTATTTCAGCTTTGTAACTGATAGAGTTCATGTGAAAGCAATCAGTTATCAGTGCTCAGTTTGGACTTGGTGAATGGCTTTTATGTAGAATTACAAAGCGAACAGCCTAAGGACAACTGTCACATGAAACCTACATTATCAAGATGACAAAGACAATTTGTAACAATTTGCTTCTTCCCACATGGGTACAATTTATTCAAAGTAATCGTTTTCATTTGCCATCACTTATTATATTCTCCGTGACACTGGATGAGCACCAATTCTCCATCTGTTCAAGGAGTATAAAATTCACTACTGAAATTGAAGTATAGTCCTTGACAGGTACTTACAACAATTAGAATATTTTGTTTCACTTCATTGGCAATCAGCCACCATGATACAACAGGTGTGGATAGTGGTACAGTAGTATAAATATATTATCATTTAACTCATTGAAGAGGAGAGTTTCCTATGTTTTAGAGTTGTTGCAAGGATGATGTGAATTTTCCCATTTTGCCTGCAAAATGGGAGAATTGGAAGATTTTGTGAATTGGATGCTCTGTCTTTTCTCTGTGTTCACTGCAAAAGGCATGGTTGAGCATGAAAGATAACATTATTGTAGTACTTTGAAGGCAAGAGGTAGGAAAGAATGATGGCCAGGTTAATGGTGGTAAAAGTTTGAGATAGACAGAAGATTAATAAAGAGCATAGAACTGTACAGCACAGGACCAGATGTCTGCACTGAACACAATGATAAAAATCTCTTTTGTGTATGATCCATTCCCTGCATATTCACAACTTTTTTTAAAAACCACCTCAAATACTACTATTGTATCAGCTTCCATCACTACTCCTGGCAACTTATTCCAGGTACTAATCACTCCCCATTTAAAAAAAAAAACACCTACTGATCTTAAATACATATCCTCTAGTACTTGACATTTTTATGCTGGGTCAAAGATTCTGACTTCTGTCCCTATTCTATGATCTATATCTCTCAATTTTATTAACTTGTATCAGGTCTCCCCACAACATCTCCAGAGAATAAAAGTTTGTGTAATCTTTCCTTGTAGCTCTTACCCTCCAATCCAGGCAGCATCCTGGTAACTCTCTTCTGTTCCTTATCAAAAGCCTCCAAATCCTTCCTGTAATGATTTCTGGACAGTGGGCAATGCCAAAAAAATAGATTATTATATTATAACCTATAAATTAGGTTATTATATTCCAATCAGCTCCTGTAATGATACAAATTTAATCCAAGATTGCTAACGAGTATATGAAAACACTCAGGAGGTCGGTGGAAAGAGTTGGTGCTGGGGGAAGGAGTTCAGATTTCTGGATCATTGGGATCTCTTCTGAAGATCTGACCTGAACAAAAAGGGCAGACTGCACCTGAACTGGAGGTAGACCAATATCCTGGCAGGCAGGTTTGCTAGAGCAGTTGGGGAGGGTTTAACAGTGGGGTGGGAATCAGAATGTGAGTGCAGAGATTAGGATAGAAGGAAACTAGGATGTTAGGGTCAAGAAAGAGGAAAATAGAAAAAAATAATGTGCAGCAAAAATTACAAAAAGGACAGACAGGTCAGGATAATTTGCTGAACAATAGAAATGCAGCAAAATCAGTAACACATATGACATTATGGCCATCATCGAGTCATGGCTTAATGATGGATGTGACTGGGAGCTGAATATCCAAGGGTACACAGTGCATAGGAAAGATAGGTAGGTAGAAGGCCCTGATGGTAAGCAATGATATTAAATCTCTAGAAAGAGGAACATAACGTCAGAAGTGGTAGCATCCTTATGGGTTAAATTTTAAAATGGCAAGGGTAAAAGAACCCGAATAGCAGTTATATACAGGCCCCACAAATAGCAGTCAGGAGGTGGACTACAAGTTACATGTGGAAATAAAAAAAGCAGGTCAGAAGGAAAATGTCAAAATAATTATGGGGGACTTTAACATGAAAGGGGACTGGGAAAGTACTGGATCTCAGGAGAGACAATTTGTAGAATGCCTACAGGATGGCTTTTTGTAACTGCTTGTTGATAAGCCCACCAGGCGATTGGTGGCTTTGGGTTGGGTGCTGTGTAATCAACCTGAGATGATTAGGGAGTTAAAGGTAATAGAATGCAAAGGAAGTAGTGATTGTAATATGATTTGAGTTCAATTTCAAATTTGAAAAGGAAATGCTGATATTGGGTGTCAATATTTCAGTGAAACAAAGGAAATTACAGTGGTATGAGGAACTGGCCCAAGTTGACTGGAAAAGTAAGCTAGATGGATGGATGGCTGAGCAGAATTGAATGATATTTCTACAAGAAATAAAGTGTAGGATAGGTATTTAAAAAAAGAAAACTATTAATGGAAAAATGGCATAAATGGTGTTAACGAGAGAGTTAAGGCTACAATAAAAGCAAAAGGGAGGGCATACAAGGAAGCAAAAATTAGTGGAAAAACGGACTGGGAAACTAAGTTTACAGAAAGTAAAATTATGAAAAGAAGTTGGCAAATAACATACACAGGATACTAAGAGTTTTGTAGGATAAGCTAAAGGTGAACCACAAGGTCAGATCAGCAGTAAAGAAAGCGAATGCTATGGTGGCATTCATTTCAAGAGAAAAATGTATATTAGTAAAGAGGTGTTGATGAGGTTCTATGGGGCACTGCTGAGACCTCATTGGGAGTTGTGTGTGCAATTTTGGGACCTTTATCTTAGAAGGGATGTATTGATGTTGGAAAGAATATGGAGAAGATTTACCAGGATCATTCCTGGAATGCAAGGGCTAACATATGAGGAACGTTTATTGGCTCTTAAACTAATCATTGGAGTATAGAATAATGAGAGGGATCTCATAGAAATATTTCGAATGCTGAAAGGATTGGATAGAGTAGATATGAATAAAATGTTTCCCTTGGTGGGTGAATCCAGGACAAGAAAGCACAGTCTCAGAATTAGAAGGTACCCATTTAAAACAGATGAGAAATTTCTTTAGCCAGAGGGTCGTGGATTTGTGGAATTAATTGTCACATACAGCTATGGAGGCCTGATCATTGGGGGTTGAAGGAGGAGATTGATAGGTATCTAATTAGTCAAGGTATGTGGGGAAAAGGCCAGAATTTGGAACTAGATATGAATTGTTTAGCTCAGGCTGGAGTTGCGGAGCAGACGCAATGGGCCAAATGGCCTACTTCTATTCCTTTTGTTTTATCTTGTGAAAGAGGACCAGTTATTTTTTTCAGGCTGAAGACCCTTTAGTCACAACCCAACTGAACTGCTGAGCATTTCGTTTTTGCTATAATACTTAGGAAAGTACATCTTATAAAGGAATAAATACACCAGATGCACTGATCAATCCTGGCCAGTATGTTAAATGGCTTTTTTCCCTTTCTACAATAGATTAACTCCACTGAAAGATCAAATTGGATGAGTACAATTGTGACAGAGTATTTAGAGGTGGTTTGGGAGGAATTGTTAGAGCAGCTTGCACACACAAAATCTGCAGGACTTTTGCAGAATGCTTTTTGCAGGAGGCAACAAAGTATCGACAACAGCTTGCCTGGGAGAGTGTGAAACAGAGAAGTGACACAAATTATTTCTAGAAGGACACAGCTGGCAAACTTTGGAATGCTGTCTGGTCAAAGGAGAAGACTTGCAACCTGAAAGGTGACCTGAAAGAAAGGATCATCTGGAGAACCCTGAAGGGGCAAGTTTTGTCAGCAAGACTGATTGAGAAGGAATTAGTTGCAGATGTCCTGGAAAAGGAATCTCTCTCTGAAAACCAGCAAGAATCCTCCTGCGTGGTAACCAATAGCCTGTTAAGCATCAAAGACTGGTGAACTTTGTAAATTCTAACTTCTATGCATAATACAAGAATTGCCTCCAACCAGTGAGATTGGACTGTGATCCAAATAACTTTTCTAATCTTAAATATACATTACACACATCTGCACTTAGTATTAGAGAGGGGATTAAGTATTTAGGTTAAGTAATAAATTAAAGTTTAATTCTGTTTTCTTGTTCAAATATAATTAAAAACTACTTTTGTTCAAGTAACTCTGTGTTGTGGTGCATATCTATTGCTGCTGGTTTTTGGGGTCCTCTGGACTCCGTAACAATAGATTGACAAGTTAAACTTCAGAAGACAAGGAGTTCAAGTTTCTCACTTGAACTGAGAAAGTTCATACTTGTGATCAACCCATATAACAGTACAATATTTTTTTTAAAAGTACTGAATACAGAATTAGAGTGATCAGATGGAACAAAGTCAACATTCCTATAATTGTTGCATGACCTGCTGGGTTTGTCCAACACTTGTATATTGCACTCAATGCCAGCATCTGCAAATTTTCTGGTTTAACAACAAACCCCCTTAAAGCCAATGTCATCAGAGCTTGAATGGAACCAAGTTGAATAGTTTCCTCACCAGACCAAACCTAACAGAATTTATATCAAGAGCCATAAATACCTCCAAGGTTCAGGTTTCTCCACTTTTTTTTTGTGGGCCAAAAGCAACCAATTATCTCTAGATCTATCAAAAACTTTGATTGGAAGGGGCCTGCAGAAAGTAAATGCAAACTATAAAGCACAAACAGGTCTTTGAGCTCACCAGGTTTAAGCTGATCATCACATACTCATTGATGCTCTTCACATTTTCCCCACAGCTTTCTCTGCCCAAGGATTACTTTGGATATTTTGCAAACATTGTGAAACTCTGCCTTCACCATATCCTTCCCTGCCAGAGGCTTCAACATCCTAGACCACTACTACACCTCTATCAAGTTTCATCCCACACCTCCACTTCAGCAAATCATCAAGCTGTGTTAATGTTATCCACATTAGCAGAAGCGAGGGAGGAAGAGCCTGGTGGTGAAAGTTATTCAGTGATGGTCTGAGGATACAGATAACATCAAAACATGACTACTTTAAGGTATAAGACTGGTCTATAATCAAGGATTCAACAAATAACTTTGATGCATGCACTATCACCAACTTTATCATCAAGAGTGTAGAATACTGCATGACCAAGACAATAAGAAATGATGAACAGGGAAGTCAACTCATTGAAGCCAAGGTTGAGGCATTCTAGTCACGAGATCCAGGCCTCTGCAAGAAATCAAGGCCAGAGAAACCAACCAATGGTACCACACCAAGCTAGAGTCCAATTCCTGAATGAACTGCAATGTTATCTTGTTTTTCATTGTAATCTTACACTCTATAAACTGGACTCTTTATACAGCTGTATGAATGTCAGAGATAACCTATTAGTCTATTCACACAACCCTTCTCACTGCACGAGACATTGTAACAAATAAACAAATGTATTCTCAAGCAGTGCATTTCAGAATTCTACCACCTTCAGGATGAAGCAAAATGTGTTAATTCACAGACTTTTTAAATTTATGCCTTTGGATTTAAACATTTTTGCATGAGGTAAGGTTTCTTATAATTTACATTGATCAACATTTTCTCTCAATCTCAGAGCATCATCCTTTATTGTGACCATCTTCCTTTATAATCACTTGGAAAGACTAGAATGTTATTGTTAACGACGCATTCAAAGAAGAGATTGTACTAAAGTTGTAGCCGAGTTTTTCCACGGTTTATTAAATCTTATCGCTACTTTTTTTTTAAATATACGATAAATAATGTTTAAAAATATATTTAAAATGGTCAATAAAAGTATTTGGACCATCTCCATTCTTTCCATCTTCACAGAACTAAGGAAAATTCAAAACTGATTGTTTATCTTAAACATGCTGAAAGCTAGCTACAACCTTGAAGCTGGCTGTTACAGAGACACTCAAAGAATATCAACAATATCTGCTGGCTTCTTGCAGAATATGCTTGCAAGTAATTTAAACCCATACAGTATGGGTCCTTTCAAAATGCATCACCTTGCATTTCATCTACATTGCTCTACACACTTTAGTATCTCAATCTGTAGCCCAATCATCAATATCAATTTATTTCAAAGTATTGTTTATAGCAGATAGTAGGGGTCCCAGCACCAACTCTTGAACAGTGATTACAAGGACTTCAAACACAAAGCAACTTTCCATCTTTGCCCTGTGCCTCAACTTACAAAGCAAAATTTGGATCTAATATACCTGGATGCATGCCATGAACTCAACCTGTTAACTATGAAATATTCCACGAAATTAGACAGACAAAATATTCTTCCTAAAAAGTTTATACTGTATATTTTGGCATATAAGACAACCCTTGATGCACACCAAAAACAGGAGTTGTCTTATAGGCCACATACAAACACGTGACTATAATTATACTCAAAATTCCACCCTATTGGTTCCATAACCCACTCAGACATCACCCTACAACAAATTTTTAAGCCACTGGTTTATTAGTAAGAAATTTTTAATTGCAAAAAAAATCTAAAATCTTTCAAAGTCCTATCATCGTCTGAGGCAAAGAGCTTGGCAAGCACATCCAGAGTCTCACTGTCTACACTGTCATCATACAGGACCCAGTGTGAATCTGATGAGTCTTCAGTATTTTTCTTAAGAACACCTTCAATCTTTCTCCATCCTCTTACCATCTTCTCGATTATATCAAATCTCCTTGCAGCAATACAGTTGGTCGATTCCTTGGCTACTTCAATGACTTTTAACTTAAAACTTGCTTCATATTTTCTTCATTTTGCTGGAGGCTCCATGACAACACCCACCTTCTGGCTACACCCAAGACAACACTTTTTTTTTTGGGGGGGGGAAGAGGTTGTCTTATACAGTTTGAATGGTAAAACCATGAAATTCAAGCTGAAATTTGAACCCATATTATCTGAAGGTTGTCTTATAAGCCAAAATATGGTAACCCACACCACCTTTTCCAAGTGTAAATTAATCCTTTCCCTCAATTTCCACCCCCTAATAATTTGCATTACTGGTCTAATTACCCAGTGTATTCCTCCTGCCCTGCTACAAAGTTGTTTCGCATGTCCAGGACAAAAGGGTACCCATTTAAAACAGATGTGGAAGAACTTCTTTAGCCAGAGTGATGAACCCCTGTAATTTTCTACCACACGCAGCTATGGAGGCCAGATCATTGGTTGTATTTAAGGTAGAGATTGATACCCTGACTATTCAGATACCTATCTAAGGTTATGGGGTGTGAGGCTGAGTGGGAGAATTGATCAGCCCATGATGGAATGGTGGTATAGACTCAACAGGTCAAATGACCTACTTATGCTCCTATATCTTATGGTCTTACAAGCATTAAAGTTAGGAAAGAAAATTACATTGCATTCACTAATTATGCATCCTGAGCTATAAAATTAGAAAACTAAAAGAATTAATTAGATATGGGCCCAAATCATAATTCATTTAACAGTCTATACAACTGCAGTTCACATTTGGTACGAATTCAGTTTATAAAACCAGAACAAGTTTGGCAAGTAACACCATGACAAAGAATTTGAAATATGCAAAGTATTAAAAACAATTCACTTGACATTCATGGTATGTGTACAAATACTCATGAGTTTAAGATAGGAAAAGTGTTCCAATGCAAAACAAAGATTTAGAAACACACATCGCAATGAGATGGTTCTAGAATCAAAAGTACAAATTTTTAGTAAAACAGAATACCCATGTCCTTTCAGATCTTCAGATTCTTCAAATAACAAGATGTCTGCGGCCTCAAATTTAGTAGCCCAGATCTTTGTCCAAGTGCTCAAGAACATCGAACTATATTATACAAACGTTCACATTATCAGCTTACAACATGAACAAAACATTGCTCAGAACATTAGTGACTGGGATACTTACAAATGGAATGTACTTCATTACAATATACACTTAGAAAGTTTCCTGTGAGAGTTTTTTTTGTCAGTTAAGTAGATTCTAATTTCAGAGCCAAAGTTACACACAAAAATGCTTGGTGCGGAATGACCCTAAATGAAAATACTGTTGAGGTTTACATGAAGAAGGCAGCAGCATCTGTTTATTAGGTACAAATTTGTACCAAGAACTCAAAGGTTTCAATATAGTGCAGAGTAAAATTCCCAACCTTCTGATTTTATTTCAACACAAAATTTTAGTTAGATTATTAAAACAGAATGAAATGGGAAAGTAAATATAGTAGATGTCCAAAACCCGGACTGTTTGGTCGATCTGCATTTTTCAGTTTCTTGGGCAGTACTTTTAAAATTGAAATTTAAGGAGGAATCAAGAAAAGATGAATATGTAAATTTTGTTACTTTATTCATTGGTAAATTTATCAAAATTAATAGTTTTAAATAAAAATAAAAATGCTGCTGTGCATCTGCGGCACTCACGCATGCACACACACAAAAGCCCGCAAAATTTAAAATGTTTGAGAGTTTGAAAAGTTTGAATTCTTGGGTGTTCAGGATTTCTGGCATCTGGATTTTTGGACTTCTACTGTAAGGCAATACTTTATTATGTTACCCTGAATTCATTTGAGAAAAATGGCAAGTTCAATTTCATTTTAAAATAGATAATTTGTTATCAAGCTGCCTTTTACAAACACCAGAAGTTCAAGATTTCAAAACACTTTGGTCACAAATGTTATAGAATGTATTTTTAAGAAAATTCCACTGGATTAAAAACTTGAGCCTTCAGCAAATTAGAGCTAGGTTGGTTAGGGGAGTGAAATGCACTGAATGGGCAAACAGCTTGTTATTGGAGCAGCAGTAAGTTCACTAGAATAGCAAAGTTTAATAGTGTTGAAAGGGATTCTTAGATAACAGTGAGCTTGCTGGTTTAATTAGCTGATTTATCTCTCAAGGGCAATGGCACCAGAAAATACAAAATATTGAGATAGGATTCACAATAAATTCATATGCACTTTGTGGTGAAATGGGTGGGGAGGGGGAGTAGTGAGAAAGAAAAGCAAACAAATTCTACTTTAAAAGGTCAGATATCAAAGGCATTAGAGAATCAAATATTTTCATTTCATTCAGGACCAACTTGTTAAATCACACTGTTCAATCCAGGTACATGGATAATGCTTAATCTGCTCACACCAATTTAAGATTCTAATAATCTTTAAAATAGCATGGATTTTGCACCACATATTCATGCTTAGATGATATAGATTGTTAGTGACAACTAGCATCTCAAACTTTAGCCCCAGTTGGAAGCATTACACCCACTATTTTGTCAGTCATATCAATGCAGGGTACACAACTTCCAAAATGGATCCCATTGATAGAGTACATTTAACACTGAATTCTAGACAGCTCTTTATAACTTTTTTTCCCCAGAGGCAAGGCAAAAATTTTATCATTTTAGATTTTTATTCAGATCCAGAGATGCGAATATAGTCCATGTCTCACACAGCAGAGAAAGATAGGGACTTGAGTGATACCAAAGATAAAAAGGAACGATGGAGACAAAACAATAGTCAAGTTATGCTATTAGTTTTTATTTGTAAATCTTCACATTGAAATATTTCAAATTCTGATGACAAATCTTTGAGTGAGAAAAAATAACATTGAAATTATTAGTTTTGTTAAACAATGTAAACAATATGGGTAGCTATTTGGCAAATACGATATCACAGTTCATTATTAGCAGAGAATCTCAACCCTTCCAGTTCAAAAAAGGTTAAAATTGTGGGAAGATTCAGTTATCTACAAAAGAGTGAAATGAAGTCACATGCAATTCATGTTAAGGCAGATGCAGAAAATAAATTGCTAGTGTTTTAATGTACAAACTACAGTAATCTATCACCATTCAGAGATTATTCATAAAGCCTCTGAATAGGTTTGTACAAATCAGTCATGTGATATTACAGATAGTACAATCCAATCTCATTCCTTTACAAATGTCTAAAAACAGCAAGATATTGGTCCACTTCAGATGGGTCCATTGTACCCTTTAAAATATCTGCAAGAACTGGATACAATTTTCTTTCTACACAAGTCCATAAAGGATAGTGTACATTTAAGCAATGATTGCAATGTTTCATATGTGTATAGTCACATATTAGATGATAATTCCAACAAATAGTTCAAACTTTTCATGAAACAAGTCAGACAATGCAAAACAAAATACCTTCCTTATTAATGTGCTGGTGTGGAATATTCAAGTGACGCCCCTCTGTCTTGATATCCAGGACTCTACCTACTGGCCAAATACCATGTAGTGAATGCAACCTAATAGGCTCAGGGACAGTGAAATTGCTATTGTGTATTCAATGTACTAAATAGAGTTTGCGGAGGATCAAAAGTTACAATAGCGAGAAGTGCGAGCAGAGGTTTATGTACAAAGTGACCCATAAAGTTTTTCTTTTAGTTAGAGTTAAGTCAAGAGGTGAATTGTCAAGAAAATACTTCCAACATGTGGCAGCTTAAAAATGAGCAAAGAGAGCAGAAATATGGCCATGTGTAGTGAACTGCTTTTCTCTACTGTTCTCTGTTATGGTTTTGATAAATTTGACTGATTATCATTGATCTACAGCAATTGATAGCAAGTTGGGTTAATCATTCTCTCCTCTCTCTCTCTCTCCAAATTAATGGCACATATTGGAATATATAAAAAGGAGGATTAAGTATCTTCTACCTACTTTATCAAATATTATTTTAATCACAAGGTTTTCACATTAAGATAAATTATACTTTGATGAACTAAAGTACTAAAATATGCTGCCTTTTATAAACCTGCCATTAAAAAGATAAATTATACTTTGATGAACTAAAGTACTAAAATATGCTGCCTTTTATAAACCTGCCACTTCAGTATATTTGAAGTCTACAAAGATTTAAAATCTGTCCTGTAATTATTTCCCAGATTTTGAAAGATGGTTCTGAATAATTAACAGTTAACCGAACAAATGAATCCAGTAATCTAAAAAGATGGAAACATGTTATTGTCAATATCAACAGTTGCTCAAAGTTAAATGTCCAAAAAAGAGAGAAAAAAAAGAAATTCTATAAGTAGATCTGAAGGATGCAACATATTTGACAGTTCAAAGAGCAATGCATTGGCAATGTAACCAGCATTACCCAAATTAACACTGTTTTACTACAAGATAAACAGTGACCAATCATAAACAAACTGAGTGGCTAGATGACTATCAAGTGCCCGAGTTCAAATTGCCGACAATTCCTCATCACAAAAAAAAAAATCACAGGATGCAACATCGTTCTCTGAGACTCTTTTTATTTCGGCTGCTCTTCTTTCCATTTTTATCTTTATTTTCTGACATTTTCTTTGCACGAACTTCTCTCATCAGATCAAAAAATACCTAAAGTAGAATTATATTTGATGCAAAAGAGCAGTATTAGAAACATACAAATTACTAACACTTATTCAACTCCAAGCCATTTCCAAATGATCAATGTACTTCCAGTAATGGATCCACATTATATACTATAGTTAGATCATCATAAATGAAAAGTCTGCTCTGAAATATTTACAGCTCTATTCTGGAAAAGAGTTACAAATTGTTATATCAGAAGGATGCAAACTGAACTTTCATCTGTTAAGGACTAAACAGATTATAACCATTACCATATAACCGTACACGTGAATCAGAGGAGGGGGATCAGAGGTGGAGAGGATGAGCAAATGTAGGTTCTTGGGAGTCACTATCTCGGAAGATCTTTCCTGGAACCAACACACCAATGGCATCGTGAAGAAAGCCTCTACTTCCTCAGGAGTTTGCGGAGGAGCTAGTAGAGTTGTTCAAGTGAACCAGTACGGACTTGAAGGGCCGACATAGTCCTTTAATATTCTTGATATCTTGTACATCAAGTTATAACTGGTTACATCACTGACTGGTATGGAGGTGCCAATTCATAGGACAGGAAAAGGCTACAGATGGTTGTAAACTCGGCAGTGTTAGTTTTATTCCATTAAGGACATTTTTAAGAGGCGGAGTCTCTAGAAAGCAGCATCCATCAAGGACCCTCACCACCCAGGCCATGTCCTCTTCTCACTTTCCATTAGGAAAGAGTTACAGGAGCCTGAAGACAAACACCCAATGTTACAAAAACACCTCCTTCCCCTCTGCAATCAGTTTTGTGAATAGACAATGAACCTCACTTTCTCTTCTTTTTAAATATTGTATTTACAGAAATGTAATTTATAGTAATTTTTGCTCCTGTAATGCACAATACTGCTGCCATAAAACCACAAATTTTGTGACATGTTCAAGATAATAAATCTGATTCTGAACTTTATCCATATTAAAAAAAAATGAAACTGCAATAGACTGAACCCTCACCTTATCTACATTGGCTCTTGTTTTAGCTGAAGTCTCAACATATTGAACTCCCCACTCTTCTGCTTTGCTTCTCGCTTCTTCAATAGACACTTGTCTTCGATCTTCCAAATCAGACTTGTTACCCACCAAAAGTAATGGGATTTTATCTTCCTCTGCTTTTACACGAAGAATTTGTTCCCTAAAAAAAAATTCTGTAATTAGTGAAGATTCAATACCAATTAAATAAAAATGTTTTTAAATTTAGCTGGCATAACAGAATAGCTCTAAAGTGAATGATATACAGCACAGAAACTGGTCCTTCAGCCAACCATATGCATGCTGACTGTTTTTTGTACATTTCCATGCCTTACAGATGCAAGTATCTATCCAAATGTCTCTTGAATATATAGAATGCATCAGATTATACCATTTCCTCTGATAGCAAATCCCAGAGATCAACTACTGTAGAAAAAAAACTTTTCCCTTCAAATCCTTTTAAAAAACTAATTTCACTCACTTTAAATCCATGACCTCTTATCTTTGCTCTCTCTACCAAGGGAATAAGATCCAATCAATGTTTCTCTTGTATGCCTCTCAATCCAATGCATCGCTATCAGGTCACCCCTCAGCCACATTTGTCCCTGAACTCAACAAATTTCACATCTTCTTTTGGCAAATACAAATGAGAAGTATTAATTTAGGAAATTGCCCACATTGCCTCATTCCACACTGAGATGATCCCTTTGGTCCCCAAAGAAATGCATTCTTTCCCTGGCTACTCTCTTTCTGCTGAAGTAATTTTAATCTTTTGTGATTCCCCTTAATCTATTATTAAGGATATTTGATAATCCTTGCTGTCCGAATATCTTTAAGCAGACACCCATTCACTATGTTCAAGGATGTGGTGTTGAGACTTTAAAAGAAACTGGCAAGACCTCACTTGGGAGTATTGTGAGCAGTTTTATGTTCCTCATTTAAAAAAGTATGTGTTGACTTTGGAGAAGGTTCAGAGAAGGTTCACAAGGATGATTCTGGGAATGAAAGTGTTATCATATGAGAAGTGTTTGACAGCTCTTGACCTGTACTTATTGGAATTTAGAAGAATGAGGGGAAAACTCATTGAAACATTTCAAATGTTGAAAGGCATTGATAGAGTAGATGTAGAAAGGTTGTTTCCTCATGATGGGAGAGTGTAGAACCAAAGTGCGCAACTTCAGGATTGAAGGGTGTCTGCTTAGAACAGAGATGTGGAGAAATTTCTTTAGCCAGAGGGGGGTAAATCTGTGGAATTTTCTGCCACATGCAGTTGTGGAGGCCAGATCATTGGGTGTATTTATGGAAGAGATTGATAGGTTCTTGATTAGCCAGGGCATAAAAGGTTATGGGGAAAAGGCCAGGCAGTGGAGCTGAGTAGAAAATGGATCAACTCATGTTTAAATGCTGGGGCAGACTCAATGGGCTGAATAGCCTATTTCTGCTCCTATGTCTTATAGTTTAAACCCAGTTGCTCACTATTACTTGTCAGGTGTCATTTTACCCATAAGCATCTGATTCCAATCTACTTTTTCAGGTCCTTACGCTTTTGAGATTAGCTTCCCACCACCCCCCCCCCCCGGCACCCCTCTCCCCCCCAATTCTAGACTTTAGCCAAAGGACTAACTTTGTCACCGACTGTGAAATTACAGAACTATGGTCACTGTTTGGAAATTGTTCCTTCACCATCACTTGCCTAATTTCCCAAAATAGGGCCAAGTACTGCCCTGTCTCTTCTACAGTCTCTTCAGTTTGAAGAGTTTTCTTGGACAAACAAATTCCACCCCATTTACGGCTCTTGCAAAAAGACAAACCACTAACTATAATCTTGTTATTCTGACATCTTACTATAATTTTACTTACATAGCCATTCCTCTAATTCCTTTTGAAAGGCCTATAGTTTAACCCCAAAATGATCACCCCACTATTATTCCTAAAAATCTAACCATATGGTCTTCTTGGATGATCGAGTTTATTTGTCAACCAATTGTACTAATGCAACCTGACGAGAGAGCATTCTCCGGTCCACAGTGCAGAATAGTGCAAAACACATACAGACAAATGACACATATACACAGTTCACATGTACAGATATTAAAATAAACAGAGAAACAAAGAATTTTGGCAGTAATTCAGCAGTCTCACTGCCCATAAGAAGAAGCTGTTCCTCAGTCTGGTGGTTCTGGCACTGATACAGTACTTCTGTTTTTCCTTCCAGATGATCATTTCCAAGCACTGATTCTTGGTGATCAGCAACTCCTCTTCTGCATTCTCCATTATGCCCAAAAGTTCCTTACCCCATAGAAAAACACTGAAGTACAAAAGCTCACATCACCCATATACCCAATCATCTGCAATCCATTCAGAATAACATTCTGAGAGAGTCTAAAGCCACACACAATCCTGAAATGGAAATCTAATTCCTTCATTTTTGCTGGGTCAAAATTATGTAACTCTCTCCCTAATAGCATTGTGAGTACAGGCAGTCCCCGAGATAAAAATGAGTTCTGTTATCTAGGTCTGTCTTTAATTCGAATTTTTATACAAGTCAGAACAAGTACACACGATCCTTATTTAGTGTCAGCTATTCAAATGTTTAATCTTAGTATAGAGTATATATAGAATATATTTTACCTTTCTATGCATGCAAAATACTTAAAAAAAAACACTTCCAAATACACTACAACATTTTAAACAAGTGAAGCTCCCAGCAGGACCGGGGACCTCGAGCTCCCGGCAGGACCGGGGACCTCGAGCTCCCGGCAGGACCGGGGACCTCGAGCTCCCGGCAGGACCGGGGACCTCGAGCTCCCGGCAGGACCGGGGACCTCGAGCTCCCGGCAGGACCGGGGACCTCGAGCTCCCGGCAGGACCGGGGACCTCGAGCTCCCGGCAGGACCGGGGACCTCGAGCTCCCGGCAGGACCGGGGACCTCGAGCTCCCGGCAGGACCGGGGACCTCGAGCTCCCGGCAGGACCGGGGACCTCGAGCTCCCGGCAGGACCGGGGACCTCGAGCTCCCGGCAGGACCGGGGACCTCGAGCTCCCGGCAGGACCGGGGACCTCGAGCTCCCGGCAGGACCGGGGACCTCGAGCTCCCGGCAGGACCGGGGACCTCGAGCTCCCGGCAGGACCGGGGACCTCGAGCTCCCGGCAGGACCGGGGACCTCGAGCTCCCGGCAGGACCGGGGACCTCGAGCTCCCGGCAGGACCGGGGACCTCGAGCTCCCGGCAGGACCGGGGACCTCGAGCTCCCGGCAGGACCGGGGACCTCGAGCTCCCGGCAGGACCGGGGACCTCGAGCTCCCGGCAGGACCGGGGACCTCGAGCTCCCGGCAGGACCGGGGACCTCGAGCTCCCGGCAGGACCGGGGACCTCGAGCTCCCGGCAGGACCGGGGACCTCGAGCTCCCGGCAGGACCGGGGACCTCGAGCTCCCGGCAGGACCGGGGACCTCGAGCTCCCGGCAGGACCGGGGACCTCGAGCTCCCGGCAGGACCGGGGACCTCGAGCTCCCGGCAGGACCGGGGACCTCGAGCTCCCGGCAGGACCGGGGACCTCGAGCACCCGGCAGGACCGGGGACCTCGAGCACCCGGCAGGACCGGGGACCTCGAGCACCCGGCAGGACCGGGGACCTCGAGCACCCGGCAGGACCGGGGACCTCGAGCACCCGGCAGGACCGGGGACCTCGAGCTCCCGGCAGGACCGGGGACCTCGAGCTCCCGGCAGGACCGGGGACCTCGAGCTCCCGGCAGGACCGGGGACCTCGAGCTCCCGGCAGGACCGGGGACCTCGAGCTCCCGGCAGGACCGGGGACCTCGAGCTCCCAGCAGGACCGGGGACCTCGAGCACCCAGCAGGACCGGGGACCTCGAGCTCCCAGTAGGCGATGCTGACTCAACTGCACTTGAACCGGATGTTGACAGCATTCTACTTTTGGCCAGCTTGTCGGTTCCTAAGTACGAGCTGTCCATAAATCGGGCATTTTTAACCTAGGGACTGCCTGTATACCCACAACTCAAGGTCTACAGCAGTTCAAGGCAGCTGTTCAACACACTTTCTTAAGGGGATTTAGTAATGAGCAATTAAACAGTGGCTCAGCCTCCAAAGCCCATGTCCCTAGAATAAATAAGTGCACAAACCAGCAATTTGCAAAAGCTCATCACCAAAAGCAGGGATTTCATTGTGACTGGTAAACTATGCATTTAAAACAATTTCATTACCCTTTAGTACTGAGACAAATATTATCCTAATCCAAGTTATAATCACGGCAAATATAACACCATAAAATGTGAAATTTAAAGCACTGAGCATAAAATTTAAAATCAAGCTTTGTGAATGCAGATAGAGGACCAATGTTCTATTTTATACCAGACAACATTCAGCAAAAGGCAACATTCATGATGAAAATAGAATCAAGCAATAATTGGAGAAATCGAGGACCATCATGCCCACTGACGATTTGCAATTCAAAAAGTTTTCAACAAGATCCAAATCTCTATGATCAATTTTCTATCTAAATCTCATTGCAGTGAAATCTTTTTATGCACAAATGAGTTAAACATGAGGTATACAGATGAATCTATTGCCAATATTAATTCTGTTGTTCTTGTGCTTTTGTGACAGAGTATATAGATATGTTTTTGAGAGATAAATTGGTCACATACAAAAACTGATCTTATTTGAAATACTGGAGCTCTGTTAATGCGAGACATATCGGCTCCACAGCATTTGCAAGTGCTTTAGAGAGTGCCCAAGAGACTTCACTAATGGATTGTTGTTTACAAAAGGCAACAGATGAAAGATCTTGTTGGAGCCGCCTTCTGTCTGGAGTAGAGCTTGCTGTACAAGGGAAATGAGGGTCATGTGGTTTTGCAAGCAGAGAGAGTCAAACAGATTTTTTCTCTGTGTAAGAGAAAGAGAAAGAGAGAGAGAGAGAGAGAGAGAGAGAGAGAGAGAGAGAGAGAGAGAGAGAGAGAGAGAGAGAGATTTAGATCACCTTATACTACAGTGTTACAGCCAGCAGAAGCAGCTGGGACTGGAACAGGACAAGCTGGCAAACCTGGTCAAAGGCTTTGTGGTCCATGCAAGAGGAGAGGACTGGCTGTCTAATGTTGCACTTGGAATAAGAGAAACAAAAAGGCACTCTGTGGTGACCTGAAAGAAAGAGGTTATCATCTGGAGACCCTGATGGGGCAAGTTTCTTCAGCAAGACACTGAAGTGGCTGATTAAAAAGGAATAACAAGTCTCTCTCTGAAAACCGACAAGAACTTTCCTGAGTGGTAACCATTTATCTTTCAAGCACCAAAGTGTGGTGAACTTTATAAATGTTAAATTCTGTGCACAGTATAAGAATTGCCTGTAACCAGTGAACTTGGAGGAATGAGAAGTGAGATTCGACTGTGAACCAAAGAACTTTTCTGAACTTACATACATATTACATACATGTTCACTTAGAATTAGAAGAAGGTTAAGTTAGTTTAGTTAAGTTTAAGTGTGATTCTGTTTTCATGTTTAAAGATAATTAAAAGCAACTTTTGTTTAAGTAACAATTTGTCTTGGTGAATATCTATTGCTACTGGGTTTTGGGGACCTCTGCACTCGTAACACTTTTAATTCAAATGACTCTATTAATCCCCATACTTATATTCATACAGAAAAATATTGAATGTATAGCATATAAACAAGCCACCTAACTATGCATTCACCACCCAAACACGTCTCACTCCACTTTCCTGCTCAATTATATTTCAGCTCACATTTCAGTGCTCTACTTCCACAGTTCAATAATCAGAAAATTGGAGTAGTTCAAATTCATTTTTTTCAAACTTTATTTAAAGATAGAAAAAACATAACATACAATCCAATAATATTCAAAAAATAATTTTACAAATATATATAAAAAGCAAAATAAAAACAAAAAACTCTTAAAAAAAGACAAAAATAAATTTAAAAAAAAATTAAAATACCCAAATCCACCCTTCCATCCCTTCAGCCAGCTCCCTTAAGGGGAGCCAAAAATATAACATATATAAAAAAATTATAAATGTTAAGAATAATTCAAAGTATTTCTAAATGCATATCTTCCAAATACGGAGACCATTTACTAACAAAAAAAATTATTATCATTTCATTATAGGTAATTTTTTCCATAACAATACAAGTTTTCAATTCATTGTGCAAATGTAATATATTAATCTCTGTATTGTCTTTCCAAGTACTCACAACACATTTACACGCTACTGATAACACCAAACGTACAAAAGCAATTTGAATTTTATGCAAACCTAATCCCCTCAATGAAATCAAATTACTTAACAAGAAAATCGTTGGGTCTAATGGTAATGTAGTTATACAATTTTTCCAAAACCTCTAATTCCTTGCCAGAATGTTTGAACTTTAACACAAGTCCAAACAGCATATAAAAAAAGTTGCAATACAGGAATCACATCTAAAACACAAGTCTGAATTACTAAATCCATATTTTTTTTAGTTTCTCTGGAGTCAAATATAATTGATGTAAAAAATATTATAATTAACCATTCCATACCTTACATTAGTCAATTTGATTACATTGTCTTGACACATATCCGCCCAATCATCTTCAGGAAAAATAAACAGTAAATCACTCTCCCATTTAAGTTTAGATTTATCCCAATCCGGCTTATCTATATTATCTTGTAACAAATTGTACATAACTGAAATATAACCCTTCTTTGGTACAGAGGAAATCAAAGACTCAAATCTCGACAAAGTAGGTAAATTCATCTCTCTACCACAATTATCCTTTACCAAGGCTCTAAGTTGGTAATATACACACAAAGAATTTACAGACATATCAAATTTCTCTCTCTCAATTGATTAAAAGAAACTGTCCCTCTTCAAAACAATCCTGTATTGTCTTTACACCCTTAAAATCCCAACTCTTTAAATAATTATTAAACACTGAAAAAGAAATAAGCTGGTTATTATACAATAGAGTTAAAATTGATAATTTATCTTTTGATCCCAAAATCCTATTTTTTTTAAATCCAGATCTTTAATAAATGTTTCAATTCCGGCATATTATATTCCTGTAACCAATTCAAGTTCCAATGAAATATAAATTCATGTACCACGCCCTCAGAAATACACGCTATTTCCACCTTAGCCCAGCTAGGAGGTTGATCTAGATTCATCAACCGGCTAATAAACTTTAACTGGGCCGCTTCATAATAATTTTGAAAATGTAGTAACTGAAGTCCACCTAACGCATATTTTCATGTAGGTTTATACAATGCCACTCGAGCTAATTTACCTTTCCATAAAAACTCCTGCACTACCTTATTTAAATCCTGAAAAAAACCTTTTGAAAGTAAACAAGGTATTGATTGAAATAAATATTGAATTCAGGGACATATATTTATTTTAATACAATTGACCCTACCAATCAAAGTCAATGGAAGATCTTTCCACTTAATCAAATCTGCTTTAATTTGTTTTAATACAGGCACATAATTTAACTGATACAATGACTGATAATTAACATCTACAAACACACCTAAATATTTATTTTTATTTTGTCCTCCTTAATTTTGTAATAATTTTAAATTCTGAATAATCTCCTATTCCAACTGGTAAAATTTCACTTATATCCAAATTAACTTTATATCCTGACAGTTCTCCAAATTTCGACAAACACTCTTGTAACTGCTTCAACGACCGTTCTGATTCCATCAAATATATTAATACATCATCTGCAAATAAATTTATCTTGTATTCTTCATTCATAGCCTTCATCCCTCTAATTTCATCTTTTTGCCTAATAGTCTGAGCTAATGGTTCAATAGCCAATGCAAATAAGGATGGTGACAATGGACAGCCCTGCCGAGTTGAACGAGTCAACCTAAATGGTAAAGAGATCTGACCATTTGTCACCACCCTAGCAATCTGGTTTGTATATAAAGCTTTAACCCAACCAATAAAAAAGGGCTGAATTTAACCTTTTCTAACACCTTAAATAAAAAATCCCACTCAACCCTATCAAAAGCATTTTCTGCATCTCGCTTTCAGTATGCATTGACCAAAGTAATTAATCGAAGAATATTATCTGATGCTATTCTGTTCTTAATAAATCCGGCTTGATCAGTATGTATCAACTTAGGTAAGTATGTAGCAAGTCTATTAGCTAATACCTTGGCTATAATTTTATAATCTACATTTAATAAAGAAATAGGTCTATATGAAGACACTTTCAATGGATCTCTATCTTTTTTTGGAATAACAGTTATTAAAACACTTGAACAAGATTCCGGCAACTTCTGTTCTTCAGTAACTTGTTTTACATCTCCAAATACATTAAATAAATCATCATAAAAAAATTTATAAAATTCCACAGGAAATCCATCATCCCCTGGGGACTTTCCATTTGGCCTTTCCTGTATAGCTTCCTTAATTTCAAAATCTGTAAATGGAGATTCCAATTCCTGGATATCTTTCTCATCTAGTACCAGTAACCTTAATTTAGATAAATAAGATCCAATAGAACCATTATCATGCTTCCAATCAGAAGTATATAATTTTTGATAGAATGAATAAAACTGATCATTAATTTCCTGAGGCTTATAGGTAATTATTGAATTCTTTTTAAACGGCATTAATAGTCTGAGATGCCTGCTTAGCTTTCAAATGCCAAACAAGTACCTTATGAGTTCTTTATCCCAACTCATAATAACATTGTTCAGTTCGATTAATTAAATGCTCAAATTGATAAGTTTGTAAAGCATTATAGCATAATTTCAATTTCGCTAATGCAGATTTTTTTGTCTTCAGTCACATCCTTCTGAAAATCTTTCTCTAACTCAGCAATCTGATTTTCCAATTTTAAACTTTCTGCCATATGTTGTTTCTTAACTTTCAAAGAATAACTAATAACCTGTCCCCTCAAATAAGCTTTTAACGTGTCCCATACTACAAAATGACTATTCACAGAATTAATATTCTCAGTCAAAAATAAAGAGATATGCTCTTCAACAAAAGTAACAAACTCTGTTTTTTTCAATAACATTGCATTATACCTCTATCTATACGACGAACGTAGCACTTCTGAACTTTCACAGGAAAAAAGTAATAATGAATGGTCTGATAGAACTCTACTTTTATATTCAACTTGCAGTGCTCTACCCTGTTGGTGTGCCGATACCAAAAAAAATCAATCCTAGAAAACTAATCATGTCCTGATGAATAAAAAGAAAAATCTTTCTCTGTAGGATTAACCTTCCTCCAAACATCTACCAGATTTAAATCTTTCATCAATGCTTTGATCTGTATTGTCATCTTTGATTTCCTTATACTCTTCGGGTTTCTATCCAATAAAGGTTTCAAAACACAATTAAAATCTCCCCCAACTAAAATATTGTCATTAGCTTGAGTTAACAATAAAAAAGCTTCTGAAATAAATGGCTCATCTTCTATATTAGGTGCATAAAGATTAAACAAAGTCCAAGATTCAGCAAAAATTTTACAATTCACCCGTAAAACTCTGCCTACATTTCCCTCTGAAGATTCCAATTTGAATGCCAGCACTGCATTGCGTTTGCTTAATATTATTAGCAGCTTAAGACATTGCCTTTCTAGGAAAAGCTCAATGAAATGAAGATTTAAGTCAGCCATTCAGCACAATTACTGAAAGCAAAATCATCAAGTGTAGCAGGAATTAAAAAAAAAAGATATTTAACAAAGCAAATTCCTATACAACTTTTGATGCTGAGAGAATAAAGACCAACAGCATCTTAGATGTTTCAACTTGAATACACAGAAGTTCTGAAGTAACACTGCAGGGTTCATAGCATTCATGGGAGGCAAATACATATAACCATGTTTCTGACCTGAGTCCTTCGCATACCTTGGTGAAAAGGCTCAGGCCCAAAATATTGATTACATTCCTTTGTCTCTTATGAATGTTGCAAAACATGCTTGTTTCTCAACACTTTTATATATTAACTACAACCATAAGATATGCTCTTCAGCGCTTGACGTCCTGTTTTGCGGAAACTGCCAAAATGTTTGGCCTGGATGTCAGCCTGAAGAAAACTGAGGTCCTCCATCAGCCAGCTCCCCACCATGACTACCAGCCCCCCCCACATCTCCATCGGGCACACAAAACTCAAAACGGTCAACCAGTTTACCTATCTTGGCTGCACCATTTCATCAGATGCAAGGATCGTCAACGAGATAGACAACAGACTCGCCAAGGCAAATAGCGCCTTTGGAAGACTACACAAAAGAGTCTGGAAAAACAACCAACTGAAAAACCTCACAAAGATAAGCGTATACAGAGCCGTTGTCATACCCACACTCCTGTTCGGCTCAGAATCATGGGTCCTCTACCGGCATCACCTACGGCTCCTAGAACGCTTCCACCAGTGTCGTCTCCGCTCCATCCTCAACATTCATTGGAGCGCTTTCATCCCTAACATCGAAGTACTCGAGAAGGCAGAGGTCGACAGCATCAAGTCCACACTGCTGAAGATCCAGCTGCGCTGGGTGGGTCACGTCTCCAGAATGGAGGACCATCGCCTTCCCAAGATCGTGTTATATGGCGAGCTCTCCACTGGCAACCGTGACAGAGGTGCACCAAAGAAAAGGTACAAGGACTGCCTAAAGAAATCTCTTGGTGCCTGCCACATTGACCACCGCCAGTGGGCTGATATCGCCTCAAACCGTGCATCTTAGCACCTCACAGTTCGGCGGGCAGCAACCTCCTTTGAAGAAGACTGCAGAGCCCACCTCACTGACAAAAGGCAAAGGAGGAAAAACCCAACACCCAACCCCAACCCACCAATTTTCCTTCTTGTTTCACTTATGTTTCAACTCATTTAGTTTCCAGCAATAGTTAACTAATTTGAATTCTTGGAAGTGTATGCAACTAGATGCAACTAAATTTCAACCATTTTCCAAAAGTGCTCCATAACCACAACTGGATCATCTGCCTGCCCTTAATTAAATCAGTGTTCCTCTAGCAAGATGCACTCCAGACTATTCTGTGGCAAGGCAAATCAATCCATAAGTATGCAATTCAAAGATTTAATCTGTTGTAAACAGAGGGTAAAGGGGAGCATTTCTGTAGATGAAGTTCATTTGCTGAGTTTGGAAACCATTCAAACTGATGTTCCAATTAAATAGTTGATGTTGGAAAGTTGTGCGCCATACACCTTTACAGGGACAGACTACATCAGCTTTGAAAGTTAATGACACCCTGATGCACATAAAAGCACAAGGTGAATACCTCAATACCTTATCTCAAAGTTTAAATTTATTGTCAGAGTGCACACACATCACATACAGCCATGAGATTCTTTTTCCTGCTGGTCAGGCTGTTGGAATATAATCCTAAAATGGAACAATGCAGCAGACTTTGGATGGCTCAGCTGTTTACAAATCCATTCTAAGTTAAATGTTTAAATACTAGAGTATCTCAGAAATTTTTATCAAGTTGTGATTGGAATTTGATCTGAAAACATAACACATAAGTACCCATGATCACTTCCAATTTAGTGAAAGTTTACTGATGTTGTCTTCAGGTAACACACAGGAAACCTTGCCTGCATGTTAACATGTACTATTCTGCCTCCAACATAATCACTAGAATTTCTATATGCACCTTTAAATTATTTTAAAAAATTCAAAGAGCTTGCATTAAAAACTTCAAAAATTATATTTATCTACAATTAGATGATGATTTAGGAACAGAAAAATGTAGTCAGTAAGATTTAGGAAGGAACTTTCAGACTTTATGAATATATAGATATAATTTTGGAGATTTGCAGTATGTGCAATCTTAAATTATAATCAATAATGAACAAACGAGGTTCAACAAAATGCTCATGGGAGGTGAGATTTATTTTAAAAAATAAAGGCAGCAAAGAGATGGAGGACTTTTAATTGTGTAGGCCACAATAGCCAAAAGCACCTCTGGTGGGATAGAAAGGATGCTTAAATATGCTTTTGGTGCAAGGATGAAACTGGGGTCATGTAGTTGTGAAGTACAAGGAAGAAACTTGGTCAAGTAGTTGAGAAGGACAAGGAACTGAAGGATTAAAAAAAGATCTTGAGATAATTGATTTAGAGGGTAATAAGAATTTCCCCCCCCCCCCCCCACAAAGATAGTTAGGGTGTAGAAGGCACTGCCCAAGAGGGTGGAGGCAGGAAATCCCACAAGTATTTGGATGAGCTTTTGAATCAAATAGAAGGCATCAGATGGTGAACACTGGTGAAGTGTTCAATATAAATAGGTACTTAAAGGGCCCATTTCTATGCTGTAAAACTATATTTGAAAAGCAAAAAAATTGCTATTATCATTTTAAAAGTACATTAACATAGTTTTTTTTGCTGCTCTAGTACCTTGCACAGAGACCATTTTACAGGACAGAAAAAGGCCTTTGGCCCAACTTGCCCATGCTAACCAAGCTATTTATCAGAGTTAGTCAAATTTGCTTGAATATATTAGCTCCAGGAAATATGAAGATGCTGAGGACATAAGGATAAATAACATACATTCCTTCTAAAAAAAAATAAACTAAATTTTCATCAGATGAGAAAAATAATCATTTCAAGCATTTGGGAGCAAGAAGCCAGCACTCGGCATCTAGGCCATTTGGAAAAAAGCATAGTACTACAACTTCAATTGCAAGAATTTGTTTCAGTAAAAACCAGGAACAGTAAAATAATATTTTTAAGTACTGCTTATGAACAAGGCTGCAAGAGAAGCTCTCATTATAGATCCTGCACTTAGGAAGATAGTTTTAATTACCAGTATGCAGATTACTAATTTTCTCTTTTATTTTTGTCCTCATTAGAATACCATATTGAATCTAAACTGCTATCTCATGGCCTGTTAAGGGGGCAAGTAGGGAAATCTCCATTTACCTAAAGGGAATAGGAACTTTACAGTGGCCTTACTAATGGAGTATTGCTGCATATTACCAGCAGAGGGCTTAATACTGTCAGGCTACCAACAGAAGGCCTTGGTTCCTATCAATAAGGATGGAATCACTCCAATTTACATGCAAGCAATCCTTGCATCAAATATCACTGGTGTAGATATAGGCACATGCAAATATTTATGTCCATCAGTGGCAAGGTTAAAATTTAAAGATAATTGCTTTACCAACAAAATAGATCTATTAATAGAAGGAACATTATTTTATTTGAAAGTTACAATGTTTATTTTTTAAAGACTTCTTCTAAGGTTATATGACAAATGCTTAGTACAGTGAGAAGGTTTGCAAGCAGTCCAGCAAGTCTACTCTAACATGCATACGGCATACAAAATAGCATGAACAATTACATTGTAGTTTACTGTGAAAAGATCAATTTGTACATTGCAGGGATAGCATGTGAACACTTGAATCAGAATTTATTGTCATGAACAAGTCACAAAATTTGTTGTTTTGTGGCAGCACCTGTGTCACTGAATGCTCATCCTTAAGACTCCTGTACCTTTATCCCAATGGTAGCAGAGTGAAGAGGGCATGGCCTGGGTGGTGGGGATCCTTGAGAAGAGAGGCTGCTTTCTTAAAACACTGCCTCTTGTAGATGTCCTCGACGGGAATGAAGTCTGTTGCTTGTGATGTTGCAGGCTGAGTTTTTTCTTGTCCTAAACTTAGACACCTCCGTACCAGACTGTGATGAAACCAGCTAGAATGCTCTCCAGGGTACCACTGTAGAAGTTTTCAAGAGTGTTCAGTGAAACACCGAATCTCCTCAATTATCTCAAAGTATAGCCGCTGGCGAGCCTTCTTCGTGATTGCATCGACATGGAAAAATCCTTGGAGATGCTGACACCCAGGAATTTGAAGTTCCTGATCCTCTCCACTACTGAGCCCTCAATGCGGACTGGATACTGCTCTCCTGACTTCCTCCTGAAGTCCACAATCATTTCTTTGGCTTTGCTAACACTGAGTGCAAGGTTGTTGGTGACACACCACTCAAGGAGCTGATCTATCTCCCTCCTCATTGCCGTTTGTGATTCTGCTGAGGTTCTTTCAGAAATTTTTTTTTAAAGATTACATTTATAAAAAACACCATTATTCTATTATTGACCAACCATGTTTCAGTTAGCTCAACATGCTTAAGATTTCCAATGCATCGCCTTTAGCAGTGAATACATTACTATGTTCCCTCCTTTATCCCATTAGTTCCAGTAAAGAATTAAACAATTTACTTTTTAATATATCAATTTAAATCCCAGCACTGCATTGCGTTTGCTTAATATTATTAGCAGCTTAAGACATAGCCTTTCTAGGAAAAGCTCAATGAAATGAAGATTTAAATCAGCCATTCAGCATAATTACTGAAAGCAAAATCAAGTGTAGCAGGAATTTAAAAAAAAAAGATTTTTTAACATAAAGCAAAAATTTTTCCAGGAGTTACACAACCATTTGATTTTTAAAGACAGAAATCCTTCAGGGGATTAAAACATGGCAATTGATTTAGTTGCCATGGGGGAAAATGTAAACAAGGACTTTTCAAAAACCCTTAGATCTCTTTTCCATCATGACAGCTGACACTTTGAAATAACTAAACTTCAGCTGTGGACAAGTCATTACCAGTCACCAGAATAAGACTGAGACAATAGTGCATAAATAAACACCAGGTGTAACATGTGGTATGTGCAAGATGGACATCAACTAAATATGAACTTGTTATTAAAGTGAAAAATTCAATTCTTTAACCACTTTCCAACAACCACACCCCCATTTTCCCCCCTATTCAAAATTCAGCACATCCCCAGGGACCCTTAGCATTTTTTATATATATATATATATATATATATATATATATATTGATGCACCAGAGAAGACGTCCTATCCAAACACATCACAACTTGGTATGGGAACTCTTTTGCCCAAGTTCAAGAAAATGTAGAGGTGTGAACACAGCTCAAGTCATCACACAAATCAACCTCTGACCGGATGGCATCAACACAGACTTCTCTGGTTTCTGTAACCTATTCTCCATTCTTCCTCCCTCCCCTTTCCCTTTGTCCTCCAGCTCTCCACCCCCTTCCCTCTCCATTCACAGAGCCATCCCCAACCACCCCCCCCACCCCCACCCCCATTTGCTGGTATGCCTTCCCTTCCTTGTCCACCTATTACCTCTTGCCTCTGGGACCATGCTCCTCCCATTGCCCCTCTCCCCTTAACTTTTTGTTCAGGCATCTGCTGACATTTTTTCCATACCTTGAGCAGCTGAGTTTCTCCAGCATTCTGATTTTACACAAACCAACCTCCCCTCAACAAACTTTTCACATCCTGCTGCCTCAGAAAAACAGCTAACATATAGGACACATCCCATTCCGGTCACACACCCTTTGCCAGCAACCATGCCCTCCCTTCGGGCAGAGGATGAGCTTGAAAATCTACATCTCCAGGATAATTTCTTTCCCCTCTCATTACACTCTTGAATGGATCACCAATTATCACTTTGCATTAACTGCACTTTTCTTTAACTTTGTCTTCTGACATTATACCCTGAAATTTTGTTTTATTGTAACACTTAATTCTCAAACTACAGTACAATTCCGATTATCCAAAATCAGATTCTCTGAAATGCTCATTTATTCAAATTTTTTTTTAAATTAGATATCGGAAACAAATGAAAAATCCTCAGTTATCTGAATTTTTTCGGAGCCGAACTGATCTCACAGGTTGAAAAAAAATTCACCCAAAGTGAAATTAGAACAATGATTGTCCTCGCTTCAGGTAACTCCCTCCCCTCTCTTTCCGTTTCTTCTTTTCCTTCCCTTATTGACTTTTCTCTCCAACTCTCCCTCTCAAACTGCATGCCACTGTCTTCCAGCAGCCCTTGTCCCGGCGTCATAAAAGAGAGCGGCCTCCTGGGCAGGAGCTGTACCTTAGGCTCCTAGGCGGGGGCAGGAGCGGGACCTTGGGCTCAGTGGCATTTCCTCTCCTTCCCTCCGATGCTCCTCACACCGGACACTAATGGCGACTCCAAATCCTCTGCTTGGCCTACTTCCCCGGTGTGTGTGTGCGGTGACCAGAGAGGAAGGAGCCTGTTGACTCACTGTGAATGTTTCACTGGCCCAGGAAGCCTCCCCGGGGATCAGCAGCAGCGATGGGCTCGTGTTGGGGAATCGGCAGCAGCAGTTGAGTGGTCTCAGTGATTAGCAGCAGTCAGCATTTTTTGTGAGAATTAAACATTATTTTAATGCTAAAAAAGCCTCCTCTTGTTGCTTGTTGTTTAAACATTGATTTGCTGTTGCTACTGGGCTGTTTTTTAAAAAAAATGGCCAGTTCTCCGAAAAAAACGTTTATCCGACATTGGCCCGGTCCCGACCATTTTGGATAGTCAGAGTTGTACTGTATTTGCTCTACTATGTACAGGCTAACTTGCCTTGATAGTACGCAAACCTTTCCTACTGGATCCAAGTCCACACAACAATAAACAATTCAATACCAATTAACACAAATCACTGTTCACCAGATCAAAACTTCTGTGTCAAAAATTGTCTAATGACTCATAAAAATTATTCAAAATACAATATTCCCCAAGCTCAGTTTTAATGAACTAAATGTTGCACCTCAAATTTTGGGGAGAAAAAACTAATCAAAAAAGTGAGGTAATGTTGGGTGTAGTACTTTAGTAAGTGTGTTACGAAAGTTGTTGCTTTGAAGTAGTAGTATTGTGCAGAACAAGGAGTAACATTACTAAGTTGGTAATGCCCTTGGCATAGCTAAATTACTATCATCATTCCATTGTAATTTATAGGAATTTTGGATTTATGCTTCCACTGATTTATTGTTCATTGGACCTACTTCCACCGGCGTCTACTGAGATTCAGCCTGCTCTCTCAGTGCCCCTTTCACACTGCCGACTCTCCTAGGAAGCGGAAAAACTTGCCGGGCATGTTGCACTTGGGAACCTTTCCCACTGCACAATTTACCTGATTAATCGGCAACCCAGCATTTTAAAGAGGGTCCTGTCTCCAGCGGTGATGATGCGAGAGCAGCTTATCCTTTCACATCGCCACAAGGTGATTAATGAGTTAACTCAGCCAGGCTCTGACATATGCCATAACCAAGTGTCAGAGCCCAGTTGAATTTAACTCACCCTGCCAGGTTGGGACATTTCACATCGCACGATTATTGGGAATGGACCTGCTAAATTAGCCGGTTAACCTATACAGAATCAGTGAAAAAAAGGGGCTAGTGAGAATCTCATGATCAGCTGGCAAGGAGAGGGGAGTAAGGTCTAGTGGCCAACCAATATTTATACCTTATTGGGTTACAAAAATATTATCTGGATATCATGAAAATTGATAGCTGCATTAAGTTACCACAACAGCAACATTGCTAAAGTACTTCATTGGCTACAAGTTTGGGGATATCTGAAACTCAGAATCAGTCTCTTCCCACATTACAGTCTGTTACCTGTATGAGTGAATAGATTGTTTAAAACAGTTTAAAAGGCTGAATGTCCACAAGATTAAAATGGCAAGATGCGAACCGAAGGAGATGAGTCAGATATATACTGAAGTTTCTCATATTGGTCGATATTATTAAATGAAGATCTAACCCAAGGCCTCCATGTCGATGCAATCACAAAGAAGGCTTGTCAGTGGTTATACTTCATGAGGTGTTTGAGGACATTTGATAGGTCACCAACAACTTGCAAATTTCTACAGGTGTACCATGGAGAGCATTCTGAATGGTATGAAGGAGCACATGACAGGAAATGCTACAGAGGGTTGTAAACTCGGCCAGCGTCATCAGTCTTCTTCCCATTAAGGACATCTAAAAGAGACTGTCTCTCAAGAAAACAGCTTATATCCTCAAGGACCTTACTGCTTTCTTCTCATTGCTACCATAAGGAAGGAGGCACAGGAACCGAAAGATGAACACCCATCAAACATGGACAGCTTCTTCCTCAGATTTAATAAGATTTCTGAATGGACACAATGAACCACAGACACCACTTCACTTTCTCTTCTTTTGCTCCTTTTTTATATAAATGCAAGAGATAGCAATTTTACATCTGTAGTGCTGCTGTGAAACAACAAATTTCATGAAACATTCATGACAATATGTTTTGCAAACATTGAGTGCAAGGTTGTTGTTGTGGCACTACCCAACTAGCTGATCTATCTCCCTCCTGAAGGCTTCCTCCTTGCTGTCTATGATTCTGCCAACAACCATGATGTCATCAGCAAATTTGTAGATTACATTTGAATTGTGCCTAGTGACACAGTCAGGGATGCAGCGTGAGCAGAGCAGTGGGCTAAGCAAGCTAATTGTCAGTGAGGAGACGTTGTTTCCAATTCATACAGACTGTGGTATTGCGATGAGAAAGTCAAGGATCCAGTTGCAGGGGTGGGTATGCAGGGGCTCAGGGTTTGGAACTTGACTTGGCATGGCTTAAGCTTTCACTGCTCATGCAGAGTTACTGCCTGCAACTATTCCATCAACCTCATGGAACAGCCACTGCAAGGATGCTTCCAAGTTTGAGAGACATACAAGTGCAACTCAACACAAGAGGCAAAGTGTGACAAAGAATATTTTTTTTGCCAATGGTGATAATGCCTCCAGAACACATTTTCATGGATGCTGTAGTATGAATGGAATCAGAGAACAATGTAAACTGGAAGCACTACAGCAGGGGTGTCAAACTCAAATTCATGGAGGGCCAAAATTAAAAACTTGGACTAAGTCGAGGGCCGAACTAAATATTTATTGAAAATTTTCAACAACATCTGCATGTTTTCTCCTCTTTCAACATATGTAATGTTAAACTTTAGGATATAACTTTAGGAGGATAATGTTACAGGTCAGGAGTAGGTAGCTCAAGTTCACCCTTTGCTTGACCTGAGGGAAACCTATTTGGTCCCTGTGGAGATGTAGTCAGCATTCACAGGCTGTGTCCATTTTGGCCTGCATCAGGACTCAGCATTTCCTGCTCACTCCTCAGGCTCGAGGCCTCTATTCACCCTCGACCCACCATCCCTCTAACTGACCAGTCCTTTACCCAACCTCTACTCACCCCTCACTCCACTCGCTCTGCCTCTACCCACCCCATCCTATACACGCCCCTCTACTGCCTCTCCCCTCAACCTGTTCCTCCCTCTACCCGTCTCTCACAATCTAATCACCCCTCCCCTACTCGCCCTAACCCTCTCCTTTTACCTCTTCCCTATCCACCCCTCCTTCTACTCATCCCTCCCTCTAACTGCCCCTCGCACCACCATAACTTCCCTTGCCCATTACTCCTTACCTACACCCTCTGCCCACCCCTGCTTACCCACCAACTCTGGCCCAGCGCGCTGCCGATCAGCCTTTGCGGACAGCCACCATCTCTCTCTTCACATGCAGGGCCGAACCAGCCGTCCCTGGGGTCCGCACGGGTGCAAGCGCTGAAGGCCGTGGCGACTGGGAGAAGCGCGCTCGCGCTGTGGAAGGGCCGTCTGGTGCCAGTCGCGTGGGGCTCACGCTGCCCGGGGGCCGTGCGCAGTCTGGCATGTCCGTCGCGCCGACAGGAAATCACAGGTGCTCGCCCATCCGCCGCACCACTCGACAGGTGGGAGAAGTGACTGGTTGTGCGGTGAGCCTTCCAACTAGCTTGCCGGCTGATGACATTGACAGACTTCTTGTGTTACAATTTCTCGTGTTACAGTGTGGAAGGATGTGCAATGAAGGGGGAGGATGGTGGGGGTGACATTACCAATAAACAGCATCGGCTCTCACTGCAGGGCGGGCCACCTCTAATATATTTTTGAAATGATCTTGCGGGCCAAATATAATTATATCGCGGGCCAAATTTGGCCCGCGGGCCAGAGTTTGACATGTGTGCACTACAGGATCATGAACCAATCTCATGCAAGTCAGAAAATAAAGAGAATTTTTAAATGGGCTAAATAAAACTCAAAAATCACATTCTGGAAACACACAGCATATCATGTTGCATGTGTGTAAAGAAAAAGTTAACATTTCAGATTCATGATCATTTATCAAAAATGCTCTACAACTGAATTGTTAAGCATTTCGTTCCACAGATGCTCTGAACTTTTCCAGAGTTTCAAATCCAATCAACTAAAGTTTAGAGCCTGGAGTTTGTAACAACATTTCCAAACCAGCACAATAGTTCATACTTGTACTATGTGTAAAAGAAGGGAAAGACAGCATGGCTTTGTGCTTGGGAAAGTTTCTCACAAATTTGAGTTTATTTTTTTGAGGTAACCAGGAAAACTGACGAGGGCATGGTGGAAACGCAAATACGGACAAACTCTACACATACAGAGTACATCTGTATATATCAAAATAAATATTATTAAGAAATAGTACAGTCACAGAGAATTGTTTTAGCAGCCTCAATGCCCTTGGGAAGAAACTATTTCTGAGCTTGTTCATTCTGGCTGATACTCCTGTATATCTTTTCTGTCAGGAGTGGCTGAAAGATGCTGTGCACAAAGTGGTAGGAGTCCTCAACAATTTTATGAGCCTCTTTAAACAATTATCCCAATAAATCACATAGACAGTGGGGAGGAAGACTCCTTTGAACCTCTCTGCCACTTTCGTGGACCTGTGGGTTGACCTCCAATCTATTTCTTTGCAGCAAAAGTTCCACAGTGATGCCGCCAGCCAGGATGGAGCTCCTGTAGAAAGTTGATAGAAGGGTGGCTCTCGCCTTGCTTGCCTCAGACTTCCTGTTGTGCCTTGCTGAAAAGTGAATAGATGTGCATCCAGGAGAGGTCACTTCTCAAGTGGACTCCAAGGAACTTGGTGCTCTCTACTACCAAGCTATTAATATGTAGTGGAGGGTAGTTGCCTTGGTCCCCCTGAACTCCACGAACATCTCCTTTGTCTTGTCCACATTGAGGCTCAGGTTGTTATTCTTGTATCAATTCACAAGATTTTCTTCCTTTTCTGTAGTCTGTTAGAGCACTGCAGTCATGGGTCAGTAGCATGAACAAGAGCAGGCCAACCACAACATTCTGCTGCCAACCCTGAGACTGTGGTCTTTCCATTAGTAAGCCCAGAATCTAGCTACAGAGAGGGGTGTTGAGGACAGTTTCTCCTCCAGCCTCTGGGGTATGGCCATATTAAATGCCGAAATGGCCTGTTACCATGCTGTATGTCTAAATATAAAATATGAAGTGCAAACTAAATCTCTCTCCTTCCCACCAATTTATTCAGGCATCGGTCGGAATTTCAGCATGCTTGAAGAAGGGATCAAGCCTAAAATATCGACGGCCTTTTTCAGATTTATTGTCAGCAAACAAAATAAGACAGGTTCCCATTTTCCACCTGAATTTCAAGGTTTTTTTTCCCATATAAATCGGGCGTACCCCCCCCCCCAATTTTCAGCTTGACACCTCAGATCGGCTGCAAGGAATGTGCCAGAGATTGGCATCTATGCCTCCTAGCAACAACCTACACTTTGTCACAACACTCAAAGTCACCAACATCAGCAGGAGCTCAGGCACCTGGGCAGGAGCGGGACCTTGGGCTTTACAACTGTAAAATGTCTGGCTGTGTTATGGCGCTCGTGGGGAGGTGTTGGGACTGGTCAGCTTTTCTGGTGTGTTTTTTGGGTGCTTTGGGTAGTCTTATATGCCGAATATATGTCATCATTTTTTTTTTAGTAGAATTTAAGGTCTCATTTTTGTATCTGGGCCTGTTTTTGGCTTGTATTTTGGGTGTTTCAAGGGTCATCTTATACACCAAAATAGACGGTACATAATATCACAAGCAACCTTGAGATTTTTTTCCTGCAGATGAGGCAGAATTACTACTTATTTGTAGTGCAAAGAAACTATTCTCAAGATACCTTTAAACAATTAAAGAAATGTAAACAAACTTACTGTGCAACAGAGTAAAAGAAAAAGCAAAAAAGAAAAATCATTGCATTGAGTTTGTTGTTGAGAAGTCTGATGATGGAGGGGTAACATCTATTCCTGAACATGATGATGCAAATCTTGTGGCACCTATAGCTCTTTCTTGATGGTAGTAGCAACAATAGTGTGTGTGCTGGGTGATACTGCTCTTTAATAATTGCTGCTGATCTCTGACATCAGAGTTGTTCTCAATGTTGGGGAGGGTTTGTCTGTGATGTCCTGAGCTGTGGCCACTACCTTTTGCAGGGCTTTCTGTTCAGGGGTATTGATGACCCCATACCAGTCTATGATGGAGCCCGTCAGCTCACTTCCCACCACACATCTGTAGAAATTTGCCAGGGTTTCCGATGTCATACCAAAACTCCACAAGTTCTTGAGGAATTAGAGGTGCAGATATGCTTTCTTTATGATGTCATTAGTGTGTTGTTGGGTTCCAGAAAGATCTTCCCAAGAACTTAAATTTGCTCTCCCTCTCTACCTCTTATCCCCCAATAATCACTGGATCATACACCTCTGGTTTTCCCTTCATGAAGACAGCGATGAGCTCCTTGGTTTTGATGACATTGAGGGCGAGGATGCTATTGGCACACCATTCAGCGAAGTTTTTAATCTTCCTCCTTGTTGCCCTTTTTTATGCAACCCACTACCATGATATTATTAGTTATCGCATCCAGCCACACAGTCATAGGTATATAGTGAGTAGAGCAGGGGTCTAAGAGCACAGTCTTGTGGAGCTCCATTAATGGAGATTGTGGAGTTGTTCTTATCAGTCCTCAGTGATTGTGTTCTGGAGGGAGGTTTGATCCGTACTTTCAGATTTAGTGTAATTGTACCTGCAATGACAGTGTCAGAGCCAGTAGCACTCAGCTGAAGAACCGCTTTTTCCCATGGGTGGTGAGAATGCTGAACAACCAAAGAAACTGCTCCCACTGATCATTTGAAACTCTCCCGCGCACAAACTATTTATTTATTTATTTAATTGTATAGATGAAGTACTTGTCCTGTATATGTATTGTTAGTCTGCATGTGTGTTATGTCTGGTTGTGTGTCTGCACATCTTGCACCAAGGACTTGAGAACGATGTTTCATTGAGTTGTACAATCAGATGACAATAAATTTGACTTGACATCACATATAACCCTGAGATTCTTTTTCCTGGAAGACAGTTTCTAATTACCAGTAACTGTACTCAAGAAATAAATAAATGCATACAAAAATGTAAACAAGCTGCATAAATAAAAGAAATGCTGGCAAAATTTGAAAATAAAAGGAGGAAATGTAAACAGACTGTGCAAATACAGAAATATATTTAGCAATAAATAACGAGCGAAGTAAGAGTCCTTAAATGAGTTTCTGATTGACTCTGTTGTTCAGGAATCTGATGATTGTGGGGTAGCAGCTATTCCGGAACCTGAAGGTACAAGTCTTGTGGCACCTATACGACTTTCCTGATGGCAGCAGCGAGAACAGAACATGTACTGGGTAATGTAGATCCTGCATGACCTGCTGATATGCAGCTTTATGTATAGATGAAACATTCCACAAATGTTATTTGACCTGCCACGTTTCTCCAGCAATGTTTTTTTTTAAATCTCATTGGCAACCATTTCCTACTGCACAAACTTGCAGAATTCACATTCATTTTCTCAACTCCCTGAGGCATTCACTCAGTTTCCCCTGTCTGGTCTCACTCTCCTTACCGCTGCACCCTCATCCCCCACACTTTCTGATACAATCATTTAAAGATACAACAGCATCAGGACCTTCCAGCTCACGCTATCCAAATTCTTGCAACCAACTAATCTACTAACACCATACGTCTTTGGAATATGGGAGGATACCAGAGCACCTGGAGGTAAATGGGAGAATATACAAACTCCTTATTGACAGCTGCAGATTCAAACCTGGATCACTGGGGTATAACAGCATTGCACAAACCGCTAACATAACCATGCTTCCTTCAGCAGCACTGTTTATCAATGGCCCATTGCCACCCCCCCCCCCCCTTCCTTTACTCGATTTCTCCAATCCTCCCCATTCCCTGACCAATACGATCCACTGGTCCATGCAGCTACAGTATTCAAAGGGAGTGACCTTACCCAAAGATCCAGACCTCCAATGCTTCAATAAATACATCTTCAGCACAGAACAAGCACTCTAGAAATCAGACAGCAATACAAAATGCATCTTGAAGAGGGTTGATGGAAAGAGTAGCATTTGATCTTAAAGGTTCTATTTAGATTTTCCCACACATCTGCTTTCTTTAGCCTTGGGTCCAATCTTAAACTTTTGAAGTTCAACTAAGTTGTAACTAAAAGAGAGAGCATATAACAAAGTGTAATTACAACACTTGGGGAAAAACCCAAGTTGTCAACTCAGTTTACTTTTAATCAAGATAGCTACAATAAGAAGTTCTCCAAACTAAGTTTACTGGAGAAAGGTCTCTTGCAATGCACTACACAAATGTGTCCTAGCACATCAAGTTAAAAGTACTAGTAATTTTGCCTCGATAATGGCGCTGCACTGCTAAACGCAAAAGGAGGATGATGCCAAGGTAAAACTGAAAGGAAAAAAGAAAATAAATGTAAAAACTTTCATCTTACCATAGCTTTAAGCCAAATTTTGTATAACTTAGAAAATAATGCATCTCTATTTTCCCAAGGAAGAATTTCCCTTATTCTCTAAAAATAATCTTTTTAAACAAAATGTAAAACAAGTGTGGCTGCAAGAAAATGGAAGGTTGGTCTGAAGTATTGCTGGGCTAGCCTCAATTCAAAATTGCATTGAGAACAAACAAAGAGGCAGCAGCACTCAAAATACTGCAGCTAAAGGAGAGGTGACTACTTGATATCTTATTAGATGAGTAATGAATGGGAAACTGTATCAACTTCAAATTAAAAATTGGGAAAAGTAGTGGGGAAAATAAACTAGCTTTTAGTCTTCTCTGAAGACCTTATGTGCCATTCTTTTAGACAAAATTGCAAACCTGCTGCTCTGCTGTTAAAGCACAGGTACTTTTGATTAAAAGCTCCTAAATTAGAGTTGGGAGTAAACATCAAGTTTAAGACATCAGTAAATATGGCAAAATGCATGCACCTACCACTGCACATAATTTTCCAAACTAGGGCAAGTAAATAGCCGACTTGTAAATTGAGAGACCCAATCCCTCAGCACCCAAAATTTTTATTCCTTCACATTTGTCAAATCAACAACATCATTTGCAAGATGCATCAGATCTTGCACATAAACTGTATTTATATTCCTCTTCCTAATTTTGACAATAGGTGTTTTACCAAAAATATTACCAGTAAATGTTTCCTTTCCACAAAAATTGCCTGACTATTTCCAGCATTGTACTTGTCAGATTTTCAGCATCTGTAGTTCTTTTGTATTTCCGGAATAGCTGCTACCCCACAACCATCAGATTCCTGAACAACAGTCAATCAGAAACTCATTTAAGGACTGATTTTGAATTGGATCTCTCAGGCTTGCAATCCTCTTGCAGGATGAAGCAAATGATGAGGCCATAGAGATTTCAATGCAAGAACTTTAAATAAAGAATTAATGGAACAAGAGTAAATGAAGATTAGCCACTACAAAGTCAATGGGTGATGACGACTTGGTGAGAACTGAACAAGAACTTAAGTTTTATGCAAAGTTATTGAAGGTTTAAAAAATCATGAGAAGTATATATAATGTGAGCAGTCTTTTGCCAGTGTGGAGGAATCTAAAACTAGACAGCATAGATTTAAAGTGGAAGAAGAAATATTTAAAAAAGGACAAGAAAGGCACCTTATTTCAAAGTTTTGGGTATATGGAAAGAAATGTCAGAGGAAATGGGAAAGGGGGTACAATTGCAACTTTTAAACATTTAGACAGGCACATGAATAAGAAAGATTGGGACAGATAAGGGGTAGGACAAGTTTGGGTGGACAACTTAGCTGGCATGGTCAAACTGGGCTGAAGGGACTGTAAAATCTGAATTGAACACAGGATTGAGAAGAAGGCCATAGAATAATGGAGATTAGATAACGCAAAGATGTTAGACAAAATAAATTGTACTCTGAAAAGACATTGTGTGGTGGCACACCATGGTGACAATCAAGCCAGTGCTCCAGGTGGCGAGTGCAACCCTTGCAGCGGCACTGGCCCCAACAAACGAACCAACGGGTGGACAGCAAGGGCAGCTTAAAGGTCAGCGACCCCAAAATGGCATTGGCCTTGCTGCACAGCTAACAGTGCATGGGGAAAAAGAAATTGTTATGCAAGAAGATACCCGCATGCGGGAAACCCACTTTTGTTATGCAGGTCGTGACATGAGTAAAAGGGGGAAAACGGCAGGAGCGCGGCGAGTATAAAAGTTGTGTCTGAGCCAGTAATAAAATGCTGAGCTTAACCTGACTACACTGTGTGTGTGCCTTCCTTCAAGTAACACGTGGCTATAATTAGTGACCCCAACATTTTAGATGGTACCTAAATCCAACGATGAGTTAACCAGCAACAGTCCACGCAGTTGCTCTCAAGCTGCTGACCTTCTGGATGAATCAACCACACATGTGATTTGACCAGGGTGAGCCATAGTTCCAGATCCAGCAGATTACAGCAGAGTCCACCTGGTATATCACGTGGTGAGCGCCCTGGACCAGGACACAAGGAACCTGGTGGCCATCTTCATCCAGGTACCCCCATTGGAAGGCATAAACACTGCCTACAAGGATTTGCTTATTGACACCTTTGGGAACTCACAGCGTAAGAGAGGGGCATGTCTGCTCCATCTGGACAGGCTAGGGGATAGGCCCCCATCAGTCCTCATGAACAAGATGACTCAGCAAATTTGGCCTGACCATCAACCCAGCCAAATGCCACTTCAGGTTGGAGGCCATTGTCTTCCAGGGCTAGGATAACCAGGGAAGGAGCCACACCACTACCCAACAAAGTGGAGGCCATCTGTAAGTTTCCTAGGCCCAGCACAGCCAAGGGACTACAGGAGTTCGTGGGGATGATCAATTTCTACCACTGATTCATTCCCTCAGCTGCCCGGATCATGCAGCCCTGGTTCGCCCGGATAGCAGGCAAGGTGAAGGTCATCACGTGGGATGAGGAGTCAGCAGAGGAATTCACGAACGCCAAGGAAACCCTGACATGAGTCACTCTTCTGGCACACCTCAGGGCAGACGCACCAACATTCCTGACAGTGGATGCCTCAAGAACAGCGATCAGCGGAGTTCTTGAGCAACAGATCAAAGGAAGTTGGCGACCATTGGCTTTCTTCAACAAACATCTACGGCCACCAGAACACAAGTACAGCGCTTTTGACAGAGAGCTACAGGTGCTGTACTTAGCCATCTGCCACTTCAGGTACTCTAAGACCTGTCCTCTCAGGTCTTTCACAGCCTTCACAGACCACAAGCCCTGACTTTTGACTTGGCTAAAATCTCGGACCCCTGGTCAGCCCACCAGCAACGACACCTGTCTTACATCTCGGAGTACACCACCAATGTAAGGTACATCCCTGGCAAGGACAACATGGTGGCTGACACACTATTCAGACAAAGTATCCACGTGCTATTAAGAGGAGTGGACTTCGTGGCACTAGCAAAAGTGTAGCAGAGTGACAAGGAGATGCCCCAATACAGGACTGTCATATTGGGACTGCAGCTCCAGGTAACACCACTCTCCTATGCGACGTGGCCACTGGCCAGGTCAGACCCATTGTCCTGGCAGCTTGGAAACGGCAGGTTTTCGATTCCACCCATGGACTGGCTCGCCCGCTCCTCAGGACCACAGTCCGGCTCGCGGCCAGCAAATATGTGTAGCATGGATTACAGAAACAGGTCAGTGGGTGGGCAAAGGCGTGCACGCAGTGCCAAACAATCAAGGTAGAGCGGCATACCAAGACCCCACATCAGCATTTCAAGCCCACAGAATGAAGGTTTGACCACATCCACGTGGACATAGTAGGACCCTTACCTGTATCCCAGGATTTCTACTACCTATTCACGATGGTCAACCCCTTCACCAGGTGGCCAGAAGCAAACATGTCCACAACCTTGTGCCCCAGAGCTCTCATCTTCTCCTGGGTGGTACGGTTTGGGTTACCATCCCACATCACATCCAACAGAGGGGCCCAGTTCACCTCCAGCCTGTGATCTGATCTCGCCAGCCTGGGGGGCGCCCAGCTGCACCACACAACAGCTGAAGGAAAGAGTCAGCAACCTGGTCCTGACTCATGCACAGACATGCAAGGACCAACATACCCAAAAACCTACAGGTCTGTGAGTATATTTTCATTCGCAGTGATCCACATAGTCCATGGCTGCAGAGGCTAAACGAGGGTCAATTCTGGGTCATCCATAACAACTGAGCCATGTTTGAGCTGGAGGTTGGAGGCAAAACATATGTCTTCACCACAGAGCCAGGAGCCCATGCAATGGCACTGGTCCCAACAAGCGATCCAGTGGGCGGATGGCAAGGGCAGCTTAAAGGCCAGCAATCCCAAAATGGAGTTTGGCCTTGCTGCACAGCAAACAGACAAGGACAGCGCACAGGGAAGAAAAGATTGTTAGGCAAGAAGATACCTGCATGCAGGAAACCCGCTTTTATTACGCAGGTTGTGACTTGAGTAAAAGAGGGAAACAACGGGAACACGAGGAGTATAAAAGTAGAATCGGAGCCCCTAATTAAACACAAAACTTAACTTCACTGCGTGTGTGTCTTTCTTCGAGTAGCGCACGACTATAATTGCAAATATCTCATACAAGGCAGAAGGTGGTTTCTATGGTGAATGGAATTTGAAGTATTAAAAAAAATATATTTCCAGATTCTACTGGTGAATGCACCAGAGAAATTGGCTCAATGAATGCAAATGTATTTGATAAACACAATATTATAATTTCAAAAGAGAATCACAGCCATAGACTAAATAGCCCAAGATGAAGTTGCCATGTTGAACCACTATAAAATACTTTTCATCTTCCAGCCCAAATTGCATTCACAAATCATGTTCAGAAGATGAAGTGTGCCAGTGGGGGCATAACACAAATTCACTCCCATTTCATTTCTATTAGTTGCTTGATTTTAGCTGGTTAAACCCTACCACAAACAATTAAATACTCATCCATGCCACAAAGACTAAACTGTCTAAATTCGTGTATTTTCACACCATGGAACAGTGCAGATTAATGGACTAGTATATTCATGTTTCTCAGAAATCTTCCATTTTTGGAACAAAATTAAAAATAAAACAGTAGGTTTCCAAGCATTCAACCGAAGAAAAAATATTTAGAAGGGCACCAGATGCTGGGAAATTTGGACTGCTTTTCAACCAGAGCCTTAATAGGAGTTGTGGGATTCATTACCAGAGAAAACAAACAAAATAGAAAATATGTGGGTTAAGAGTTGAATGGATGACCTCCTAGAGAAAGTGGTGATTGAGGGGCAATGCCACTTGGATTCATCAAATAGACCAATGTAGTCAACTTGCTTTTCTACTAAGGGCAGCAAAATTCAAGGAATATTGTTTTTTTGCAAAAATTGGTGAAAGTTAAAGACTTTATCAAAACACACCCTCTTTTTTTTAAATGCAAAGCTTCATAGAATTTACATCTGTTCCTTATAATATTTTATTAGTAGACAGCATTTGCATGGACTACACAGCCAAGAAAAGAGAGGGAATGTACAACTGCAACTTACTTAAAAAAAAGCTGCAAATACCAGTCAGATTATCTTTGGCTACTTACCTAAATTCTACAGTGGCAGTAAAAGATTCTTGTTCAGTTATCGAGAAGACACAGAGAAAACCCTCCCCACTACGAAAGTAGTTATCCCGAATGGCTGCATAATCCTCCTGTCCAGCAGTATCCAAGATGTCTATCTGCACCTCCTCGCCATCCAGAACAACTTTTTTCCTGTAACTGTCAGCTTTAGTAGGCTCATAGTCTTCAACAAACTGCAAGGAAAAAGGTAAAATGATACAAAAAAATCAATATGAAATGCTTTCCCCATTCCTAGATTTCATGAGATTTTGAGGAGTTTTATGATTCTGGTAGCACGAGAACTTCACCTCAGAGGCAATTTATCACGAGCCAGACAAAATCTGGTCTGCCCAATACATTTTTTTTTTTAAAAAGTGATTAGGAATCACTTCTGCAGCTGCATGGCACAATGGAAATATTGCTAGAAGAAATTATATTTCAAAAATAAATTTAGAGTGCAAGAAAATCGGAGGAAATGAGGTAACATCTGTGGTTAATTGCCCATTTGGAAATCTGATGGCAGAGGGGAAGAAGCTGGCGTTGTGCTGCTGGGCGCTCATCCTCAGGCTCAACTGTTGTATTATAGAGGCCACAAGCTCATTAACTTCCCTAATACTCACTTCGACATGCTTACTCAATTGAAAATTAAACCCAGCAACCTTGTCTGCGCCACTCAGCTAATTATCTTAATCGAGCCACAAAAGTGAGAAAGGACTTAATCCAACCCAATTGGAACTTATAAGTTTGTGTTGTTACCTTTGCATACGAACTAGCAATTGTTAAAGTCACTCAAAATATTCCGAAACTTTGAATTTATTTGGCATCCTTCATGGACCTTAAAAAGTAGATGCCAATTATTTGCAGTTTTGTTCATGGAAAGTTTCAGAGGAACAAGGTTTTCACAAGGTAATCAATGGCAAGAGTTGTTTGTCATTATGTTATAGATAATCAGGGTGCAAGGTTGCTGGAAAGTTACCCGGAACATTGAATAGGCATAATTTCATAGAAACAGTTTTAGAGAATGAGACAAAGCCACAAAAGACTAAAGATAATTGCAGGGATTCTTGAGGTTTTTTTTTTTTTAAAAAGTAAATCCATATGGAAACAAGAACCAAAAGAGGTCTATAGAAGGGTGCAGTTGAAATAAGGAGCAAGTGAGATGGAGGCGCAGTTTGAAATTTATAAAAATGGTGAGAATAGAGTTTTTGTGCAAATTTAGAAGCAGATTCTTATGTATTATTCTCCTGGAATGAACATGTCAAAGATTTACCAGGGCAACTGATGCATTTTGGCTTTGAAGATTTGATCCAAATTCCAAATAATACTTGGAGGCTCAAAAAGAGTTGCATGACATGCTTCATGGTAAAACATGATGGTTATAATAATTTAACATGAGAAACTAATTCCTAGGTAAAAAACCATGTTAAAATTTGAAGCCTACATAATCAATCACCTCCCCTTATGAACCACCCTTCCTTATAATGAATTATCACCACTATTTATCTCTGGAACTTTCAAGAACACAACCAAAATCTTTCCTGTCCAAGTTTCATGACAGATTGCATCACTATTCTCACTTTAATTTAAACTTAGCTAGTGAGTGCCAGTACTTTTCTCCTTAATGACCCTTTTATCTGCCATAGTTAACAAAAAAAAGTAGACCCTGTGGCTGATCAAGTCTGCCCTGCCATTCAATCAGTCCAAGGGTATCTGGCTGTGAACTCAACTCCACCTACATGCCTTTTCTTCATGACCTTTAGTTCCTCAACTAGCAGTTCCACATCATCTCCATCCAAAATCTACTCTCCCCTAATCTTGAGGCCATGTCCCCAAGTTTCAGTCACATCTACCAATTGAAATAACTTTCATGCCTCCATCATATCTATCTTTTTTTTAAAAAATAATTTTACATATTTCTACTAGATCTGCTTTAATTCTTCTGAATTCCAGCCAGTAGAGTCCCAGTTAATTCAACGTTTCATCATAAACTAATCCACTCTCAGGAATTAACATAGTGAATCTCCTTTGCACTGCCTCCAAAGCCAGTAAGGCATCCAGAACTGCACACAGTACTCAAAGTGATGCGCCACCAGTACCCTGTACAGTTGCAACAGAATCTTTCTGCTCTTAAATTCAATCCCTCTAGTAGTGAAGACTGTTCCATTTGCCTTCTTAAATACCTGTTGCATCTTGAAACCAGCCTTGTGCAATTCATGCACAAGCACCCTCAAGTCCCTTAACAACATTGTATTCCATCTGCCAGATTCTTGCCCACTCACTTAACCTTTCTATGTTTCTTTGCAAAGTCCATATCCTTTGCATCATTTGCTTTTCAATTCAATAATGTAATCATTAAAATTTGGATACACTACATTCTGTCCTCTTCCAACTCTTCCTCAGCTACACTAGAGACTATATTGGTGCTACCTCCTATACTCATGATGAACTTATCACCCTTATCCATTTTGGTGCCAATTTCCACCCTGACATCAAATTTACTTGGCCCATCTCTGGCAACTCTCCCCATTTTTGCAATCTGTCCTTCCCCTTTCATCCCTCACCTAGTTTTCCTGATTCCTTAAGGGCTCAGGCCTGAAACATTGATTGTCTTTCATTTCTTATGGATGTTGCATAACCTGCTGTGTGTTGAACAGCTGTGGCCCTAGCACTGACTTCTGTGGCACTCTGTTCACTACTGATTGTCAACCAGAGAAATACCCCATTTAGTAGTGATATGGCCTCGATTTCTCCATGTGTATGCTCCATCTTTGAAACCATCTTCTACCAACAAAACTAAAGTTCCTTTTCTGTCATCACCATTTACAAGTGAAAAAAACTCAAGGACTGCTATGCCATTAGTACTAAGAACTATATTTTTTTTTTAAAAAGGTTTTCTCCTCATATATAGAACACAGGTCGGCCAAATAATATTTAATTAGGAAATAGCAAATGAGAAGTATCAGATTGGTACAGCAGAGGGTGCTCTTCCAAAATTTGATTAAAACAGAAGTTACTCTGTGCTTCCAATACTTCACCTGAGAATATTCAATACTGACCACGCAAGATTGGTTTCATGTACCAACACCAATGTACTTCACAAGCAGAAATTTACAAAAGCTTTGACATGGACTCGGAAGTCATAAAAAACTATTTACATTGCAAGAAAAGCAATTGTTTTATTCACACTGGAAAATGAAAGTTATAAAAAAATCACTAACAAAACCCGACAAGAATGACAACTTTTGCCACCTGTGAAGGTCGCCAGTTGAGACAATAGAATACATGAAAGCTCAGGCAAGGGTCACTGAGGGGAAAACGAATGCGATCAAGAAAAGGGAATGAACTATAAAGGAGGGGTTGAATAAACAGACATTGTTGTTTCTGGAGTAGAGACTGAAGGGAGACAAAATAAAAGTTGATAAAATGGTAAGAGGCAGAGATAGGGTAGACAGTCATAATCTTCCCCCATCCTTTCAGAATAAACTGCCAAATACCAGAGAACAAACATTTAACGTGAGAGTTGAAAGATTTAAAGGAGATGTGCAAGGCAAAGTTTTTATAAAAAAAAACATGTCCAATGCCTGGAGTTGGCTGCCGGGGCAGTGGTGCAAGCATTTTCGATGATAGCATTTAAAAGGCTCTTGGAAAGATACGTGAATGAGCAGAAAATAGAAGGATATGGATCACGTATGGACAGAAGAGATTTCATTTAATTTGGCATTGTGTTCTCCGAAGACATTGTTGGCTGGAGGGCCTATTTCTGTGCTACAGAGTTTTGAGTTCTGAAACCGGGAAGTGTCTAATAAATTTGATGATTTAAAATTTGTTCACATTGAGAAATTTGTAAGCAAAGCATCAACTGCATTAATTTTACACTAACCCAATATGATTGGTGACAAGAGACTGCAGATACTGGAATTCAAATGAAGGAACAAACTGCTGGATGCATGGTCTCAAGCCGAAACATTAATTCCTTTCCCTTCACAGATGCTGCTCAAACTGCTGAATTCTCCAGCAGTTTATTGCAACCTAATGGGTCTGATGCCCTTCAGGGATTAGTGCAACACAAGTAAAGAAGTTTTGCTTTCAACATAGGCCATAGCATACAAAAAAACTTACATTTTAATCATCAACTCATTCCCTTCAAAACATTCAAATTGATTAATTATAAATGATCTTAAAAATCACCAAAATATTTTATTGTAACTACTGCATTACAGTCAAGTGTCAGTTAAAGCAAGGTCTATGCAGAGTTAAAGCAAGGTCCATAATCTAGGTAATAGGAAAGTCTGAAGACTCAGGGGTTGAGTTCAACACGTTAATGTGCTGGAGAAACTCACCAGGTCATAATCAAGCTATCAAAAAAAAAAAGAATATACAATACACATCCAGGCTTCTCAATATGATCATGGCTGATCTGGCCCAGGCCCCAATTCTTCCTCACTGCTAGTTCCGTGACCTTTCAAAAATATATCTGCATTCTCTCAATATCCTCAATCTCCAGAGAATACATGTGTTCCTTTACACATCAGTTTTGAATGGATATTCTTAGTTTTATAACTATGCCTCCTTGTTTGATTCTCCCACTGATGGAAACATCAATATCTACCTTGTTATGCTTCAACAAAATTATCTTCTTCTAAGCATGGAACTTCTTTAGCCACTTGAGAGAAGAGAACCCAATCATCCCAGAAATTAAACTGATATCTCTTTAGAACCACCTCCAAGAAATAACTTTCTTTACTCTTGTAGTAAATCTGAAATCTGAATCTGACTTCCAGTTTCATAGGTGCCACCCACTTTAAGCTTTATATTGCAAATATAACTGGACTTCATTGGAAAACAATGATTGAAGTCACCCAAAAGCAATATTTAAATTAACACAATATTTCATGGACCTAGTTATGTATGTTTTAGAATTGTAGACATTTAAAACTAAATTTCCAAAGTTTACATTTTAAATTTTTTAAATTAATACAGCACAGTAAGGCCATTTCAGCCCACAAGTCCATGCCGCCCAATTTACACCCAATTAACCTGAACCCCTGGTACATTTCGAACATTGGGAGGAAACTAGAGCCCCCGGAAGAACCCAAGCAGACACGGGGAGAACATAGATACTCCTTATAGACAGTGCGGGATTTGAACTCTGATCCTAGTCACTGGCGCTGCAGTAACTGCTATGCAAACTGTGCCATCCCAGAAGATTAAAAATATTCAACTGAACTCACTTGTATCCAATAACACAATGAAAATATCCCCATGATAGCTTGCATAATGGGTATAATCTGTTTCCTTTAATTTGCTTCCAAATTGGTCAGTTTCCGAGCTGAATTGGAAAGGATATTGTCCCTACATCACAGGCTTAAAAAGTCCATGTCAGCACATGGAGATGTTATAACTTAAGGAGCAATTCAAGGAAAACTACAAATTTGCCAAGCTCAAACAAACAAAGATAAATGCTTTATTTAAAAGTTGTAAATAGTCTTACCTCATCATACATAAACTGCAATGTTAGCGCCGACTTGCCTACACCGCCACTGCCCACCATAATCACCTTGTGCAGGGCTAATGAGCTCTGATTCTTATTCTTGTTAGCTGCCATTTTAGACTTGATTGGCAAATAGATAACACGTCCCTGATTTGCAAGTTTTGCTGTAAATGAAACAAACTTCATGTAAAGCAAGTGAATTTGAACAGATTTTAAAACAAGAGGCAATTACATGATGGCTCCATGCATTCAGTTTCCTTCATGAATACAAATTTTTTTTCCTCCCCAACTTGCTTTAAAAATGGTAGCCAAATGTACACAGAAATATGCTGGTATATTGTTCCAATTTAACTTAGAATCCATATGAGGCATTAAAAAAATAGTTTGTCTTGCAAGTCACAGACATTTGATATAATGGATATCCTTTTTTTAAAAAAATCAGGTGATATCAGATTAATCACACAATCAGATAAGAGGAATTTTAACACCATGCCATAAAATATTAAAACATAGAACACTGCAGCACAGTACAGGCCCTTCAACCCTTGATGTTGTGCCAACTAATATATTCCTTTTAAAAAAAACTAAACCCTCCCTACCCCGTCCGCAACTCTATTTTTCTTCCATCCATGTGCCTGTCTAAGAGTCTCTTAAATGCCCCTAATGTTTAAGACTCTACCACCATTCCTGGCAAGGCATTCCAGGCACCCACAATCTTTGCATTACCCCTGATGTCTCCCCTAAGCTTCGCTCCCTTCACTTTGTACATGTACTCTGGTGTTTGCTATTCATGCCCTAGGAAACAAGCACTGGCTGTCCACCCTATCTATATCTCTCATAATCCTGAAAACCTCGATTAAGTCTCCTTTCATCCTCTACACTCCAAAGAAAAAAGTCCAGATCTGCTAACCTTGCCTTATAAGAATTAATTTCCTTTCATCCTCTACACTCCAAAGAAAAAAGTCCAGATCTGCTAACCTTGCCTTATAAGAATTAATTTCCAAACCATACAACATCCTGTTAAATCTCCTCTGCACCCTCTCCTCAACTTCCACATCCTTCCTATAATGAAGTGATCAGAATTGAACACAATTCCTTAAGTGTGGTCTCACCAGATATTTGTAGAGTTGCAACATGACCTCATGACTCCTGAAATCAATCCTCTTATTAATGAAGCCCAGCATCCCCTAGGCCTTCTTAATTATCCTATCAACCTGTGCAGCAACCTTGAGGGATGAATGGATTTGGACCCCAATGTCCCTCTTAAGTAACCAACCCTGTACTCAGCCTTCTGGTTTTTGTTTCCAAAATTCATCACCTCACACATGTCCGGATTGAACTCCATCTGCCATTTCTCCATCCAACTCTGAATCCTGTCTATATCTTCTTGTAACCTTCAACAACCTTCAGTCCCATTCACAACTCCTCCAACCTTTGTATCATCTACACAATTACTGACCCATTCTTCTGCCTCTTCATCCAGATTATTTATAAAAATCACAAAGAGCAGGGGTTCCAGAATAGATCCTTGCAGTACTCCATTAGTCAATGGCCTTCAGACAGAAAACTTTCCTTCCACTATTACCCTCTACTTTCTACTTGCAAGTCAATTTTTTTTTAAATTTACTCAGCCAAAGTTCCATTGATCGTATTTGTAAACAAGTCTCTTTTATTACACAAAAGATTTAAGAACTTCTAATATGTGGAAAAGAAATAATCTGGAACCCTAACTGATTCAATTGCATAGACCAAGATTCAATCAACTATTAAGATCATAGCTAAAGCAAGTGAGAGATCAGGTTTGGGGTAAGTATGCCCTGGTCATTTATCAAACTGGCATTATAAACAACTCCATGGTACAATTAAGAAAATTCTGAACCTGGCAATAGGAAATAATAGGGCATCTGTGCATTTTCTTTACAATTCAGAAATAAAGGATTAAGAGCAATCAGAAACAGTAGTTATATTCTATCTTCTATCCACCTTCCTTCCATCTATCTTCTATCCACCTTCCTTCCATCTATCTTCTATCCACCTTCCTTCCATCTATCTTCTATCCACCTTCCTTCCATCTATCTTCTATCCACCTTCCTTCCATCTATCTTCTATCCACCTTCCTTCCATCTATCTTCTATCCACCTTCCTTCCATCTATCTTCTATCCACCTTCCTTCCATCTATCTTCTATCCACCTTCCTTCCATCTATCTTCTATCCACCTTCCTTCCATCTATCTTCTATCCACCTTCCTTCCATCTATCTTCTATCCACCTTCCTTCCATCTATCTTCTATCCACCTTCCTTCCATCTATCTTCTATCCACCTTCCTTCCATCTATCTTCTATCCACCTTCCTTCCATCTATCTTCTATCCACCTTCCTTCCATCTATCTTCTATCCACCTTCCTTCCATCTATCTTCTATCCACCTTCCTTCCATCTATCTTCTATCCACCTTCCTTCCATCTATCTTCTATCCACCTTCCTTCCATCTATCTTCTATCCACCTTCCTTCCATCTATCTTCTATCCACCTTCCTTCCATCTATCTTCTATCCACCTTCCTTCCATCTATCTTCTATCCACCTTCCTTCCATCTATCTTCTATCCACCTTCCTTCCATCTATCTTCTATCCACCTTCCTTCCATCTATCTTCTATCCACCTTCCTTCCATCTATCTTCTATCCACCTTCCTTCCATCTATCTTCTATCCACCTTCCTTCCATCTATCTTCTATCCACCTTCCTTCCATCTATCTTCTATCCACCTTCCTTCCATCTATCTTCTATCCACCTTCCTTCCATCTATCTTCTATCCACCTTCCTTCCATCTATCTTCTATCCACCTTCCTTCCATCTATCTTCTATCCACCTTCCTTCCATCTATCTTCTATCCACCTTCCTTCCATCTATCTTCTATCCACCTTCCTTCCATCTATCTTCTATCCACCTTCCTTCCATCTATCTTCTATCCACCTTCCTTCCATCTATCTTCTATCCACCTTCCTTCCATCTATCTTCTATCCACCTTCCTTCCATCTATCTTCTATCCACCTTCCTTCCATCTATCTTCTATCCACCTTCCTTCCATCTATCTTCTATCCACCTTCCTTCCATCTATCTTCTATCCACCTTCCTTCCATCTATCTTCTATCCACCTTCCTTCCATCTATCTTCTATCCACCTTCCTTCCATCTATCTTCTATCCACCTTCCTTCCATCTATCTTCTATCCACCTTCCTTCCATCTATCTTCTATCCACCTTCCTTCCATCTATCTTCTATCCACCTTCCTTCCATCTATCTTCTATCCACCTTCCTTCCATCTATCTTCTATCCACCTTCCTTCCATCTATCTTCTATCCACCTTCCTTCCATCTATCTTCTATCCACCTTCCTTCCATCTATCTTCTATCCACCTTCCTTCCATCTATCTTCTATCCACCTTCCTTCCATCTATCTTCTATCCACCTTCCTTCCATCTATCTTCTATCCACCTTCCTTCCATCTATCTTCTATCCACCTTCCTTCCATCTATCTTCTATCCACCTTCCTTCCATCTATCTTCTATCCACCTTCCTTCCATCTATCTTCTATCCACCTTCCTTCCATCTATCTTCTATCCACCTTCCTTCCATCTATCTTCTATCCACCTTCCTTCCATCTATCTTCTATCCACCTTCCTTCCATCTATCTTCTATCCACCTTCCTTCCATCTATCATCTATCCACCTTCCTTCCATCTATCATCTATCCACCTTCCTTCCATCTATCATCTATCCACCTTCCTTCCATCTATCATCTATCCACCTTCCTTCCATCTATCATCTATCCACCTTCCTTCCATCTATCATCTATCCACCTTCCTTCCATCTATCATCTATCCACCTTCCTTCCATCTATCATCTATCCACCTTCCTTCCATCTATCATCTATCCACCTTCCTTCCATCTATCATCTATCCACCTTCCTTCCATCTATCATCTATCCACCTTCCTTCCATCTATCATCTATCCACCTTCCTTCCATCTATCATCTATCCACCTTCCTTCCATCTATCATCTATCCACCTTCCTTCCATCTATCATCTATCCACCTTCCTTCCATCTATCATCTATCCACCTTCCTTCCATCTATCATCTATCCACCTTCCTTCCATCTATCATCTATCCACCTTCCTTCCATCTATCATCTATCCACCTTCCTTCCATCTATCATCTATCCACCTTCCTTCCATCTATCATCTATCCACCTTCCTTCCATCTATCATCTATCCACCTTCCTTCCATCTATCATCTATCCACCTTCCTTCCATCTATCATCTATCCACCTTCCTTCCATCTATCATCTATCCACCTTCCTTCCATCTATCATCTATCCACCTTCCTTCCATCTATCATCTATCCACCTTCCTTCCATCTATCATCTATCCACCTTCCTTCCATCTATCATCTATCCACCTTCCTTCCATCTATCATCTATCCACCTTCCTTCCATCTATCATCTATCCACCTTCCTTCCATCTATCATCTATCCACCTTCCTTCCATCTATCATCTATCCACCTTCCTTCCATCTATCATCTATCCACCTTCCTTCCATCTATCATCTATCCACCTTCCTTCCATCTATCATCTATCCACCTTCCTTCCATCTATCATCTATCCACCTTCCTTCCATCTATCATCTATCCACCTTCCTTCCATCTATCATCTATCCACCTTCCTTCCATCTATCATCTATCCACCTTCCTTCCATCTATCATCTATCCACCTTCCTTCCATCTATCATCTATCCACCTTCCTTCCATCTATCATCTATCCACCTTCCTTCCATCTATCATCTATCCACCTTCCTTCCATCTATCATCTATCCACCTTCCTTCCATCTATCATCTATCCACCTTCCTTCCATCTATCATCTATCCACCTTCCTTCCATCTATCATCTATCCACCTTCCTTCCATCTATCATCTATCCACCTTCCTTCCATCTATCATCTATCCACCTTCCTTCCATCTATCATCTATCCACCTTCCTTCCATCTATCATCTATCCACCTTCCTTCCATCTATCATCTATCCACCTTCCTTCCATCTATCATCTATCCACCTTCCTTCCATCTATCATCTATCCACCTTCCTTCCATCTATCATCTATCCACCTTCCTTCCATCTATCATCTATCCACCTTCCTTCCATCTATCATCTATCCACCTTCCTTCCATCTATCATCTATCCACCTTCCTTCCATCTATCATCTATCCACCTTCCTTCCATCTATCATCTATCCACCTTCCTTCCATCTATCATCTATCCACCTTCCTTCCATCTATCATCTATCCACCTTCCTTCCATCTATCATCTATCCACCTTCCTTCCATCTATCATCTATCCACCTTCCTTCCATCTATCATCTATCCACCTTCCTTCCATCTATCATCTATCCACCTTCCTTCCATCTATCATCTATCCACCTTCCTTCCATCTATCATCTATCCACCTTCCTTCCATCTATCATCTATCCACCTTCCTTCCATCTATCATCTATCCACCTTCCTTCCATCTATCATCTATCCACCTTCCTTCCATCTATCATCTATCCACCTTCCTTCCATCTATCATCTATCCACCTTCCTTCCATCTATCATCTATCCACCTTCCTTCCATCTATCATCTATCCACCTTCCTTCCATCTATCATCTATCCACCTTCCTTCCATCTATCATCTATCCACCTTCCTTCCATCTATCATCTATCCACCTTCCTTCCATCTATCATCTATCCACCTTCCTTCCATCTATCATCTATCCACCTTCCTTCCATCTATCATCTATCCACCTTCCTTCCATCTATCATCTATCCACCTTCCTTCCATCTATCATCTATCCACCTTCCTTCCATCTATCATCTATCCACCTTCCTTCCATCTATCATCTATCCACCTTCCTTCCATCTATCATCTATCCACCTTCCTTCCATCTATCATCTATCCACCTTCCTTCCATCTATCATCTATCCACCTTCCTTCCATCTATCATCTATCCACCTTCCTTCCATCTATCATCTATCCACCTTCCTTCCATCTATCATCTATCCACCTTCCTTCCATCTATCATCTATCCACCTTCCTTCCATCTATCATCTATCCACCTTCCTTCCATCTATCATCTATCCACCTTCCTTCCATCTATCATCTATCCACCTTCCTTCCATCTATCATCTATCCACCTTCCTTCCATCTATCATCTATCCACCTTCCTTCCATCTATCATCTATCCACCTTCCTTCCATCTATCATCTATCCACCTTCCTTCCATCTATCATCTATCCACCTTCCTTCCATCTATCATCTATCCACCTTCCTTCCATCTATCATCTATCCACCTTCCTTCCATCTATCATCTATCCACCTTCCTTCCATCTATCATCTATCCACCTTCCTTCCATCTATCATCTATCCACCTTCCTTCCATCTATCATCTATCCACCTTCCTTCCATCTATCATCTATCCACCTTCCTTCCATCTATCATCTATCCACCTTCCTTCCATCTATCATCTATCCACCTTCCTTCCATCTATCATCTATCCACCTTCCTTCCATCTATCATCTATCCACCTTCCTTCCATCTATCATCTATCCACCTTCCTTCCATCTATCATCTATCCACCTTCCTTCCATCTATCATCTATCCACCTTCCTTCCATCTATCATCTATCCACCTTCCTTCCATCTATCATCTATCCACCTTCCTTCCATCTATCATCTATCCACCTTCCTTCCATCTATCATCTATCCACCTTCCTTCCATCTATCATCTATCCACCTTCCTTCCATCTATCATCTATCCACCTTCCTTCCATCTATCATCTATCCACCTTCCTTCCATCTATCATCTATCCACCTTCCTTCCATCTATCATCTATCCACCTTCCTTCCATCTATCATCTATCCACCTTCCTTCCATCTATCATCTATCCACCTTCCTTCCATCTATCATCTATCCACCTTCCTTCCATCTATCATCTATCCACCTTCCTTCCATCTATCATCTATCCACCTTCCTTCCATCTATCATCTATCCACCTTCCTTCCATCTATCATCTATCCACCTTCCTTCCATCTATCATCTATCCACCTTCCTTCCATCTATCATCTATCCACCTTCCTTCCATCTATCATCTATCCACCTTCCTTCCATCTATCATCTATCCACCTTCCTTCCATCTATCATCTATCCACCTTCCTTCCATCTATCATCTATCCACCTTCCTTCCATCTATCATCTATCCACCTTCCTTCCATCTATCATCTATCCACCTTCCTTCCATCTATCATCTATCCACCTTCCTTCCATCTATCATCTATCCACCTTCCTTCCATCTATCATCTATCCACCTTCCTTCCATCTATCATCTATCCACCTTCCTTCCATCTATCATCTATCCACCTTCCTTCCATCTATCATCTATCCACCTTCCTTCCATCTATCATCTATCCACCTTCCTTCCATCTATCATCTATCCACCTTCCTTCCATCTATCATCTATCCACCTTCCTTCCATCTATCATCTATCCACCTTCCTTCCATCTATCATCTATCCACCTTCCTTCCATCTATCATCTATCCACCTTCCTTCCATCTATCATCTATCCACCTTCCTTCCATCTATCATCTATCCACCTTCCTTCCATCTATCATCTATCCACCTTCCTTCCATCTATCATCTATCCACCTTCCTTCCATCTATCATCTATCCACCTTCCTTCCATCTATCATCTATCCACCTTCCTTCCATCTATCATCTATCCACCTTCCTTCCATCTATCATCTATCCACCTTCCTTCCATCTATCATCTATCCACCTTCCTTCCATCTATCATCTATCCACCTTCCTTCCATCTATCATCTATCCACCTTCCTTCCATCTATCATCTATCCACCTTCCTTCCATCTATCATCTATCCACCTTCCTTCCATCTATCATCTATCCACCTTCCTTCCATCTATCATCTATCCACCTTCCTTCCATCT